>NC_035107.1:3931250-4557500 GCF_002204515.2 Aedes aegypti
GCAGCACTTCCGAGGATTTCCTCCCGAAACTCCTCATGGTGTTTTCTCCAGGAATTGCTCTGGGTATAAATATATTTCGTCCAGAAATTTCTCCAGGGATTTCGCCAAAGAATTTCTCTGAGAATTTCCTTCAGAAACTTCTCTGGCAATTTGCTCCAGGTATTCCTCCGGAGATTTTCTCTAGAAATTTCTTCGTAGATATTTTCCGGTGATTTCCCTCAAGAACTCCTCCGGGGTTTTCTCCAGGAATTTTCAAGGAAATTAAGAACAGCAAACATTTCGAAGATTTTGTCGAGAAATTCCCTCTAGAAGTACATACCTAAAAAGATTTCATTTGATGAAGAATTCCTCCATGAATTCATTCGGAGATTTCCTCCAGGAATCGTCCAGAAATTCCTTCGGGGATCCTCAGAGATAGAGATTTTCTCCTGATATTTCTTCTAGAAATTTCTCCAGGAATTCCTCCGAGGATATCATCTGGCGATTTGCTTTAGAAATTCCTCAGGGGATCTAAAATAGCAATGTCTCCGGAGATTTACTCCAGAATTAAATCCCCGGACGACCTTAAGGGTATTTTCTCCATAAATGTATCCAGCATATCCTCCGAAGTTCCTCCAAAGCTCCACCGGTAAGTGCTTTGGATTTCCTCCATAGCTCCTATAGGAATTGTTGCGCAGTTCTTTAGGGAATTCCTCCAGGATTTTTTTCAGATTGTCCCCATGAATCCCTTTTCGAGTCCTCCAGCAATTCTTCTGGAGTTCCTTCAGCAATGGATTACCTGCTTTGATCTTGACCACAGTTGATCAGCAGAAGTTTTCTCGTTTTATTTTGTATGAGTAAAGGCATCTAACTTCAAATTTCTCGTGAATGAAAGCATTAACCGAAAAAAATATTTGGTAGGCGTGATAGTCATTATAATTGGGCACAACCGGTAATTTTTGTTTTCGACAATAGTTTCCAATTTTGAGAAATAATTCGTTAGATGCATTTCGCCATAAAAATATTTTTTGCGTTACCTTTTAGCAATTTTTTGTGCATAGACACTAGGCCAGTACGTTACTATGTGGTGTGTAGCGAATCAGGCCAAGCATGTAACCCATTCCTCTGGAGTTCCTCCTGGAGCTTTGGAGGAACTTCGGAGGATATGCTAGATAAAATTAAAAAAAAAAAATTGGTAGAAGAACTCTGGAGGAATTACCGGAGAAGCTCCGAAGGAGTTCCCGAAGGAATTCTAAAGGAATTCCTGCAGAAACTCTGGACAAAGTCCTAGAGAATTTCCAAAGGAAATCCTGGATGAACTATGAACCAATTCTTAGAGGAATTCCGGAGGCGTTCTTAGAACAACTCCGGGCAAATTGCTTGACGAACTTCAGATAAATTCCTGGTGAAACTAAGGAGGATATTCGAAGCATTCCCACTGTTGGGAAGGAACATCGGAGGAACCTTCCAGTAATTACGGGAGAACTTTCGAGGAATTGCTAGAAGAATTCCAGAGGAATTTCTGGAAAAAAATCTAGGAGAATTGCCTGTAGAAATCCGGAGAGCTTTCCGAGGAATCGAAGAACGCAATCCAGAAGAATTGCCAGAGAAAATCCGAAATAATTTCTTGAAGAACTTAAAAAAACTTGGAGGAGCTATGGATGAATTCCTGGAGGAAGTCTAAAGAAATTCCCGGAGATTTTTTAGAAATTTCCTGAGGAACTCTGGACAAACTCCCGGAGGGAATGTAGTGATTTTTTCGAAGCATCTTCAGATGAACTCCTAGAGGAGCTCTGAAGCATTTCCGAGGAATCCTAATGAAACCCCCATGCATCGACTCATTATTATTCGATGTCGACACATGAAACGATACAAAAACCCATAACTTCATGGTTATTATGATGGTCTACTCATACAACTTTCCAAAGCATTCCTGTTCCATGGCTCGGTATTTCCAAGTGTCGGTGTTCTTCTCAGATATCGCTCCATTTTATAACATGGTTCAAAAATTTGGACCACAGGTGAAATTGCCCTAGGAATTCTGGAGGAGTTTCAGGAAAACCAGTAAAAATATCTTGACAGATACCCCAAAGATCCAAAGATAATTTCAGAAGCAAAAATTGTGGCAATCTCAGGAAAAAATCATACAAGAATCTTTTAACTTTTTTTTATGAATTCGTTGAAAAATACACGAGAAATACTGAAACAGATTTCAAAAAGTCCTTGTAGTAATCCATGAATAACTTTAATGATTCTATGAAATAATACTTAAATGCATTACTAGAATGTCTTCATAAATATCTGCAAGAGTTCCTTGAAGAAATTCTGGAAGAATTCTTGTCAGAATTCTCAGATCAAATCTGAAGAAATCCTTGGAGAATTTCCAACGGAATTCGGAGAGGGATCGCTATAGTTTGATTTAGACGTGCAAAAATCTTCTAGTTCTTTTTTCCAAATCTAGGAATGTAAAAAATGCCAATTATTCAAAATTGTCTTCCAAATGTCTTCACAAATTCTGAAAAGTCTTCCAAAAATCTTCCGTCTTCCAAATGTCTTCCACACTACTCAAATGTCTTCCAATGGAAGACATGTCTTCCAACCTGGCATCCCTGCCTATAGTAGCCTGTATCAATAAGCCATTTTACGAAGCCTGGTCAAATGACAGGAGACCTGGGATTTTTCAATCATCGTCGTCAGTTTTCGCGATGATGATGGTTGATGACTGTGCGCATTTCTAGCGTAGCTTTTCATCCAGGCGAAAACTTAAATGGAGAAAAATTATTAAAATATTTCTGATCACAAAAGTGCTTTTTTATGTGCAATATGGGTAACAAAGAGGTAGCTGATACAATAACTAGGTGTAATGTTGCAGTAACGAACATTTTTGGATCTCATTTTTGTCATTTTCTCCATGTCCTTGTTTGGTAAGATGAGGCGTTGTTGAAAATCACGCTGGATTTAATCCCAGGTCTCCTGTCAATTGACGCCGTTTCGGCGATCAGCTGTTCCGAAACGTCTCGTAAAATGGCTCATTCTTCGTTTGGAGAATGGGGCTCTGCACTGTTTTGATTTTACATGGAATTTTGACATTTACTGGCCTTGTTGTTTACAAATTTTGTGAAGGGGTGAAAGAGAGAGAAAGATTTTTGTGCAGAGCCCCATAGGCCTCTGCACTGTTTTGATTTTGTATGGGATTTTGACGTTTACTGGCCATGTTGTTTACTAATTTTATGGAAGAGTGAAAGAGATCGAATGATTTTTGGGCAGAGCCCCGTATAATACAATACACATTTTCCCAAGGTATCTAGAAGGAAGGTAATTCAATCTGCCAGATTCTTCATTCCGCCATTTTAAAACAATAAGCATTGGCGTAGCTAGGATTTTTCTCTGGAGGGGGCCTAAGGGGGGCCTAGCAAATACTTGTTTTACCGAAGTAATGTCGGTCGTAATAATCACGATTTTCATAAATTTCATAGTTTTTATAGATTGCATTTATTTCTTATTTTATCTCATTTCGCACATCAATCATTTTTGTAAATTTCAATATCGTTTCGAAAAAGATTCATTCTTTTGTTATCTTTCAAGAATTCTATTAAAAGAACTCTCTTTGATCTTTTCAGGTATTCAATTCCTCTGAGAATTCCTTCGAGAATTTCTTCATGAATGTTCGTACTTTTCAGAGCTTTCTCAAATACTTGTTTACCAGTTTTCACTGAGATCGTCCTGGGATTCCCACGGAAAATTATCTCAGACTATCTGATCTCACCAGAAAATTTCTCGAAGAATCTCTATCGAATGACTCAAAAAATATCTTAAAGAATTCAGCCTGAAATTGCATTACATTTTATTGTTATAATTATTTCTCCTAAAACGTCCTCTAAGTACACATTTTATATAAATTTCAATTATTAGTTTTGAGTATCCTCCTGTTTTCATATTTAATTTGTTTAGGATCTTCAGGAATTTCTGAGGATTTCTCCAAAATGTAGTTCACCAAGCAAGGATTCATTCCACGAATTCTTCAGTGAGTTCGCCAACAGTTTTTTCCAGCTTTGCTTTTGAAGTTCTCTCTAAAGTTTCTCTACCGCACCAGTGATTTTTTTTTTTTGGGATTTTTTTTAAGAGTTCTTTTACCAGATTCACTAAGATTTTGCAATTTATTCTTGAACTTAAAAAAAACATCTCCGGAAGCTCCATAAAGTACTCTTTTAGGTTCTAGAAATAACTCCATATTTTACGAATAGAAATCTCATGATTCTTTCATAAATAACATTTAAAAATTTATCCACTCTCCAAATTTCTCAAGATGGTCCATCTGAATCTTCTTTAGACATTGTTCTTGAAATCCACCCTTCCTTGACTTCTGGTTTTATAGAATACTGCCAAAAATCCTCTAGAAATACCACCCTCGTAAAAATCTTTCGATAATTTCAAAATTCCTCTAAAAACTGCCTTTGAGATTCCTTCAGAAATCCCTCTTATTTTACTTCTAATTTTTTTTTTGCAAAATTGCTAATATTATCAAAGGCTTCTTACAGGAAACATCTCACGAGATTTTTCCATGATTCGACCAGGAATTTCTCTAAGATCATTTAATTTAAGAACATTTAATCATCCCATAGGCATAGGAATAATTCCAGATATTCTCGACTTCATCGAATGTCATTTATGAAAACATCTAAGAACACAGAACAATAAGAAAACGAAAGAAAGTTTCTAAAAATATTACTTCTTGGTTTTCACACTGTAAGAGATTTTTTTACAACAATTCCTGGTCAAATTCTTGATTGAATGCCTGTGAAATTTCTGAAATAATTCTATAAATTATTTCAATATTTCACTTTAAGATGCATTTCAAAAAACTTCTTTTAGAAAGATCCCAGTTGAAACATGTTATGAATTTCACTTAAAGGAATTCCAAGAAGAGTGCTGATGCCATTTCGAAGGAATTTCTAAAAAAATCTGAAAGGAATTTTTATGTTTTTTTTATGAATTTCGGTGTTTTAGGAGAAATTCAAAGATAATTCAATTGTCATGTACAACTAGGATTCAGGTTGATTCCGGTTGTCTTACTGGCCATAGCAAAATTAATGATCAAAAAAAATTACTACGTATTGAATCTTCAAAATTTTTCCAAGACGTTAGATGGAACCGTTACACAAGAATTCTCCAAGACGTTAGAAGGAACCGTTACTCAAGACGCGTTCGAAACCTTTTTTAATGTGAAAAAGTAGGGTGGATGCCCTGCATAGTTTTATGTTTCATGCAAAAAGGATGCAGAGACAGTGTATGAACATCGTTTTGACACGAAATTTGAGAATGCCCCCTCAAAAGTCTATGTAGGTTGAAAACGCGGTTCATAAGAAATTATTAACACGTCAAAATTTTGAAAACAGAAATAACAAATATGACCCGATTTTGTCAGGTTCCCGATTTTGTCAGCCTAAAATTCATCGAGGGGCTGACAAAATCGGGTTCCTACTGTATTTCTAAAGAACATTAGATGAACCTTGCGGAAGAATTTGTAATAATTTTTTTTGGAAAACTATTTTTAAAATCACCGAAGAATTTCTAGTAGAACTTTCACCGAAATATCTTTGTATTAGATTTGACAGAATTAATGATTTTTTGGAGGGATTGCGAGGGAAAACTGAACTTTTTCCGGAATCGATTTGCTAAGAATAGACATAGAAGGAATGGATGCTCATCAGAAGGAACTCGCTTTGAAAATTTGAACAAGTCCCACAATATTATTTGACTAATTTCGAAAACATTTCATAAGTTCTGAAGCCACCCTTAAATATTACTTGAAGAAAGAGATTCAACTTAAATTCTATAAAGAATATCGAAAAATTTTGTTTTTGGTTATTCTATATATTTTAGGTAATAAGGAGTTACTCTGAGAAAATCATACAAATCGGTTCAGTATTCTTGGAGAAATCTGAAAATTACGATGAGATTTTTAGAGTTTTAAAGATCTTTATTTGTCCATCATTGTACCAGAAACATAAATGTTTATAACTCAACTGCACCAATTGCTTCATTTTTTCACAACATACTCGCATTAATGTATCATTTCGAGGAATGAATATCCGAATACGATAAAAATTCTGTAGTCTGAGATATTATACTGGGTTATGGCTACGCGTCGGTCTCCCAATGAATTTTGAAATATCTCCGGATCCAGATGACCAATTATCAATATCGACACCTATTCTAAAACTAGAAGAGTTTTTTGAGAGTTTGTGAAAAAAATGTGCAAAAATATCAAAAAACAAAAAAGTTATCGTGATTTGAATACTTTTTAGTGGTAAAATGAAGCTGCCGGTACAGGAATTAATGTATGGATTTTTTTAGTGAATTTTTATAAGGGAATTCGTCATCATCACTACACACCTCAGGCAGGGTATACTCCAAAAACATGCGAAATCAGAATGTAGTGAATATGCTGCTTTATGCTAAACAGCGTTATTAGGATTATTCAGAAGAAAAACGAATTTTCGGAATCAAACTTCCGCTTTTTTGTACCACGGTATTTTTGGCAACGGAGATGTCGATAAATTGCTCTTATCGAATACAACAAGAAGCTAGTTCTAACAGTAACCAATCGATCGACAGTTGGACGGATAAACTTTCGGTTGTCGCGTGATACACCGAAGTCAGAACCGTCACGCTGATGCTGTATAACACAAGCGAGATTTTCCCTGTGTTTTTCAACATAAAATAAAGTTACTACTGAAGAAATTTTTGTCAATAACAATAGTCAAGTATGTGCATTCAGAAGGTTTTGCTTCATGTTAAATTGTTTGTTTGTTTTAATTTTTTATTTTTATTATCATCAAAAATTCTGGGGGGGGGGCCTGGATGATTCTGGAGGGGGCCAGGCCCCCTCAAATTTTCACTCATCTGCTGTTACTAGCAGTAGGGTAGGTGTACCAATTATGGATGCAATATGTCAACAGTACGGATAAAAATCAAGTTTTAACCGCGTTCCTAAAACGCAAGCATGACTTGTTGGTGTTAATTACTAGTTTGAAGCCTTGCGAAGCAGTTAAATTAAACAGTTTTAGTACTAAATTGACTTTAAGCTTCTAAAAAATTGTTTTAAAAAGCGTTGTCTTTGTACCAATTATGGCAATAGCGTTCCTAGCATTCGACATAAAAATGTCCCAATTATGGACTATCGAATATTTACACGAAATGAACTCAAACGTCATCCAGAGCGAATGATAATACAACGCTAATATGTAATGAAGTGATTGCTCATAGAATTTTCCAAAATTTTTGTGTTAAATACATGTTAAATCAATTTATTGCAATGGGTTCATGGGAGCAAATTAATTTTCGAAAAGGAGTCGAAATGTAGTGAAAACGCAAATTATGATGCAAAACAGCATTAATAAACTCACATTACCTTTTCAGCGCCTAATTTAAAGGAAAAAAGAGGGAAAATTCAAAAATCGAGTGTCACTGAAAACCTCCCTCTACCATGAAATTAGCATCTTCCGCTTGCAAACATTTTCGAACGTGTGATTGAAAAATCTTAGCAATTGAGTACAAAACATGAAGATAATGCCTTACTGGACCTTCCCGTCGTGGAAGTCACCAGTAAAACAGCTTTACTTCTTTTATTTCACTGATCAAAAAATGTAAACAAACTGCCTCCAGAGTATCGCCATAATTGGGCTCTCATACACTCCTTGTACCAGTTATCGACATAGTGGAAATAACACGATTTCCAGCTTAAACCAGTAGATATGATAGCTCACCAGCTAAATTTATTCATTTGTTCTCACTAGGCAACATACATTATTCGGTTGAAGCAGTTATTCCGGATGAAAACATACATTTCGTAAGTGGTGTCCTTTAGCAAACTGCTAAGAAGGTGACAAATGTGTGAGGCAAAATTTTCAAATGTTCATTTTTCAAAGCTTATTGCACGAATGTTCTTATCAAGGTTTAGTTACCATCAAAAACAAATAGGTTTATCATTCCTATGAATATAAGCCGTTATATTCTAGTGAAACAATAAGAAAAGTCTCTTTTTGTTCCCACTATTGCCATAATTGGTGCTATAGCCATAATTGGTACTTCTACCCTAAACAACCCCTAACAATTCCATAGAAACGGTAGTTTAAAGAACAGAGTACACAAACCCGCCAGCTAACCAGCTCGCCAGCTGTCACTTCCACTTTCCCTGCAGCTGACCTCACTTCTCACCCACTGACTGCTTAGATTGCTGAACCTCTCCTTCAATAGATCTTGCATTTTCCTATAAATTTTCTTGATTTTGAACGAAAAAATGCTTTTGAAAATTCCTAAATCAATGACGGTTCATATCCCCTTAAAGCTAAGACAAGGGAAGTAATTACTTGACTAAATGAGTCAAGAAATCTTTTACAGAGAGCCCCATTTGAAATGACATTTCTTCTCTACTTCCTACTGCGATCAAAGAAAAATGTGATTTTGTTGACTCTGGGAAGAAATTTCCAATGCATCGAGATAGGCAATTACTTGCCTATAACAGAAAACCAGCCTTAATTTGTAAAATTTAATTCATGATTGAGTGCTTAATGTGATTGGTTTAGGGAACTTATTTGCAATTGAAAAACATGAATGATTATTTTTAGTGTACTAGCAAAGCTACCAAAGCAACCGATATACGCTGTACGCGAAGGCAGATTTCCAAAATTTCTGACATTCCAAATCCGGACACGCCGATCTGGCGGCGTCTTGCGACCAGTCATGACCTGCTTCGATCATGTTTCAACATGTCAACCGATAAAAAAAAATACAGTCACCAAATCCGACAACCAACCGGAGGAGAAAGCGCACCCTCCTCTGAGTCAACTTGCTCCTGCTCAGAGCAAATCATAACATCAACCAGCAGCCGTAATAACAAATCCATTGCCCACTGACCGTATCAAAGCATTCCACGATCGCAAAAAAACATCCATCCATCCATCCAAGCAATCCAAAACCCCCTTTGCGCCGGGTGGTAGGTATTTGTCTATGGGGGTACCGTTAGAAAATGGGGTGATCACACCCTGGCCGGCAGTCAACTATATGTATTAATGAGAAGGTGGTCGTCAAGCGCCAAGTTTTGGATGTTTTTTTTTTGCGGGCGCGCGCGCCCAATCGCGATCAATCGCAGCTCGCGTTCCGAGAATTGTTTACAAATTGAACTCGTTTCTTGCGGGCCGGCTGACCATAACACATATTTTACGGAGAGTACCATCGCACCACGGTTATGAATCAGTCAGTGCTTAAATCAAGAAATTTCAACTCGATGCATATGTATAGTAGTGAGAAAGTTACCAATAAGTAACATCTTTTAGCAAAAATACCAGATTTGGAACTGGAAAAAAGGGTAACACGTTCTTGTATGAATAGTGGAGAAAGGAATCAGGAATGGATAAATGAATAATTCCTGGAAGTGCTTTTTAGATTAATTTTATTATTTGGAAACCCCGCTTTGAGTATTCGGTCATGAGAATTAGCCTTTGATCTCTTAATAAGTTGCTGCTCTGATTTTATATGTCTTGTATATTTGTTTTGCTGATACAGCACTGTTGTTATTGAGAGTTTTTTTTCGCTCTACACGAGACTTTCAGGTTTGCTTAGAAGTGAAATTCACAACTCTTGGTGTTGTAAGTGTTTTATCCTTAGCAGGGATTGAATTCTGATAAAATTGGGAGTATCTCTCACTTATCACTCTCCGTAACAATCATGATCCACAACACATCATGAGAATCTGTTTACCGTCTACTGCTACAGCTCTGATTATTTCGGGAGGATAACAGTACATGATAAAACCCGTCTAAACAAGTATCGGTGTTTTCGGCATCTCTTTGGGTCTCTCCTTCGCTGCTGCAATTTATCAAACTTGTTACAACTTGCGAAACTGTGTCGATCCTTGACTGATACTGATGCGATGTTTTTTTTCGTTTGCTTCGATCCTGCTTCGGAACCATCTGAGAACGAATTCTGCAATGCCTGATGTTTTCGTTAACATTACAAATGATAGAAGACAAATACAGTATGTATAGTAAATAGTTTTGAGCGAGTTATTCGATGTTGATCGCCAAAGTGATCCGTAACGGTACGTGATCCGGAACTGTATGCTCATGGTACAGTTTTGATTGACAACAACCGTTTTGGATCCGAGCTGCTACAATGTTGCTGGCTGGCTACTTTGTTGCCTCTGATGGGCCTGCTATGCGGATGGGTGGGAGGGTGTTGCACCCCCTTTCCGAATAGCGGTTTCACGTTTGTTGTTTTTTTTTTTTGCTTGCTCTCTTCCTATCATAGTGAGCATGGACCGCCCGATCGGCCGGGCCAACTTGATTGATAGCATTACATAAAAATATTTGAGCTGTGGTGGACCCCTGAGCGAAGTGTGTGAGTGTGGAACGGATTTCTCCAAACGGTAGGATTTTTGGCGCCATAATCGACCACAGTGAGCAAAGGGAAATCACATTGACCCAGAAAGACATGCGTCAGAACCAACTTGAAAGTTCTAGAAATGCTCCGGTTGTCTAGAGTAAGGTGGGGTTTGATCTTAGTAGAGTGAATAATCAAGTAAGGGAGAGTTGACTGCAGTTTGTTAACGGGAACAATCTTCTACAAAGATTCAACATGTGAAGGAATCATAGTATAGCCCCATAGAATCATATATTAGCTCTCAAATTTAGATTATCATCCCTCAAGAGGACAATTTTTCCCATTTTGGGAATCACTGCTCTAAGCCAATTTAAAAAATCATGTTTTTTCCTAATCATTTCGAAATACGAATACAACTCCATGTCACAATCTCCCATCCATACAGGGCTGCGTTTACATTTATTTGGTCTCAATCGACGCAAATAATCAATTCGCCTTACGGCCCTCTTAATTAGCTTCCAGACCATTCCGAACCAAACCTAAATTCCAAAATATGTCCCAATTGAGTTGCCGAAAAAGATGACTCCACCGCCTGCTGCGCAACTGAAGGAAAAAAAGGCCGTCCCTGCATTTGCATCTCTCTTGGCATTCGATCGCAGAAGGCGGCGCACGCGCGGGCGTCTTCGCGAGTGCGTTATTGCTTTCTTTAGCTCCAGTCGCAGTAATGACGGTCAAATTGATTGAAATCGTTTATTATGCAACGGTACCGCAATGGTGTCGTAAAATGAGTCCCGCCTCGATCCTGATGGGCGAAGGCCAAAACACAGACTTGGAGGATAAAGGGACTGGAAAGACAGGGGGTACCAGTCTGGTTCTTATTTGAGCGTAATCAGGTCACCAATTTTCAATATCAATATCGTCGTTTAAATTTGTTTGCTTTCTCCTCGACCGACCGTGTGAAAGTGGTGGCCTGTTCTGATTGCTGCAGGGACGATCTGAATTGCACCGGGTCAGAGGATCACTCTCTTGAGAAGAATGGTAGTGGAATTTTCCGTACTGATATTCTTCTAATTGTTCTGCTGTAGATCATTGTGTGGAACTTATTTTTGGTCCTTTAAACGCTAATTTTTGTGAGTGATTTAACATTTCTTAAGCAGTAACAAGTTTGGTTTAACTGTGGTATTGAAGATCAATAACTACTACTCAACACTCTTATTATTACGCAACTGTTTCGAGTCCCCCCGGAACTACATCACGCAACTTCATCGGAGGAGAGTTGTGCTCATGAACTTCGTCAGTCTCAGTCTCTAGCTGTTCTGATAGTTCGCTGTTGGAGCTTAATATCGTCAAAAACGACATCTCTATGGTGTCTCTGCGACTACTCGTTTTGTCCAATTGGCGGTTGAAAATCTTGCCGGTGCTTTGCACAGTTTTCTGAGCGTCAACGCATTCTACTCTTGGGCTGGCCTCACTTCACATCTCTGTTGAACTTCTACTGGACGCTCATGTGCACTTCGCTACTCGTTCTCCGTTGCAGCTTTTCGAGTTTTTCTGGTTAACCAGTTGAATTCCGAGGTCGGTCCAGCGACTCCGTTTGAAGGATGTCTGGCGCTTCGACGGCCGTTAGCCGGTGTTACGTTACGTACAACTCAGAGTAGTCTCCGGCGGTGGATCTATCCTACTCCGACTAGGATCTCCCCGGCGGCGGAAGATCTCCCTAACCGATGCTATCTGGGCAGATGCCGAGGTTGGTCCTGCGATTCCGGTGGAAGGAAGCTTCTGGTTCACAGGCGCCCCGACGACCATTTGCCCGTGCTGATTCGTGAATTACTCGGCTAGACCCCGGCGTTGGACTCAGCCTACTCCGATTCAACGTTACTCCAGGGTCCGTTCTGCAATTCCGGTTGAAGAATGACATCGAGGACTCGCTCTACTCGATCTAGTCCCCGACGGAGGATCTAGCCTACTCCGATCGCACCCGATGATTTCCTTTATGTTCTCTGTTCAACAGACTGACTTGTAGAGTGCCGAGGTCGGTTCAACGATTCCGGTGGAAGGTTGGCTTCCGACGACCCGACGTCAAGCGCTGCTCTCTGCGTCTCGTTTAGCTGCTTTGATCGTCAGTTGCGCTGTAAGCCAGACACTATTAGCACCATCCGGATCGCTTATTATGGTACACGGATTACCACTCCTTCTACGCTGAAGTACTATGTTGAAACTCGGGCAGTCGAAAAAAAAAACATGTTCTGGCGTTTCTTCAATCTCTATACACTCAGGATCACGGTATAAAAAATTAACAAGGCAGGCTCTTTACTGATGTAAACATCAAGTTTGATTGTAAACATGTGACGTCACTCCTATCGTACCATATACCATCCGGACCATATACCGACGAACCCTTGATTCTCAGCATTATCACTCGGTAGGTATCCCCTTAAGGATTAGCATCAGCTGCTTGGCACAGCGCTTGGAAGCAGTTAGACATGCTCAGCTTGATCTTTGGTTTGAAAGACGCTCTGGCTTGCTGGACTACATTTCTTCGCTCTACTTGGATTTCATCGTGTCTCGCTCTCTGATGTCGTCACCTGCCTTTAAAACAAGCAGCGCGAAGAGTGCTGAATGGCTCGTTCCACTTGTAGATATACGGAAGCCGGTTGTTTGGTGGCTGCCGTTTTCTCGGCATTGTTACGTCACACGCCCTGACCATCATCCTTGTCAGCTCCACCGCATCGAGATCCTGGATATCGCTGTCTACAAGAAGCTCCACTTCTGCACGAAAGTCGTGTTCCTCGGTGTCGCCATGCAGTACTGTCGGCCAATGGTATAGCGGATTGCCTGTCGATCGCTATGGGTATACTCCTCTTTTACCCTCCAGTTCATGTTGCCCGCCAGCGATGAGCTGTACAATGTAAGATCGATGATCGATTCTCATCCGTTTTTCATAAGTGTGCTAACGGTACGTTCATTGCACAGTTGGAGATCTAGCTTTGTCAAGGCCTCCAGCAGGCTCCTCCTGCGTTGGTTACCCTGCTACCCCACTCCACGGCCAGTGCATTAAAGTCTCCTCCAATTAATACTGGCTTCCGACCGACAAGCTCATCGGTCAATTCCTCTAACATACGCTTGTGTTCGTCGAGCGTCCACCTTGGAGGAGCGTAGTGTAGGAACCTTGCTGCCAACCCGGGAGCATCATGACAGCTGTAGTACAACGTCAATGTACCGAAAAATTTTGGTCCGTGGTACTGTCAAACTCAATGAAATCATAGAGTGTGCTCAAAATAGGGCGTAAACTAGAATTATGTTTGATGGACATAAAAAAGTTTTACATTTTTTGTTTGGCATTTGGAACATCATTATAAACGAGTGATCACCAAATAGCGATTCTCTTAAAGGATTTGTACGGTCATCGGGAAGATTTTGTATGGCCCACGAGCGAGTTTTGAATAGTGGTGTGATGTGGTCCGCATGCTGTAAGTTGCTTATAGTAACCATTCCTTTGTTTACGAAATTATTTTTTGACCATATGGCAATTAAAAGCAAGACAAATTTGTTAGGCATCGTTCAAATATTTCGTAACACAACAAGGGGATGTAATGGATATTTTGTAGTGTTTCGGTCCATACAATAAAATGAAAATTTCCATATAAAACCTGTTATTTCAGGGAGGGAGAGGGGTTAAATTGGCAAATTCCTTAGTTACGTAATATTTGAATCATCCTTTAGATATTTACGATAATCATTAATTTATAAGAAATTGACTGTAGTTATAAGCTTGAAATCAATCTGAGATCATATCCTTGCGCAGTACATTTTCTTTTGCGGATTTGAACACTTTTTTTTCTCATATTTACCACCAGATGTCTAAGTTTTAATCAGATAAGCATGTTGAATGAAGTATCCCGCTTTTACGAACGCTCATATCACCAAAAATTAGCCCACTTATACAAAAAGGGGTCTAGTGATCTGACGTTTGACTTGGGTCGCTTGATATGGACTTATCTACCGGTTCACTAAATTTACTCAGTCCAAGAATTTTGACACTTGACCGAAACACGTGGGAAGCATCTACGTGACCCGCTAAAGTGTCAAAATTCTTTAACCGAGTCAATTTATCACACCGGACCAAAGCCAAACGTCAATATGTTGGATCCCTACCAGAAAGTAAGCTAACTTTTAGCGGCCATTACCGCTCTTAAAAAGCTGGATAGTTCATCCAATGGACTTATCCACGGTCTTCTTTTCTTGTTGATTTTTTCCGATCTAAAAATGTTTACATAAAATGACATCCACGCCAACACAAATATTCACCGGATGAACGCTGCGTGGATGAATGTGCAACGAAATCGTTTATTTTTCTGTATACATCGCCCGCAGTAAAGGTTTTCTTCACGCTGAAAGTTGCAAAACGAAAAATTTAGGGTGGTACTGAAAAATCGTTTTTTTCTTGATAACTTTTTATAATTTATTGCAAAACTTTGTTCCAAGCACTTTTAGAACTTTTGATTGCGCAACTTTTTGCCGAAGAAATTTTTGTTCTATCTCTTATGGTTACAGAGTTATCAGAAATTTTCTTCGAAACGAATGTTGTTTTCAAATGCCGATATCTCCGAAAGGCGCAAACGGATTTTCAATCTTTTGTCGGCATTAGAAAGATTATCTTTTTCTCTGTTTATGGTGAAAAAACTGTGAGGACGTTTTTTGTTTGAAAAGATTGACAAAATTTTGAAAATAATATGTTTTTTAACCGAAAATTGTCCATATCTTGAAAAATATTCGAGATAGCTCTTTGGTGCCTTCAGCAAAAATGTGCAAAATTGAAAGTTCTGAAAGTGCTTCATACAAAATATTCATAAAAAATTAACGCTTTAAGATATATTCACCATAAACCGAATTTTGTATGGTGAAGAAAGCGAAGAAAGAGATATTTGCTAGAACAATCGAAATAACTGTATGTAAAGTCATTTGCAATGAACGTAACTTAACACTAGACAATGGTAACTTAACACTAGACAATGGACACTGGATGCTCCAGTGGCACAGTTGAGAAACATTCCTGACGAAAAGTTTCAATGGCTGAAGCGGGAATCGAACCAACATACAATGACACGATGTGCTGCCTAACGACACTAACCGCACGGCCACGAGGCCCACTATATTATATTTTATTTTATGTTACGGCCAGCGCTTTCTTTTGAGGGCATAAAAGCGATCCACAAATCAGTTAGGCTGTATTGTAAGTAATTTCTTATAGATTACTTTTCCGCAAAACAACGCACTAACACGTCATTTAATCTTTTCACCGAACGAATTGGTACGCTCTTAAGTTCATTTGATGCTTAAACTTGGTGATTTTATTAAATTTATTTCCATTGGCAGACGAAAATATCAGACTCGCCCTTATTTCATTTCATTCCATTCGTTGTTTTGCACCCGTCAACAACGAAACAAAATTCCAATCTGCCATAGTGAAAAATTGTGCCGGCAGCGGTGGATGGCCCCATTGTTTACGTTGAAAGTAGGTACGTGAAAATTGCGTTATCTGTCACTTCGCGGGGGGGTTGCTTGCTGCTTACGTAGACACCATTGGCTTTCGCGATCACTTTGCTTCCGTTGTTGACACACAATACAGTTGTTGTGCGGTGTCGCAGTTATTCTAGATGATCTGCGTTACCTCCACTACTGTCGTGATGTCGCCTTTTTATACGCAGCACACTTAAAGCCGCCCGTTGCATGGGCGTTTCCTTCCTCCGGTTTACAGAGTAAACACTTTAGTCGTTTCGTGTAATCTTTCCCGAAGTGCTTTTCTCTCCGCATTTCCTGCACTACTCAGATCTGTCCGGATCGTTACAGATTGTCGCCTGATGTCCGAAGTTTATGCACTTGATGCTCATCTCGGCTCTGTATATAAGTTCATCAAATTTTCACCTTTTTCTCATCCACCAGTTTGTTGGCTGCGGCCACTGGTAGCCGAATCATCGCTTACTGCGTGCCATCATAAAACTTTGAAAATCGGATTGTCATGGCCTTATCTCCAATATCGCACTGTGATCGCAACTCCTGTTGCAGATCATCATTGGCTGTGATCTCGTCTCGATATCTGCACTCAACCACTGCCTCCTGAGTTAAAGTTTTTCGCTTGCCTCGTTTGCCAACGATTATTGATCAACTCCTGCTATGCTGATCTCTTGATCAACGGATCGTTCTTCAGCTCGAAGTGCATTTCTCCTCTCTTAGTACGCCACGTTCCGACCACGTTCTCTCCGAGGTCCCCCTTTTCCATTTCACTTCCTTCGTCGTGTTTCTTCCTTCTCTTCTTCGGGCCACTGACGGTTTGTCATTCTTCGTTTCCTGCTCCGTCCAGCACGTAGTTATCTCGCTCTTTTTTTTTCCGAGCCAGCTCCATCTCCTGGCGAGTCTCTTTCACGCTTCTTCGTCGGCTTGTTCGCGCGTGCCTTAGGAGTTTTAAACACGTCAGCAACTGTTTGTTCCTTAGCATTTTGTGCCTTTTCGGCTGCCTCGGATCTCATTTTTAGCGCCTATTGTTCGTTTTCGGCTGCGCTTATGGTGGATTTTATGCTCGTTAATAGATTCCTAATCTTGTGATGCACATTAGTCCTGTCCTTCATGTACTCGTAGAGTTCATTGACCTTTATTTTTGTCCACCATCAACTTCGGATTTCCCGTTAAGCGTTCCAGGCAAATGCTGTTGGGCTTTGGAACCCTAGTCCTACTTGGAGTCTGGAATTATCCCCATGTAACGCATTGCTATTACTTGCTGGTGTCTCGTGCTGTGCTACTGGCAAACATTGTAGCTTTCCGCTTCTAGCGAACGCGTTTGCGTTCTTACCCTCTGCTGCTTCGATTACGGTATTGTCTGAGATGTTCTCCAATTTGTTTGGATCCCTAACCAAGCCACTATCTTCCTCCGTCGTAAGTAGTCGCCTTCGTCATCCCATGGTGCTCTTTGCAAGCAGTGAGAGCCATGCTCGGGTTGACACGGTTCTTCATGGGGTACCGTGTTAAGAGCCAGATCGGCGCAGGACAGGAAACGTTCAACTGTGCCTACTTCCACCGGCTAAGATGGCGGATTTGGAACGTAGTCGAAGGCTTACCAAAGTTTTAACGGTACGGGATCAACTGCACTATTAGCCCACTCGCATTTGTGGGTAGGTATCATCCATCCTTACTAGGGAACTGGAACAGCATGGATGTCAGCTCTGCACCATCGGTGTCTATATTTATTTCGTAATCGTGCCCATGTTGCTGGTGGCCAGTACACCATAATAAGGATTTTCCTGGCAGCCATCCTGATGTGCTGGTTGGCTCGCCAGGGGGCTAGGGCACTTTGAAAGCAGTACCAGGCTGCTTGTTCAGAGTTAATTGCAGTTATGTATTTTTTGTAGAGTTTCAACAGAGCCCTCCCTAGGTAGACTATGCTTGAGCTCCTGGTTCAATGGACTAGAAGCTCGGCCACCTCCCGGAGGTAATGCGAAAGGTGGTATTCCATACGGCTGTATGTATGAGTTTTGCTTGGGAAAGGCAAGAATCCCTAGCCCCTACCTGAGTATGTAGATCGTGTGGCAGGTACGAAGATACTACAAAATTCCTAGAAAAGATCCTCGACCGGTGGGATTCAAATCCACGGCCCTCAGGTTGGTCATTGTACAAAGTCATACAGAATAATAATGGTTTCAAAAGGGTAAGCTTGAGCAAAGCAAAAAAATAGTGCTTCCCATAAATATCTCTGATAAAGCTTCATATAAAACGAAGTATGATTTTGTAACGTGATAACTTCCCTTACTCAACAACCCTTCCACAACTGGCAGCGAACCGTGTGACGAAATCATCCAGCTTTATTTATCGACACCAAATGGGTAAATCCGTGGGTAAATCACACAACATTTCGGGTACCGGTTACCTCTCTATTAATAAATAAATCGTTCCCAAATCCGGGACCCAAATCGGCGCATGATGTCACCGTCGCTTCCAGAATATTTTACATTTTACGACCTCTGTCTGCCCGACGCATCCTGTTTGCGTAACCATGACATGACGGTGATGTAATATTCCACTCTTGGATCGCTGTTAGCATCCAAATTATGTTATTATGCTGTGGCGCACTAGGCTAGTAGGTTGTCCGGAGCTCTACGATCTAGCTAGAACACACGATGATTTGACAGTTTTTTGCGTGTCTTTTCGTAACTGAATCGCCCTGCCGTTTTGGAGCCATACCGCCAATGACTGAGACGGCATATTGTAAGAAATATATTGGTTTTCGCGTCTTATGTTCGGAATTGGTGGTACAACTCGATATTGCTTAGCAACAGAATCTCGAATTTTCTTCCCCGCCCCTGGCAACCGGTACACGCAGAGCCTACTTCGCGAGATTGCTGCACGTGTTGCACTCGACAGCTTGAGAACCTTTCTCGCGAAATTCTTCCTTCTTTTCGGTCCGGATACCGTTAAGTTTTAAATGCAAACGGTCGGCGCGGCAAGACGAGCATCCATGTCCATAAATTGCCGCAATGGCCAACGGCCAGAACGCCAAGCCGCCTTCTTAAAAAAAAATTACAATCGAAAAAGAAAGTACTGTTACACTCGACCAGGCCCACCTTCTTGAGCGCTCTCTAGCACCGTGCGCCGGAGCTGGATAAAAAAGAAAGTTTGCGAAAATGCATCGGAAACGAGCTGCGGCAAGCCGCTTGAGAATTGGCAATTGGATTTGTTCCACTGCGCCTTCTCCCCAGCCTCAAACCAACGCAACCGTTCCAGCCAGCGTGTGACTCTTTCTTCGGTGCATCAAACGGTGCTCGGTCATCGCAGCAAGCGAGGAAAAGATCGTGCGACGACGACGGTCTCCGGGCTCATTTGGAACCTTGCCCTAAAATTTATTCAACGGAGGAGGAGGCGTTGAATCAGGGTGGCCAGTTTTATTCAATATTGGTAGGTTTGATGAATAAAACTGCATTTTTTTTGTTTTCTTTGAAAACTGTCACGGGCATTGCCTTTGCCAACGCGGATCTATTCTAACCTGAGTTGTTTCAACGCAAAACCGTAGTTGAGCCCAATAATCCAAATTTGGATAATTTTCCGAAACCTCCGTTAGGTACTTTGCCTTTGAAGCCATAAGAAAACTTTACTTGGTTTTATTAAACGCAAAATTAAGTTCATTCAACCCAAGCTTGATGAAATGCAAAAATATGTTTTGATCAATTACGCACTTTTTCCATGTTTGTCCATTGTTTAAGATCCGGGCTCACAGTGACAGTTCGTGACAGCAGAATTTCGGCTCACTATGACGTACAGAAATTTCGTATCGGTTTCTCCCTCTCATGGCCAAACTACCCCCATTGGGTAGGTGCTGCTTTCTCTATTTTTGACAACATTGGTGAGAAAGAAAGAGAATACCGATAGATTATTGGTTGAGAGTATAATCGATATACTTAATTTTGGGTAAAGTCAATCCAAAAATTAGATAAACTGTTTTTCCGTGTAAACAGAACTCCTATCGAATATACACTTCCTTGTTGGATCGACGTTGAACGAAAGCGCGAATGACGTCAAACCAACATCAATACGTTTTCATTCAGAGGAAATCTACCAGTGTAAGATTGATCGTGTGTTGGTATTCGTGGCCTTTTGCTTGGAGATTACTATGTATAGTGCATTTCAGTGTGAAATTCGCTCTCTTTCGTTATTTAACAAAACTTGAAAACAACGGTGGCAGTATCTGTTAACTTTGACAGTTTGGTGTGCGTTTCGTGACGATTTCAAGACCACTTTTTCAATATGGCGAATGTAACATTATGCTCACAACAAGAAAATCGATGCTGAAGTTTCGAGTTTTATTTTTAATTCCTATTTACCATTCTTATTCTTTCTGGCGTTACGTCCCCACTGGGACAAAGCCTGCTTCTCAGCTTAGTGTTCCTATGAGCACTTCCACAGTTATTAACTGAGAGCTTACTATGCCAATGACCATTTTCGCATGCGTATATCGTGTGGCAGGTACGAAGATACTCTATGCCCTGGGAAGTCGAGAAAATTTCCAACCCGAAAAGATCCTCGACCGGTGGGATTCGAACCCACGACCCTCAGCTTGGTCTTGCTGAATAGCTGCGCGTTTACCGCTACGGCTATCTGGGCCCCACCAATTTACCATCTAAGCCATTAAATGTTAAATGGATACATTTGGTCGATACAAAACAACAACATTTATCATTGTAGCAGATTCTATATGCATTTTCTTATGTTTAAATTGTGTTTTTGAGTAAAAAACGATTTCAAGTCATTTTTCCGTTTTGAAACGACTATGCGACCTATTGATAAGTCGTTCTGAAAACTATCTTGTTATTTTCGTCGGGTGCGTTACGACATGTTACCAAAAGTTATGTTGCTTTCGTCAAGTTTGTTACGACGTATTGACAACCGATGTGTTCCTTATGTCAGGATGCATACGTCAGCATAAGCATAAAACAACAGATAGGACAGGTGGAATAATGATGACAAAGATCACGAATACGGATGTTTCACGAAGTTCTGTGTCACAAAACTTCTGCGCATCTTGACCTTCACAAAACTGTAAGTATTAACTCGGTATATTAAGCATACTAACAACCAAAACATCTTAAAAAATTATGTTCACAGATGTTGCGGATTTCATCGAATGGAAGCCCTCAGAAAAAGTCAGAGAGCATAACCGGTAAATGCATTGAGGATATTGTGTGAAAATGCTTTACCTGACATTCTTGCCAATTAACAGCAACAGCAAATGAACGTTGAAATTAAGGTGCAAAGTCGCCAGCCAAGATTGCAGTTTCATAACATCGTTATTAACTCTACGCCACCTCCAGCTCGTGGACACCTCCTTCCTACCTCGCAGGCAACCATCACTCACCTGGCCGTGCTCACTGTGCTCCCGCTGCTAATACTGGCCGGATTCGAGGCGACAACCATCTTTGCAAGCTTGTCCGGCATTCTAGCAACATGTATCACCCAATGTATCCTCGTAGCGTTTGTCATTTTTGCAGGCTGGGTTCACCGTAGCGTATAGGCGAGCTCGTAATTTATGTTTCGATGTCACAGTAAAATGTATCAACATATTTGTTTTACACTTATAACTTGATTGTAGAATTATAGCCTCCTTAAGCTTGCCAAATATTTTTATATAAAATGTTTGTAATATAGAAAAACTACAATCCAATGAACAGTAGATTTCTCAATAAAAGTAAAAGAAACGAAAACAAAAGGAAACAAAAGATTACTATATAAATCAAGATGGTAATAATCTACATATAAAAATAACTTGAAAGAAGTACTTGTGGAAAAATACTTGAGTATGTAACTTGATTCGACTGTTATGTTGACGATTTGAGGCTATGTTTTTCAGTCTTGCAGAGATCAAAAAACGGGATTTAACGTGGTGGAAGTGTAAAAACTTGATTCTTGCAAAACTGAAAGCTATAAGCTCAACCCATTTGAAAATATTGTTGTGTACCAGTAGCTGCCATAAAGTGGCCGTTCTTCGTGCCGTTACTGATAGGCATAGGGTGGCTGATCCAGTGGTAGTGTGTTGCCCAATAATAATGGTAGTGTGGTTTCAAGCATGGCAGCTACTGGTACACAACAATATTTTCAAATGGGTTGAGCTTATAGCTTTCAGTTTTGCAGTTGTTAAAATAATATGAATGTGTATTAAAAATCTCGGAAATTAGTAAGGAAATAGTAGAAAACCAATGGGAAATCAATGTAAACCACTATTATAGGAGCACAAGTTAGTAAATACCACTATTACTGGAACATGTTCCAGTAATGGAGAAAATGCTTTTATGAAAAATTCAATAATTTTATCGTTCTTAGATATTACGTAAATAGAATATTACGTAAAATAGAATAAAAAAGCTTTCGAATGGTGTATACAGATATGAAAATCGAGCTTTCGTTATTTCCTGGCATTTTTTTATTCCTCATACCGTTACTATTGCCTCTATAACTGGTACAGTCGCCCTAGAACAATTTGGTCCATAATTTCATACTTGCAATTCGATAAATGAGTGATGTGTGCTGTAATGATCAATATGCAAACAGTTCCACAACGATAACGAACTTTTCTGGGTCAATTTTTGATTATTATCATAGTTTGACACTTAATTTACATCCATGAGACATTTCCAGCCCAACGTAGTCTGCCACAGTATAAACTCGAAATTCACCCAAATGTAGCATGCGGCAGAGTTTTCACCCAAACAGCTCAAATACATTGTGAGATTCAAGGTATAGTGCTGCCTTGAGTAAAAAGTTCTTCCACACGTTAGATATGGTGTGGGCAGTTGTTTCTGCAAATCAAAGGAAACCACCCGAACAGTAGAATCAGATCTTGATCGTTGAATATCCCGTCGCTTTTCTTCGTACACTTTTTGAGCAGCTTGTTGATGGTCTTCCTGCTGGTTTTCCAAAGCTTTTTTCTCAATAACATCTACTTCCGTTTTAATCTGAACACGCAGCCTGTCACAGATATCACATGTATCTATTTTTGGCTTACGGAAAGAGAGGTTCATCGTGTTTTGTGTGAGAGTGTGCATGCGTGTGGTAAACGTAATACAGAAATCGATCATGACTAACTGTGGTTTGCGTGATTCTGCCAAAAGATAGCGGTAGTGTTTTTTAAAGTTGATGTTTTCAATTAATATTAATACAGAGAGTTACGTCTGTTTGTCTGTGCCTGAATAGTAATACAGTGATACCTCCATGAGTCGATGTTCCATGGCTCGATATCGACTCATGGAATCATACTTAAAACAAAATTTCATGGTTACTATGATGGTCCCTAGAAGCAGCTTTCCAAAGGATTGCTGTTCCATTGCAATATCGACTCTGGTGCTCGATTCAGAATGGATGCTTGCCTTTGAACCATTCAAGCAAGACATCACATCACAACCTTCCTTCTGTGTATTCGACGGTTTTTCGTGCGGCAGTTGGTATGAAGTTTTTGTAGGTACTTCCACCGTAATGTTAGCAGCTTCCGGTTGTGCAGTCGACAATATCTCGCGCTGTAGTCGGCGTGAACCAACAGCCACTTCCGCTGATATGTTTGGTGACACTGAAAAAGTATACAAGTTGAATTATAGCAGCAAAATTACCAAAATGTAAAACTTTTACCTCTCTGATCAGCCTTGTGAGATCCGCTGCCATTCAAGGAGATTTTGATCTGATGATCAACAAGGGAATGTGCGTTCAAATGCTGACTTGACCGGTTGTGTAAGAAGCCACTAGGAAAATCCGATCCTACGGCCTGTTTATGTGCCACGGAGGTATTTTTTAGAAGTACCTGCGCCGGTATATTTTTGCTCTCAGCATCCTGGAAACCTCGGTGGGAATTTGCGTCGAATGATGTTCCCTTTGGTTTGGTTTTTGGAGAGTTGGCAATGTTGCGGAGTACTGCACGGGGTATCTGGTTCTGTTTGGATCCAGCAGAATCGTTCACGGGTGCTGAAAGTCAAGAAATATCTCTTAGTGCTCAAATTTCTGAAAAAAAACACCTAAACTTACCGTTCTCAGTTTCACATGGCAGTTTTACTCCTGATCCTTGTAAGGTTCGCGCTTTCTTGGTTGATGCTGGTATATTGGAGGCTGGGCACTGGGGGCTCGAAATGAACTTTCTGAACTCCGCTCCAAATGACCGCGCTGTTGACATGTACAGAATGTTTGAAAAAGGTGCACTTCACAATAGAAAAATGTACTTACATTTCTGTACAACAGCTGTTTTGTTTGTGTCGTCTGATGCCATCGCCGATTGTGAACAATTTCGATGTTAAACCTGATTGATTTTAGTTTAGTGGAGTACATTTACTTAAATTTTATCACAATAGCAAGCAAAAAAAACTGTGTTTACAATTTGGCTCACACGAAGTTGAAACCGATTCGTTAAATAATGTTGTATACGACGTTTGGTCAGTCATTTGACGAAAGCGTAAAAAAATATTTTCACTTTGATTGTGACTTAGGCCAATTATGAAAAATGAATTTTATGAGCTGATTAATAATAATTTGAATTTTTCATTTGAAAACCATACAAAGCAGTGCACGATTTATCACTTTGTGGAAACAAATGATTTTTGTTGACAATGTTACTTACGTCCTATTGAAAAAGGGGTCTTGATTTACTTCCCAGATGCTTGAGTCTGAAACATTTTTTTACCAGCTGTCAGACATAATATGGGTATATTTTTACCATTATTTTTGGTTTTCAAGTTAGTGATTTGAAGTGTTCTAAAAAGTCGTTCTGTTTTCAATTTTGGTCAACTATTCTTAATATATTGGTTTAAGTTAACTTTTCTAAAGAATTGTTTTAAGTCTTTTGTAGCATCTGCTAAGGCGTTTTCATTGACTCAAAATAGAGTGAGCCATGAAAGAGGGATTTTCCCCCCTATGTGTTACTTCGAATTCTACTAAACTTAATTTTTCTGCAAAGTATTCGAACTAGTTGCTATGCGCATTTCGGCGAAAAAATAAGCGATTCCTTCCATTCGTTGATAAGATATGACCGTTATTAATTCATATATTTAAAATGTTAATATCTCAGAAACGGGTAAAAACGGTGATGCAAATTTCGCAAAAATTATAAGGTGCAATTGAGAGATTTATACGGCAGTATTAACTTTATAACTGGTCGGTGCTCAGACAGACTGAAACAAGTGTTTTGTAGTGGCTTCAGGAAAACGTACCCCAGATATTCAAAATATCAAAATATTGCATTATTTGCTGTAATAATGCAACATATCTATTAGACGATACTTCTTTATCAGAATAGCAACGGAAAAATTAGAATTGATGGATTTCTCCGCTTATCCTTAAAGCGTCAAAATACCATCTAATCCGTTCTGTCTGAACACCGGCAAATTGCAATGTGAATTTTTTTTTTTTTATAAAAATTGTTTATTTCTTATGTAATATCAATGTTTACGGTTCAAAATAAAGCAACAACTTTCGAAAAACTGCCCAAACGAATATTTGTCTTTAATCAATACATACTAATTTGGCAGAGTCTGATCCCAAATTCATGTCGCAACAGATACTTCTAGGGATTTTCTCAACGATTAATAGAAAATTACTTGATTTTTTTCAGAATTCTTCTGTGGCTTAAGGCTTCTCCAAGAAGTTCGTAACATTACCTCCAGGGATCTTCTACGATTTCTCCCAAAATAAATCCTTATTCTAAATTTTTTCAAGAGGCTCATTCAAGCAATGCTTAAGAAGGACTTCGTCTGAAAAATATTTACTAAATTCCTCCATAAATACGTTCATGGACATGTTTAAAATACTTTTCAGGAATTTATTAAAGAAGAGAATCAAAATAGTAGATATGGCTACCCTGTACCTTTTAATTCCGCCCTAATTGATTATCTTTGACATATATGCGGATTTCAACTACCACTTGTAGCCTTCTTCAATGTCAGCTACTCGTATCCACTATCTATAGTGGTTACGAGTAACTGACACTGAAGAAGCCTACAGGTGGGTTTCGGGTCATTTGGCCGAACGCCATTAGGCCGAAAGGGCCATTTGGCCGAATGCTATTTGGCCGAATGCCGTTTGGCCGAAATTGAAAACAATAATGAACCATAGTCAGCATTCTTTTGTAATGAATTTCAATGAACTTATTCTGCTTATTATTAAATAAAGATAAATAATTAGCTTTTTGTTAGTTCAAGAAACAGTCTCTGTTGAAAGAAGAACGTCCTAAATGTAAGCAATGGACTCTTTGGAATGGTACAGAGGCGTCGCGTGGCTCTTTCAGCCACATGTGCACCAACCACTCGAAGGTGCAGTTTTCAAAAAATTAACAAGTAAAAAACACAATTTTGATAGAGATTTTTTTTCCAAGAAATCTAAAAACGACTTAATTGATTTATTTTACTTTATTTTAACAGTTCGTATACATTTCACGTTAGGGTACTTATCTAGACTTATTTATACATAAGAGCAATTCTCCTGTCACTTCTTTTAGCAAATTTCTCAATAATCTCATCGTAAAAGCCTACTCGTTTTTGCATATCTTGCAATAACTTTTGCTCAACGCACATTATCATTAGCCATTTTAGTCGCTCCTCATTCATTGTGCTTCTCAAATATGATTTGACTCTCCTCAAGACCGAAAACCTTCTTTCCACGGACACAGTAGTGCTTGGAAGACACAAAATTTGCTTTCCAAGATTGAATACTTCTGAAAACACATCTTCTAGCCCTGTCTCATGAATGTACGAAACGATTTCCGTAACACTTTTACCTTTAAATTCGTTTTTGACATACAAAACTTTCAGTTCATTTGTTAGCTTTATTCTGTCATGCGATTTAAATCGATCACAGAAGTTGTCAACCAAATCTTTGGGAAATGCTTCATCATATGCTTCAAACTTTGATTGATCTAGCAACGCAGAGTACTGAAAATTATAGAGGTCTTTGAAACGAACGTCTATTTGATGCAATATGCGATCAATCACAGTACAATAAACTTTGTAATATTTTGAATATTCATATCGACGATCATTTGAGACACCCGCTGTCTCAAAGCACGATGAGTGTATCTCATTAAACCTTGATTCACAACGCAATTTAGTAACATTCTCTTTCGTCTCGTTTACGCTTTTCATACATGCAACAAAATCTAACTCCTTAGACTGCAATGTAAGGTACAAAATATCGGTAAAACAAAATATCGTAGAAAATACTTTGAGATAAAATATTGCGTCAAAATCTAACAAAAATCCATGAAGACCCCTAGCCATCAAGCAAGTTTCGCCATCCCAAACACATTCTCCGAGATACATTTCTCCTAAACATGAGACGATGTCCGAATAATGACTCTCGACGATGTTAACCATACGCGAATTGTAAGCCCATTTCACTTTGCATACGTTGGGTATCTTTTTCTGCATGAACTTATTCAACTCGCTATCTCTTTTTGGACTTTGCGAAAAAAAGGACGCCAAAGATGACAGCGTTGCAAAAAACTTTCTTGTTTGAGGATGGTTACTGCATGCATGGAGAAGGACAAGATTAAGTACATGTGTTTGGCAATGAATATAGTGGGCGTTTGGAAAGTGCTCCCTAACTAGCGCTTGAGTGCCACCAACATCACCGGACATAACCCTTGCACCGTCATATGTTTGTGCTATAAGCTTCTCTGCACCAATCTTAAACTTGTTCAGGGTTTCCATGACATGCTCAGCTATAGATACTGCTGATTTATCGTCACTCACGTCTTCGATATGTACCAAACGTTCAACAGCTCTCCCTGAAAAGGTTAACTTGTTGTCATTTAATATGCCTACATTTGTTCAGATTTCTTACCATTTTTCAAACAATACCGAAGTGTCGTGGCAAGCTGGGATTTTCTGGACTTGTCAGTCGTTTCATCCACCATCACTGCTGCACATTTCGCTTCCTGTACTTCTCCAATCATTTCGTCGATCATCGTTTCGCCTATGATCATAATCAGCTCGTTTTGTGTAGTAGCGGAAGCTCCCGAGAACACATTACTCTTGCTGACAAATTCGTTGAAATTTATGTCGTGATGCGCGAGGAAAGCACAGAGATCTCGGTAATTCCCACGGTTTGAAGATTGCTCACTCTCGTCATGACCACGAAAACTTAAACCATGTGTCGCCAAGTAGCATACGATTTCAATTAAATTGGTCAATCCTTCGCGATTTTTCTTCACTAACATATTATGATTGTTCCGTTGAACTTCCCTGCCATGATCAATCGTTTCGTCGATCCGTACTTTTCCAAACGTATGGTATGCCATCGCACTGTCGATGTGATCGCGCGACGCAACGTGAACTTTGATAGCAGTGCCAAGATGGTTCAAATCGTTATACCCGGTTCCGTTCCACATTCCCTTTTGATCTGTTTTTTTAAATAATAAACAGGGCCAACAGAACAACCGATCTAAATTTTCGGATCCGCATAACCATTTCGTTTCATACAAATTCGTATTGAATTTTCTTGTAACGGTTTTTCCTTTCCTCACGCAAGTGGTAATCATGTTTGCCGTTTTCGGTCGGGGTGTATCCATTTTCACTAACTGCATCTTCTCTTCAATTGACCGGCCGGAAAAGGGTCGGTTTAGCACATCCTCTACGACATCAAACTTATTTTCCTCCAACAATGCCATCGTTTTTCCACGCACTATGGACTGAAAATCGTTTTTATTCACAAATCGTCATTGATAAACAAGCGCCTGATTCCCGATCGCTCTACAGTTAATGAGAGCAAAACTGTGTAGCGCGAGAGAGAGAGCGAAATACTAGACTAGAGTGGTGGAATTTGCAAAAAAAGCTTTCGGTGCACTGAAGCTATGACACGCGTTGGCTACCTATACACATAATGTTTCACTCAGTAAAAACTAACACTATCACACGACCACGCAAATGTGCAACAGTGCCAAAGCGTTTCTGATCGAGGTTTCCATGTTGCTGTTGGCGGCCAAGTGATATGAGCACCGGGTGCACTGCAGAGATGCGACGCTTTGGCTACCTATACTTTACCAACTTCTATCGCCTGAAGACTACCACACTGAAATCGCTCCTTTAATAGCATGCACTTGCAAAGCGTTCCCGGTTCTGATTTGCGTGTTGCTAGCTGTTTCATTGATACGCATATTTTCAACAAACTTTTTGTACGCAAGTTTTGGCGTGCGCGTTTGAATATATATTATTTAATGAAGATACATATATTTAGAATTCGTAAAAGCGCTAATTAAGCGTTCATCTAGTAAAATGTGAATTTGCTTCATAATGAATTTTAGACCACCTGTGCAGTGCACATGTTGCACAGGTGGACGCGACGCCTCTGGAATGGTACACAAATTAAGTTACGCTAAACTTTAACTTTTTCGAGCCTGGCACCAACCAAACCCAGCACCCTCCTCCCCTATTTGAATGAGCCCTTCTAAAATGTTGTACGGCTTGTCACCCTTGGCTTGAACACCTCCTCCCACCTTGAAGCGTGACGTAAATTATGCATGACCCCTTTATGCTCAGGCCTAAATTCCAAAAACTATGAAAAATACTTCAATCTTAAAAGAACAGCCTATGATCAATAGAAGGAATAATCTCTTATAAAAATATATTTTTTTATATTGTTTTTTCTTTTTTTTAAGGCACTTGGTGCTCGTGGCCACTATTGTGCCGGAATCAGTTGATCTGTAGCTTCTTTACCGATACAGATCTATTTTCAACTAATCTATATTTACATCTACTTTCACTCTCACACCAAGCAGGTAGGTGAGAGCTCTGCTGTTAGTCCAATCGATTTCCATAAGCCATAATCCATATTGCTTTTGCGGTGGTTCATTTTTGCCGTGTTCCTTTAGTCGTTTGAGGCTTGCTGCCTGCGAAGAGGGTCAGTACTGACGGAGGATGGATGTGCTCCCCAAAGCACGGTCCTCCGTGAGGCGTCTTCTGGTGGCTGGACGGGTTTATTTGTGGAGGGGCTGGGAATCGAACCCATGACCTTCCGCTTATGAAGCGAAAGCGTAACCTCAACGCTACAGACCCCCCTTTTATAAAAATGTAAGCGAGTGAAATGCAAATATTAGCTTTATCAGTATAACTACAAAGAACTGCTGATGATTTAAAAAAAGTAAATTTCTTGAAAGCTAAATTATTGCCAATATGAATGAAACCAGTCTAACTCGAAAGAAAAGCCTATGTTTAAAAGAAGGAAACATTTATGATGAAATCATTAAAAACACTTAAAACCTTAGAACACCGTTTATAACCTAGAAACAAATCAACCATCAGCTTGGAGTCTTGCACGATGTGTGGAGTCGACAACTTTGTGAATAGACGATTAAATTTTATCATTATCGTCCCGCCATATCATGCAAATCAACAATTAAAGCGTTGTAGCAAATTGATTTTTGTTTCATTATTCAGCCAAATGACCCGTTCGGCCAAATTGCATTCGGCCGAATGGCGTTCGGCCAAACGGCATTGGGCAAAAGCCGTTCGGCCAAATGGCCGGACACCCTACAAGTGGCAGATGAAATACGCGTATCTGTCAAAGATAAGAAGCAATTAGGGCGGTGTTCGATTTTCGCACCACCCTAATGTAAACTAAATTTCCACAGCAGTAGGGTGTTTCATGTATTTTGGACAGAGCGTTTCACGTATATAACTTGGCCATTTCCATTTGATTTTGCCGTTAATGGTCAAATTATATACGCGTAACGGTCTGTCCAAAATAATTTTATTACCCTACTACAGCGAACAAACTTGAAAATTCAGTAATGTTCAGACCAAATCCCTTTCAACGTATTCTTGAAAAATCAGGTTACGATTGCGCGGCTTGTGACCGTCCCAATGAAGATGAGTCACAAATCATTTCGGCTGTGTTGGCGTCACATCAGAAATAATCGGATGTTTCGTGGTCCTGTCAAAAGTGCAATTAAGGTGCAAGTGGTGATTCCAATTCATCGGAAATGCAAGAGGGGTTAAAGAAACTCGATGCGAAGAAGAAGCAGAAGCGAAGGATAGACATGTAGAAGACCTTGCATCGAAAGCGACTTGAGGTGCTGTAGGAGCTGAACGAAATGCGCCAACAGCTCCGACGAAGTTTGCGTGGAGAAGTGGAACAACTAGATCAGAAGATTTCCAGACGTCGAGGGCGTTCGCATTCCCCGTTATTTCCTCCAGGGAGGCCGTACTCTAGACTACAGCAGCCTTCAGCTCCACGTTTTCGTCGACGCAAGCCAGGAAGCGTATGGTGCTGCAGCATACGTCCGCATCGAGACGACAAACGGGCCGTTGTGTTCCTTCGTGATGTCGAGGTCAAAGGTGGCCCCGCTAAATCACCTGTGAATTCCCCGCTTAGAGCTGCAGGCAGTAGTCCTTGGAGCAAGACTGCTCAATTCTGTCGTCGACGTTCTTTCCCTCGAGATGAAGCAACGTTTTATGTGGTCCGACTCGAAGACTGTTCTGCTGTGGATCCACTTCAACCACAGGCGATGCAAGCAGTACGTGGCGTTTAGGATCGGCGAAACCCCCAGGATGACGAGACTTGCGGAGTGGCGCTGGCTGCCAACAAAGTGCAACGTGGCGGTTGCGTTGGCCAAGTGGGAGAAAGGGAACACCAATGTCTCTGAAGAAGTTCGAGCCGGTCTGCAGTTCCACGGTATTTCCATGACCGAAGCGACAGTGGATCCGCTGCGGTTCTCGAAGTGGAAGATCCGGTTTCGCATCGAGCTGCAGCTGCAGCTATAGGAGGAAGCGCGATGGTGTGGAGATCGAGGCCGTTCCAAGCACGATGAGAATGAAGAAGGTGGTGAAGAAGGAAGTTCGTTCAACTATAGTACCACTGAAGCGTAAGGAGTCTTGGCATCTCCTCTGGAGGTCGGCACAATCCGAATAGTTTGAAGACGAAATTAGGACGCTGAAAAAGAACCAACAGCTTCCAACACATCAACGTCACCAACTAGGGATGTCCATCAGCTTGTACAACTTGAGTCCATTCCTGGATGACGATGGATGGCCGAGCGGTGCGAGTATTGAGCCGCGTTTCTTGATAATTGTATCGAAACAGTATGCTGTGACGAATAAGCTGCTAGAGTACTACCATCAGCGAGTAGCCCACGGGAACGTGGAAACCGCCGTCAACGAGATCCGTCAGCGGTTCAGCATCGCGAGCTTGAGAACGGAGATGAAGTAAATCGGAAAGGCCTGCGTCTGGTGTAAGGTACGGAAGTGTCGCCCAACGAACCCCAGGATGGCTCCACTTCCGGGGTCGCGTGTCTCGCCGAACTTACCACCGTTCAGTCATACCGGCGAGAACTACTGTGGGCCGGTGACAGTGGCCGTCGACCGTGGATCGGAAAAATATCTGTCTCTTCACGTGCATAACGTTGAGTGGTCATACGGCGATTCATATGCCGTAAAGGAAAACTGCTGGAGTTCTACTCCGACAAAGACACGAACCTCCAAGCGGTAAGCAAGGCGATCGTGCAGCAGATTCAAGCCATGAGTGAGGACGAGTTCACAGATTCCAGAACCCGGTAGAAGTTTAACCCACCTAGTGCACCCCACATGGGAGAAGTTTGAGCGCGACCAGCTCGCTCAGTGAAAGCAGCACTCATCGGGCTGAACGACGGTCGGACGATAACCAACGAAGTGTTGCCGACGACGTTCACGGAGACCGAACACTTGATTAATTCGCAGCCGCTGACGTACGTCGGCCTAGAACCGGGAGCAGAAGAAGCGTTGACATCGAACCACTTTGTTCGTGGTGTTGGTGCAATCGAGGTGGAACGAGGCTTTCCACGAACCAGCGAAGGTGAGGCACATCGGGAGCGATACAAGTGGTCACAGCATCTAGCAAACCAGCTGGGTAGCCGAATATCTATCGACTATCAACCGAAGGACCGAGTGGCACTTGGAGTCGCCGCTATTAGCCTGAGGTGATCTGGTGTACATCGCTGTAGCCGTGCGGAAGAGCTGGATCCATGGCATCGTGACCGAGGTCTACCCGGGAGCGGATTGTCGAATCCGGCAAGCCATGATCAAGACAGCGAAACGTAAGTTCCGAAGGCCGGTGACAAAGCTGACGGTGCTGGAGGTGGAGCAATAAATGAGGGGCGGCCCAAGGACCTTCACCAGAGTTACGGGGAGGGGTACGCTCGCACCGCCACAACCCTGCAACGATGGCGTATCTGGCTGCGTACCCCCTGATCATAGCTGTCAGTGGGTAGGACGTGGCAGGCAGCTCAACTAAGATTACCCCATTGTTTTTCAGTCGATAGCCTTGATGATACAAAAGCCAGTGCACTATGGGCCAGGGACGCAATTAATAACTCGGTAACGAAGCATTTCGGGCATTTGGTGTCTTGGGCAAAGTTTTTTGTAAAAACAAGGACCATCTATTGACATAAACGAATAGTTCTTAAACCGTCCGCATAGGTGGCGCCACAATCTAACTTTTTACTGTGACGTTCAAGAGATTTGGCATACTGGGCAAAGTTGTTCATTTTGAAAAAATAAACAACGTTCTCGAAGACGTCAAAATTTCACAGCCTACTGTTTTCAAGTTATTGGCCAAATAAGACCAAATGAGTGAAACACCGATTTTTTCATTGAATTTGATAATTTTCTTTAGCACCATGTCGTATAATATTTTTTGCTGATAAAAATATGACAATCACAAAATCTGGTGGTAAAATTTGAATAATACGACGCTTAAAAAGTAAGAAATAATGAAAAAAAATAGAGCAATTTTCAAACTTTAATATCTTCAAGAGCGCAAAAAATCGCAAGCTCAAATTTTCAGGCAAAAAAGAACAATAGTAGGTAAAATGGATTCAAAAATTGCAGAGAGGTATATTTTAGTGTTTCTGAGATAATTTTCATTTTTCTACGGTACATATTCTAAGATAAACGAAGTTATCCTGGAACAAAGGCTAGTGCTTCCTGCCCAGCAAGAAGTCAAATAGAGTCAATTGGGTGTTTTCAATGTATGCTTGTCAATATAGTTGAATTGTGTTCATATTCAAAAAAGGTTGTATTTTGAAATAGAAAAAGTTGTGAATCCAACAAAAAATATTGTTGAAATGACAAAGACGCTATATGATGGGTTGATAACTATCATTGTAGAGCCAATAAACATTTTGGTGTGAATTAAACAGAAATGTCCCGACAAATCCTGAAAATTGTCTTACATAATTAATAGACAGCCCCTTGTGAAATTTCTGTAAGAAACATCTTCGAAAATATTGTATGCATTTTGGGTGCCAAAACTTACAGAATTGCAGCATATATTTCTGTGTGCGTTTGAAATGCAAATATCAAATGCGATAACACCAAAAGCGGTAAGATTTTTCACAAGAGATGCGATGTTCAAGGTAGATTTTTCTTGCTAGGGTGGCGGTGATTTATGTAATCGTTGCTAGGTGTCTTTTGATTATTTTGTGTTACCGCATTTGGAGGACGTTCACTCAAAATTTGCATCTCAAATGCAAACAGCAATATTTTCGAAAGATTCTTAAATAACATTTTTGGATAGCAATAAGCAATCTCTGAAAAATTTATGGATAATTTTCCTAGGGATCCATAGCTCCTTAGGAAAATTCACAGATTTATCCAGCATCCCATTCTGTTCACATAGCTACGGTAACATGAAAATTAATCTGCAACGTGGCCAGATTTATAATTGGTGACCTTTGTGACAGCATTCAATGATCCTGTAAAACTTTTGTATCCATAATCAGACAGAAACAGCAAACAACAATGGATCATTAAAATAACCAAAACGGCCGCTATGGAAAGCATAGATAGCGCCACCGTAGTGTTGTGTGTTTGACAGAACAGCAATGCTGTCACAATGTTAAATCACATATACAGTGGCGCTTTTGTTTTGATGCGGTGAGTACTTGCAAAAACTACCTTCAATGATCCATTGTTGGGTAATATTAAAATCAATGGGGTCTTATAACCGCAGCAGTTAATGCGTAGCTATTCAGCAAGAGAAAGCTGAGAGTCGTGGGTTCAAATCCCACCGGTTCAGTATCTTTTCATAATGGACATTTTCTCGATTTCCCAGGACACGTTCTTGTCACAGGATAAACACGAATGGAAAAATTATCAATTCGCAAAGAAAGCTCTCAGTTAATAACTGTGGAAGTGCTCATATTCTACTTCTTTTTCTTCTTGGCATTTACGTCCTCACTGAGCCAGAGCCTACTTCTCAGCGTCGTGTTCTTATGAGCACTTCCACAGTTATTAACTGAGAGCTTTCTTTGCCAAAGTTGCCCTTTTCGCATTTGTACATCGTGTGACAGGTACGATGATACTCTATGCCCAGGGAAGTCAAGGAAATTTCCATTATGAAAAGATCCTGGACCAACCGGAATTCGAACCCAGACACCTTCAGCATGGCTTTGCTTTGTAGCCGCGGACTTTAACCACGCGGCTAAGGAAGGCCCCTGGCTAAGGAATTTATAGTAGGTAAAGCTAAGTATGCTGTTTCGCTCAAGAAAAGTAAAGACATTCCTTGACTGAAAGGGTCAAGAAATTTCCTACAGAGAGCCTCCTTTGAAGTGACATTTTTTCTCAACTGCGTACTGCGATCAGAAAAAAGTGATTTTCTTGACCATTTCTTGGGAGAAATTTTCCACGCATCGAGATAGACGATTCCTTTTCTTGTCAGTAGCAAACCGGCCTTAAGCCAAGTACGGACCTGAAACGTAAATCACTCAAGTAAAATTTCTCCTTTTTACCAAAGTAATTTTGACAGCTGATTCAGTATGAGCGAAATGTCACTTTTACTTGCGGAATAATTGAGCGGCACATTTTTCCGTTCGGAAAAGTGACAGCTCACTTTGATTTGTACGACAGGCGTTACCGACGTTATGAAATCAGCTCTACTTCTCAGCTGCGTACAGTTAAAGTAATTTCGGTAGCGGAATCATTCCTTGACCGTTTCTTGTCCTATCCTTTTGCACAGTACTTATGATCAGCGTACCGGCCTTTAACAACAGAATCAGGCTGTGTCTCAGTTGAGTAAGAAGAATAAGTTAAAAAACAGTTCATTTCAATGTCATAGTACAATGGTCGTAATTTCGATAGGAAATTTAAAAAAAAAATAGTAGTTTATTGACGCAGGCAATTGTGTGATAGAGCAAAAATCGGTAGAACTATGGGCCCATTCACAAATTTCATAACGCCGAAGGGGGTGGGTGGGTGTCCTCGTGCTGTTACGGCTCATTCAAAATTTATAAAATGTTCATACAAAAAGTGTTACGAGGGGGTGGGTGGGTGTCGAAAATGACTATTTTTGGCGTTATGAAATTTGTGAATACCGTTTTGCATCGAATTCCCGGACGCTTCGAAAGCCGGACACTCTGAACATTTTGATCATTTATGGTGAGCCAGACCCATTTTAACATAAATTTTAATGTACACATTACTTTAAATACGTAATATTAACATTTGAACTGTATTCACATAACAGTAGGCGGTGAAAATTACCTAAATTAAATGAAAAACAAAATCACGTCAATTTGAACACTGGTTTTTATCTCCTCTTCGTCGTCTAGCTAAGATTGGTAGAATGTGCGTTTCAAATGTATTTTCACTAGTGGAGTTATTTTAAGTAGAAAAAGATGATAAAAATCTAATAAATGGTGTTAAATAACGTTGCTCAATACTTGGAAGTGATGTGAAAGTCCTAAAACGACAGATTTTGGCAATAAATCTTGGTGTCCGGATTTCAAAGCAAAAAAATACGATGCTTCGAATGCCGGACAAATTTTAATCATAAAGATTAAACATGGAATGGATGAACAATGAAGCAAAAGAGAAGAGAAATGATAGTGAAAATGGTTAACAGGTTATAAGAAATCCATGTGAATAAATTAGCCGACCACCAAAATTACGTGCAGTGTGAACTGATTCAATTTAAAGTTGCCCCTCTTAAAACCTTTAATTCGTAAGCAAACGAGTCACACAAATAAGAGAACATTTTTCGGACATATGTGTACCAGTTGTTAATCACTTATAGGGGCTTATGTGAAATGATTTTGAGGTAAGTGATTTTTAAAGTATATCCTTTGCTTCATTATTTGCTCCTTATCGCGTTGCCTTCAGTACTGCAACCAAGCGCTCAGCAGTATAGGTAACTTAACGTTCATAGATGAAAATATATACAATAAAGTATGGTTACTTTTAAATTTTGATATGTACAACGTTAAAAGATAATTCATAATTGTTGTAAGTTACAGCTAATTCAAAGAAGATATATAACTAAGCAGCAAAAACTCTTAGCAGTAGTACCAGATCAAGTTCTCGTGTGCTCTTGTAGAGTTGATCGCGAGACAGAAATATCAAGAACTTTTTCATACCATTCCAACAAACAAGTTCTATTAAAATAAGGGTTTCGCATTGATCAGACCCATACCGTGCTGCATCAATACCCGGACGCTTAAGCAGAGACAATTGTTCAAACTTCAGTTTTAAGATGTTTGCTTTGGATTTTAATGAAGTCACCTTATGTTTCCAACAGTTCTAAACCAGATTATTGTGTTAATAAATAATTAAATGGTAAAAATCACAATTATGCTATGAAAATCATTAAAATACAATGGCATGTCTTGTCCTTAAATCCGGACACCTGAAGCAATCTTTGTTTTTAAATCCGGACACTTTGGAATCAAAATCCGGACAGTGGTTTTATAATATGATATATTCGAAAAAAAAATTGGTTTTTGTCCCTCTTCGAATTAATTATCACATTTATAAGATTTTCATGCTCTCTTGTACATAGCATAATGAAAAATTTGTATATAAACGCATAGTTTACCTCAAGTGCAGCCCAGATATATCCAACCAGCCAATAGTGGTTCAAAGTACAGCCAAAATATGGAGTTTTTTCCGCATAAAAGGCATTCTGATCACTAAGTACATTCCTTTTGATGATATTTGCAAGTTTCTTCAGTTTCACTTTCAAAATAGTCACACACATAGATAAATAACAAGGATTAAGAATGATGTCCGGATTTAAAGACACTTTCATGGTTTCCCGGACAGAGACTGAGACGCTGTAAAATGCATATCTACACCATATTTCATCACTTCCGAGTTTTAGAACTGTTAAACTACCTTTTTATGAACAATTACATTAGAAAGCTTCCTCAATATTTCAGTTTTCCACACTTTATCGCAAACTAAAACTTGTGGCGAGCTAGCGATGCTATCACCAAAAAACTTGCACTACAAGAGAATGACGTCTTTCTGAAGCAGCTGGTTGTTTTTATTTTATTTTCATAATTATCAGCAATGGTTACTAGATTGTAATTTATAGTAATATGTTGAGATCAGTTGGAAGTAGAAGTTATGAGTAAAAATCACCATAATAATATTATATTTTACCTTCAATCAAAGAATTTCACTGGGGTGTCCGGATATTGGAACTGTCCGGATTTTGATTCACCACGGTACTTTGAATTTTTATAACAGTCAATATGGGTATACCGTGATGCATCAATACCCGGACACTTAAGCAGCGACAAATGTTTAAATACCATTTTCAATAAGTATTATGGGTAAACAATTAAAGTTCTACTACTCAGTGAATATCTTTACATCAGATTTTTATAAGAGTGATACATTTTACCTTAAAAATAACGATTTTATAATGAAAATCGGTAGAATGATGAAGCATATCTTGTCCTTAAATCCGGACACTTGCAGCAAGTGTTGTCTTTAAATCCGGACACTTTTGAATCGAAATCCGGACAACTGTTTCAATATTGATTTATTTGCGCAAAAATAACGAAAATTATGTTAGATGTTATTTACATACCATATATCATACAACTTGAAGTATTTATGCGTCTCACAGTGTTTCAAAAACAGAAATGATGAGAGAAATTTGTATTTGAATTCCCTGCACTGCACTTCGTTAGAGTTCAACGGTAGTAATGAAAAATCACACAGTTTTTTCCCATAATTCGTTTCATTTTCATTCACGCTGCCTTCTATAGTTGTTTGACTAGTTTTTCTTCACTATCACTTTTAAAATATTCGTTCACTTCAATTTAACTAGGAGATATAATGTAATGTCCGGATTTGATACATTTGGCCGTAATCCCGGACACCCTCTTTTCACACCCCGCAATACACATTTACACCATATTACACGATTCTTATGTAATTAAATAGTAAAACTATCGTTTTATTTCTATTTGAGTTGAAATCACTTCACTAATAACGAAAATGAAACATATTTTTCACGGATAAACACTCGACGTGCGTTTGTAAACACTACTATCGAATAAAATTGCGCTGTGAAGAAATGACGTCCAGCCAGAGCAGCGTAACTTATTTTCATTTTATTGATTATTTGGCAATGTTAACTAGATTAAAACAAACAGTAAAATGATCAGAAGTATCATAAATAGCTGATGTGATTAAAAACTGGCAGAATAACATTTAATTTTTCCTTTGATTTATGAATATTGTTAGAGTGTCCGGATATTGGTACCGTCCGGATTTTGATTCATCACGGTAATTGAAGGGTCCGGATTTCGAAGCAAAAGTGTCCGGATTTTGAAGCAATCTGCAATCTATGTCCGGGTTTCGAAGCAAGACATACTTAAGATTTTCAATAATTTTGATGTATTACTTAAGAAAAAATGCATTTTAATCATGTTCCAAAGCAAATGGAATCTATTTACAGCATATTCACGTAGAAAATATATGACATATGCGTAAAGTTATAAATAAATTATTGATATGAACTTTTATTGGTGCTTAGGTGTCCGGATTTCGAAGCAAAACGGTAGACCCTATCCAGAAATCGGTAGGCCTGGCCACCCTGCAGTTGAATATTGCATGCGTCAAACGAAAGCGCATTCTACCGCGCTCGCTCTGACGCAGACATATAACGGTACCCACGTCAACTTTGAGCGATTTCTGCATACCAACTGTTCCAAATTTTCGAATTTGTTGTGCAATTTCTTTCAAAGGCAGCAGCAGATATCGCGATCAACGCTGATCAACGGTTCGGGTCAACTGTCAGGCAACTTCGGGGATTGATTGATAGCGCTTTGATGGTGAAGCCGCGGCCCAAGGATCAACAGCGCCATCTAGCTGATTGGCATGTGCGAGAAAGTTCGCCTCGGAGGAATGTCCAAAACCTTCATCCGATCGAAGTTGGCGCGGAGGGCGGATTGAGAGAAAGAGAGCGCGCGAGCGGAAAGAGAAGTTGCGCAATTGACATCACCCGGCATCATGATATGATGGTAACCATGCAGCACCGGCTATCTTTCGGTGCCCCAAACCGCGTTGCGCAATAATACGAAATATCTCCGATCTCCGAGTGTGCCCTAATTTTCACCACGCGGCCAAACGGCCCACGAAGCCCAAACGATCATCAAAACAAAATTTTTAGAATTCCTTCTTCGGGTCCGATCGTGCGGCCAATCACAATAAACATGCTGAATTTACCGTTTTAGATTGCATCAGATCAGAACTTTCACAACAACACGTCACGCCACACTCGTTGGCCATTGGAGGGCGATACGATACCTGGACATAAATTTCCACTCCGATGATCGTGCTTCATTCATGTAAACAAACGAAGTTGACCCCCATTATCATCATGAAGCCGGACGACTGTTAAAAGCTTGATGATCGTGCAGCTTCATTCGAGCATAGTAACCCGGTTTGAGCTTGGTGTGTGAAACCAAACACAGCAAGCCGTGATACGCTGCATCGACTCTTGCACGCATCGCAGTAGGCGACATGTTTGGCCCATGCGGAACTTGAACGAGGTGTCGTTTTGTGTCCCTCTCAGCACTTCCGTCGCACCTATTCCCGCGCCATAATTTGGAGGGCTTACTGAGATCTATATAATTATACCACCCGAATCGAAGGTATTATGAAATGGCTCGCGTAAATCTCGAATTTAAAAGTTTGAACAACTCGTCGTAAAACGAGGTGCTAGTTTCCCGCTTTTATCGGTGCAGTTTGCAACGAAATGTAGTCATCGTCAACCATTTTTTGCAGCTGCCAAATTTTGCACGCTGATAAACATCATCACCCCTTTTCAAACCGGATCGAACTGGCTGTTTTGAACTGGAAACTTAGCGAAAAAAGCCTTTTAAATATCGTAAAAACCCAGCCGGTGCCGAAAATCTGTTCCCATTGACAGGTCATTGCTCGCTGTTTTTGTTTTTTAAATTTGTTTTGACTGTTTTGAGTGGAGGATTAGCGGTACTAAGGGGGCAGTGACTTATGCAGTCAAATGGTACAAAATCTACCGTTAACCGGGGCGTGATAGAGAAGGAGAGGGGTTGTTGTGTTGCTCAAAGAAAACAAAAACAAAATTCCATGGATAGGACAACATACAAACAAAATACTGCAAAAAATGTTCCACTAACCAAAACGAGATAAAACAGCTACATTGGCCCCACGATTGAGAATCATGTAAAGTTGTGGAACATAAACAATATTCAAAATAAAAGATTAGAAGGCAGTTAACTTCTGTTTGCAATTACTGTAAATTTTGAATAATGAAATTTAATACACTTTTTCAACTTTGCGGCAATTTCCGTGCAAAGCAATACTGAAGGTACATGAGTTCGATTACTGAGACAGTCCAGGATTTTTTTTGTTTCTCTTGGTGTAAAATAATCATTGTGATTGCTACACGATATCCGAATGCAAATATATCAATTCAAGCGTGTGCTAGAATAAGGGCGTAAGTTGCATGATCGATTTCTCTTCATCGATCCTCTCTTCTGTCAATAAAGGTGACAAGACGCAAGTTTGTCAGCATTTTTTCACCTCAGGACGCAAGACTGCATCGCTGCCTAGCGGCCTGAAGCGAAAACATGCAAACAAACCCGCATCTTGTCACCTTTATTGGCAGAAGAGAGGATCGATGAAGAGAAATCGATCATGCGACTTACGCCCTTATTCTAGCACACGCTTGAATTATGGCATATAAAGCTCTCGATAAACAACTATGTAAGTCTCGAAAACTTATTCATACAGACTCAAGTCAACAAAGTATACAAACTTACTTTATCGATCCTACGTGTTTCGCAGACGAAATTCTACGCGTTTCGCTCTGAACCAACTCGATTTTTCACTTTCGGAACGTTTAATTTCCGGATTTACAAAACGACGAAAGTAAGATTTTCAACTTTCGCAACCTAACCACTACTTTCGCCGCCCGCTGTATGGAGAGACAAAGTGACTTAACCACGAATCAAAACAAAACACTACTTGAGTCGATTTTACACTGGTAGAAAAACGTCGCAAGTAACTGAATAAAACGGCTTATAATTTTGTCATAGAATTCTTGTGTGAAATAATAGGAACTCCATAGTTTTTTTGACGCGAGCTCATTGTATGCAAAATTTAAGCAATGTGCACGTCGAAAAAATGTTAAAAACGTGATTCATTTTAAAACAGTTTTAGAAGACAGGTTGTGATTCTTCTGAATTAATTTTCTCAAAACCGTATGGAAGTTACTTACGTCGATTTGAAAAAGTAATCGAGAAGTGCTATCGAAACAAACCAGTGAATCAAATTGTCATCAACACAGACGAAAAAGAAACAACACAGCAAGCTCGCTCATATCCGTTTATTCCAACTTTTGCGGATAGGAATACAATCAAAAGCAAAATTGTCATGCAATCACAGGGCGCAACATTGTTGCAACCTTTTCAATTCGCAATTAATCTGTTATTTTAAACATTAAACCAAATTTCTTTCATGGATGCTGTTCAACAATATGTGAATGTTTACCAACAAGGAGATTGTTCTAGAAAATTGCAAAGCGAAGCCCAGAAAATCGTTGCGCACGTGGTGATCAATCATTGACATATTCTGTTCAAGTGATGGCAAACTGATGTTGCGGAATAAAATTGTTGCAACAAGAATAGGAGATGACAATGTCTTTGTTGCTGCATGTTGGGTGACAATTGATTCACTGAAACAAACTGATCAATAAGCTGAGACTGGCATCAGGCATTTCACGGCAAAATTCTCTCTCTTTCGCTCTTCAACAAAACTTGAAAACAATGCTACCAGTACCTGTCAATTTGGACAGGTACTGGCATCGTTGTTTTCAGATTTCCCGAAGGAGGGAAAGAGAGCGATTTTCTGATGACGCAATGGGCAATAGAAAAAAAGAATTCTCGAGTAACTTTTCAAAATGACCTATGTAACAATGAGAGATTATCTCCTCTCTAAAGCTTTTGGACAATTGTTCACTATCCAGCTTTTTAAAAACGCTAATGGCTGCCGCAAACAGGCTCGCTTTCTAGTATAGGTATCGGACGATTTGACGTTTGGCTTAGGTCGTTTTATACTGAGTTGACCCAAGCCAAACGTCAAATAGACCGATCCCAATCCGAAAGCAAGCCAGCTTGCGGCAGCCATTATCGCTTGCAAAAAGCTGGATAGATCGAAAGACAATATCCTTGGCTAGCATTTCATACATAATCGCAACAAAAAAGGTGGCTCAGTTATTGATTAAAGAGAAAGTAAACAAAGAGAGACTCTCAATGTTCTTCTTCTTCTATTTCTTCTTCTTGGCATTAACGTCCTCACTGGGACAGAGCCTGCTTCTCAGCTTAGTGTTCTTATGAGCACTTCCACAGCTATGAACTGAGAGCTTTCTTTGCCAATGTTGCCATTTTCGCATTCGTACATCGTGTGGCAGGTACGATGATGCTCTATGCCCAGGGAAGTCAAGGAAATTTCCATTACGAGAAGATCCTGGACCGACCGGGATTCGAACCCAGACACCTTCAGCATGACTTTGCTTTATAGCCGCGGACTCTAACCACTCGGCTAAGGAAGGTTGCTGCTGCTTTTGAAAAGTTATCCATTTAGTTGAGAATTGACTCAAGAATAGTGTGGCCTTTACAAATATGCGAAAATCTAACAAACGTTAACGTAGCTCTCACAAGCGTTATTATTTTTTCGCAGGTCAATGTCATTTCTGATAATTGTAGTGCATTTTAACATGATTTCGCCATGTAGGTCAATTTTTGTCATGTATTTTTAACTAGCTTAGTTAATGTACTAAAACAAAAAAGATCAAAAAGTTTTGTTCTCTAAGATTCAAAAAAGCCTTTGATTGTCGCATACTCCGCATTCAAATCGCATACAAATAAAATTCATGATTTATTTCCAAATAAAAAGTAAGAGGTTGTTTCCGTGATACAACCGCCAAGATGACGTTAGATAACGTTAGCTTCTTCTATTTCCTGGCTTGAGACCAGAGATTCCAGAGCTCGGCCGTCATGGTCCTGCAGGAAGCGAGTGGCCTAACTGATCGGTTTGTTTGAGGATACCAACCGATCCACGCCAAGCGTGTCAGCATCAATGCCGAATAGGCTTTATTCTGCTCATCTTGATCTGATAGATGAAGCGACCTCGTACGCTCACAACAATTATGAACCAGCATTCGCTATTGCTTGAATAATCCGTGGCTGAGAGAGTGGAGAGAAACGTTGGCTCTACCCAAACGCACATCTTCCATTTGACAGCTCTAGGTTACTGCGAGGCTCTGCAAACACATCATCATTGTTTTTGGGATGAACTGAGGTTGGTTTCTCCGTCAACGCAAGAGCATGATTTCACTTTCCTCTTTGCCCTTTTGGGCAAAGAGCTACAAAGAGACAACGAAGAGCTGTCTGGAAATGCTCTTCCCCGAACTGAGAAATGGGAAAACATGCTCTTCCCCTAACTGAGAAAGGGAGAAAATAATCTCTTTCTCTTTTAAGCACTGAGGTTGTCAAAACAAACTCTTCACCACTGTGGGAATGAAAATAACAAAACACAAACATTTATCAATAGTTTAGTCATGAAAATCAATAGTTTTCATTATTGGAGTCGATTCATAGAAAGATTTCCAATCGATTGGTGCAAGAATCTCGAAAATATATATCCCGGCGTTAGTATGTTATTAACAGTTAAAAACTAACCACTTTTCGTGACGCGAGTGATTTTCGTTTTTCGAAATTGTACCCCAGTATGTTGCCGTAAGACGTTATCCAACGTCAGAACCACCATAGAACCTTATATGAAAATTTTCGCATTTTTATAGGCTAATTGGGCTGAAACTTTACTTGACTTCACTAGGCATTAAATATTACTATGCTTTATTTATAGCCCATGTTCGCATGGTCGTCGTAAACACCTGCACTACCATAGTTGGGAGAATGAGTTTTTATGTTTCCTGTTGCATTCTTGCATCTGTTATCAATTTCTATCAAATAAAGTGAAACTTCCATGAGTATATGTCTCATGAGTCAATATCTACTCATGGAACCATACTAAAATCAAAGTGGTTATATAGTCCGAACAAGCAGCTTTCCCTAGGACAGGACGTGACAACTCAACTACGACTGCCCTGTTGTTTTTCAGATGCTGGACTTCTTAGAGAAGGGCTATGCACACAAAGCTACCACAGAAGAGTTGCGCAGTTTCGATCCACGTCGAACCTGGTATCTTCCTCTCGGTGTAGTTCTCAACCCCAGAAAACCGGGTAAAGTGAGGATTATCTGGGACGCTGCCGCAAAAGTTAAAGGCGTTTCACTCAATTCGATGCTGTTAAAAGGACCAGATCAGTTGACTTCGCTTTTATCCGTGCTGTTCAAGTATCGCGAGCGGGAGGTGGCCATTTCAGGAGACATCAGAGAAATGTTCCACCAGCTTTGATACAAGAGGAAGACCGTAGTGCACTACTTTTTCTATGGAGAAACTGCCCAAACAGCCCGATCGACATAATGGTGATGAACGTTGCAACATTTGGTGCATCGTGCTCCCCAGCGCAATCGCTATTCGCCATGAACTTGAACGCTACTGAGAACGAAGCTGATTATCCGACAGCGGCCGCTGCAATCAAACATCGGCACTATGTAGACTATTTGGACAGTGTCGACTCGACACAGAGGAAGAAGCAGCGGAATTAGCACTGGAAGTAGCAGAGGTCCATTCCAAAGCCGGGTTTGAAATAAGGAATTGGCTGTCAAATAGAACAACGGTACTTGATAAAAGTAAAACCCGGTTCCGTTAAATGTTTCAGTGCAGACAAAGAAACAGGCACGGAGAGGCTTCTCGGGATGGTTTGGAGGCCAGACGAAGACTTCTTTTCATTTTCATTGAGCTTCCGTGAAGATCTGCAACAGCTAATCCAAGGAGAAATAGTTCCGAGCAAGAGGGAAATGGTGAAGATTACAATGAGTATCTATGATCCTCTGGGTATCGTGGCAGCCTTCGTTATTCATGGGAAGGTTCTTGTTCAGGAAGTCTGGAGGGCCAAAATCGATTGGGACGAAAAGATTCCCTGGGAAATTTTCTGCCGTTGGCAACAGTGGCTCGCCGTACTCCGTAAGATGAATACGGTGAAAGTCTCTCGTTGTTACTTCCCGGGATACAGCATCGAATGTTACAACTCCTTAGATTTGCACACCTTCGTTGATGCAAGCGAGGAAGCCTACGCAGCAGTCGCTTATTTTCGCGTAGTCGACAATGGTCGTGTTAGATGTTCTTTGGTTTCTTCGAAGACGAAGGTAGCTCCAATCCAGCCCCTTTCGATACCGCGCCTCGAACTTTTGGCAGCGGTACTTGGCGCTCGTCTGCGGCAGACAATCGAAGAAAAACATTCTTTGGAAATACGTCGAACATTTTTCTGGAGCGACTCATCCACTGTTATCGCCTGGATAAGTTCGGATGCTCGGCGGTATCGGCAATTTGTAGCATTCCGAGTCAATGAAATCCTTAACCTATCATCGATTAACGAATGGCGATGGGTGCTCACAAAACTCAATGTGGCTGATGACGCCACAAAGTGGGGGAAAGCCCTTCCTTTGACTCAAAAAGCCGATGGTATCATGGGCCTGGTTTTCTGTACGGCAACGAAGAAGAATGGCCGAAGGACTGTCGATACGAAGTCAACAATACAGTGGAAGAACTTCGACCAGCCTTTGTCTGTAATCACCACGTTACCGAACCGGCAGTTGACTTAGAACGATTCTCTCGGTGGGAGCGATTGCTGCGGAGCGTAGCGTACGTTTTGCGGTTCATCGACAACAGAATGTGGCAGCACAGAAAAACTTCCTCAAAGATAGGCGCGCTGTCCAGAGATGAACTACAAAAAGCAGAAAGGTGCTTGTGGCGAATAGCACAATTCGACGGTTTTCCGGACGAGGTGACGGTGTTCAAATACAATCTGCGGTCAAACTCCTCGCATCGTCGGAGACTAGAACGAAACAGCCCCCTTATCAAGTTAACTCCAGCGATCGACGAGTACGACGTATTGCGCATAGACGGGCGTATCCAGGAAGCTGACTTCGTGGACTTCGATACTAGAAATCCAATTATCTTACCTAGAAGATAATCGGGTGACCACTCTACTACTGGACTGGTATCACCGAAAGTTCCAGCATGCAAACGATGAAACGGTGGTAAACCAAGTCAGGCAGCGTTTCTACATACCAAGATTACGAGTTCAGGTACGCCTTGCAAGGAAACAGTGCATGTGGTGCCGAGTTTATAACGCTACTCCAACAATACCAAGAATGGGACCGCTTCCAAAAGCCAGATTAACGCCGTTTTGTCGCCCATTTACTATGGTCGGAATCGACTATTTCGGACCATATAATATACGATCACCAACAGGAAGATGTACGTTGAAGCGGTGGGTTGTCTTATTTACCTGCTTGACAATCAGAGCAGTACACGTAGAAATTGCAGCCAACCTATCGACGGACTCCTGCAAGAAAGCGATTCGGCGGTTCATCGGACGCAGAGGTGCTCCACGTGAAATCTTCTCGGACAATGGTACCAATTTCGTTGGTGCGAGCGGAGAATTGGCCTCAGAAATACGGATGATCAATAGAGAAATCAGTAGCACGTTCACTGACATCCAGACACAGTGGCAGTTCAACCCTCCATTGGCACCACACATGGGGGGATGCTGGGAAAGGATGGTGCGCTCCTTCAAAACTGCTTTAGGAGCCCTTCCGACCGTTCGCCTGTTAGATGAAGAAGCGTTCGCTACGGTACTCGTCGAGGCGGAATCTATGATCAATTCCAGACCATTGACCTTCATCCCACTAGAGACCGCTGCACACGAGTCTTTGACGCCACACCATTTCCTTCTCCTCAGTTCTACTGGTGTACGACAACCTATCAAAACCCCTGTAGACGATAAGGCTGCAATACGTAATAGCTGGAATATGATTCAAAACACACTTGATGAATTTTGGCGGCGATGGGTTGAAGAATACCTTCCGACCTTAACCCGGAGAACAAAATGGATCGATGACGTCCAGCCGATACGAGAGGGTGCGCTAGTAGTGGTAGTTGACGGGAATGTTAGGAATCGGTGGCAAAGGGGGCGAGTAGTACGAACATATCCGGGTAAAGATGGCACTGTACGTAGGGCCGATGTGCAGACATCCTGCGGCATCCTACGACGACCAGTCGTCAAACTAGCTATGATCGATGTGGATAAGGAAAGTGACACCGAAGCAATAGTTCTGGTGACACGAAGGGCGGAATGTTAGGATTAATCATAAGAATAGACCCCTCGATCGTTCGTCTAACGGATGGATCGCTGGCAGCTTCACACTAGGCTAAGCAAAACCCCAATACACATACAACATGCAATAGAGCTCCTCGTGATTGTTTGCCATCATGTCCGATACAATTAATATCAGCTAAAGTAGTAAAAGACAGAATCTGTGTCCAATTGTTAAAATCTATTTTCTACACCATTAGTTTCCTTAAGCTTACTTTCGAGCAAAAATCGAGTTTGCTTCGGAGAATCCGAATACTTCAGCAACAATAACCTTGACGATTTATAGTGCGTTAGTAACAACACGTATTATCAGTTCAATGGTATATTACAGAATGATGTTTGGTTCCTACGTCTGACTCTTCTCATATGTCCATGACTACTATGTTAAGTGGACTACTGTGATGTTGTGAGAAGTTTAGTAATGTACTCAATTAATTTACTACAATTCGGTCATCCTGATTCAACGATGTCCTCATCGTTATCATCATCAGTAAATATATGAGGAAAAGATAACCATTTTCGCATAATTGCCGGTGAGCAAACTGAGCTATATGGAAGGCTAGAGACTTGAAATCCATCTATGTCAGTAACTAAATAACGATCATTTGGTAAAATTTGTTTAATAACGTAAGGACCTTTAAATTTATTAGATAATTTATGAGTATCAACTGTTTTTATAACAACGAAATCTCCTTCTTTATAATCTTGTACACCCTTTCGCTTTTTATCCACTTTGGTTTTATTATATGCTTGAAGTTTTTCAATTTGGTCTTTTGCTTCTTTCCTAATATCTACAAGATTCCTAAATTAAATATTTTCCTGTTTGTTTTTGACAAGTGTCTCTAAATTAAACTCAACTTTATTGAAAGTATTTTGAAGTTGGCCAAATAATAATATACTAGGATAGTTTTTTATGGGTCTATTAAAAGTGTTATTATAAATAAATTCTATATTCGGTAACAAAATATCCCATCTTTTATCAGTATCGTGTATTAATTTTGCTAACATTGGTGTAAGTGTCCTATTCATTCATTCATCTCTACTTGACCATTGGCCTCTGGAGTGTAAGCAGCTGTTTCTATGTGTTCAACTAAATGATCACACAAAAAAATTTTCGAATTTATCAGAGGTAAAACAACTTCCTCTGTCTGATATGATTCTCATTGGTCTACTATAGTGATTCATGTAAATTGATAGGTTTTTAATAACTTCTTCAGTATTAGTGGTTTTAGTTGGATAGAATTTGACAAATTTTGTAAAGGCGTCAACTACTACCAAAATAAATTTGAATCCTTTCGATGATCGTAACTGTAACGGACCATAATGATCAGTTTGAATGGTGTTGAATGTTTTTTCACCTTTATCAATATTCTTTAGGAAGCCTTCCTTTTTAGTATCAGCTGGACTGTAAAATATACAACTTAAACAGTTACTTATGTATTTTTATACAATTTTCCTCATATTTGAAAACCAGTAAAATTTTTTGATTTCTAAAATAGTCTTTTCTATCCCAATGTGTCCTAAATTACCATGACAAATTTTTATTATATTGTCTATCATAATTTTCGGAATAACTATCATTTCTAAGTTCAAGTTTTTTTGTCAATTCAAACGTTACCATGGATACCGAAAATGTTGTCTTGAGGAGGTTAAAAAATTCAGATAAGCTCATTGTAAAACGGTTTTGATAAGAATTCAGCCATTTCTGGGCATTTCCTTTCAGTTGCTTGAAAATTAGTAATTTCATAATTTCTTCTCCAACATGGAATGATTTTCGCGTATGTTCAACACTTCTCACAAAATCGTCGACATTTTCTCCTTCATTTCCCTCGAAGTGTGGAAGAAAAATTTGAAGTTCGTCCAATTTCACGGTACAACTTGAGTTCTGTATCCCAGCATGGTGGATAGTACCAAACGACATTGATGCTTCTGATGCTTCTCCTGAATGCATTTCCTTCAAACTGCTTGACTACGTACTCAGCAAATCGGATTGAATTTCTGCAACCAAAGAAGGAAGACTTCTTCCGATATCCTCTGGTATTTCGAGATCCGATCGTTGATGAACGTCCAATATTGTTCAGGATTGCGACTGTGCAGGATTTTTTTTAGCGTGTATCCCACTTCTGATATATAGTGCGTTAGTAACAACAAGTATTATCAGTTCAATGGTTTATTACAGAATGATGTTTGGTTCCTACGTCTGACTCTTCTCATATGTCTATGACTACTATGTTAAGTGGACTACTGTGATGTTGTGAGAAGTTTAGTAATGTACTCAATTAATTTACTACACGATTCTAAAGCCAGTGCTACCAGCATCCTTTTTCAAAAAATCATGCGAACAAGTTTAAATTTCAAGGCTCATATTTTGATAAATCGATATCGACTCATGGAGGTTTGACTGTAATCTGTGCATTTGCAAATGAATTAAATTCAAAATTTGACTTGGGAAGATATTTTGTGTCATGCTATCCCGACAAGCAGATCATATCAAAATTATTACACAGATATATCATGTTGAGATGACACGGTAAATGGCTGAGCATGGAGTACCATTGGTACCTCGCGTACCTGCAGAAATAAAATAGACCCATTTGTGTGGTCGTTAGCCTCTTGCCCAACAACTCCTATCCCTACTTCCTCGTGGTACTGGCCGGGGTACGAGTAACCTTGGGGAAGATCGGGTAACCAACCCCGGTGGGAACATTGGGGGATTTGCTTTTGATTTTGCTTTTGCAAACCTGGAGCGTCCATACTCCATGTTAGGAGCGGCTTAGGGGCTGTCCATTAATTATGTAAGGGTTTATGGGGGGAGGGGGGCTTTGGGATTTCTTACGCGTCATACATTTTATTTTTAATTTTCATACAAAAAATCTTACCATGGGGGGAGGGGGGTTAAAAAACCCTGAAAATTGTCTTACGTAATTAATGGATCGCCCCTTACAGCAGCGTCCGAGTGCCAGAGAAGGACTCTAAGCTAAACTGCGCACTATGGTTGTCCGTACATTTAGGGGAAATGGTCCTCCGGAAATCTAGGGGGTTGGTGTCAGGCACTGCAAGCCAGCCGTGAAAAAATCAAGCAACGGATAATCAACGAGAGAATACGAACCGGGACAATCGGCGAAGACCACAGCGACGGAAAGGGACTAGCGATTGGAAGCTCGGTACGTGGAACTGTAAATCTCTCAACTTCAACGGGAGCACGCGCATACTCGCCGGTGTGCTGAAGGACTGGGCATCGTAGCTGTGTGGTACTGAATGAACATTGTCATAGATCTTGTCTTCCAACCCTGTTATGATGGCTGACAATGAAAAGCCTGTTGAAAGATATCCGAGAATGTAGCAGCGGATCGAACATCAAACGATCTAGTAGGCATGGCACAACTTTGACGCCTCACTCCTATAGTAACGTCAGAATGGAATGAAAGGTTTTTCGTGGGGCTCCCGCTTGCCAACATCGATTCAGAGCTTCACATTTGGCGAACCTGCCAGAATTTTAAATAATATTTCGTGTTCCTGGAGAGCCTGGATTCGTTAACAAGCGGGAGTGTCCACTAGAAAATGTGTTTGTGTCGAGTGCTTCTTAAACCGCGTGTGAAAATATGTGTTCAGAGTGATTGTGGAGTGAAGTTTGAATCTGATAAAAAAGGCATATATCTGTAAATAAACAGCAATGTGGTATTTTTTCTATGAACAAGAGAATACTGATTGAAGAGGAAATATGACATGAATATGTATTAGCCGCTTCACTACTCGTTGAAGCATCAATTGCTTGTTGTTGTTCTTATTGAACACCAGCATCACCTCAACTATTTGAGTTGCACGATGCAGGCTTTAAAGTGAATATTTTGTTTTTGTTTTGGAGAAAGTGTTTCATCGGTTTTATCCGATTCAAAGATTATGTTATTTCGAGCTGATTCATCTTAGTTATGAAGTGCACATTCTGCTTTTATGAAGGACCTATTTTCTGCATAAGTTGAACGGAAGAAGAATAACGTTAGGAACTATTTTTTGCAGAAGTCAGTTGAACATATCCGTGCAAAATGTATAATAATATGTATAATAAGTATAATTTGTATTGCTGTGTGCGTTTGAAATGCAAATATCAAATGCGGGAACACCAAATGCGGTAAGATTTTCCACAAGTAATGCGATGTCAAAGATGGATTTTTCTTGCTAGGGCGGCGGTGATTTATGTAATCGTTGCTAGGTGTCCTTTGATTGTTTTGTGTTGCCGCATTTGGAGGACGTTTAGACAAGATTTGCATCTCAAATGCAAACAGCAATATAATAATGCAAAAGAGAAGTGAAGTGGTAAAGTTCTATTAGTGGTTTTCTTGAATGTTAATCAATTTGTATAACTTATCATTTAGTTATATCAATCGTACAAAAAAACGCCCGTAACATTCATCAACTCTGCAAATTTCTATATAAACAATAATAAAATTTCGCTTTGTTTGTATGTGATCATTTTATCGTTTCTTCTGTGATAATACGTACATTTCTATATTTTATCTCTCCTGCTTTCAAATGAAAATATAATAGTTTTAATCAAGTAAGATAGAGTGAAAAATGAATGTTAGTGTGTGCAAATTTTCCTGGCCATGGGCGATTTTGAATTGATGTTCCAAAAGTAGATTTTTCGTTCCAATTAATCGATTTTTTTATGTTGGCACTACATGAAATCCTAATTGAAGGGATTTGGTCTTAATTTGAGCCGTTGTTCTTGTAAATTTGCTTACGATTGGAAAAATCGAATCGATTTAAAAAAAAAAATGGATACAAAGGATTTGATTGAATAAACGAAACGATTCGACGTATCGAATTTGAATCGATTCAGTATTATCGATGTTTTGGTCAAATTTGTTGAGCATAAATACTGAATCGGTAATTTTTTGTGAATTTAGTGTCGATAATCGGTGAGATCCAAACTATTCAAATCTGCCCAATTCATTATTATTTCTAAATAAATGCCATGTTAAAAAACATGTATGAATGCAAAAAAATGTCCTTAACGCGACTGGTAGTTGCAATGGAAAAAATGTCCTTAACACAACTGGTGTTTGCAGTGCAAAAAATAAATGTCCTTAACGTGACAGGTGGTTGCAATAAAAATAAATATTCTTGTCGCGATTGGAGTTTGCAATAAAAAAAGGTCCCTAAAAGCGACTGGTGGTTGCAATATAAAAGTAATGTCTAACGCGACAAATGGTTGCAAAATATGTCCTTAACGCGACTGTTGGTCGCAAACTTGTTCCTATCAATCAATGTTATTGATATTGCTAGCGCGACTGGTGGTCGCATATTTGTTCTGAGCAATGGTGGTGTACACTTGCCTCCCCGACTGGTGGTCGCATGGTTGTTCCTATGAAGTGCTATTGATGTTGTTAACTCGACTGGTGGTCGCATACTTGTTCCATTGTGGTGTACACTTGCTACCGCGACTGGTGGTCGCGTATTTGTTCTTAATAACTGCTATTGATGTTGTTAACTCGACTGGTGGTCGTATATTTGTTCTAAGCAATGGTGGTGTACATTTGCTACCGCGACTAGTGGTCACAAATTAGTTCCTAATAAAAGTGATGCTCACATGCATGCGCGGCTGGCAGTCGAAAATGTATCTATAGAATAATATATGTAAGCCCAATGATGTCTAGTAACTTAGTAGATCAAGGTATGTTATATCAAAACAAGTAACAACAGCCAAACAAGTCTTCGAGTGAGTATTTCCGTGAAAGTACGGTGGTTTGAATGTACAACAAGATGAGAGGCAAACGCTGATGCTACTCTGTTCAACATGCATATGTCAGTTTATTAATAGCAATATTTTGTCCAAAATTAGTTCGTCTTGGAGATGTCATTGCATAGAATTAGCTTGCCGTTTCTAATGAATGGAACGACATTCAACCGATCAATAAGTTCAACACCGTATCCTACAGCGGAAAAATGTTTCCAAGCCGCATGTACAAGTGAACAGTTGAGATATGAGACAGTATACATCGGGGAAGTTCTTAGCGATGTGAAAGATATATCCTGAATTCCTAAAAGCTTTCGTGATGACGAAAACGATGTGAAAACTCATCACTTAAAACTTTTTTTTCCTGAGAAGAGGGTGGATGTGTGGTACTGAATGAACATTGTCATAGATCTTGTCTTCCAACCCTGTTATGATGGCTGACAATCAAAAGTCTGTTGAAAGATATCCGAGAATGTAGCAGCGGATCGAACATCAAACGATCTAGTAGGCATGGCACAACTTTGACGCCTCACTCCTATAGTAACGTCAGAATGAAATGAAAGGTTTTTCGTGGGGCTCCCGCTTGCCAACATCGATTCAGAGCTTCACAGTAGCGTTACAGGAAGTGTATTGGAAGAGATCAATGGTGCGAACGTTTAGAGGTAAGCATACCATCTACCAGCAGCATACACGAGCTGGGAACAGCTTTTATAGTGATGGGTGATATGCAGAGGCGCATGATCGGGTGGTGGCCGGTCAATGAGAGAATGTGCAAGTTGAGGCTCAAAGACCGGTTCTTCATCTTCAGCAGATCTTTTAAGTTGTTAATGTAACAGTTGAACAAAGTTGGTCCTAACGTACTACCTTGCACAACTCCAAACTCAATGAATTGCTCTGAGCTACTGATTCCTACATCGCACACATATTGCTTTCGGCTACTGAGAAAGCTCCTGAACCATTCGCAACTTTTCCCTCTTACTCCAAGCTCGTTTAGACGACGAAGTAGTATTTTTCGATCACATGTGTCGAAAGCTTTACTTAGGTCGAGGAACACGGCTGCAACCTTTTGCTTCTGATCAGACATCATGTATAGGGGAACTGTGGGTAAAATGAACAGGGTGTGGGGGGGGGGGTAAATTGAACAGGTTTGTGTTTTACGGTAATTATGCTTCATATCTATGCAAAACATTGCACCATCCTGAATCCTCAGACTAAGGAACTATTTCGACAACTCTAGCGCGATCTAGAACTGTCACAAGCTGGAAAAGTAAACAAAAACAAAGTACGCCTCTCCGTTTTTTCATGTGATGTAAATTTTCACTCCTGGAATTTAAGGTTTTTATGACTAAAACCATCAAAAATCTATTTGACTGCGTAGCACATCATATCTTTAAAGTATTTATGATAAGTAGATGGAAATTGAAAGTTTTATTATGTTCTAATTTCGTAGAACAAATGATTTGAAGATGTTGATTCTTTGGGGGTAAAATGAACCACTTGAGATGGGGGTAATATGAACACCATTGCAGGGTGAATACTACTGGATTTTATTTCTGATTCCGAGAGTTTTCCGGAGAAAATACAAAGACATACATGGACAGCCATCCAGATGGTCGCGGCCAAACGTTCCATCGATTCCGGACTGTCCGTAAGTTATCCATTGAACATGCACCAGATGCCGAGCATCATGCCGCAACCCGTTCAATTTCAAAGGCGTTCATTTTACCCCCACTACATGTTCATTTTACCCCCAGTATATGTTCATATTACCCCCATTGTATGTTCATTTTACCCCCAAGTATATGTTCATATTACCCCCGTTACATGTTCATTTTACCCACATGTTTGGAACATTGACTCTGTGGAAAGAAATTTTCAAAATTATAATAATGTTGATAAAATTCTAATTCCATCACAATTTTTCAACTTGTTACATTGCATAAACATCCTTCTTCAATTCTAAGCAATTGAAAAAGAATCTGACAGCTTCATAAGCAAGAAAACATGAGAATTGCTTAGGGTGTTCATTTTACCCCCAGTTCCCCTACGCGCTTCACATCAAGAGCTTGAGATCAGCTTGCCATGAGCGCACAAAAATAACCGCGCGCTATGCAAATATTGAAAGTTTACAAGATTTTAGCAATTTTGAAACGCTCAGAAAGAATCTGTTCTACGATCACTTTTTGATGAAGTCATAATGAGTTCGTCACTTATCCTTGACTGCCTAATTGTAGCAGAACATGAATTCGGTCTCAAATCTCTTAGGGAAAACCATTTTTACAAACTGGGACCATTTTTGTAATCGAAGTCAGAAATTTCCATATAGCGTTAAACGCCTAGCGGTATGCAACGCCCTATAAATGTTCCGTAATTCATTCAATTTTGTTCGATTGATACTCCACTATCAAAGTTACCCCAGAACAGAAAACCTACTTTCGATTGTATGAAAAATTATATATCCATTCAGAATGAATCTTTCGGCAATCTATCAACTGCAATCGATAGTTAGGATACCAGTACTTGTTTTAAAAATATAAATTATAATTCTTTGAAATAGCATGCATAAATATTTAAGTTTTCTTCGAAAAAACTATCAAAGTTACCCCGTTTTACGGTACACAAGGAATTGAGATTGGTCTGAACTCCGAAAATTCAATGGAGTTCGATGTTTTTGGAATTGCGATGGCTTTTGAAATTTTCAAAGCTGAAGGTACTTCGGCCTGTAAAAGCGAAGAGTTCACGATGTCGGCTATGTTCAATGAGAGATGTTCACTGAATTCTTTGAAGATTTTAGTTTGGATTCCATCAAAGCCGGTGGATGCCGTTGATGGAGCGTATTGAGAAGATGTTTTACTTCCGGTGCACTAACAGTTTCGAAGGTAAGAGAACAGTTCGTTTGTTCGCGAATAGGTTCTAAGCTTACATATGGTATGCTCTGCGCTAGTTTGGACCCAACTTTTGCAAAGTAGTTGTAGAAATTTTCAACGATGTATAGTTTATTTTTCCACGGTATCACATTGTTGATAAGTATTGTTATATACATAAAGTTTGAATTCTATGGCAAATTAGGCAAATAAATTGGGGCCCAGATAGCCGTAGCGGTAAACGCGCAGCTATTCAGCAAGACCAAGCTGAGGGTCGTGGGTTCGAATCCCACCAGTCGAGGATCTTTTCGGGTTGGAAATTTTCTCGACTTCCCAGGGCATAGAGTATCTTCGTACCTGCCACACGATATACGCATGCAAAAATGGTCATTGGCATAGTAAGCTCTCAGTTAATAACTGTGGAAGTGCTCATAAGAACACTAAGCTGAGAAGCAGGCTTTGTCCCAGTGGGGACGTAATGCCAATAAAAAAAAAAAAAAAAAAAAAAAAAAAAAAAAAAAAAAAAAAAAAAAAAAAAAAAAAAAAAAAAAAAAAAAAAAAAAATTGTCTTACAAACTAGCAAACTTGCATGCAAGTTGGCTAAAGTAGTCATTTTTACCATTTTCAACAGCCAATGTCTCAAAAACTAGACGTGCTATGTTATTTTTGGAAACGGCTATGGATTCAGCAACCCATTATTGAGTGAATAGCGGTATTTTGGTGCTTGAGACAAAAACGTGTTCCGCAGTGTTATTAGTGGTTCTTCTTCTGTACCCAAGTTAAGTTTGAAAACTCTGATTGGATATCGGACGAGAAGGAGGCAACCCTGATTGAATGGATTGATTGTTTAACGCAAAATTTGCGAAAAACTTGCGAAAACCATCGTTTATGTAGCGGAAGACGTAAGAACTAAGTTGTAATCAATAGCGATTTTGCGGTGGGATGATGACGTTTGATCACGAATAGGACCCCTACGATGCATTTGCCCTCAAGACTAGCGTAATGTCAAAATATTTATCCCTGTGGCATTTGAAACAAATTGGCCTGCTTTTTAATAAGTATCAAAACGAAATAATTTGTTGAAGGAATCGGAACGTGACAAAAACGGAACATACCTTTTCAGTGTATATACGTTTTTGGATCTGATCCAACGTTGCTCCTTTTGCACTCTACTTTCGCCAGTTCATCAAAGAGTAAGTTCAGTCAGTTTTGTCAAGAGCTTTTTTTCAGTTCAGAGAGAGAGGTCCTTTGATTCTTGTCGTTGGTCGATTGCCGTGTTACTCGAGTTCAGCAGTGCATGTTCGGTCAGAAGAGGATCTGTTGTCGAGTCCACTCTCAGATGGCCATAGCGTTGGACGGATCAGTTCGTGCTTTTTTTTCAAGCAGACTGACAGAGTTTTTTTTGTTTGAAGGCTGGATAAAACCCATAACTATTCGCTTATAAAGTGAACGTGTGAACTATGCCGAATTGATTCCATTATCCCATATTCTTCACAGGGAAAATGTGTCCTGGAAAAACCTTAGCAGGTCTCTTACCTAAAATGTTTAAAACTTGCCTTAGTGGGTATTATGACTTACGCGATCCTCGTGAAATATTGTGCTAAACTTGGCATAACCTCTTCAGTGCTTGCAAAGATAAAAGTTAAAGCAATTTACGACGTGATCGCATTTTCAAGATGAGAAAAGCTGCACTAGTGGGTATCTGAGAGAGAAAAAATCAACGTCATATGCAGCCCAGATTCCCCTCTCACGAAACGTCAAATGCAGCCCACCGTTTTTATGGCTGAAAAAGTGAAAAGTATTGTGTTCAAAGTAAACTGTTATTAAAAACCTCAGTCGGCGGAGCAGTTTTTTCCAAAGTTGTTGATAAATCTAAGCAGAAGATTAATTATTTCTAATGTCTGTTACGTTTGCTGGCATGAAATTTCACTCAAACGGCTATTTATGATTCGATGTGATGCAAACTCAATCATTTTTTGTTGAGAGGTTCATGTGAGGATTTGAACAGCATGCGCATAATTGGTATAATACAAAGTGGAATAAGAAAAAAACTCAGCAATCACAGAAAAAGAAGACCGTCTTCGCGAGTCTCGTCTCAGGTGGGTATGTAGCAACAATCAGTAGAAGCGAGCAAGGGAACTAATGAAAGAAAGAGTCTCAATATCAAAGGTTAATTTTCATTTCGAATGCCCAAGAAGAATCACAACTTGGGAATTTGAACTTGAAGAGGATGAGAAATAAAATTAACGAGAGATTGATAACAATGAACAATGCAGTAACGAAAATTAAACATATGGTTGACGTTCATAATGTCCGCTAAGAAAGGATCTGACTGTCCAGAGTACGACATAACTGGAGCTCATTGTGAAGTCTCAATTCAAATAGACAAATATGGGAGCTCTCTCACAAGAGGTAGTGGTGAAGTTCAAGAAACAGGACGAGATAAGCACTGGCTGTGTAGTGTAACCTACAATCGTGTATCAATACGCTTATACAAAAAAAAAAGATAAACCAGCCGAGGGCTGAGATTCTCAATAAGAAAGAATGAAAGAAAAAAAAACATCGATGCACAGTGGCCGCATCCCATACAAATGCTGGCCAAAAGTACAATTCTCACTCAAAACGTTCAAAAAAACTAATTATTTGACAAAACATGATTTTTAGAAGTAATTTTATAGAAATAGTCGCTGAAACAGAAAATCGATTTTTCCAGTACATTTGACAGAATTAGTTTAAAATAGCACATTTTTTTAATTCAATCAATTAAATCCGTATCCAGATCAAAATCGAATGAAACGTCCTATTTCGATGCCAATTTGAAGTTAAATATCGTGGACAAGCTCGAGGTGGTTTTTGAATCTATTCGGGAGCTTATAATGGTAAAAAATGCGACAATTATAAAAAGTATGATGGTCTAATGGGCTGATTCGCAGTGTTGCCAAAATATATATTTTTTTATCTTGGCGCAAAAAAGCGCAAGAGAAGCCATAGTACATCGAATACTATGGAATATTTGCCACACATTTAGGGGTAAAAATCATTTTAGAGCGTTTCCCAGATATCTTGCAGTTCCTTTGCAAAAATGCCTTATTTTTTTAAGGAGCTCAATGTTATACACTTCTTGTCATTCTCAAATGGTAAACATGTCAAATATGGTTCGAAATATCTTCAAAACAAAACCTAAGGTATATTCTTTCGAATGATACCGGTTGAGAAAGATTTGGTCATGATTTAGTACAGAAACTGCAATTTCTATAGAACAACCTTCACGAAATTTGAAAAATTCAAAAGGGTCAATTTCAGCTGTCACATGCCGTAAAAAAATTGAAATATACACCGATCGATCTGAAACTTTTGGGAATTGTTATTCAATACTGAAGAAATCAGGAAAAATATTCAAGAGGGAATTTGAAAAAATATTTTTTTGACTTTTGGCCAGCTCTGGGCCACTGTGCGATGTAGCGATACAGAGTACAAGTCTCAAGAAGTGCTGGAAACTAATCATAACTGAGTGAAGTTTAGCAAAATTGGTCATTCCGGCACACAGCTTACAGCCTGCTAAGGATTTGCTAAGTATGAGCGTAGAGAATGTCGTCAAAGAGATCTAGCACAATGCTTTTGACAATATAATTGAACTGATACACAAATCTGCACTCATAACCGTCAGTCCAAAGACGAAATAAAGACCTTCATGTTCCTGGCAGTTGCCCAAAATTTTATGGCACATGAGGTAATTTTTTTTTTTTTCTGTTCGGAACATAAACCACTGCGACCAATATTTGATCTATTGTAGTATATCCCGTGTCCTTTGTGTAGTGCATGTCGTGTTAATTTGTCACTATCGAGAAGTGATAAAGTATTCGGTTTTTTTACAGTTGTCATTCCTAACTTGATCACAGGAAAGGATTCTAATTGAAAGGTTCCGCTTTTTAAACCCTTCGAAGGGTGTGGTGGGTACACTCTCCGCAGGCGCGCCCCTTTATCAGTCAAAATCGGATCCCTTGATAAAGTCGGGAAGTGACACCGATATTGTCCATGCATCAGAATCCTAGTCCTTACTTCTTCAAACTAGAGAACAATAAATAAAAGATTAGAAAACAACTTGTTGATTTCGACTCATTTTTATCCTTGTCTCAAGGTCATTCTCAGCTACTGGAAAACCGAGACTTGTCACTTTTAACAAGGGTTAAAATGTAACAAGGACTAATAGTGTTCCTTTGATTATTATAGCATCCTGTTCTCTTCGTTTGAAGCAGTCAGGACTAGGGTTCATTGGTAGATCTTTACCCCATAACGCACCACGAAAAGGTGATCTACCCGCGTTATGGGTGACATGAGGTAATAGTTAAAAATCTAGAATACTGTAAAAAGGGTTTATTCACAAATTTCATAACGCCAAAAATGGCAATTTTCAACACCCACCCACCCCCTCATAACGCATTTTGTAAGAATATTTTCCGAATTCTGTATGACCTGTAACATCTTGAAGACACCCACCCACCCCCTTAAGCGTTATGAAATATGTGAATGGCCCCAAAGTGTACTGAGATCTTTCAAACTGGAGTACCGAGTGTAGTATCAAGAGACCAAATGTAGTTTTAGGGGTGGTACCGTAAAACGGGGTGAAGTTGATCACTTTTGAACGATTCTGTTCTGTAACTCCAAGTAGGATGCATGTATTATCATCCAAATATTTTTAAAACCTGTACTGGTTGAATGTTTATTGAGTTATACAAACAAATTTTTGACAAAATGTTATCTTGATAACAAAAACATTTTTTAGAAGTCAAAAAGTGGAGTTTTTGATTCCGGGGTGAAGTTGATCAACTATTGTGATAGGTTTTCTAAAATAAAGAGATATGCTATTTTCATAATTTGGGGTCACTGAATCTGAATTAATTATCAAAAATCTTACAACTTGTTGATATATCGGTCAATTTTAGATTTGAAAACGCCTGAGGGTATGCAATTTTCTTTGAAATTAGCAACTTACTCGCAAAAAATACATATTTTCCTCGGAAAATGAATTTTTATCCACGATGCAAATTAAAACCTGAATTCACCGAACATGTCTGCAAAATATGAAACAGATTTTTTAAATGGTGTTTTTAAATAGCCTTGACAATAATCGATTGTTTGGAGAAGAAGCCTTAAACAGTTCATCAAACATTTTCTTAAAAATCTGTTTTTCCATGGTATAATTGTCTTAAATGTCAATCCGACTTTAGGATCACCAAGAGAAGCTATCAGGTAATGTGATATCGAAGAAATTGTGCAAATTGGAATCAAATCATAGCACTCTTGACAGTTTTTACATGTTGGTACGTGAATGATTAACTTCTCCCCACTGATCAACTACACCCCGAATTACGGTACCCATTATGAGCCTGACTACCATGTCTTAATACCGTCTTTGGTCAGACATTGTTTGGAGCGAACACAAACGAAAGAAATATAACACACTCAAACGTATTTCCAACCATGAAGCTAAGGACAAGCACATCCTGATTATTTTAGAGTCTATTATTATTTTCAAGGTAATATGTCTTTGGTAAAATAGCGCAAAACATACCACTTCTGGAAGTTGCAATCAATTAAGCTTAGGCATCGTAGAATTCGTTCTCTTTTAATTTCGAAGCTCGTTTAAAGGAAACGAATAAAATCATCACATCTGTATCAGTCCATGATCAAGAAAGTTTCGCAAATTGTAACAAGCATGGTAAATAACAGCAGTGAACGAGAGCCCTGAAGAGATTGCAAAGATAAAACTCCTTTCTCTCGCCTATTTACCATTGGGGGTAGGTATTTTATTTTACAGGTATGATAAACCACTTTTTGAAGTTGCAATAATTGATCAAGCAAATGAATTAATAACTTTGTTTTTAAATCAAAACATAATTTTAAAAGTTACACCATAATTAGCCAAATCATTGGTTTCAGTATATTTCCATTAGCGCAGCTGTTCACACAATGCCAGGTTGCATCCCAGTTGGCATTGCAAGGAACTTCAAATCTGACGGCTTCGGTAACCTGATCCGACAACCGAACAGCTTCCCATATTAGATAAGCGTGAGCCTACTTAGACCACACAAGCGTCTAGACAAGTGCAGCTTCCACAAAAAAAGCTGCAGAACAAAAAAACGCGACGCCTACTTTGACCACCATGAAAAAAAAAAAAAAACTCGAACCCAACACAAATCGTGTCAAAAGTGAATCATTCTAAATATAGTAGGCACGACTCGTTGCTAGACAACCGTTACCGGTTTCCAGACGGACACATGCGTCGACACCATCGATATGGAGATCTCAGTCGATCGTGAGCTGCGAATCCTTTGAATCCAACTTTGACTCGAAGGGCATCCACACACTCAGGTGCTCTGCTGCAGCATGCGCAAGCCCATGTGCTCTCAAGATCAACGCAATTTCCGGCAAAATCGGCAACCGTTAACGCACATTCAAATCGCCAAAGCCGCGGGCCAAAGCGCAATCCAAACTTCAACCAGATTCTATAGGGTAGTAAGCGAATAAAAGGAATCGAAAAGCAGAAAAAAAATGATATCGCCATCGAATGGTTTAGAGACGGACAAGGTTCTCGTCGGAAGGAAACCTGTTGCCAGAGACAAGCCTCTTAGTTCACATCGATCGTTACACACCTGCTGATTGTTCTATTGTGGGGTCTGGTAGTAGGGTGAGGCCTATTTTTAATTAATTTTTCGTAGATAAAATTTACAAAATGCAAAATGATAATCAATCCAAAATAACATCTTGTGAAAAAAATGAGATATTCTAGTGGTATTTATTTCAAGTTAAGCCGAAGAAACGTGAAACTATAAGACTCATGTGAACTGGTAAACCAAGTTTAACATTTTCCGGTAATCACTGAACTTCTTTGAGTTAAGGTCTTCAGATCTACAAGCGTAACTTGTAAATTTAACAGTGCAGTCTTAACATTAACATTAACATTAACGTAAATTCACATTTTTTTCATACGATGTTTTTTTTGGACCAATGGTCATTTTACACTTTGTATATTCTGACTACTAAGCGTATTTGGCAAATAAGCACCACCCTATCCGGCCAGTCGTGTGTACCGCGAGGACGCTTTTCGAAGGAATAAAACGACTATTAGGTAGCGAGGCCAACGACTCAGATGTGTGGCAGGTAGAGCAAGGAGGACATATTAATGGATTTCAGTCTCTGTTCGCCTCCTAGCTCGTCTGGCTTGCTGCGATCGCACCAATTGGTTGCAAAATTAGATTCTGACAGACGAAATGAAAATCAGCAGGCTGGGCTGGATCCATCTGCGAACCACCATGCCAAACGATTGCTTAGATTGATGATCCTAATTCTAGAACTCACGTGCAGAAAGGATGAACGACCTCTCCGGCTAGAGAGTCAGAACCAACCGGCAGACGTTCGTAGACTGACGGGTGGAAATCCAGTTTCTCGTAATCCCGTTAACTGATGTGCTTAGAACAGATTTCAATTTCGCCCGCAAAGGCAACACCCTTGGCAGACCCAATCAGAATAATTTATAATAGATCCTTTTCAACCGAAGACACTGATTGACGTGCACGGTAGGGCGCAAAGAACTAGAACTCCTCTTGCGTCACGCCAATGGCTTAGAACAAAATCGCTCCAAACACTGCTGAATGACTTGCAGAAAAATGGACCAACAGGTTATAGGGGTTTTCAATTTTTGAGAATATTTTCCAGATTGATTTTCCCGACAAAAGGAACCTTGCGCAACCGAAGGCTTGCATTTGACACACTTTCCATAGAAACAGAAAGCAAACCCGATGGTCCCCGCAGTTTTCTCCCTCGTTTCGATTTCACCACTTTGACAGTTGGATTGACAAATCTAGGGCTCCCGGAACTGTTTCACAAAACTTGCATCCCCTTATTGGAATCGGCAAAGACGTCATTCCGCTGCATGGCAACTCCAACTCCAATTCTCACCTCGTTTCCAGTGATCCCTCGGGGCGTAGCAAATCTTTTGACCTACCATCGGGGAGATCACTTCAAGAGACCTAAATGAGAGCGACTGCAGAAAATAATGACCCCTAGTTAGACCTGCGAACCGATATTTGTAACATCGGAGGCGACGGCGTTATCGATGTCACGGCGTTAACAAATTACAGCCGTACGGCGGAGTGACGAAAATAAAAAAATATATTTCAATTAAAATACTTAACATAACATCGCGATTGAAATTGTTGCCCTATATTCTCTTTTCTGGAATAATTCTTACAGAGCTCCGGATTGAATTGCGTGTAAGAATTCCATAAATAATTCTCATGGAATCCTTGAAAAAAGTCTGCATCACCGTGAAAATTTTTTTTGAAGTTGTTCCAAGTTTTAAGAATTTTAATTAAATTCTCATAGAAGAAACTCATAGAGATATTTTTTTAAAGGATCAGGTGGAATATTCATAGGGAAGATCATAAACTACATACATGTAATTAAAATACATGTACATGTATACAGTACATGAAAATCAACACTTTGAATTGAACAACAATCAAAGCAGTTTTATTCAGACTTCCGAAATACAGATTTGTTTCATACGTTTACTCTAAGCTGCTACGGACGCGTTCTAGTTGCTCTGAGCTGTCCTGACTATACTGAACAAGAAAACTTCTATCTAATACAGCTGTGCTGACTACTTCGCGATGGGAGCTACCTGAGGGATTCCACGGAGGCATGCAAGTCGATTCTGATCGACCATTTCAAAAATATCTGAAACTTTGCACAGTTTTTCAGTTCCATCTAAATCGTCATTTTCCGATATCAAATCTTCAAGTTGAGTCACGACTAACTTTTCAAAAGGGTGTATGTGAAAATGGTTCAAAAATATTCAAAAAGCTGCACAGCAAAAATTGTTCGTTCGATTGTTAGACAACTAAAGAAACAAAGTTAGACAACTAAATAAAGATTCCAAAAAAAATACACACAGTAAAAAAAAATTTTTTTGCATTAAAAAACATCATTTTTGTCACAAAAACTCAAATATCTCAAAACCCTATCGGAATACCAACGTAATTTTTTGAGGGAAAACGGTCCATTATATTAGCTATCTACCATAAAAATTTGGTGATGGTAAGCCAATAAACAAAAAAGTTATGACATTTCAAATATTTCACAAATTTGACACTTAGTGAAAAATTTTTTTTTTCATTGTTAATTTTTTTTAGGACCGCAGTTAGTTGCTGAATTTTTTGTTAAGGGTACCACATGAGGTTAACAAGTTGTTTTCATGATATTTTATTTAATTATTCATAACTATTATAGCATCTATTAGAAAGTTAGACGCGATCCAGTGTTGTGATCTAAAGTCTTGATAGTGTCATATTTTTTATTGTACGTAACTGAAGAAAAATTCTCTCAATAGTGTTGAAACTTTTTGATAAAAGAAACCTATAAGAAATCTAATATTGAAGACAAAAGCTACAAAAAAAGTTTTCTATACAGGTATACGACTAGTTTACCTGCAAAAAGTTTATCTCGTAGAGAACAATCTAGTATACGTAAAGCAGGTCGGTTTTCTCGGCGCTGGTTTTCTCCACAAAGTTAAAATCTGTTTACACCTGGGTATAGACCCGCCTTGGTAGAGAATAGACTTTGTTAATCATATTTGGGAGAAAGCGAGTAACTTCAACAACATCAAAAACATGATAGGTACATACCATGAACATACTCACAAAAAAGCTAAAAATATACTACCACTATGGTTATAAAAGATTTAATTGTAAAATTTTTCTTCAGTCAAGCAAACGACACCAAACTAGTCAGTAAAAACTTAAAAGTGATTTTGTTTATTAAAATTTAACGAGCAACATGAGTAGTCGCTTTCTCAACTGTTGCAGGCCGTTTGCAGAAAAAAAGTGTTCGAAAGAGCTACGAAATCTCACCGAAAGCACCATAGATAAACTGAAAGCGGCTGGTTATGCTCCAATGTCTACATTGAATACAAATTTACGCATTTGTACGTCCTGCCGTTTAAACGTTGACAAACGGGCAATCTGTACATCATCGGTGGATCAGGTTGCAGGAAGTTCGAAAACAACAACAACTGAGGAATTACTAGATGCACCGACAACAACTGAGGAGTTAACAGAAGTACCAAGTGCAGATAGTCTTGCCACGGTACCATCAGCGACATCTGTTTCAACAAATCAATCAGAAGATGAGTGCGAACGCTTCAACGAAGGGATAGCTGGAATAAAAGTGACTCCGATTAAATGGACGAAGATGGGTTACGTCAATTATCCCGAGAAAAAATACCGTGAAATCAACGAAGCTGTACGAAGAAACCTCTTCAAATTAGGACCTGAGGATGTGGAAAATACAGACTACGATGAGGTAATTATGAATATGAAGGAAAGGTTCTCGAATCTAGCCACGACAAGGAAAGAAAAATTATTGATTTTGTCGATGCTGCCAAGCTCGTGGTCTATTCAAGACGCCATTGATGAGTTCAAAACCAATAGAAATACAGCAAAAGAGGCAAAACAATTCAAAAATAACTGTCTTGCAACCAAAAATGCTAGGTCGAGTACTTCATTAACAGATGAGACAAAAGAAAAAATAAATCAATATTTTGAAGACGATGAAGTAAGTAGAGCTATGCCTGGCCAAAAAGATTATGTATCTGTTAAAAAAGATGGAAAGCGTCAAGCAATCCAAAAACGATTCATGATGACTACTTTGAAAGAAGCGTATACACGCTTCAAGGAAATTAACGAAAATATTAAGGTAGGTTTTTCCTCATTTGCAAGCCTTCGTCCAAGGCAATGCAAGCTTCTATCCAATTCAGGAACACATAATGTTTGTGTGTGCACAACACACGAAAATATTAACCTAATCTTACATAGTTTGAAAAGAATCAATTTATCAAAGGATATTAAAATGTTAACTGGTAGTTTTTTGTGTGAAAATACAACATCAAATTGCTATCTACGATCTTGTTCGGATTGTCCAGATTCTTCATCATTGGAAAATACTTTATTCGCTGAGTTTGAAGAAAATTATATTGATCAGTTATCATTTGAGCAATGGGTGACCACGGATAGGTGTGACCTAGAAACTATTGTAAAACCTGTAGATGAGTTTGTGTCATTTTTTTGCTTGAAATTAGAAAGTTTAATTCCTCACGACTTTATTAAAACAGAGCAATCCCGCTTTTTAAAAAATACGAAAAATACATTACAAGATGGTGAATTTTTAGTCATTTGTGATTTTTCTGAAAACTATAGCTTTGTATTGCAAGATGAAGTGCAGTCCCATCACTGGAACGTACAACAAGCTACAATTCATCCATTCGTTATTTATTTCGATGGAAGTACGCAAATTGAACATTTTAGTTTTATTGTAATTTCCGAAGATTTAAGACACGACTCAGTATCTGTAAATTTGTTCATTGCCAAAATGATTAACTTTTACGCGTTGATAAGGATAAAGAAAGCAGAAAGATATATTTCATGTCTGATGGAGCAGCATCGCAGTACAAAAACCGTAAGAATTTTTCGAGCCCATGTCAATTTAAATCAAAGTACGGAATTGATGCAGAATGGCATTTCTTTGCTACGTCACATGGCAAAGGTCCTTGTGATGCTATTGGAGGAACCATAAAGCGCATGGCCACAAGAGCAAGTTTAGCCAAAGAACGTGGGCATCCAATTAAAACTGCAAAAGAACTATTTGATTGGGCGAATCGCAGAAAAGAAGAAGATTTAACAAAATTATCATTTTGTTTTACTACTACTGAAGAGTACGAATTAACGGCATCAGAGCTCAGCGAGCAATATAATAACGCGAAAACGATCCAAGGAACCCAAAAATTTCACTGTTTCATTCCATTGTCAGAAAATAATTATCACACAACAGTCCTCTTTTAGGGTGATTCAAAATTCACAACTAAATTAATTGCACACACTTTTAGCTGTTAGTTCTATCGCGGAATATCCTCATGGATAGCCTTATCTCTTTTCGTTTTGTTTTGGAGAAGACAGCTGATCCAGTATGGACGGATTTCACGCCAACTGGACACGTGATTGGCAGCACCCCTTCAGAATTCAATGAAACTTTCTGGATGTCAAAAGTATGTGAAACTAAGATACTTTGCATATTTTGTATTTTCAAAATCATTGGCGTAAATAGGGAGGGGCCAGGGGGGGCCTGGCCCCCTTGAATCATGGGGTTGGCCCCCCCCGAAAAAAAATGGAAAAGAAATGATCATACTGATCAATTAGTGTTCAGTATCAAAAATGCCCTTATGATACTAAAAACGTTAAATGCATGTTGCGTGAATATACAATTCTGGATGGTCATTGTAGTTGTAAAATGTCACATACTGTCATAATGTTTCCTTTCCGCCCTTTCCCGATTTGAAATTCATTGAAGAACGTTTTAGAATTGACAGACCTGGTTCGATCCATTTGTAGTTCTATTGTCAATTAGAAAACTAAAGTCTCTTCAAATTTTAAAACAAGCTGCGATATTTTGTGATCTATTATCTAGAACGAATTGTTGTTACTGGCAAATATTTGTGTATGAGAGTTATGGTAAATTAAAACAAAAATGTCTTAAAAATAAAAATTGATGCATCAACCCAAGTTTATATTTTCACGAACTTTAAAATATTTTGTATTCAAATTCTGGAGCCATTCGATAAATTTGTATCTGAGCCGTTAGGAACAGATGTTAATTGCTGGTAAGTAGACGTCATAAGTGATTATCTCGGGGATGGGATTCGATCCCAGGTCCTCGGCGTGTGTTCTAACCACTACACCAGGTCCATCCCCACATCAATCTTGTTCAAAGGTGTTTTATTATTTTAAATATATCTGCATTCATGTAAAATTTCAGTAATTAGAAGACGTTGCTTTACTTAGATAAAACTTGCCTCTAGATTGATGACGAAATATCGACGATGTACTGCTTTGTTTTATGTATATTTTTTATTGCAAGTTTGAAAAAATTTAGAAAGACTAACTGCAAACGGTTTTCTGTAAGTTACACTAACATTAGAATTTTATGCATGTAAAATCACAAAATATTTTTTAATTTCTCTTGGCTCAGTTTCCTTATTTTACCAAGTCCAACGACACAGCCGTTTGTTAGACATTCACTTACATCTATGTCAGTCTCCCGTATGAGAATTGATTGTTTTTCAAGAATAAGCTTTTATGTTTTTCAGTAAATATGTATTTTTCAGTCGTACATTTATATTTTGAAACCGGATTTCTTTTTCAATTTTTAGTAGCCCAAAATTAAACAATAGAGTAATGTGGGCCAAAAATTCGAGATTTGAAAAAAAAAAACATAGCTATTTGTTGTTTTTTAACGTAAAAATTGTAATTTTTGGTCAAACTTTCTTTGCATGGAAACAAATAAGGAAAAAATCTTCTTCGATTGTTTATGTACGGGTGTTTCTAGGCCTATCATCAGGTTGCTCTGAGTATATTAGTTACTACATAAATGCTTGGAATCAATGTTGCAAAAGTTCGAATCAGCTGAGCAAAAGTTCGACCCATATATTATCTTTAAGTTTAGCAAAATTTGCCTGATTGTGTGGCCAGCGGCCTTTTGCCTTACACTAGATTCTAACTTTTGCCCCACCGGTGGGGTCAAGTCCTTAACTCTAACAAAAATGGTATTATTCAATTCTATGTTAAAATTTTGGTTTCGAGTTGTTTAGAGAAATGAAATGTCAAGCAATAATAATCCATATGTTCAAACTAGCAAGCGGTTTTTTTTCTTTAAAGGCTAGGTTTTTTGGCTTTTCGGCTTCAAAAGGATAGAATTCGACATTGATCTTGAACCTTGATTGAGATTGGGTTGAATACGTCATCTTGGAAATATAACACGAAAAAATAGATTTTTGAATACGTTTACTATTTTTCCATAAAATCATTTGGTAGCATGGAAAGTTGATCAATCAATTTTAGACGGTTTTTAGGTTTTGGAAGAGGTAGATCTGTATGAAAGTGCGCCACTTTAATCAGTTCACTAATATTATCGAAACAAACACTGTAAACTTATCTAAATCCTTTACGACTTTTATCTCTCATGAGAGGGGCCGTGGCCCCCCTCAAGTCTGACGGCTATTTACGTCCATGTTCAAAATCGATCTAGACTAACATTTGAAAAGGGTCAAAGTTTTTTTTACTTTTTTTTATAAACCCGTATAACTCGAAAACGGTAAGACCTACAAAAAAGTGTTGTATTGGGGACTGTCGTGAAATTTCCTGAAGTTTTAGAAAAAAATATTGAAAAAATAAAAAAAAACATTTTCTACACCGAAAAAACAATGATTCAAAACTTTAAAGTCGATTCAAAAAAACGGCCATTTCAGATTTTGATCATCCTCAAGCAAAAAGTTTCGTAATTAAATTTACTAAAAGTCGTCCATACATTGAAAATTGGGCATATTTTAGGGAAAAAAGTTTTTCTAACAACGAATTTTTTAAGTCCAAAATGTTTTTTTGATTTTTTTTATTTCGCTTTAAATAGTCTAGTATGCTCATATTTTGAAGTGATAAATGAGTTTTAATCACAAAATAGATTATATTTGTTTTATTGGGAGTAGTTCAAAGAAATAAAACGGAATTATACAGAGTATTTTTTAATTAAATACAATTGATCTCGCACCAAACCGCTTATGAGAAAATGAACTCCGTCTAACAATCCGATGGGTTTTTAATGGTTGGAAAGATATCACAATAATATTTTATTTCTTATTTGGTCAAAGCCAATCTTAACAGGTGTCTGGAAAGGGTCAATATTATGCTTATAAAAAAAGTCGTGTTTTTTTTTATCATGCATCATTATTTTTATTATTGCTATATATCCTAAAACGTAGTATCTGCACATGAATATTTACATTATTTTTGGGCTTTACTGAATAAATTGAATATTTTTGGTTCATCCTCTGAATTGGTATACCGTTTGGCTGCAATTTGTGTATCACTAATAGGCATAAAACAATGATATTTTTGGGTACCAGGGACAGTTTTAACCTTATCAAACAATTCCATCAATTCCTCTGACATTTTAACATACTGTTCATTAGATATATAACAGAAATTTAATTTGGTGATACATGTATCAGTTTGTTTCACTGCCCAGTCGAATAGTTCTTGCGGAGTTGCGATTGTGTTTCCATAATCTTTTGCAAGACTTGCTCTTTTTGCCATTCGCTTGAGAGTGCCACCAATAGCGTCACAGGGGCCTTTGCCGCGGGATGTGGCAAAAAAGTGCCATTCTGCTTCCAGTCCATATATTTTCTTGAAATTACATAAGCTTACAAAATTTTTTACCAGTATTTCACCTTGTTTTAAGGAGTTTTTTTTTGTTTCGTAGAAAAGAAGACTGTTCTTTGCAAATAAAATCATGAGTTATTAGCTTATCAACTTTCTCCACGAAATACGTAACAAATTCTTCAACAGGCCTTATTATAGTTTCTAAATTACAGCGATCGGTGGTGAGCCATTGCTGAAAAACTACATCTTCTTTGTCGCTTACCTCTAAAAGCGAGATTAGTTCTCCTGTAATATTTTCTTTGGAATTACACTTTTCACATTCTCGAAAAAAAAACAATCAGTCGTTCTTACTAAAACATCGCACAACAGTTTTTTCACAAATTTCTGCCTAAGAAACAATTCCTAAACTGTTAAGATTTTCGTGGTATGTGCACACACATACATTGTGAATTCCTGTGCTATCGAGAAGCCTACAATGTTTAGGCCTCAACATAGTAAACAAAGTAAAACCAATTTCTACATTTTGGCATCTTTCTTCGAAAATCATGTACGCCTCTTTAAGAGACATCATCAATAGACGCTTTTGAACTTGTTCTTTACTACCATTTCGGTACTCAGAAACGAAGTCATTGGCTCCTGGCATAGGCCTACTAATATCCTCACTATCAAAGAAATCAATAACAACCTGTTTATCTGTTTCACTAATTCCATGCCCACTTCGAGCCCTTGTGGTACATAGAATGCCCTGTTCATTCACAAGTTGTTTCACTTGTCTTACCATGTAAATTGGTGCCTCGAACTCCTCGACAATTTTGTTGATCGACCACGACTTAGGAAGAACCGATAATATTTTCAACTGGTCATTTCTGTCAATACCAGGTGAGTTGAATTTTTCTTTCAACTGATTGATGATTTCCTCGAATGCCTCCACCTTGTCGACGTCCATTGCATCCATGCCTAGTATGTCATGACGTACAACTTTGGTGATCTCCACTGACTTTTTAATTCGATAGTCCAAGCTCCTCATGTTTCTCGACGAGATTGGGGATAAATTCAAAGTTTCAATAATACTGTTGAATTTTTCCACGTTGTAGGGGCCTAGTAATTCATCCACTGATGGGACGGATGGCAAAGATGAACAGGACGGGACTGCTTCTGAAATATACAATAATGTCGAATTAATATATTGATATGGGTTCTATGTAAACAATCATTGTCGTTTAATGTGCTGCAAAGTAAATTTATCTTACCTAGCATTTCATTGGAGGCCTGACCGCTTGTTGGTGGTTGTGGATTTTGATTCACTTCGCCTCCACCCGAACGTCGTTTTTTCTTAGGCGGACTTCTGTGGAGCCTGATCACTAAGCGACATGACTCACAAATATGCATAGTTTCATCAAGCTGATGACTATATCCCATAGCACGTATGTGCTCGATCATTGTTGGTGACAAGTTTCGCAACTGGCTACGCCTGCACTTAGGATTGTTTATACCGGCGCAACATCTCGAAATTTTAATGCGCGATATATCTTGTTGATCCATCTTTAACTTCTTTTCACAAATGACTTAGATAAAACGAAAAGAGTTTTATTGACATCAAGCTTAAATAGTTATATGCATAGGTAGAACGACAATTTTAAGTTAAATACCTATCTTTCTATACACTCACGCGGTGATTGTTGAATAACTCAGGTCGTTAACGGACATTTTAGGTAGATAACAATACAAACATTATTTCTTATTCATCTGGCTTGTAACGCAGGTACGTTTAGTAGTATTTTCTAGAAGAAAATTTAATGGGGTATGGATCAGGTTGTTCCTTTTCAATGTTTGCAATCTTTCGAACCATAAAAATCCGTCGGATTGTTAGACGGAGTTGATTTTCTCATAGGCAGAGGCGAAATCCATGCCTTCATTTAAAAAACATAATCACTGCATAATTCCGTTTTTTAACTATTCTCAATAAAAAATAAAATTTATTTCTGATTCAAACTCATTTATCACTTGAAAACACGATCATATTTGATGGTTTAGAACAAAATCTTTGAAAAAAAAAATCAGCTTTGGACTTGAAAAATTCGTTGTTAGGAAAACTTTTTTCCCTTAGATATGTCCAATTTGCAATGTATGGACGACTTTTAGTAAATTTAATTACGATGATCAAAATCTGAAATGGCCATTTTTTTTAAATGGACTCTTAAGTTTTGAATCATATTTTTTTTCAGTGTAGAAAATGTGTTTTTGTTTTTTCAACATTTTTTTCTAAAACATCAGGAAATTTGAACGACAGCCCCCCATACAACACTTTTTTGTAGGTCTTACCGTTTTCGAGTTATACGGGTTTATAAAAAAAGTAAAAAAAAAACTTTGGGACTTAAAAAATTCGATGTTACAAAAACTTTTTTCCCTAAAATATGCCCAATTTGCAATGTATGGACAACTTTTAGTAAATTTAATTACGAAACTTTTTGCTTAAGGATGATCAAAATCTGAAGTGGCCGTTTTTTTAAATCGACTTTAAAGTTTTGATTTTTTTTTTCAGTGTAGAAAATGTGTTTTTATTTTTTAAATATTTTTTTTCTTAAACGTCAGGAAATTTCACGACAGTCCTCCATACAACACTTTTTTGTAGGTCTTACCGTTTTCAAGTTATACGGGTTTATAAAAATAAAAAAAAACTTTGACCCTTTCCAAATGTTAGTCTAGATCGATTTTGAAAAAAACAAAGTATGTAAAGTATCTTAGTTTCACATAGTCTTCACACCCAGAAAGTTTCATTGAATTCTGAAGGGGTGCTGCCAATCCCTTTGTCGAGTTGGCGTGAAATCCGTCAAATGTAAAGGCTATTATGAAGTGGCAAAAATTCGAAGAAATGTACATAACGTAGAAATAAAAGATACAAAATACGATTGTTGTCGCGACCCTGGGGTTTGCGATCCATAGCTCGGGAAACTATACCCTAGAGAAATCCCAAAACAATCCAAGGATAAATTTTTCGAAGAATTCAAAGTGAATTCTTTTATGTTAATAATTGATAAAATCCATGAAATGATTGCTCATGAAACACCCGGAGGAATTTTAATGAATATTTGGAAAGCAATGGGAATAATTACTGGAAAAATTGTTGTGAAACTTCGCGGTGTTGTCTCTAGACAGAATTCTTTGGATATAGTTCATAGATATACACTTGGTACAATTCTTGTTGGGATCCTTGATAAAGCTCCCGGACTAATACTTGAACAATTTCTTTCAAACATACTTGATTGTATACTAGTCGACAGTTGAATCTCTGAAGGATCAAAGGAATCCTAGCAGGAAATCATGGATGAGTTGTTCGGTGTTCAGACAGATCGAACTAGATGATATTTTGGCGTTTTGAAAATATGTTAAGGACTTTATAAAATTATGATTTCTCCAACGCTACAGCCCAAGTAACAAAACTATGGTGAAACAGTTTGGAATAAAACTTCTAAGATTGAACTAAAACTTCAAAGGCACTAATCTCGCGAAGAAGTCATCCAACAACAGTGTACTTTTTATTTTGGTTTTGTGCACAAGCAGAAAGCTTAAAATAAGAAGGTGAGAAACGTTTGCCAACTATTTCTCCAGTTTAGTGCCTTTGAAAACGTGAGTAGGGGCACAAGTCGGCCATTGTGACGACCATTTTTGGATTCCGATATCTTCTTCTTCTTCTTGGCATTACGTCCCCACTGGGACAGAGCCTGATGCTCAGCTTAGTTTTCTTATAAGCACTTCCACAGTTTTTAACTGAGAGGTTTCTTTGCCAAAGTTTCCATTTTCGCATTCGTATATCGTGTGGCAGGTACGATTATACTTTATGCCCAGGGAAGTCAAGGAAAATTCCATTACGAAAAGATTCTGGACCGACCGGGAATCGAATCCGGCCACCTTCAGCATGGCTTTGCATTGTAGCCGCGGACTCTAACCACTCGGCTAAGGTAGGCCCCCCTTCCGATATGTTTCTCCTTAATGTTATGATTTTCTTAAGGGTTCTTATAAGAACAGATTATAAAACTCTTCCCACAAATATTGATGTTCTTCTCTTCGAAAGCTGATCATAGTTTATGGGAGAATCGTACCATTATTCACTGATAAAAATCCACACGCTTGATCTGTGTGTTTAAAATTATGGATCGATCCATGAACATTCATATCGATTGGCTGTGATTTTCTTACAAACTTCGTGTGTGTTACACATTAATTTCCTTTGTTTTGCTTTATGGATTGATACATCAACCGTCAACAGGGATTCCATAATTTTTCCACATAAGTTCTCGAAGTTTTCCCCTTCAGTTTCGTATGAGTCAACCTAGGGACGCATAGATCATCACCCAACACGTATTCAATGTGTTTTGCTTTTGGCTATTAGTGAACATCATGTAAATATGGTTTACCGGAAAAACCGGATTCTACTAAGAGATTTTTCTGATATTCAGTTTTGAATAAAATGGAATGTGCTAATCCCTGGCTTCTCTAATCATGGATTTGCGGCACCCCGCTTGTTGCTGGCTCACTCATTTGAAAAAAAAAACATTCAAGTGAGCTTGCGACAAGCAGAGGAGCCTTGAATCAAATTTTTGAGGAGCAAGAGTTCTTCTATCATTTTTTTTCTTTCAGTCTCATGACATATGTTCTGTCGCACATGGCTAGCTAAAGCCACGACATTTCGAATTCAATAAGCAAATCAGTCAGTTTTCATGATTTAACTTTTAGGCATTCATGTTGGCTTCACATGACAACCTAATGTTGATACACATGTCATTATACCGTGAACTCAATGGCGAAATCCATATGGCTACCAAACTCGAGTCATGTGGTTTTTCTTATTGCGCAAATCAGTAAGTAAAACATCCGACCTTGACGTGTAGATATTTCTCAGTGTACTAAAATAGCTCCATCTTGTATAAAAGCAACTCAGTTTGAAGAAGACTACTTAGATTCATAAATACATCAGTGAAGATTATCTGATGATCATTCCTGGGTCATTTCGGTGGTCAAGAAGAACCAAGGTGGTATTTTTCTTCTTCTTCTTTGCATTATGTCCCCAAGTGTTCATTAAGCATTTCCACAGTTATTAAATGAGAGCTTTCATGCCAAAGCTGTCATTTTTGCATTTATATATCGTGTGTCGGGTACGATGATACTCTATGCCCAGGGAAGTCAAGGAAATTTCCATTACGAAAAGATCCTGGACCAACCGGGAATCGAACCCGGACACCTTCAGCATGGCTTTGCATTGTAGCCGCGGACTCTAACCACTCGGCTAAGGATGGCCCCCACAAGATTCTACACGCATTCTATTAGAAATGAACTCCTGATGGAGATTCACCAAAATTCATAATTTTAAATGCACTACATCTTTTGAAAATTAGATGAATTGACGAGCACTAGAAAATCATAGCGCACTGAGCTGATGTTGCCAGTTTTTCTACATAAGAAACTAGGTAGAAGTTGACGAAAAAGGAAGTTGACCGGTGGAAATTTCTAGAACTTGGTTTTCACAAAACTAGATATCCAGATGATCCCATTGGAGCAAAACGAAGGAAATCCGTTGAAAATTGAGGCAATGGCAGCATCTTGAACTTTTCCATTTGCTGAGTGTACACGGGTTTATGTTGCCCAGTGTTTGATGACGATAGGGTCCTAAAATTTGTGATTATATCTTGTTTTTATTAAAAAAACACGATGGAGTGTGGTTTTGCTACTACTTTGACAAATTTCCCCGTTCCAATAACGGCTTTATTGCTTTCAAACTTTAAGTTAAAAAATGGGTCCAAATTTGAGCTTTGACACGTTCAACGTTCATTTATTTGTTCATTTCGGTAGGGACACGGAAAACAAAACACCCCAAAATTTGAGTTCAAGCCAAGAGGTGTTACAAAATCACAAAAATCGTAAAAAATATGGTATTTTTGGATTTCAACAAACGAAAAACCATTTAAAAATTTAATAAACTTGCTTTTTATGGCCTTAACTCATGCGTTTGGTACTCAAATTGGTGTTGGTATATGCAAGAAATAGTGGCACTGGAAAATGTTTGAAATTTGAAATTTGAAATCGAAGCAAGCCGGGTAACGAAATAGAGGAAAAATAAATAGAATTGTCTGTTCCCGTTTGTAAAATAGTAAGCAATAAATAAATTCCGTTGCAACTTGATTTGGCCAACAATTGGGACAGGGCTTTATGACCCTATTGTGCACAGGATTGTAAAAGGATCTGTCCATTTTTTGTTGTTAAATTCTGATTTGGGCGCTGTGCTAAATTTTGAGAGAATTCGATCAGAAAACTACATTCATGTTTTTCGGTATTCCACATGGTACTAATTGCAAATCTTGTCGAAGGTTCTGTTATAAATCTGCTCGACCTCAACTGTAAGGCCGTCTTCAGTGTCGTGTACTAGACTCGACTTGAATATTTGAAAATTCATATCTATTTGTGTGTTTTTCAATTATAATTATGTGGAATCCTGCAAACAATTGTATTTTCAGAAGTCGTCCACGATTTTACTAAATCAATACCCATGATTTTGCGCGAAATATTTTTTTATGTCATTTTGTAAATTGCTGCCAGAATTGTTTGATAATCATGCTAAAAATTCTGAGAGAATTCAACCTTTGATACAGTGTTTAGCCTCTTGCTAGCAACTTTTGTTCAAGCTTGAACGAAATCTAAGTTATCTATCAAGTAGTGAACAAAGTAATGTAACAGGAAATATTTATGTAATCATGATAAAATAAATTAGAAATTTAAAAATAAAAATTCATCATAAACCTCGTATCGATTATCTCCAGTGAGACTTGCAGTATGTCTAAAAAAATATGCAAAAATTATCATATTATGTTTCTTTGAAATTGTTGCTTTAGTAGATCTAATAGGTTAGTAAAAAAATACGACAAAAAATGTCCTTCAAGGCGAGTCATGTTAGAATGTACTACAGTAATCAGAAACAGATCAGCGTTTTTTCATGGGCCATACTATATGTGTAAAACAGTTATAACGGTCATTTAAGCTCAAAAACCGCTCAATATCAAGCTGCTTAACATCGAAGTATTATCAAAATCTTAAATTAATTCCAGTTTTTTTTTACGAGCGCTAATAGCTGCCGCAAACAGACTCGCTTTCTGGTAGGGATCAGCCGATTTGACGTTTGGCTTGGATCATTTATATTGAACGGATCCAGGCAAAATGTTAAATCGCGTGATCCCTACCAGAAAGCAAACCTGTTTACGACAGCCATTAGCGGTTGTAAAAAGCTGGATACTCGGCTGGATACTTCATAATTATTCATGATTTAAAGAAAATTTATAAAAACCCGAAAAATAAACTCAAAAGTCAAAATAATTAGGCTTGGTTTTTGTTCAAATTTAAAGTTGGCACTTCATTCAACGGGCCTGATATGATAAGATTCTTTAAACTCTTCACGGGCCACACAAAATGAAACCACAGGCCGTATGTAGGGCAGCCTGCTCTGATGGAATACCTAAAAAACACAAGTGCCTTTCTTCGAAAAACACCTGACAAAATACTTATAGACATTTTAGCCTGCTCTGATGGAATACCTAAAAAATACAAGTGCCTTTCTTAGAAAAACACCTGACAAAATTCTTATAGACATTTTCGGAGGAATCCCTGAAGCATCCCATGTAGGAATCCTTAAATGGACTCCTTAAAGTTCGAGGATCAAAGAAATCTCAGCAGGAAATCAAGGATGAGTTAATGCATTAACTGGAGGAATCATAGAGAATACTTCAATCCTGCAATCCTGCAAGAAAAATCCTTGGCAGGAATATTATTATAGGCAGGCTTTTCACCAAATTCTGGACAGATTTCTTAAACAGTTCTGAAAACGACTTTTATGGATAACTAGTGTTACATTCTCACATATTTCACAAGATTCCATAGCGTAATAAAATAAAATCGTACAAGTAAATTTTAAAATCAGCTTCCTTGACGTTGTAAAAAGTTTAAAACTAATAGGTTATCGTTTAAAATCAACATACAAATACAAATACAAAATCCTTAGCAAGGTTTCAATATTACTTTAAATGGGATTCTGACAAAGATTATTTAGAATATAATTATGAGCAGATTTCTTTTTAAGTCCCGAGCATGAACTATTAGACGAGGGTTTGAAGGAAACTTTCACAATTCTAGGACAGCTTACTCATCTACATTTTCGCAAAAGCTTCTGCATGATTTTGTCATGAACCTCACAAAATTTTCTACATGTGGGATTCTGGCAGATTTTTGAGCAGGATTCTAACAAAATCCGGAAAGTCATTGTAACTGAGCCCAAGGCAAGATTTTTCCGAGAATTCTAGAGTACATTCTTCTGAATAGTATGTATTGTTTACATACTTTCGGAAGGCACACTCACAAATCTAGCAGCTCGCTTAGCAGCAATTATCTGTTTTTCGATATCTTTAGTCAGAACCACCACGCTGCTGTTGTGAACGAAAAGCGAGGGTTTTTCAACAATGTTGTACAAAATACAACAGCGCTTGAAGTGTTAAAAGAAATTTGTATAATCCACTGAGATATGCATTGGAGATTGGCCCGCCGCTCATTTTTTTTCTGTAGAATGGCCCGCAGTTCAAAAAGGTTGGACAGTCCTACAATAATTTTTAAAACTTTTTTTTTGTCAAATTTCTGGAGCAGCTTTGTAGGAATTTCTTAAACAATGCTTTATACGAAAACATGTTCTGAATTTTTGAGCTAAACTATTTATTGGCATGAAATCACAAAATCGGCGGCGTGGTGCTGATTGGCGTATGGCGCTCCGCCGTTATCTCTGCGGCGGCGCACATGTCTACCACCAGTCCCAGATCTCATTGCACTGCTCTTCTTCGAAAGGACCAACCAATCAACCCGTTGCCGTAGTCAACACGGTGAAACCGAATTTCGATTTCGACGTCTGATGCTTCGATCATTCCATTGCATCACTTGGGGTTCGTCGGAATTCGCATGATACTCTTGGAATGCCAAATGCGGGCCCTGGATCCGTTTGCTTTCTACTTGCCCAAGGACCCACCACTTAGCGATACCCGAATCGATAGTAGTAGTGCAAAGGGGGCCGGCAGTGACGACAGGCAGAAGTGGGCGCCAGTGAAATCTGTGTCGAAGAAAGTGAAGCCATAAATTATCAGGCGGCCCCTTGTCCATCCAGCGTCGATTCGGGGGCTGAATTCCATGGGGCAGGAGCGGGAATTGTTTTTTTTTTTCTGGGGCAAATCCGTTGCATTTGCTCACTGGTGCAATCGGATGACTAGTTCAAGCAATTTGGTCCGATTTCCCATCGAAGATTACGTAAAGCGTGGGTTTGTTTATTAGTGGTCGCAGTAGGCTTCCCGAGCAAGAACTAATAACTTGCACTTATTTATGCATACCATATTTTAGTATGATATCATAACTAGGTATTGTTGAAAATATTGTTTGAAAAAAAGGTATCCAAAAGCTATGGAGGTCTGCAATTATGTACTATACTTTGAGTTTCTGATCTGATGATGTAGAATGTGCATGACATATTATTTGAGGTATTTCTTCTCTTATGTAGGGCTGTTTCATACCTCAGTCGGGCAGGTAGCATTGAAAATGATCAGGTATAAAATGCCCTATTTGGTATTCTGCAGCAATTTTCTTCTGGTCGGGTTACCATGTGGAATAGAACTATGGGCAACGGCTAGTAAGTGTTTTTGATAAAGCAGCTTCCGATTGTTCCACCAGGAAGATAATATGTATACCTTCAAGTGTCCGCTCGAACAACAACGTGAGTAGTGAACGTTATCCGATTTACGTCAGTTTCCGTTGCGTGAGTGGTGTGACCCGAGCAGGTGAATTAATTCACATCCGCCTTCGCGGGCATATATGACTTTTGACGGTCATTTCAGACGTCAGTTGGATATCTTCCTTGCTGATTCATATCAGTACACTATGAACTATTTTACGACCTACTTTTTCACGACCGTTTCAATAAATGTGATTTAAACACAAAGGAGTGTAGGATATAGCTATAAAATGTACACCAAAGTAAAAAATGGCATCAAGAATTATTCATGATGCCATGAATTTGTTGTTAATGGACAACCCCTTAAAGGCAACTGTGTTTTCAACATTCTATTAATGATTTTCCCTTCTTTGAATATTAAGTTGTTCTCTAGGGATTACTAAAACAAGAACTTATATGTTTCATAGGAAATTTATTCTTCTTTAAATCATTTCTATTCGTCATAATTACAATTAAAGGTGTGTTGCTGCATGCAGTTAACAGAAGCATTGGAAGTTATGTAAACAATATTATTTCATCTCAATTTTCAATGATTACAGATTAAAATCATCAAAGAAAGACTGGTGGCAATAAAAATGTCTATAAAGAGGATTAATGTAAAAAAATATGCAGACATCGGAAAATTTACTATCAATAATGTCCCCAAATGAAAAAGCTATATTCCAAGTGAGTCAAGCATGGAATGTTAACCATATATAATTTGTATAAGTGGGGACGTAACGCCAGAAAGAAGAAGAACTGCTCTTAAACTGAATTTTATGGCTACTATGATTGCTTTTTTAAACAGTTTTCTGAAAGTTTTTGCTCCACGACTCGTTATTTCTTGAAGTCGATCGTCCCTTCAGATTCCTCATGGAAATTAACTGTATTGGATAAATATAATCATTTTAAAAAAAAATAATAGATCTCAAAAACACCAAAATATACCTCTCTGGAATTTTGACATCCGTTTCATCAAGTATTGCTCTATGTTGCCTGAAAATTTGAGCTTGCGATTTTTTGCGCTTTTGGAGATATTATGGTTCAAAAAATGCTCTATTTTTCAGGCTTTTCCATAATTTCTTAATTTTTATGCGTCGTATTATTAAAATTTTTCCACCAGAGCTTGCGTTTGTTATATATTTATCAACAAAATATATTATATGACATGGTTCTTAGGAAAAATATCAAATTCGGTGAAAAAAATCGTTTTTTCACTAATTTTCTCTAATTTCGCCAATAACTTGAAAACAGTAGGCTGTGGAATTTTGACGTCTTTGAGAGAGTTGTTTATTTTATCAAAATGAACAACTTTGCTGAACATGCCAAGTCTCTAGAACGTCAAAGTAAAAAGTTAGATTGTGGCGCCACCTATGCGGACGATTTACGAACTATCCGTTTATGCCAGTAGATGGTCCTCGTTGTAACAAAAAACTTTGCCAAAGACACCAAATACCGGAAACGCTTCGTTACCGAGTTATTAATTTTGTCCCGCCAGATTGCATCCCTGGCTCATAGTGCACTGGGCTTTATAAACCTTTTTGCTTGTCTTGATGATCCGTTGTATTCCAGTTAGATTCTACCATAGACATTTCCCAAGATTTAAGTTTTGCTCTCAGAGCGCACTCTGAAACCCCACAAAATGGCTCGGGACCAATAAAATTCATTGAAGAACCTAGTCTTGCTAAACTGTCGGCCGTTTCGTTTCCATCAATTCCACAATGGCCGGGCACCCAGTATAAAGTAACTTCGTACCTACTGGCTAATTGTTTCAAAGAAAGAATGCATTCCCACACTAGCTTCGACTGACAAGTGAATGCCTTCAGCGCATTTAGAGCTGCTTGGCTATCCGAAAAAATACAGATTTTAGCAAATCTGTACTTCCTTTCAATACAGATATTCGCACATTCTATAATTGCTTGAATTTCTGCTTGAAAAACAGTGGGAATGTGCTCCGTAGGTATTATTTTGTTGATTCCAGGACCAAAAACTCCGGCTCCTATATTTTCACCTATCTTAGACCCATATGTGTAGAAACTAATAGAACCTGGACGTAAACTCGGCCCACCAGACTCCCATATATATCGGCTTAATTTAACCACTTTGAAAGGAGCATCATTGTTTGCCTTCGTTGTCATCCAGTCTTCTACTGTCTTTATCTCTGAGTTCAGATTGAAGTCCCTGATGATTTTTAAATGTCCTACTAGATTTCCATCCAATATTTCATTATAACGGATAAACTGTAAGGCACTTTTTGCTGCTTGCAGTTTAACAAATTGATGTAAAGGTAATATATTAGGGCATCTAAAGCGGCTGATGGTGTACTTTTCATTTCCCCTGTTATCGAAATACAGGCAAGCCTTTGTAATTTACCCAATTTCTTTTGAGTGGTTACCTCATTGGTTTTGGGCCACCATATCAAAGTAGCATAGGTAATTTTTGGGCGAACTATTGCCGAATATATCCAAAGAACCATATTTGGCCGCACTCCCCATGTTTTCCCCAAAGCTTTTTTTTTTTTTTTTGTTGGGTTGGTAGAGCCACTACGTCCATTAGATTGAACTTTTGTGGCATGTCCCTTTTTACTGTTCGCATCATTGAGAAGAACTAAAAGCTGGCCATGGCCATGAATCAGGCGAGCAGCTTAAGCACCTTGACGCGTCTTTTCCCAGTCAGGCAAAATAGAGTTTATAAAACCCACAACCTTTTTGGGATTTGCAGTCCAAATTTCACTTGGTTGTAAATAACCCCCGTTTAGAAATTTGGATCTGCGCTTGTATAAAGCACTACAACTGCAGAGCAGATGTTCCGAGGTTTCACGTTCCATGTCACAGAAACGACAGATATCATTCTGAACCTGGCCAATTTTCTTCTACACACCCACATAGCATTTGTACCCTTAGTGATAACCTTTTCTAGATGTGAGTTCCAGTTCAGTTTCTTGTCCAAAGTAACACCGAGGTGTTTAACTTCATCCGAAAACCGAACCTGGACCCCATCTAGAGAAGGTTGTGTTGTTTTTTTCCTTCTGGTAAAAGGAACAATATTAATCTTAGAAGGATTTACATTCAGGCCCTCTCTTCTACACCACTTGAGAGTCATGTTTAGTGCAGCTTGTAACCGATTAGAAATCGTGTATTAATATTTTCCGCGAATAACAATAGCCACATCGTCTGCATATCTAATCACCTCAAAACCTTGGTCCGTTAGCTTTTTAAGAAGGTCGTCTACTACAAATGACCACAATAAGGGTAATAGTACTCCTTCTTGAGGACAACCCTTTATCGTCTTTATAGATATTTGCGCACCTCGCAGATGAGCACAAATTACTCGATCTTTTAGCATTTTCATTATCCAATCAACAATGCATCTATCCAAGCCCCTTAATTCCATTGCCGAACGTATGGAGTTATGAGATGCATTATCGAATGCGCTTTCAATATGAAGAAAAGCCACTACAGCTATTTCCTTGGTTTGAAATGATTTCTCGATTTTTATAACTAACCATTGTAACGCCTTTATTGTAGATTTACCTGCTTGATATGCAAATTGAAAATTACTAAGAGGTAATCTGGCTAAACTCGTTGACTTTATGTAGTCATCGACTATTTTTTCCATTGTCTTTAATAAAACGGAGGAAAGACTTATGGGCCTAAAAGCTTTAGGAGTCTTTTTATCCCTGTTACCGGATTTTGGAATAAAGATAACTCGAACCTTTCTCCATGAACTAGGTATGTAACTCATTGTTATACTGGCTTTAAATATTTCCGCTAAAAGTGGACAGAGCACAGTTTTACCCTGTTGTAATAACGCTGGAAAAATTTCATCTTTTCCTGCAGATTTGAGCAATGTTGCTGAACAACGATCGGAAACGCGAGGCACGATGAATTTTCGTAGGCATCAAAACAGAATCTGCGAATAAACACAAACAACCGTTCGGGCGCTTCATTCGTTCGTGTTTCATTTTCGGATCGCTGTTTCTCCCGACGCTATCATCGGGTGATTTTCCATCGCTTGGTAATGTGAACGGTACGATCCACGCCGCCTGCTCTTCGCGAAGAACAGAAAAATATTCATTTCGATCATCTTCATGTGGGCTTGCAACAATCACGCTAAACTTGCTCCGCTCAAAAATGAGTGCCGAGCGCACAAAATTGACCTCTTTTCGTGCAGCACAGATTCTGTGCAAAGGGGCTGTACACAGTTTTGTGCAAACGGTGGTAAACAAAACTCAATGAGTGAATTGCGCACAGAGGAGGAACGCTTGGAATGCGGAATTCGTTTCCATTTTTGTTTTGCTTCTGAAAACATTAAAAAAAAACATTCCAATTTTAAAGATTTTCAGAGATTTTTTCATTTGAATAGCCGAAGCGGAAGCAAATGGGGAAAAAACTTTCGCATTTGCGACCACCTTCCGGCTTTTCGCTAGAAAACATCTCAGAAAACTCCCCATCTTACCAACGGCCAACTGTTTGCTGCCACGCGGGATACCATTGACAGTTCCCTTTCCATCGATCTCGGACAGCCGAAGGCGAAAAGTCGGCAACTCACAGAATTAGTGCGACCTACTCAGAATTTTCACTCAGTCAGCCAGTTCTGCATTGGTTGCCTCATTCTGTGTAGTTTTAACACATGCGCTGCGTGGAGCTGGCTTAGCGTGGAGTGTTTGCTTGACTTTACGAGAAGAAGCAACCTTGCAATAAATCACGAGAATGAACAGCACGTGGATAAATGAATCCTACGAGGGGAGAGGCTTCGCGAACCACTTATCGGTGTGTTCATTTTGCTTCTTCGACGTTGCATCCGTTCGCTTTTTGCGATGCTCTTCGTGACGCAAAAATGAAAAATGAATTTTGGCGAATGTTGGATCGCGAAGATGCGTCGATCATTGTTCACGAAGAAGATCCATCGCAACCCTGTTTGAAAGGTTGAAAAGAACTCAATGCTGATTCGATCCTTGATGGTGTGAAGATTTCACAAGCTTTCTGATAGGCATCTGATGACCATGCATTTGCGCTATCCAATTCCTGTGCTTCAACCGAGTATTGGATCGATCCAGGGAAATGAGTTCTCATCATAACTTCCACTGTTTCAGAAGAGTCAACAGTAAAACTGCCATCTTTTTTGAGGTTGCCAAGACCGTTTGAGTGGTCTTTTGAAAGAACTTTATGAATGCCTTGCAGTTGTAGGAGCGTTATTGATGTCTTCGCATTTGCACAATTCGCACAATGCTTTCACTGTTATCTTCTTGAAGGGCTCCGACGTGTTCGTATGACGAAAAAGTTTAGGGAAGTTATCGGAAAATTTGGTAAAACGGGGGAGTACTAATATGTCATTTTGTATAGGAGATACCATGACATTTTTCAACAGCCTACTTGATGACTTGATGACAAGACGAAGTTTGCCGGGATCACTAGTATATAATAAAGATAATCTTATGTCAGTTCTGCCACACATCTTTCAAGTTGTGAAAATTGCATAAAATTGTATGCAAAGGATTTAAACAAAATATACTAAATAATATAGATCTATCGCGTTGTCGCGTTGTTTTATACTTGTTATAATAATAGAATGATATAAATATTATTTGAAGCAACATTTACAATGAGAGTGATGTAGTGTAAAAGTGACGCTAGATTTCAATTATTTTGCACTGTAGCTGTGCAGTGCTAGTAGTATATGAATATGAGTATATTCAGGATACTTAAATGACAAGTATCGAAAAATTCGGTAGGCTTATGTTTTCCATAAATTTGTCTATCAGTTGATATCAAGGTTGAAAATTAATTACATTACAAAATTAATTGGTTTTCTGGCAAATATCATTCTGGCGCATTGATTCTGGCAAGTGTCATACAATCGATCCAATCGAACCAAAGCTTTTTGGTTTTTGAATAGACTTTTTGGCTAGTGATCCAAATCTTATCAGTCAGGTACCGTTCAGTGAACGAATAGTCTCTTACATGTTGGGGAATACTTGGCTTCGATTGTAAACAACGATGTTCTCCGGCGGATAATCAGGAACATCCGTAAAAATGGTCAATTCATGAAAATAATCCAAGACAGCTGCGGTTTTTTGCAAGCTCATCAGAATTCCTTATTATAGAACGCAATAGATTATTTGAATTGTTCGTGGACTTAGGTGGTCACAACAACGGCCTCTGGAAGATGTGGAACATCCATAAACATGATCATTTCATGAAAATCATCCTAGACCTCTGCGTTTTAGTTTCAAACATATCATAATTATAAAACTTAACGGATGATTTTGATTTTCCATGGATATAGGTGGCTATGGATCTTGAGCACTTAAGAGGATCTGGAATAACTGCAAAAATGGTCATCTCCAAAAAAAAAAACCTAGACATACGTAGATATTACGGTTCACCTATTATGGTCTTCTACAAATGTCTGAAACAATATTCTTAAAATACTATATTGAAACTTTTGAATATTTTTGCCCATTTATCAGATCCATTAACTCCACTGTGTTATTGAATTTTGGCTAGTTTTGACATTCATAAACGTCTGCCTGTCGACTTGACCGAAAGTATACTTTTCAATGCACATCGTTGAAAGGTTTACTAATTTCGTTTTTCAATCGAATTCAATCACTCCACCATGGACAAAAATTTAAGATTATTTGCTTCGTCATTCGAAGCTACTGTCCCGGAAACATTCTCAAAATATTCCACAGAAACATCTAAATAGTATTGCAAAGAATTAAGTCACATTTCTAGGGAGACCCCAAGCGGAGTAGTATTGGATCCGCTGAATCTGTTGCATGCTCCTTGTGAGCGAGCGACGGAACCCGGATCCATTGTGCCCGGAAGAAAAAACGAAATGCGCCGGTGAAAAACAAAAAAAAACGCGTCAGTAGAGTTTGATACGTTGAACCTGTTGTATGCTCCTGTCGAGCGAGCAACGAAATCAGTATCGTGTCTGGCTTGTATAGTGCGGTCATTCGTGTACATGCTCACGAATTCATTTCGAATTATATATTTATCGTTTACCAAAAGGAATCCTTTCCCATATCCAAACTCCCAGTGTTTTCTTGTGGAAGTGCAGAGGACTCCTCGGCTTCTGTAAAGCAAGTAACATGTCAACATTTCCCTCCCATTCCCAAATTGACCTGCATTCGGACGCAGCCGGCGTCGGTATTGTTTTTTATAACACATTGAGGATGATACTGATCCCGAGTAGCGTCTGTTGGTTCCCTGTGTAAGTACAGCTGTTCTTGCAATAACGGAGTAGCAACTGCGGGCGGTCAATCATGCTCATGCTCATGCTCATTTCTAGGGAGACCTCAAGCGCCATCTACGCTTTTTCTAAGCACGACATTCTTTACGGAAACAGTTAATTATTTTGGACAGTTCGGATTTTTTTTTTTTTTTTTTTTCTATCTTTATTAACGAGATTTTTAGCCCTGGGCTAGTTCATCTCGGTCAGTTCGGATCAAATTAGCCATTGTGAAGCAGAATGTCGAATTCATAAAACAAAAAATAACAATACTAGATAATCATTTTTCCCGAAACCTGAAAGCTTCATTACCGATTTTATTATTAAAAATTAAAAATTCGTTTTGCGCAAAGCTACAACATTCGTAGAACCCTGTTGGAAGACAAACGTAACGCGAATTAATGAGATTCTGCAATTAATCAATATTTCTTTCCAGTTTGAAGTCACACTCTGGTTCTAATCAATACATAGAAGCATTGCCTAGAACAAACCCGGAATGTGAAAAATATAGCAGAGCAGATATAGGCGATTATAGAGTGATGTTTGAAAAAACTGCATTTCAGCGCGTTACGAAATGCAACTTCTTTGATGTACCATATATACAGTGTAAAGTTTCAAAATGAAAGTCACAACATCAAGTACATTTAATATGCAAAACATATCACCTGTTTAATCACATGATCACAAGGAATATTTCCGAAACAGGTTAATGAAAGTCGGTTCCTCGTGGTGTCGCGTTACGCTGGAGTGTGTCATATAACTAGAATATTTTGGAGAAAATTCATACATTTTGTACACATAAGTAACGTAGAAGTAATGTAAGATTATTCCTATTGATTTTTTCGAAAGACACTTGTACCGTGTTGATTTCAAGTGTCCGGATGCTTCGAATTCTGGATACTGGCCTTAAATCACTAATTTTTTCCGACGACTTCTGTGCCTTGAGAATGTAGAAAAAAATAACCCAGATTCTCTTTGAGAATTTCCCTATAAAAATCTTTTAAGCACTTCTGACTACTAGAAATGTCCTGGGAGTTCCCAGAATTCTTTAGAAATGTTTGGAGAGCTCTGAAATGCATAGTGAAGCATTTTGGAATCTCAGGAAACTCCTGGAAGCCCTCAGAAGCACATGAGAATGCTTTGAAGAAAATGGTATCATGTTAGGAACCTTTAAAACTTTGTAAGGGACCGCTGGAACCGCCCTTTAAGAATCCTTCTGGAAGTTATTGAAAACCATGGAAACTTCAAGGAATTCATAGTGTAACGCTCAGAAATCCCATCTAGTAAACATCCTGAGAAACTTGTGTGACGGTGAAGTTTTCAGCAGTTTTTTGTTACTGGAATGATAAATTACGAATGTTTTAGGTTTTTTTCTAAGCAAGAATTTAAATAAAGGTTAAAAGAAACATCGTATTGATAACAAATCATAGTTTTAGCATTCATACGCTGAATTATGAAGTTAGAACGCTGAAACTGTCAATAGCGCATAGGTCGACCTTACGAACAGGTCTCGGAAAACGTAGCATCAGGGCGCACTTCAAACAATCTAGTAGGCTTGGTACAAGTTCAAAACTTACTCCTTCAAAGAAATCAAAACTATCAGATAGGCGATGATACTATCATCTATCTGATAGACAATGGATGGTATCATCAGTTCAGTCAGCTGTCATTATCATTTCTTGTCTATCACCGATAGTATCAGTGAGAGAATGTTTTCTTTCAGTGATAGAGATATAGTATCTCTATCCCAAAAATTTCTAATGAGAATTCTATCGGTATAACATCTCCAATTAAGAATAATAGGGATTCGATCTTCATCAACTGATGAAATTATAGAATGAAAATTGTAGGACTATGTGCATAGAAAATAAACTACTTTACAAATTTAGCAATCCAAGATGGTGGCTCCAGGAATGCGCAAATCAAGCGTGTGCTAGAATAAGGGCGTAAGTCGCATGATCGATTTATCTTTATCGATCCCCTCTTCTGTGAATGAAGGTGACAAGATGCGGGCTTGTTAGCATTTTTTCACTTCAAAGCGCTAGGCAGTGATGCAATCTTGTGTCCTAAGGTGAAACAATACCGACAAACTTGCGTCTTGTTGCTTTTATTCATAGAAGAGAAGATCGATAATGAGAAATCGATTATGCGACTTACGCTTTTATTCTAGCACACGCTTGAAATCGGGTAATTTAGGTATTTCTGGAAAGCGAACGACGAGGAGATGGAGAAAATCGATTTCAGAAGCCATTTTGAAATCCCATACTGCATGAGTTTTCAACGATTCTACCAATTCGGAATTCGCCATCTTGGATTTTAAAATAGCGCCGGACATCGATTTTCGTCATCTCGTCATGCCCGGTCCGAAATACCTGATTAGCTTTTTTCCATTACGCGTAGAGTGTACATGACTAATAAGATTGTGAAAGTTTTCATAGGGAGTTCAATGATATTTGTTGTGCGTTGTGCTAAAAAATATATTTTCAATAAAATTTATTGTGAGCGTATTATAAATCATGATTCGAATAATATATGAAAAATATTCAAATATGAAATGACAGCCTATGACGAAAAGAAGGAAAAATACTTTTTCCAGCTTTTTACGCTGGCCATAAAACGGCAAGGGAGGATTTAATTTGGCACTTCTTGCGTATAAATTTTATAGCGGCAATGATTTTATTTTGTTGATTGAACTGTCAATAATTTTTTCCTGATTTGGTGTGCAGCTTCTTCGTATTACAATTTTTGATCAACCGTTTTTCTATAATCTTGAATTATTTTAGGTAATCATTTATTAGGATTCATCAGAAGACATCCAAAGTGAACGAATTTCAGTAAATTATTGGATAACGGAAAAAATGGACGCGCAAGATTACATCGTCACTATCACGTCAAATGGGGCCCTACCACTATTTTTCAGCCGATTGTACCCCGTTTGGCATAAAGTCGTTTGGCATAAGGTCGTTCGGCATAAAACCGTTTGGCATAATGGTCATTTGACATAATGGCCGTTTGGCATAAGGATTGACTTAAAATAAATATCGGCATTTCTTAAGCTTTTACCGAGATGAACACCACCGAGCCCATAGCAAAAAAAATTTGGGAGGTTCTAAACAAGCGTGGTGTTCATTCAGCTCCAAGCTAAGAATTGCAAAAAATATTGTGACATTAGAGAGCATTACTAAATAAAACTCGTGACGGGTCTCTACATATCAGAACATAGAGTATTTTTATGCTTGTTGCGATATACATGTTTGAAAACTGTGAATTGGCAAAGAAAGTTCGTAGCTATTCATCAAGATAATGCTCATAGAATATTTCGCTGCAGATCAAGCTCTCTCCAAGTTTGGGCGTAACACTCGATGAAAATTACTTGAAAAAAGAATTGATTTTTTTCTGCAAAATATCAAAAGCTGTAATCCAAAGATCTATCAATGCGACTTGCTGCAAAAATAGCCTATATACTAGAGCAGAATATTTTTAGTTTAAAATGTTTAATGTTCTAACGCAAAAAAAAAATCTTTTCACAGCATAGCTCAGATGAACAACGCAGCTTTAAAAGAAAATATTTGTAGCAAAACTTTTCAACGGTTCAATATAAATTCTAATTTTGGAAGTGTACATCAAAAACATCGTCTATTATCGAGAGAAGGGAAAATTTATGATTGAAATAATATTTTTCCAGCATATCTCGGTAGGAGATCACGCATTTGCCCCAAAAAAGAATATGTTGAATATTGGCAGGTTCTAAAATACAGTCGGTGACAAAAGTTAGTAACCAAATATTGTTTTTCCATACAAAATGCGCAAATTTGGGGATCTGTATCTCAGCTTCTGGTGAGCCGAATTGAAATTTGGATGACGAACTACAAATAATCTGAAGTTTTGTGTATACTGAGCTCATTTAATTTCAATCATTTTCCGAGGAGTTTCAAAAAGATGGTCAAGGAGAAAAGTAAGTAACCGAGAGATTTTTCGGTTTAATTAAAAAACAGTGAGCTGTAAGTGGTTGGTGTGTTCTGCGAGTTAGTGTAACTTCCAAAAGCGAACAACTTTGCCGAAGAAATTAATCAACCAAAACTTACCGTTTTTGAATTAATTCGATAAATCTCTCGGTTCCTTACTTTTCTCTTTGACCAACCCTCTGAAACTTCTCGGAAAATGACTGAAAATTAAAAGGCTTAGTATACAAAAAACTTCAGGTTATTTGTAGTTCGTCATCCAAATTTCAGCCAATTCGGCTTACCAGAAACTGAGATACAGATCACAAAACTTGAGCATTTTTTATGGAATACAGCATTTGGTTACTAACTTTTGTCACTGACTGTAATTATCATTCTAACAACACATCTGGCAAGAATTCATAAAACAGCAAAATATAAAAATGTTTAACATTTAGCTTTACTAAATAATAAAATTTAAAGCAGTATAAATATAAAGAACAGCCTATTTTTAAAAAAGGCCAAATTTATAATTAAACCATTAAAATAATGGACTAGTTTCCCTGAAAAGTGGTGACGAGAAAGAACGATAAACAGTCAAAAGAAAGAAGTATTCTGTCATTCTCGGCTATACATATGTTGGCAAAAATGCTGAGGACAGTAAAACACGATAGAACCGCCTATTAAATAAAGAAGGGTGCATATAAGGTGATCAGTTCGTTCACCACCCTGAAATGTATTAAGTTACGACAATTATGAGTGCTAAAAACTTTTCGGGGAAGTGGGCTAGTCGAAGAAACGGGATATTCGGGGAACTGGCATTGGGGGAAAAGTAGCGAAATAACTGCAGTAATCGATTTCTCTTTTCGCTGATAATTTGAGCAGATCAATGTTATCGTTTGCCGCCCTTTTGTCAGTTGGAAACAAAAAAAAAACTTAAAAAATATAGCTGCATAAAAGAAGAAGAAAATTATTGAAATTTTAAATCAACAGTTTTCATACCTATAATTATGGACACATCATATTTAGAAAAAAATAGAACAATTAAAAGAAGGGTAAATTTGAGCTAAATATATAAAAAAAAATATTTTAGAAAAAAATAGAACAATTAAAAGAAGGGTAAATTTGAGCTAAATATATAAAAATCTTCAGTGCAAAAATTTGTTCCAATAGCGAAACTCAAAAGAAGAATTAATATTTAAAAGAAGGGTAATTTCTGGATGAATAATAAAATACTGTAGGCAATTACTTTCTTAATATGCTTAAATTTATTCAAGAGCGAATGATTGTTGAATAAAGTCTCATTTTGTATCAATTGACTCCAGAACAAGCCTGATGTCATCAGAAAGATTCAATAGAAACGTAAAAAATGAAAAATTGAGAAATTCTTGGTTTAAGATTCGTTATGCTAAACGATTATTATGCCAAAAGACCATTATGCCAAACGACTTTATGCCAAACGACTTTATGCCCAACGGCTTTATGCCGAACGACTTTATGCCAAATGACCTACCACCGTCCACTTTATAAAATGAGCAATCCTTATGTGGATATTTTTTAAGATTCGTTAGTGCAATACCAACTGATGTTCATTTATTCAAAATTGTGACATGATTTACCAACAATCATCAATGACCGTACGAATTTCATTGACGGCCTACTTCACCTTAAGGCTCAAGAACCCATTATTCAATCATCAGCAATCATCAGGAATGAAAAACCAGTTTTTTCGTCCAAATTCCAATAAATCCTCATGAAAATCTATTATCGCATTACAGATAGCAAGTACAGTGTAATGATAGATTATCTTGAAAATTGCTTCAATTTTGAGCGAAAAAACTGGTTTTGAATATTTGTAAAACGATGATGGTGATTTTCTTCTTAAAAACTCCTCAAATTTGTTCAGGAGTTCCTCCGTAAATCCTTAAATAACCCGCTTGCGTCCAAAATGTAAGGATATTTCCCCAAAAATCTTATGCACAGCCCTCGAGAGCATAATTCACGAAACCATTGGGAGCCTCTGTAAATTCCTAGAAAATCGCTGGATTTTCTTGCAAATTTACGAAAACACGTTTTATTAATATTTGATGACATGTACTGATTCCCATTTATTAGAGAATTGACCATTTATATTGAACGAACAGCTCCTATAAGTATAAATTTCCATAACCAGAGGCTGACTTCTGAGAAAATTGTGTGTATCTCTCACTTATCGCTCTCATGATCCGCTACACATCATTAGAGTCTGTTTATCGTCTACTGCTACAGCTATCGGTTACATGCCAAATCCAAACCTGGGGGACACTATTGCTATCAGATGTACGGCGATTGTTTATCATGTCAGTAGAGTAAAACACCTACCCCCAATGAAAAAAAAAAAAACGAAAAAAATGGGTTTTATCATTGGTCTTTCTTGGGGCTCTCCTTCTCTGCTGCTATTTATCAAGCTTCTTGTTACCACTTGCAAAACATTGCTGATTATGGACCGATACAGATGCGATGTTTTATTCGCTTGCATTAATCGTGCTTCGAAATCAATTAAGAACGATGCATAGACATAATGAAAAAAAAAAAAATACAAAATGCAAATTTTTTTTTGACGGTTTTTGTCTATGGAAGTTTAATTGCAAGACTGGATAAAATATCTTTTGAGGAGTTTATTCCATTGTTCAAATAAATTAATAATTTTCCCATCAGTTCTGCTGAATTTAACAGTCACAATTTCAACGTGAGTTAATTTGTCAAATAGGATGAAGAACTACTTGGGCACCTCTTTAATTCACTTCTAGAGTTTCTCTTAACCCTTGCTACAAATCAGCGCTTTGTAACGCAATACAACGCACAACGCACATTCTGGAGCATATGAGCCCGATAGTGTTTTAAAAGGACCTCTGCCAAAGTGAATTAAGGTGAAGATACAACGAAGCTAAACCTCAAATTTTCAAGAACACAAATCTAGAGAAAGAAAACAGTTCGCGCTCAAAATTTGATCGATTGGTCAACACCAGCGAGTGACCTATCGATCAAGTGTTAAACTTTAATGGTTATCTGGTTTTATAGATTAGTGCTCTTGAAGATTTGGGGTGTGGTTTCGAGTCATCTTCACCTTCCAAGTGCCAAAAATAGGATACGGCTGCCTATGAACTCAGATCTATTTTGTTCTATGATTTTTTTTTTATTTGCATAAATTTAGACTGATCCAATTTTTAAAAATAAGATTAAGGCGGATGGATGGTGCTATGCCACGTACAAAAGTTCTGTGGGAACATGTTTTTCAAAGTGATAAAAGTGTTTTTTTTTTTCTTTTCGGTGATTATATCTGAAGATGATTTGTGTAGTTTTGTTTTTCATTTTACTTTTTCTCGATTTGCCTGCGTTTTGCTCGAGAGTGCTTAGTGATGGCTCTAGCAATCGAATTCGTTATTTTTATCTCCTGTGTTTATGCTCGGTTTGGGATTGATTATGAACTAAAGTTTTTTGTCGATTTTTCGTGCAGTGCGTGCATTTTGATGGGCAGTGCTATGTAACGGCTCACGCTATTGTTCATTCTTAGGGGAGCGACGGATTTCAGAGGAATTTTGAAAAAGGAATTTGGTAATTTTGTTCTGATAAGCAGTGCTTGATCACAACCATTTGTCGGCCAGAACGTCTACCGAACGTATCCTACTCTTTCCATCAACTACTCTGCATCTTTCTTAAGTAGGTGCTCAATCAATCATCCTTTCCCATTCCTCAGCTTTCGCAAGGACGTGGCCAGGACAGCTCTCGACTTTTGGAGGATGCGTCAATTTTGTCTAAGATTCAGAGGTTAATAATTTATTAATTTTTTTTTAAAGATTTAGAGGTTAAAAATTTCTTACTTTCGTAACGGACGGAAAGGAGGCAACCCACATACAATGCTCTAGTGCGAAATGCTCAATGCTAATGCTAAAGTAAAAATGATGAAAAATACTTACTAACAATAAGAGAAAGAAATGTTTATATCCACTGGAATAAATTACAACAAAAATAGAACACTGAGCACACTTCTAAATAATTGCGTCAAATTTGCTTCATGAGAATGAGTTTTGATATTTTTTCGGAATCCCAGAAACTCAACTTTAATGTATTTACAAAAAAATTTCACTTTCCGTTCGGTAGTTATATTTTTTCGAAGAACGGCAGGCACATGCAGTGCTGGGAATGGTAATAGTAGTAGGCTTGAATTTCGCGAAAATCACGTGGCTCTTCCAAGTAAAGTAGATCAAACACGTGAATCTCATCAAGTAGCCTATGTTGGGTGAATGAATTTTCTAAATCGTTAGTGCCATTGAAGGCTCTAAATGCGGGAAATGCAGCGGGAAATAGAACATTTTTCTACAGTAATTTTGAATTGCCCTTAGCAACGAGTATTTTGCAATTTTCATGGCTTTTTGCCTACAGCAGCGATGGGCGTGAGTTTCACTGGCTTCGCTGACTGCGATTGGTTTTGTTTGGCTACTGTAGAGTGAATTTCAGATTTTTTCCCAACCCTGGTAGTACATTTGAATATTGAAGCTACCCGAATTTAGAATAGAATTCAGACATACAGTCAACTTATCATGATATCGAGTTAGTGATCCATGGACCAATGCACAAGTTCACTAATTTGACCTTTAAGCGGTGTCGAATTCACTGATTGCCCTGGTTCCATAAAGAACACGGCACCGCTAAAACGTCAAATAGTGACCCCGTCCATGGACTAATGCACGAGTTCACTAATTTGACGTTTGAGCGGTGCCGGATTCACTCGTTGCCATGGTCACGTAAATAACACGGCACCGCTCAAACGTCAAATAGTGAACTTGTGCATCGGTCCATAGTAAAAGTTTATTTTCATGGCTACTTCGATACACTGCTTCTGTATTCTGTAACTCCATTCCTCCCTAACTCGATGGTCCCTTAACTTTCGAGTTATTGAGAGTTGACTTTATTTTGAAACTTCATGAACTACTTCGAGGCTTGATTTTTCCCCATTCCACCCTAAATAAAATATTCTCAATTCTCATGAGTCAATTTTTCGATTTAGATTCGGAATCAGCCGCCAGAGTTCCTGTAGTCAGTTGGACGCCAACGTTCTTTTTTTTTTTGTTCGCAGTGTATTCTGAACTTAACAATTCATCACACCGCAGGCAGCTAGAAGGCGGAAACCGGTTGATGGCTAACTTTAGCGCTCGTTCTTCCTCTATAGCGTTGGCTTCACACAGCCAGGATCAGAGCGCAAGCGATTAGCGTTGAACCACGTTATGTAAGACACATATGCTCGTTCTGCCCGATCCACGAGAGGTTATATAATCCTTGACAGTGACAATCAGATAAAAGGCAATGCCGCGAAGCAACCCGCGATTTTTTTTTGGCAGTTAGCAGCTGTTCTACAGATTGCAAAAAGAAGGCGGTTGCTTCGATTTGCCTTTTTGAAACAGGCCAATCCAGTATTCTGATCGGATTAGTTTTTTTTTTCTTCTTGAGCCTTACTTAATGCTAGACAGCATGTCCACGTTTTGCATGACTTGAAATTTATTTCCGATTTGGAGCGATGACAACGTCACTCGATAACGTCACTACAGCTCTCAGCTTTCCTCGCGTTGTAATTCTAGACACTAAATCGTGGCGTCACACAAAATACTCCGGAATTACAACGATGAGGAGTCGTTTGGTTCGTTGTCAACGATGTCTTGTTTCCACCCGGAGGTGCATTGATGTCATATGATTGAACAAATGAATGTTGCAACTCAATCGGTACAGCGATCGTATAACCGCGTGGATGTGTCTACAAGAACCGAAGAATTTCAGCTGACGAATGCACACCTTTGGACTCTCCATACTGCAGAACTGCAGTTCCTAAGCAGCGACAAATGCGGAACAACTCGTTGCGACACTTGCCACTTCTACGTCAGGAGAAATTTGAAACAATCGAAAAAACCGGCTGAGGACTGGACATAGATGTCATCTTCCTTCTTGCTGGTTTTGCAAGCAGGGCATGAATTACACAATTCCAACTCGTGAGGAGTATCCAAGTTGACCTTCGAGGTCATTGTCAAAATTCTGATCGAAGCAATCAACGACGCGTGCAACTGATACCACGTTTGGAAAAGTGCTGCGATTGCTTCGATGGTGCCCTTTCGTCAAATGGAATAATTAAGTGCTCTTCTAGTAGGCGCTGATATCGGCGATAAAATAAGGCGCGAAGGTGTTCGATTTCGATTCAGAATGATTTTTTTTTCGTTCTGGCACGATTATTTGCAAAAAAGCATTTGCGTTGACTATGGGCTGCATATTTACAATCAATTTTGGGGCCACTACCGTCGCCTATTGATGGCTGCCAATGGAGGAATTGTTCTAGCGTGGGCAAAATTTTGATTCTGGGTAATTCGATCGTTTTTGCTGAGCTCGACTCCGGAGCTGGTGACCGGAAAATCACGAACTTTTGCTGTGGCTTGTGCGGACGATGCATTTCACTTGGAGACTCACCTGATGTCGTCGAATGGTGATTCCTATGGGGGGTCGAGGATGGATCGGAACCGGATGCCATTCACTGACGCGATCAGCACTGTTTTCACTTATTAATAGTTCTAGAAGCTGGCACAGAAAACGCGAGGGACTTGTGTACGTCCCGGTCGGAATCGAATCGTATAATAGTGGAGAAAACGCGCTATCCCGCATTATTGGGCACGTTATTATACGAGGGTCGGATTACATAAATTTTATACACTCAGGTGCATCGCACAGTAGTCGCCGGCGCCGTCTGCGTCTGGCCACCGCTTGCTGCGATCGTTCTTGGTGAAGAGAAGATCCTTCCGAAAGAGGAGATAATAACAAGGAAGCTAATGCAATACACAGGAAGGAATTAGGAGAAGAAAGGATGAAAAGTTTTCTAATTGGATTGGTTGGTCTGGTCCGACTTCAAGGTTGTTTGAATTGGAAATTGATCTGCTGGCGTTTGGAAGGGTGTGGCGCGTTGCCATGGACGTGAGTAGTTAGGGATATGGGGCGCAACAGTGACATTAAAAGACTTTTTGAAGTTATTTTGAACTTTATTTTTCAAATTTAGGTATTTACGGTTTCCTGTGCAAAAATGTTGTCAGTTAAATGATTGTGGTGATTTTTCTTCCAAAGTTATCACTAACATTTTTAATTAGGATCCACTAATGCCTATTCTAGAAGAGCGCCATCTACGAATTTTAGCTTTGCGTTAGATCACCAATAAGAAAGCAAGTATTTAAACATTTTTTTTAAACTTCTTTCAAAATGGTCGAAAAAATATTTTTATTTTCATGTTTTTTTTAGACTTTTATTACAACATGCAAGTATTTATACACCTCCAAACAAGAATTAGTCTAAGTTTCTTCGAATAGGAAAGAGTTTTTAATAGATATCGAGATATGGGAAGAAATTTACGCCTCACGTGACATCGACTAGTGAATATATCGAGTTATGGAAATATCAACTTATTATTGTTGTCTTTATTAACGAAACTTTCAGCCTTTGGCTGGTTCGTCTCGTATCAACTTATTGAGAGCACTTTGTTATTTGATGAGACTGAAAAATCCATCGAGTTATAGAGTATATCAAGTTATAGAATATCGAGTTGTGGAGAGTCGATTGTAATGCGTCATATGAACTCTATTTTTTATTGATGATCTATGCAATTTTCAAAAGATTAGGGTTTTAATGCTGGAATTTTTGGATGGTACAAATTATCTCTACTCCCAGCATATAATTTGTCTTTACCTTTTTCCGAGCGTAATTTGACTTTTGCTTTCACATGTTTCAGGTGGGTGTATAGATCAACTGAATTTTTCAGATATTCCAGCAACAATATTGTCCCCAGACAACCAGAAGTCGCAAAAAAGTTCACGTAATAATCACGTTTGCCTTTTATCACGTTTAATCATGCAAATCCCATCAAACCCGCACAATAGATAAAAACACAATAGATAAAATCGTCAGATTGATGAGTTTCCTCGCATAAAAGGATTTTTTCTGAGTTCATTTGTAAATTTTGTGCACGCTCGTACAAAGTAAGTCGAATCAATCCGTAGCAGCTGTCAAACCAACATTTGTTATCATACGTTAAGTCGCATAATACTACAGGTTATTTCGGTAGAAAATTAATACACTCGTATTTATGCTATTATTCATCACATAATATATGCACGTATATCGCCTCCACTTTTGTACGTAGAACGCCTTTTCGCGACATCTTATAAGTGAAATGTTGCACATACAAAGCCTCCAGGTGATTTCGTTATACGTACATTTTGGATGTCTGGGTCTGTTTCATTCACAACAAAACGCGCCGCCAACTTTCTAACAGACTGAAAAAACAATCGTCGCCAGCCAACCAATGAAAGGAGATAATTTGCCTTTGTGTTGACAAGACGGGTGAAACGTCAAATCTGGACAAACATTTTTTTTTCTTCGGCACATCGACATTGGTAAACATTGGCTTTCAAGGGCGCTGTTGAGCCCAATTCAATTCGATCACGTTCATCAATACCACTATCAGGAAGAGCTAACACCAATCTTTCTGATAGTGGTGTTAGTTTGCATGGGTGGGCTAAAAAGGGCTCAACAGCAACGTTTCTAAAAAAGGCTCAAGACCTCTTGAACCCTTTTCAAATGTTTGTCCATAAATGACAGAAAATCAATCAAAGGAGATGATTTGCCATTGTGTTGATAAAACTAGTGCAACGTCAAATTCACAGCGATTGCTTTGATCGTGCAAAATCAAATGACAACGAATTCTGCAATGCTTCGACGATGGACTGCCTGCACTTACGACTCCATTCAGACAGGTGCTATCGAAGTGCTGCTTCCACCTTTCGATTGCCGAACCCTTGACTGGCGGATGGGACAGCTACGTTGACGGTGAAGAGCTCGGTACTTACTTGATACTTGATGGGCTACAATCCGCTACGTTGAATCTACGCCGAATGGATAATTCTTCTCCACTGGGCTCGGTCCTGAGCCAATCGCTTCCAGTCGCCCTGAACGTTAAGTGCCCTTAAGTCCTCTTCAACTGCAAAAAGCCAACGTGTGCGTGGCCTACCACGAAGCCGACGGCCTCGTCCGGGTTCTCTACTGAATATTATTTTTGCTTGTCGTTCTTCCGGCATTCGTACCACGTGACCAGCCCAACGCAGCCTGTCGTGTTTTATGAGCTTGATAATATCCACTTCTTTATATACTTGGTACAACTCATGATTCATGCGACGCCGCCAGATGCCATTTTCTTGTTTACCGCCGAGTATTGTTCGCAGCACTTTACGCTCAAAAACTCCAAACGCTTTCCGGTCGACCTCTTTTAACGTCCAGGATTCATGGCCGTATAGAGAAACCGGAAGGATAAGAGTCTTATATAGCGCGAATTTTGTTTTCGTCTGCAGACTACGGGACTTAAGCTGGTTACGGAGCCCGTAAAAAGCCCTATTCGCAGCTGCAAGACGCCTTCACCTCGTGGGTAACATCATTATGGCACGTCACTAAAGTACTAAGTCGTGGGTTCGAATCCCACCGGTCGAGGATCTTTTCGGGTTGGAAATTTTCTCGACTTCCCAGGGCATAAAAGTATCTTCGTATCTGCCACACGATATACGCATGCAAAAATGGTCATTGGCATAGTAAGCTCTCAGTTAATAACTGTGGAAGTGCTCATAAGAACACTAAGCTGAGAAGCAGGCTCTGTCCCAGTGGGGACGTAATGCCAGAAAGAAGAAGAAGAACCTTTGCGGTCATTGCACATGACGGGAGACGGCGCAGTTTTTCTCCGTACGCCATTGACAGTTTCGTTAAATCTCCGCATATCGTTTTGTTCGATGCTGTTTTGCGCCTCAGTAATGATGTCTACTTCATACTGTCTTTTCTTTCTGCGGTGAATTCGTTTCTCGGCTGCTCTAGCTTCCTTGTACCGGTCTCTATTCTGCCGGGTACCAGACACTAACATCCGACTTCTGGCAACATTCTTCTCATCCGTCACATTCTGGCACTCCTCATCGAACCAACCGTTTCTGGGTCGTCTCTGAGCAGTACCTATCACCTCTCGCGCTGCTGTGCTCATCGCACCGTGGATAGACTCCCACAGATTGTTGAGGGTTTCGCCTACGTTGTATCCCCTTATCCGCTCATCAAGCTTCCGGCGGTACTCGTCTGCTACACCTTCTGTTGATAAGCGCTGGATATTGAAACGCAACGGTCGCTGTGTTCTTGTGTTCGCCACGGTAGACAACCGTGCACGAATTTTACTAACAACGAGATAGTGATCAGAGTCGATGTTTGGGCCTCTAAAGGTCCTCACATCGATGACATCCGAGAAATGCCGACCGTCCACCAAAACGTGGTCTATTTGGTTGCAGAGCTCGCCATTTGGGTGCATCCAGGTGTGCTTTCGGATGTCTTTGCGTACAAAGTAGGTGCTGCTGATGGCCATCCCTCTAGCTGCAGCAAAAGTTATCAGCCTTAGGCCGTTGTCATTGGTGGCGGAGTGAAGGCTCTCCGTACCAATTATAGGGCGGAAAAAAATCCTCTCTTCCGACCTGAGCGTTGGCATCCCCGATAACAACTTTTACGTCATATTTTGGGCACTCTCCGTAGGTCTTATCGAGACAATCATAAAACGCATCCTTCGTGTCGTCGGGTTTATCGTTTGTCGGCGCATAGATGTTGATCAGACTGTAGTTGAAGAATTTGCCCCGTATCCTCAATACGCAGATTCGTTCATTAATCGGTTTCCACCGCATAACTCGCTTCATCTGCTTCCCGATCACTATGAATCCGACGCCATGCTCTGCCTTATCGCTGCCACTATGGTAGATGTTGTATTTGAAAGCTGTGTTGGCGACGGGATCCACCGCCCTGAATTCACGTTCTCCAGTTCTAGGCAATCTTACTTCCTGAATAGCAGCCACGCTCACTCCAACCTTCTGCAATTCACGAGCCAAAAGGCTCACTCGTCCGGGTTCATTTAACGTCCTGACATTCCAGGTACCGAGTTTCCAATCATAGTCCTTATTTCGTTGCCAGGTCGGTTGCCGAAAATATCGTTCGTTATTTCTCCTTTCTCCATTTTTCGTGGTAGGTAAGAAATTCAATATGCTACCTTACCAGGGTCGCGATACCTACATCACGATGGTGGGGCTGCCACCTTAGGTGTAGCTGACGTGATACAGCATTTCATACTCAGCCGCTGGATGCCAGAACAGACGCTGTTTGAGCCGCACCTCCTTGGTGGACAGACGCTCGAGACGCACCTCCTCACTCTAGCTGATGTCAGAAGGACAACAGTGCCCAGGCTGCACTACCAGCTAAGTACGCAACCCTTAGCTGGCGGTCTTTGTCATCATTTGACCCGTGGAAGCGTGAGGTAGGGACTTGTGAGGACCAGAGCTATGTTGGACGCTCCTTCCTAGTTGTCGACTCACCATTTCACAGCCTCAAGAGCTCGGTATATTGTCCATATTCTCATTGTCATCGTAAGCACCAATATTATCAAAGCGCATCATTTCATTGTTATGTATTTTGTGCTTACTAACTCGTTGAGGAAGCAAACATCACACATTTGTTCAAAAATGTTTGAGTTCAAGTATAATTTTTCAATTCGACGTTATGCCCTATGTGTACTTAACTCAGTGTATTTAATTTGGCCACATACACCCTACGTTTGCAAAGCGACTCAACTGTCAATATTTTTGATGCTAGCACATATCTCGCATAACTTCTGATCTCGCCCTAAAAGCCATTGGTAACCATGTGGATAGCTCGTTGTTTCTGAGCATTTGAATTAATTTTCATGTTATTCAACAACGCTATGGGAAAGAAAGGATCATTATCTAACTGCCCGTGATGTTTATTTGGATGGTTATTCTTTCTTTTGCTTAGAAACAACGAGCTACACACGTGGCTACCAATGGCTTTTAGGGCGTTATCTCAGAGTATGCGAGATATATGTACATATGCTCAAAGTGAAACGACCTATATGCAGAACCAAACCATAAAATTTCAATCAGCAGATACGTCATACAGTTTACGGATCAAAACATGTTGTAAATCGAGAGATTTGGATTCCTACAGGTGGCGGGTCGACAAACTGATGTGGAACATCTTCTGTATTCGGTTTTAGACAATATTTCCTACCAAATTTCTAACAAGAACTGTTCGAGTATACCCCATTAGGCATAAAGACGTTAGGCATAAGGACGTTAGGTATAATGGACGTTTGGCATAAAATAACTTGCGTATGTGTCAAGTTATTTTGACACATACGCAAGTTATGTTAAGATATAACAGCTCATAAAAATAGTGGAAAATTCACACAAAAAGCGTTAGGAGGGGGTAGGTTATTTGGTTGGTTATAAATTGCAATTTCCGGTGTTATGAAATTTGACAATGAATCGATTATCGCAAGATATTGAAGAAGATTGTTATCATGGTCATTATTATCATTCTAAAGTTCAGTTCAACCCATTTTTGTAAGTATCCATTTTTATTTGCAATGTGCAAGTGTTATTTATTTCAAGAGAAGTTTAGTTTGGTGAATATATGCCATTTTTTTACATTTCTTTTACATATTTGCGTAATTCTAAAGAAGGGAAATCTTCCATATAATTATTAGTACTTATAATGCAAATAATTAACTTGAAGACAGTAATCTAGAGTCAAGCCAAAAATTCAAGTTATGATAGATGATATTATCTTCAACAATATTCTGGTAGTGTGACGCCAATAAGAGCGTTACTTTCCCGCTCCGAGTCTGCTCATCAATTTAATTTGGTGAAAACAGTTCTTTTGCCTCTTTTGCCAACAATTTTCGATGGTTTTCAAACAATTTTGATCAGCCACATATGAAAGCATTGCCAAAAGCACCTCGAAAATATTTGAAATTCGTCGCGTTTGAATAGTAAAACTTGATTTCAAGTCAATTTAACAGTCAAGCACAAATTTAACATAACGTAGCATTCAGCATTAAGCATAGGTGGATTTCCTAAAATGAAAATGAACAACTATGTGTTTACTTCTAATACGCAATTGATTGAATTAACTGTTTAAAAAGTGAATATTTCAATAAATGAAATATTAGAAAAATTTACGTTTGAATTTGAAAAATTGAAAAGAGTAACGATTTTTTTTTAGGAAATTCTTAAAAAACGCTGCTTTTTGAAAATCAAAGAATGAGCTTCAAGGTTCTTAAGTGATTTTTATTGAATCATACAGATATGTAGCTTGTGATTGCATAATCTGGTTCTGCTACTTTCCCTCGAATGGCGGTTTCCCGAATGTCGTTCTCCCAACGCCAGTTCTCAGAAAAAAAAAACCGTTTCCCCGAATAGCTCAGTTCTCCGAAAAGTTCTAACACTCATAATTGTCATAACCTTTTGCATTTCAAGGTAGTGAACAATATATATTATTGCCAATATGTATTTAGTCGAGAATGATCAAATATCTCCTTCTTTGGTAGCTTATCGATCTTTTTAATTCAACAATATCTCGCTACCCAAGCAGTAGCAAAGTTCTGACCATTAAATCGAGATATTGATTTGATTGACGTAAGAGATAAAAGATCTGAATATAATATCAAAATTTTATTCCTGGAACTTCTGAGCCATAGCTAAATTTGATGTTAGAAGATCTAAGGAATAGCTCGCTGATATTGGTGAGATCTTATTAAAGCTAAATTTGATATGCTAATAGTATTAGCAAGGAGTAAATTTTGGATATTTTTTCTGATCTTTTATCTCTTATATCTCTAAAGTTAATATCACTTTTGTATGTCCATATCCAAATTTGCTATTATTTAGCTTTTTTCGCCTGCTCAGGTAAAGACTATTATTGCACTTTTTGAGCTGCATTGCATGACAAGGGAACGGGTCATTCGGGGAAATGGCTTCGGAGAAACGGGTCATTCAGGGAACTGGAGTTCGGGGAAAACAAGTCCAATTGCATAATCTATGTCTTTTAAAATTGTCCCGTTTTTGTTTTTTATTTGTCCCGTTTTCATCTGGTTGGCTTATGGTCAGCCTAGCAATAGTGATATTATTTTTTTAATAAGTAAGTCTCAGAAGAACAGTTTAACTATAAAAGAAGAAAAAAATTCTGATTTTAACATTAGCAGCACTAACTCCAATAATTTTGTCGACAGTATAACTATAAAGAACTGCCTCCAATTTAAAGAAGGGATAATCTCTGATGAAAAAATTGTATGTATAAGACCTAACTCAAAAGATGAGCAGCAGTTACAGCGTCGTTCATATTCTTGGCATTACTCCCCAACCCAAGCTCTTAGCTTAGTGTTCTAGGAGCACTTCCACAGTTAATAACCAAATGTTTGCTTTGTCAAAGTAGCCATTTTGCAATCTTATTTGTGCACGACACATGAACACGTTTCCACTTCATGGCCAAGGATCCTGGATCGACTTGAAACCGAACTAAAATACCTTCAGCAGGGCTTTACTCTATGGTTACAGAAGTTACCACAAAGCTAATGAAGGTAATGAACAGCATTTTCTTGCTAATCTTCTTATCAAGTTTTGTCCTAGAAATTGACTTCAAAGTATTCACAACTGTGGGACGACTGCAAGGCAATCGTATTTCAAAGGACACAATTTTGATCTTTGAAGCCCTCCACAATTACCAAAAAAGTCAGCTCACTTTTCACACAAATAATTTCATTTTTTGTATTTTGAGAATTATGCCTATCGTCCATTATGCCTAATGTCTATTATGCCAAACATCCATTATGCCTATCGTTTTTATGCTTATCGTACTTATGCCTAACGTCCTTATGCCTAACGTCCTTATGCCTAACGTATTTATGCCTAACGTCGTGCACCCGAACTGTTCTCCATCTACTTTTGCATTTTCCATCTACACGTCTTTGCATGGTGCTCCTGTTAGTCATGTTAGTGTGGAAATTAGAAACATACGGAAACCAAAATTCGTTGTAACTGAACAAATCAACTTACGAATAAACTAACTTTTTTTCATAATTTCACCCATAATTTTTCCATCTTTACCACGCGTAATGAGTTAATTAATTTAATAACCATGCGGATTACCGAACAGCTCAATATAAGCGTCAATTTAAACTAACTTTATTAAGTTGTTATGAGAATTCAAAAACCGACGTCAATATGTGTAACTTTAAAACAATACCGTTGCACCTGATGTGACGCATATGCAAAACGAACTGTCAAACCGACGCATCAAGCAAGGTATGATAATCAAGTTATGATATCGACGAATCATCATGGTGTATGTGAGATGCAGAAAGCAATAGGGTTCATATGATAATTTTATCAGTTTTAAAATCTTATTCAGAACAAATCGGAATTACTTAATAGTGGTTAGAAAAAGTGTTTTTTTAACTTATAGTGGATACAGCCAGGGCCCAGATAGCCGTAGCGGTAGACGCGCAGCTATTCAGCATGACCATGCTGAGGGTCGTGGGTTCAAATCCCACTGGTCGAGGATCTTTTCGTAAAGGAAATTTTCTCGATTCCCAGGGCATAGAGTATCATCGTACCTGCCACACGATATACACATTCAAAATGGTCAATCGGCAAAGAAAGCTCTCAGTTAATAACTGTGGAAGTGCTCATAAGAACACTAATCTGAGAAGCAGGCTCTGTCCCAGTTGGAACGTAACGCCAGAAAGAAGAAGAAGAAGTGGATACAGCAATAGAAAAAATATAACATTTTTAAAACAAGATTTCAAATGCTTTACAACAGGTCTGCCCAACTTTTTGGATCTTTTTCACTTAAATGATTGTCACGTTCGCAATAATAGGCCGATTTAAGAAATTTGTACCTCAAATGAAAGCTTGGTATCATCTCTGATTGATCCATGTATAAAAATTAAAATTTTTATTGAAATCTCTGCTAGCGATACTGGAAAAAGCAAAAATCAGCGGGCCGCATCAATTATTTGATTTAACTGTAGCGAATAGTTTAACATAAAGTCTAATTTTTATACATGGACCAGTCAGATATATTACAAAGCTTTCATTTCAGGTACGAATTTCTCAGATTGGACTATTAGGGTTTCGTTCTACTTCGGCGTAAGCGCTATTATTCGTCGTATCAAACTTTAAATGTTCCACTACGGCGGATATTCAAACGTACCTGCAACATAGATTCATTATTCTAGTGTAATTTTGTGAAAGCTGTTATGGTTCGCACAATTGTACACCAAAAATGCAATAAAACTGCAGTATTTCGATAAATAACTTCATTTCAATTATCCACTTTGCACTTTTTCACCGAAATCGCATGGACGAACACGATTTGAGAGAAATGCTTAGCGCTCGACTGAGCCACACCACTTTCCAACACAAGTTTTTTCCCGTCCCCGTGGGTGACTTTTTTCGCTGGGCACTTATTTTCACTATGGAAAACCTTCGTACTTCTTCACTGAAGGATTTCATTCCAATCACACGCCGTAAAACTTCAATAAATCCCCAAATTTTACGAAATTTCCTCAACCGCCGCGTATAATTGAGAATGTAAACAAAGTTCAATCCGTCGTACTGAGAAAAAAAAGTTTGTGCAGGTCCGTCTCACTCAGGCTCAGATTGGGTACCACTTCTAGTACTGCATTTGGTCCCTCGGTAGTGCAAAAGGTACCCAAGTTTGACAGATCGCAGTACACTTTGAACGGCATTCTAAATTACCTTATGAGCCATAAAATTTAAGGCAACTGCAAGGGACATGGGGGTCTTTAATTTGTCTTTGGTTTGTGCGCATCAATGTGTGCGCGACGCTCGACGTAAAAATACGGTTCCTTTGATTGTGTTGTTTTCGCTGTACTGTGAGCAAATGCCAGAATTGTACGGTCAAAAGGAATTGTGTTCTTATGTTTGGGCTGAATTTTGATGAGGAACAATTAATTTTAAAGGAAATTAGTATATTCCATCATGCTGAAGGAATGGAGGGAAATGCCCGTAGATCTATATTTTCTAGTAAAACATTTTATTATAGCGTTGATATGTTGTGTTTTGACCTTTCAATACATCAAAGTGAGCCGTAAGTTGTGAGACGAATCTGGAAACTGATTGCGACGGAGTTGAAAACGATACGACGGATTGAGAATACGGTAAGATGCATTTTCTTTGCATTATTTCCAAAAAGAGATCAAGATTTATCAATATGTTATTGTACAATGCGAAAGCCGTTTTGAGAAAGAATGGTTTGGCATCGGTTTGTATTGGCATCATTAACTGCAATATTGGGAAAATTCCAGATTTCACGGATCAATGCTTAATACGATGGATACTAGCACATCACCCTATTGCGAATGCGGCAACCATTTAAGTCAAAATTGAGCCAAAAATTGCATCGCATTTTTCTTAAATCCTTCAGAGTGTTAGATGCGCCGTTTTGAAAAATTATGCTTGAGTTATAAGAGGAAAATTAGTTGGCAGGAGCAGGGTTGGGAAAAATCTTAAAATTCACTCTACAGTAGCCAAGCAAAGCAAATCACAGTCAGTGAAATTCACGCCCATTGCTTTTGTAGACCAAAAGTCTTGAAATTAGCAAAACACCCGTAACTAAGGGCAACCCAAAATTACAGTAGAAAAATATTCTATTTCCCGCATTGAAAGGCTTCAATGATTTAGAAAATGTATGCACCCAAAATAGGCTACTTGATAAAATTCACGTTTTTGATCTACTGTACTGGGAATGGGACTCTGCACACAAATATTTCGCTCTCTTTTACTCTTACATAAAATTTGTAAACAACTAGGCCAGTAAACGTCAAAATCTCATGCATAATCAAAACAGTGCAGAGCCCCATAGCCACATGATTTTCGCGAAATTCAAGCCTACTACTATTACCATTCTCAGCACTGGGCAAGAGTATGTAAATATCTACACCGGTTCATGTGAGCAAAGATACGTTTTGTCTAGAGTTTGTTTGAATAGTTAAAGGTACAAACAAGGTTCCCATGACAGTGACCATATGTTTAAGTAAATTCATGCATAGAATCGTAAAAACTGGCTGTTTGGTCGGATAAAATGGTGTATGCGTTTTTAGTTGACAAAATCATAAGCATATTCATTGATGTCCGCACAATTCGTAGTTGCTACTCCGTGATTGACCGGAATAATCAAAATTGTACAGGGAACCAGCAGGTGTTGCTTGGGAGGGGGGTGGTCCATTTCACATAAAGACGTTTTGCATACGGACGTTTGGCATAATGGACATTTGGCATAATCAGAATTATATGCCTTCTTTAAAATGCTACCTGTTCTTGTATGAAACCGCTTTATGCGAAACGTCACCCCCGCTTGGGAGTTTAATTTTTAAAGTATTTTTGCATAAATAACTATATATGCTTAAACTGGATTATTTTTTCAAGAAATCTTATGGTTTCATAAATTATTTGATTAATTTCCAACAGTTTTGTAGCAAATTATTCTCGAAAAACTTTTCGATATCTTTCATAGTATATTAGTATAACTAAATTCCTCAAGAAATATCGAAGAGTGGCTTCAGAACTTTTGCTATTCTCTTGAAAACTGGTCAAATAATATTTTGGGATTTGTTCATACTTTCAAAGCAAATTCCATAATCCTTATTTTTCAAAATGTCTCAAAACCAAAAATTCGTACGCTCATTTGAATTCAAATCACACAAAAATGGAAACCTTTAATTTTGAGCCAAAATATTAATATTTTGAGGTGGCTCTAGCGACTTCAAGGTGAATTTTCAAGTTATGAAATATGACCTTCAGTGAAGTCTTCATAACTTTATTATTTTTCAATCAATTTTGAAGCTTTTAGCATCATTCTTTTCAAAATTTTATTTACGAAAAGTTTGCGGAATTTGTCTAAAATTAAAATTAGTCTTAGTTAGAAGTAGTTTTCTCCAAGTTTTTCCTCTTTTGTCTAAAAAATCATTTTTGTTTGACTATAATCTTTTGAAAACCTTACCGATTCTTAATATTTTTTCATGTTCTTGAAGCAAGTTTAGATGGAATTTAATGGTGGGTACAACAAATTGAATTAAAAATTGTTTTGGCTAACTGATTTAGCCATAATTGTCCGAAAACATGAATTTTCAACGTAAATTATAATATTTTTCATATTTTTGTCAGTTAATCGATAATACGTAAGCTGAAACTGTTTTTTTTTCATTTGTTTAACCTTCAAAAAGGTCTCAGAAGCAATTTTTCAAAAATTTTATGACAATAATTTTTTGAAATTTTAAAAAATACATTAAAAATTATGTTTTTGGGTAGTTTATGTTAAATAACTTAGTCAAATATTTATTAAATTAAATCTGTTGTATACACAATATGAAAACAACTAAGTTAACTTCAAAAGCATGTTAAAAGATCTGGAATCGAATGAGTCCTCATGAAGTTATGGACAAACAAAACAAGAGGAAAATTTGGAGAAAACTACTTTTAACTAAGACTAGTTTTGATTTTAGACAAATTTTACATTCTAAAAACTTTTCACAAAATAAGTTTTGAAAAGAATGATGCTTAGAGCTTAAAAATTGGTTGGAAAATAACAAAGTTATGAAGACTTCACTGACGATCATATTTCATAACTTGAAAATTCACCATCAAATCGCTTGCGCTACCTTTAAACCTTAATATGTTAGCTCAAAATTTTAGGTTTCCATTTTTATGCGATTTGATATCAAAAGAGCACACGAAGATTTGAGACATTTCGAAAAATTAGCCGCACCCTAGTGGACATCCATTTATTCTATGTCTACTTTTAATTAGCAAATTGATTTCCCGGATTTACCTAAAAATGCTAAGTAAATGAAAAACCGAATTTAGTACTCTACCATATAATTCCACTAAAGTTTGTATCCTTTGGTTGATAAGCGTATTGCGACCTCAGCTGTAAGGCCGTCTACAGTGTCATGTACTAGACTCGACATGAAAAAGGCTAATTAATCTTTCAAAACTTCAGTTTTCTCTCGCAATTCCTCCTTAAAATTATTGAATACTGGGATATTTCACTGAAAGCTCTACTAGAAATTCTTCTGTGAATTTGTTTACATAGTTTTCCCAAAAAATATTATAAATTGTTTAGCGAATTTCATCAAAAGTGTTCTAAAAATTTTGCTTCAAATCCCCAGATTCCTTAACAAATTTTTAAAGTAACGCATAAGTTTCCCTTAATAATAAAGTTCATTAAAACTTTACATTGAAAATTTTACCACAATGAATCTTCGGTACTGTAACAGCTCTTAAATAAATAGGGATGGTCGCAATTTTCGCGCAATAAAACATTAAATAAACAACCCTTAAAAAAAGTTTGTTTGGAATTTCTAAAGGTGGGGTTCAACATCAATATATTCAACATCAATATATTCACCGCAGTATTATGAAACTTGCGAGTTCATACGAAATATTATCTAAAATTTTAGTTAGAAATACTTTCAGTAAAAATTCCATCCGTTTAAAATCCAATCATTTTATAAAAAGAGCCAGTTATTTTTGTAGTTTCTACGGTTAAATTCTTGAATTTTACGACAGGAATTTCGCATTTTTTTTCCCGAATTTCATTTAAGCTGTAATTATTCAAAAAATACCATCCAAGTTTTTTCAAACCTTTTTTATGTTTCTTCTTAGTCAATCTGATAAAAAATGTCTTCGAAAAAATCCCAAAAGAATTGTAAGTGCGATTTAATGAAAAATATTTCTGAAAAATACTTATATTTTTGTCGGAAGAATATTAGGGAAACAATAATAATAATTCTCTGAGACATCCTTGAACAAATTACACGGGAATCCTTGAATATTTTTCGCGGAGTTTTTGTAAAACTAGTTGAACGTATTCCGTAAGGAACTTTATAGGAATGTAAGAATTCTTCAAACATTTCTTAGTTAGACATTTTGAAAATAAGAAAAATATGTTTTCGACAGAGTTTTGAAGGAATTCGGGATGTTGTTCATTGAATTTAGAGAAATAAAAAAAATATCCGTAAAAAAATCAGATAGATCTACGGAGAATTTCTCTGAGAAGCCTAGGGCTGAAAATCTCCTTAATAAAGCTATAATAATAATAATTCTCTGAGAAATTGTGAATAACATTTTTCCAATTGAATTCTTTTTCATTGCTCATGAAAACTTTGTGGAATATTACGAGAACCCCTGTAAGAATCATTTATTTTATTATGCAGGAAGTCTGTATAGTTTTTGCTGAGATTTTTCCAAACAGTCCTGTAGAGCAACTTGAGGAAGAATTTCGCAAGCAAAGTTGTAAACACTGTTCGCAATCTTTCTGAATAATTTGTGGAATGTATCCTTACTTGGTGATCTTGAAGACATTTTGCGTGAGACCCCTAGAATTTTTTGTACTAGTTTTTTTTTTTGAAAAATCCTCAGTTATTCCCAAAACTCCTAAATAAATTTTTGATAAATAACTGGAAGATACTTTAAACAAACCATTGAAATTTATACGTAATAAGTACGTAGCGGATCTTACAGAAGAAATTATTAAAAGAATTTCAAATGTACTCGCTGGCGGAATTCTTTAAGAGATGTTTTTAAGCAATTCGACAGAGATTCTTCGAGAAATTTTCTGGTGATATCAGCATGTCTAGGAATGATTTTTCGTGGAAAGCCCAAGACGAACTCAGTTGAAACTGGTAGCGGAGTTCTTGGGAAAATCACTGAAAAGTACGAAAATAATTAATGAAGAAATTCCCATAGGAATTGTCAGAGAAATGCAGGAGACACATGGTTGAATACCTGAAAATTTCCTGGATGAATCACAAACGACATTCCTTGTGATTTTTTTTTTGCTAGCCTTTTTGAAGAACTTTTGATTGGAATACAAAAAGAATGAATCATGTCGGTAGCGAAAATTGAAATTGTTAGAACTAAGAAATTTGTGAAAATTATGATTAATGCGACCGACATTACTTTAAAAAAACAAGAATTTTCTAGGCCCCCCTACGCCCCCTCCAGAAAAAAATCCTAGCTACGCCAATGGAAACGTCCTTCCATAAAACTTTGTGAATCATCCCGCCCCAGCCTTCAGTTAGCTGTTCATCAAAAAGCGAATCTCTCTAGTTGCTAGAGTTTCAGAAGAAAGCATTCAATAGTAACAGGTACAGGTATGATTGCCTACATTAAGTGCAGTTGTGGTAACATTACTCTGAAAGATTATGTAGCCAGTGGTATTTGAAAATTGAATATTCAAAATCTGGCGTTTTCATCGCAATTCTGTTAAAACCCCAGGGGATACCTGAAGGAAGTCTTCCAAATCTTGTGAAAACCTTTTATGACCTTTTATAACATACTATTTACACGCTGAAATTACACTAAAATGTTCTCGATGGATTTTGCTGAATTTTTCAGAAATACCTGAAAAACTCTTCCAGTTTATGGTTCGGAAAACTTGAAAGTATGGACCAAGTGGTTCCGGAATTATTCCGGATTGTCTTCGCCAAATCACCCATTCAACGGTTGTCTCTAGACCATGATGAGGTAGATGGCTAGTATTTTGGGGCAAAGTTGTTCAGCAGATTAAGGACTACCTATTTTCTATAACTCATAATCATGATGATCTAAAAGGTTGGTGTCTTCGGAAAAGTTGTGTAGCAGTTCAAAGGCTATCTTGCAGTGGTTGTGAATTTATCCGCTAGGTGGCGCTAGTTATTAATTTTGAACAATTTTCTATATCACGAAATCTTGATAACGAAGACGATTGGTGTTTATAGAAAAGTTGTGCAGCAGATGAAGAGCTATCTGATTGGAGATTTATCCGCGAGCTACAAATTTTCTCCGATCTTCTGTTTTTTAAGAGCTTAAAAAGCTACAATGTTAGGGATTTTGGTAAAGTTGTTCAGAAGATCAAGGAATATTCGGCAGTGAAAAACATTTAATTGAAAATTCATCCCCTAGGTGGCGCCAACAATAAATATTACCTATATCTCGAGATCCTGATATGTCAGAAGGTAGGTCTTCGACAAACATGTTCAACTGATCAAGGGCTATCTGGCAATGATTCATTCGAGTGCTGGTGGTAGTTGTAATGAACGTTCTCCAATCTGTTATGTCTTAAGATTTTGATGAGCTAGAAACATTGGCGTAGGAACAGGGGGCCTGGCCCCCTCCAGAATCATCCAGGCCCCCAGAATTTTTTATGATAATACAAATTTAAAATAAAAAAAGCAACTAAAACTGAAGCAAAATCTTCCGAATCAATGTACATGATTCTCGTTATTGACAAAAATCTCTTCAGCAGTTTATTCTATGTTGTACAACTATAGTGAGGAAACCTCGCTTGTTTAACACAGCATCAGCGTGACGGTTCTGACTTCGGTGAACCGTGCGACCACCGAAAGCTTAACCGTCCAGCTGGTGTGAAATGATGTAACAGAATAGACCATAGCGTTTTATTTCAACAATTAATTCTCTTCTTGATTTTGATTTATTTTTAAATATTTTTGTAAGAATAAGTGTATTGCTTAAATTATACTTTTCCAAGAAACGTTTCGATATTTTTATAGAATTTAAGCACTATGAAACTTCTACAGTAATACAAAATAATCTATAATAGACACTTCAAAAAAGTTTGTTTGGAATTTCTAAGGTAGCAAAAATGAGTTCTACATCAATATGCAGCCATTCCATGAAAAACCGATCTAGTGGGTCTCCGAATTCCGTGAAAATTTGCTATTTTGTTCCTTATCTGAAATAAGGATACACGTATTTTTGGATTTTTTGATTAGGGTGATCATTTCCGAAATAGGGTGACCAGAAAAATCACGATTTTAAAAAAAAAATATAACTTTTGAACCGTTTGACCGATTTTCAATCAAAATCTTTAGCCCTCATTTCGTCCAAAAAGATTGAAAGTCGGTCAAATGGTTCAAAAGTTATAATTTTTTTAAAAATCGCGATTTTTCTGGTCATTCTATTTCGGAAATGGTGATTCTAATCAAAAAATCCAAAACTACGTGTATCCTTATTTCGGATAAGGAACAAAATAGGTAATTTGCACGGAATTCGGAGACCCACTAGATTGGTTTTTCATGGAATGGCTCTATGTTCACCATAGTCTCATGAAACTTTGGTGTTCATACAATATATTATCGAATATTTTAGTTACATTCAGTAAAAAATCTATCCGTTTAAACATCAATCATTTTATATTATAAAAGAGGCAGAAAAAAGAACAAGATTTTGTTGTAGTAAATCCTACAAACAAGGACCACTTAAGCTCTTCTAAATTGTACATTGTCCCATTGTCAATAAGTTCAAGCAAAATTCTACGGTTTAATTCTTGAATTTTACGACAAGAATTTAGTATTTTTTCTGAATTATATTTAGTAGCAATTATTCAAAAAATACCAGCAAAGTTCTTTCAAACCATTTTTGTATGTGTTTCCCCAGAAATCTGATATAATGTGAATCGTAAAGGAAATTTCAAATTGCGAAAAAAATATTAGGATATTTCTGGAGTAGTTTTTGAACAAAAAAATTAAGCATTCGCAAAAAAAAAATTTCTAGGACTTGAAGGAATACTTTATGGATTTTCTTAAAATGTGTTTTTAAAAGTTCAAGAATTTATTGCAAAATCATGATAGACCTGGAGAAAAAATTTACAAAAGAATCATTAGTGTGGTTTAAAGACAAACATCTAACATAACTTGATCCTTGAGGCACGTAAAAAGGTCATTTTTGTTACGCTGTGTAATTATCTATAAAAAAAATACACATATAGATATGCAGGAAACTTCTCTGAGAAATCATGAATAACATTTTCCCAATTGAATTCTTTTTAATTGCTCATTATTCTTTTTTTTTAATATTACGAGGAATCCTAACAGTAACACCTGGAAGTCTTTTAATTTTTTGCAGTGTTGATAATTTTTGCTGCGATTTTTTCAAATAATCCTGTAGATAAACTTTAAGAGAGCTTCAAAAGCAAAGTAGGAAATACTCCTGGCAAGCTCTTCGTTGAATGAATCCTTGCTTGGTGATCTTGAAGACATGTTTGGTGAGACTCATAGAATTTTGTGTACTATTTATTGGAGCAATCTTTAGTAATTTCTTAAAATCCTAAACAAATGATCAATGAACAACTGGATGATACTTTAAACTAACAATTGAAATTTATATGTAATAAGTACGTAGAGGGCCTTCCAGGAGGAATGATTAAAGTAGTTTTTAATGCATTCTCTGGCGGAGTTCTTTAAGAGAACTTTTAAGGTATTCGATAAAAAATCTTTGAGAAATTTTCTGGTGAGATTAGAAAGTCTGGGAATAATTTCCCGTGGGAATCCCAGGATGAATTCCGTCAAATGGAGTTCTTAGAGAAAGCACTAAAAAGTACGGAAATAATTCATTAAGAAATTCCTGTATGAATTCTTAGAGGATTCTCTTCGAAGCACATGGTTTAATTCCTGAAAAGTTCGTGGAAGTATCATCAAGGACATTCTTTGCTAGAAATCTTGAAGGATTTTTGACTGGATTACCAAAGAATGACTATTTTTGGTAGCAAAAATTGAAATCACTGATGTGCCGCAAAATGACACAAAACAATAAATAAATAAAACCAATACAAATCGGTTGAAACTACGAAATTTATGAAAATCGTGATTATTGCGACCGACATTACCTCTGTAAAACAATTATTTGCTAGGAACCCCCCCCCCTAGGCCCCCTCCAGAAAAAAATTCTAGCTACGCCAATGGCTAGAAAGCTGGTGGTGAAAAATCTGAATAGTAATTCATCTGCTAGCATGCGCTAGTAACAATATTTGTTTTCAATTTCTCATATATCGAGAAAGTTAATATCTTCGGCAAAGTTTTTCAGCAGGACAAGATATATCTGGCGGTGAAAAATTTGATTGAGAACTCATCCGATGGAAGGTTGTTGTCTACAGTATATATGTCTAGACTGCGATAGTAAGATTCTTTGCTATCCTACAATCATGATAAATTCCACTTGTTTTGACGAACTATGCCTTACGGTAATATACTGGGTTTCAATTGAAAATCTGAAATGTTGCGACCGACACGAAATCATGCTACATTTTTAACGGTCATATTTCAGCCATTTATCGATAGATTTTCAATATTTTCCCACAAATCGGTCGGAAATTTATACAAAATTTTACTCAAATGGAACTATTAATTTTTGACGATAATTTTTTGAAAATTGGGTGTTTTTTTCTCTGTTCGGATGCGCCACTACGACCAGTACTTAGATCTATCGTGGCATTACTCGTATCCTTAGTGTATAGTGCATGTCGCATTACTCCATTTCCATTGATAGGTAATGATGCATCGATTTCTGTACAGTTCTTGTTTTGATTCCTCAGATATTGATGAAAAGGTCCCGCTATTTACACCCTTCATAGAAATTTCCATTTCAGCGAAGGCGCGCCCCTTAGCAAACATAATCGATTACATTTCTGGGGAACTAAATCGGTACTACTAATATTTGACCATGCAACGGAACTCTAGTCACATCCTTGTTTCACTTTTAGTTAAGTCCCAGAAAAATACTAGAAAAGAGGGGTTTTATGCTAGCAGCAAAACCAAATCAAGCTAGAAAATTTGTTTAGTAATCAGAATTCACGTGAGTCCTTGAATTACCAGTACTTACAGTCCTTGTTGAGTTAATACTCAAGATTGTTATCCTAGCTTCAAGTGTAGTCTCGGGACTGACCAACTCCGAGTCTTTAACCATCTGCTAGGTAAAATAGATTAATTTTCAGATACTGTTGCCAGTAACAAGGACTTTGTACCGCGAATCCTTGAATTACCAGACCATATTACCCTAGCCCGACAAACAAGATGAGACTAGGGTTCAAATTGGTAGATTTTACCCCGTAACGCACCACGAAAAGGTGATCTACCCGCATTATGGGTAAAAAAAAATTTAAATTGGGTGTTACTCGAATTTAACAGTTGAATCGGCCGTTTCCTTGAATAATTGACAATACGATGACAGGGGCACTTCTCCGAACGGAGAGCTTCTCGCTGTTCTTAAATGCACAAACCATTACATTCTAATTATGACAATTGACTAAAATTCAAATGCAGCAAATCACATGGCGTAGTTAACGTCATGTGGTCGTGTCTTGTAGACAACCCCCTCTGATTTTTATTTTTGAATATACTACCGCTAATGTTTACAGTGGAGCCAAAAAATATATAGTTTTTTTTTATAGGGGATTCGTTTCTGATCCGTTATGTACAAGGAGGCGGGGAGTACAGCGGGTCTGATGGGCTGACCAGGTGCTGCAAGATTATCACAGTAATTGCACTGTACCACCAATACTTGAATGACTAGGCATGGAAAGCATTTGGTGGTCAATCTGGACATTCTTCCCAAGCAAACAATGACACATTTTCTCGCAAAAAACGGCTATGGAAACTTTGTAGTACCGCTTATAGTTTTCCCCTGACTCCGTCCACTCCCGAAAACCTCATTGAATCTTCAAATCCTATCACGGATTGCATTGCTATTCATTTCCACCATGCCAGATTCGCCGAACCGTGGTGGCCGCATAATCAAAGCATAAATTTTTAATCCCGCGTTCTTTCCCTCGGCAGAAAGCGATCAGAACGCGCGGCTTAACGACCCGTAGAACGTTAATCAAAAGCCTTTCTCTTTTGTTTCGTCTTTATCGCGGCGGCGGTGGCAAACTTTCGTCGTAAATTCTGGCCGCGTCGCACACTACTAACATAAATACTTACTGAGCCCCTTTTACCCGTGTGTGGTGGTCGGTCATCTCTCGGTTCTTTCCGTGGTCATTTATATTTTTCGGATGGTGCGTCGCCCGCCGTTTTGCGCATTGATGCAGAACAAGTACGGGCTCCATCCCGAGAAGGAAACCTCGGTGGTCAACTTTCGCCTCGGCAAATGGAGTTACTTTTCCGCAGCGAAAGAAATCTCCAACCGTGATTTTATGGAAGCGTGGTAGGCTTTGATTTTTTCCCTGTGTTCCTGCTCCTCACCTTGGAAACCCAACACTGTACTGACAGGGAGCCTACTTCTTCGAGCCGGTTCCCGAAAAGGCCGAGCCAAAATGTGGGATTTAAAAGCGAGATTTCAAGTTGAAGTTTAAGTTTACATAATAAATTGAGTTTCGTTTCCTTCCTTCATTAGCATTCTGCGCTTTGCACACGAGTCGTAATCGCCGAGTTGCCGTCACGCGGTTCTTGCGACTCTGATCGTACACCTCTAACTATACTAGAGAGCATTAATTCTGCTGCTGTTTCCTCCTCCCGACTTCTTCGCGCTGCCTTCTTCCGTCTTCCCCGACCAAGTTCTCTCGTACGAGAAAAGCGCGAGGAGAAAGAAGAGAAAGGAGAACGAATATTTAATTTCAATACTTAACGAGGTGTGGATAATTCCGAACCTGCCCTGAAATGATGGAAAACCAGTTCTCGTTCTCCGGTTGGTTCCTTCGTATTTTCAGCGAAAACCGATCATCGTTTCGCGATAAGGGAAAAAATTAGCTCAAAAAAATCTTAGGACTCGTTTTCTTCTCTCCCTGCGGTTAGAACTTGGCGATATCTTCGAAGGACGGCTAGATCCTAGTAGGCGAGTGGATCGATCGCGAATGTTGACCTCGGCGGCGCTGTTGCCCCTGGACACGATACATATATCATTCTATTGAAATCTAATTCTTCCAGCGAGAAGCGGCTGTCTGTCTGCGGTCCGACTGTCTGCGCCAAGAGCCCCTTCTTTTCAGTTTTTTTTTTCCTTTTTGGAGCACACTCGATGGTGGTTGGCAGGAATAAGAACCCAAGGGTGAAGTGATTCTGCCCAGACAAGTCCCGAACGAGGAAGGAATAGTCAATCGTGTTCAATTAAATGTGGCTACTCAGGCAATTGAGCTTTGGTTTTCATGGCCACGGTGCCACCCTGATCGTTATTATAAGAAAAAAATCTATCTTATCTATGATAACTGATGCTAACTAGTCAATTTCTATGGCTAAACTGCATGCCTGGGCAAATGTTTTGAAACATCGTTGTGTCCGTTTTAAAGAAACGTTTTTTTGATGGTACAAGTCCACAAATTCTTAGAATAACTGTAACATAACGATAATAACGATATTTTGGGGGAGTTCCCCAGTACCGGTCACCACCAGCTAGTGACCAATCGATTAAGTTTTCAGCTCCTTAAACTAAATGTAGACAAACTACAATTTTGGTCAAGCACCTCATATCCCCCAGTTTCGAACAACTTGATTTTTTATATTAAATTTTTGTTATTTTTGCACCAGTGCCTCAATATACACCCGTTTTTCATGGATTCCGTCGATCATGGTATCAAACACGCAATAAAAATAAGGAGAATGAGCATTTAAAACAACATCGTAAAATGTGCTATTTTTCATCATATAGGGTTTCGTTCTACTTCGTCGTAATCGCTATTATTCGTCGTATCAAACTTAAAATGTTCCTCTACGGCGGATATTCCAACTCACCTGGAACAGAAATTCATTTGCCAAGTGTATTTTTGTGAAATCTGTCATGGTTTGTACACTTGTACACCAGAAATGCAATAAAACTACTGTATTTCGTTAAATAACTTCAGTTCAATGGATCATTAAAATAACCAAAACGGCCGCTATGGAATATCTATGCTGCACCACCGTGTTTGACAGAACGGCAAAGCTGTCAAAATGCTAAATGCCATATACAGTGGCGCCTTTGTTTTGATGCGGTGAACACTGACAAAAACTTCCTGCAATGATCCATTATCCACTTTGCACTTTTACACCGAAGTCGCATGGACGAACACGATTTAAGAGAAATGTTTAGCGATCGACACCAGTCACATCACTTGATGATACAAGTTTCTTCCCGCTACCCTGTTGTGACTTACTTCGCCAGGCACTTATTTTCTCTATAGAAAACCTTCGTACTTCTTCACTGAAGGATTTCATTCCAATCACACGCCGTAAAAGTTCTATGATTCATTCTATAATTAAGAAATTTCCTCACCTTACGCGGTAGAGAATGTAAACAAAATTGAATTTCAATAAAATATAAAGGCACATCAAACCTATAAGATGCAAATGTTCCCAAAAACAAAACTTTGACAGAATATTTAGCGAAAGAGCGGCGATCACAATAATTGAAACAAACGTGGAGAGCCGTAACTTGCTCTCTGGCTTGGTTGATGTACATACTGGTTTGATTGTATCCCGTTTGGCATAAAGTCGTTTGGCATAAAGTCGTTTGACATAATGGCCGTTTGGCATAATGGTCGTTTGGCATAATGGTCGTTTGGCATAATGATGATTTAGAATGAATATCGGCATTTTCGAAGCTTTTACCGAGATCATCACCACCAACCCCATAGCAAAAATTTTTCGTAGTTTCTCAATAAGCGTGGTGGTCATTCAGAGATAATCCAAGTTATGAATGTCAAAAATTGTAGTGACATTAGAGAGCATAACAAAATAAAACTCATGACGGGACTGGTGGAAGATCTTTTCGAAATAATAATTTTCTCCACATCCCAGAACATATGTAAAGTATCTTTGAGTAGTTGCGATATACATATTTGAAAATAGTAAATTGGCAAGGAAAGTTCGCAGTTATTAATAAAGGGAACGCACATATTTTGCTGCAGATCAAGCTCTGTCCCAGTTTGTACGTAACACTTGATGAAAATTACTTGGAAGAAGAAGGCAAAATATTAAGAGCTCTAATCCAAAGATCTATTATTGCAGCATAATGCAAAAATAGCCTATATACGAGAGTAGAATATTTTTCGTTTAAAATGTTTAAGGCTCTAACACTAAATATCTTCTCACAACATAACTCAAAAAAAAAAATATATATGTGGTTAAACTTTTGAACGATTAAATATAAATTTTAATTTCGAAAGTGTACATCAAAAACACTGTCTATTATCGAAAGGAGGGAAAATTTGTGATTGAAATAATATTTTGCCAGCATATCTTGAAAGGAAATCTTGTGTTTGCAAAAAATATGTTGAATATTTACAGGTTCTAAAGTACTTATTATTCTAACAGCATATCTTGCAAGAATTGCGAAATATATAAATGGTGAACATTTAGCTTGACTACATAATTAAATTTAAAACAGTATAAATATAAACAACAGCCTATTTTTAGAAGAAGGCAAAGTTTATGACTAAATCAATAGAAGATTGGACGCCAAAAACTATTGCGGCATAATAAAACTAAAAGACATCAAAAATTGCGTTCAGAATCATAGCTCTTGTCCTACTTTTCCCCGAATGTCGTTTCTCTGAATGTCGGTTCCCCGAATGCCAGTTCCTAGAATGACTCGTTTCCTCGAAATGTGGTGCAGTTTAAATAGGTGCTATAATAGTCTTTAGTGGCTGAAAGGTGAACGAGCAAGAACGAAAAGCAATCAAAAGAAGCAGGTATTCTGTCATTCTTGGCTATACACATGTTGACAAAAATATTGAGGACGGTAAAACTCGAAAGAACCGCCAATTAAATAAAGAAGGGTGTAGCATGGTCACCTTTGTGTAAATATTATTTTAAGATTTATTCAATATAAATATAGATGTACATAAATTGTTATATTGTTTTTTCATGTTGTTCAATGTTAATTTATTATTCGTGTTAATTTATTTTTCATTTAATCATATATTATTTCAATGTCAAAATTAACAAATTCAATAGTTCACTTAAACATATGCGATATTCAATATCACAGTTCAAAATGAAATACATTTTTCCAAAACCGCATACAAAACTTGCATACAAGTCGCCTTCTACCAATACTATATCAAATAAAAGTCCCGGTCGCCTTACACACTACACCATGAAACACGAATAAGCCTAAGGTTCAAAGTTCAAGCCCGAACGTTAACGATCGTTGTAAATAGATCGGAGTCCAAAAATAGACGGAACGATACAGGTCATTCAGATGGAATGGTAGCGAAAGAGATAGCGCTTCAATCGGTTCTCATTCGTAGTTGATGAGGATCGTCGTTTGAAAAGGTCGTGAAATTACTTCGGTGATTTTGAGCACTTCCGTCCACGAAGATGTAAAATCACACCTTATCTGAGGACTTTCAGAATCTCTACTCGTCCATTTTGACCTGGACCGTGGAAGAGGCGAGAGTGCGTGAATATTTTTAGTGTCGCGGTGTGTTTAAATTGTAAAGTTCGTTAGCCAAGTTCAAAGGTTACGTGCGGTCAAGCTAGTTTGTGTGTGCGTTTGTGAATAAGAAAAGGATCTGCATCTAGCGATCAACGGCCCAAGCTCGGCACACCGCATCTGCTCGCTAAACGCTGCTCTCGACCCCACGCTTCAGCGTTCAAAAGTCCCGGTTTGAGGGGAAAGCCGGAAGGGATCAAACCGTTCCGACAGAGCGGCCATCACCAATTTCTATTAGCGTGGACAGGCCACGTGTGAAGCCTCCGACGATCCCCACCGTCGTCAACTGCATCATTCATCACCGACGCATGTGATTTCCGGCGTGCGACACTTCATCATTTAGTAATTTCAAAAAGTCGCAGTTCGTTGCTGTATTTGGGGTGGTAGTCGCAATACCACCATCATCGATGTGCTAAATCTGGAATCCTGCTTTGCCCGGCACTTCGTCCGGCACTTCTGCTTTGCCGGCGCATTCATCACCGTCGCTTCTGCTCTGCCGGCCGCAGCATCTAAAGGGGTCCGTGAGTACAAGCCAAACAAACTAACCATGCGCATGCGTTAAGACTCCACACAACTAACCGAGCTCGGAAAGAAGAAGATGATCGATAAATGTCGATAGAATCAGATTAGAAATCCGCACACACATTAGGGAAAGTAGGAAGAAGAAGTAGAAGAGGAAAGGAACACACAAGTATGAATAAAAACCTAGGTTATCAAATTTGAATAAATTTCTAAATGTTTTTGCTGTTCACAACCAAATTATGTATTTTTGTAATATGTTAGTGCTTTCCCTGTAACAGTTTTTTTGGTCTTCGAGATTTCTCACGTTTCGCGTCGTTCTACCTGTTTTTTCTGTTTTTTGTACGCCAGGGTAGACTGCCTGGGAAATCAGTCTCTCCACTCACGTGTCTGAAGCGGACAGGGAAATTTGAATTAGTGAGTTCTTCCAGTGATGATACTCGTGAGTGGTGTCTTTTTGTGTCGTTAGAACGACGGTCAGCAACAACTATTTTTTGATAATCGCTTAAGGCGACCTCTATAACTGAGAAATCTCGATCCACTATACCTTTTGAGTTTTCTGTATCGTTTCCTAAATTTCTATTTGGACTCTTATAAAACAAACCCACCCTGAGGTTGGGTTTCTTGCCGGGCAAACATAACTCGACAGACGGTCCTCTTCGGAGGTGGCGCTAAAGCCGTCTGTTTTTTGAGCCAGGGAACAGAACAGGAGACGGAAAACCTTTAGCCGTAATTCACGAGCTACAAGGGTGCATATCAGATGGCCAGTTCGATCACCACCCTGAAATGTTTAAAGTTACAACAAGTATGAGTGCGACAAACTTTTCGGCGAAGTTGACTTATTCGGGGTTGAAGCGGGATATTCGGGGAACTGGTATTTGGGATACAAGGCGTTCGGGGTAACGACATTTGAGGAACCGACATTACGGGAAAAGTAGCACAACCGATCAAAGTAACTGCAGTAATCGATTTCTCGTTTCGCTGATAACTTGAGCAGATCAATGTTCTCAATTAACGCCATTTTGTCAGTTGGGAACAACAAAATATCTAAAAAATAAAGAAATCTTGAAAGAATAGCCTATGTATAAAAGAAGGTGAAATTTGTTTCAGTTTCAAATCAATAGTTTTTATGCCTATAATTTGATTACATCATATTTAAAAAAAAATCCAATGTTTGAAAGAAGGGTAAATTAGTGCTAAATATATCAAAATCTTCAGTTTTAAATTATTCCAATAGCGGAACTCAAACCAAGAATCAATGTTTGAAAGAAGGGTAATTTCTGCATAAATTATAAAATATTATTGACAATAACTTTCCTAATATGCTTTAGTTTATTCAAAAGCATATGGTTGTAGAATAAAGTGACATTTTGTATCAATTATTGTCAATTATTGACTCCACAACAAGCCTGATGTCATTAGAGATTGTACCCCGTTTGGCATAAAGTCGTTTGGCATAAGGTCGTTTGGCATAAAGCCGTTTGCATAAAGTCGTTTGGCATAATGATTGACTTAGAATAAATATCGGCATTTTTGAAGCGTTAACCGAGATCAACACCACCGAGCCCATAGCAAAAAAAATTGGTAGGTTCTATTTAAACAAGCGTGGTGTTCGTTCAGAGATTTGCCAAGCTAAAAGTTTCAAAATTTGTTGTGACATTAGAGAGCACTACTAAATAAAACTCTTGACGGGTCTCTACATCTCAGAACATAGAATATCTTTGAGCTTCTTGCGGTATACATATTTGGAAATAGTGAATTGGCAAAGAAAGTTCGCAGTTATTCATCAAGGGAACGCTCATAGAATATTTCGCTGCAGATCAATCTCTGTCCCAGTTTGGACGTAACACTCGATGAAAATTACTTGATAAAAGAATGGATTTTTTTTTGCAAAATATCAAAAGCTCTAATCTAAGGATTTATCAATGCGACTTAATGCAAAAATAGCCAATATACGAGAGCAGAATATTTTTTGTTTAAAATGTTTAAGGCTCTAACGCAAAAAAATCTTCACAGCATAGCTCAAATGAACAACACATCTTTAAAAGAAAATATTTGTTGCAAATCTTTTCAAAGGTTCAATATTAATTTAAATTTTGGAAGTGTACGTCAAAAACACCGTCTATTATCGAGAGAATGGAAAATTTGTGATTGAAATAATATTTTTTCCAGCATATATTGAAAGGAGATCACGAGTTTGCCCCAAAAAAAGTATATGTTGAATATTGGCAGGTTCTAAAGTAATTAAGTAAGTAAGCGAACAGCAAAATATAAAAATGGTTAAAATTTAGCTTCTCAAAATAATAAAATTTAAAACAGTATAAATATAAAGAACAGCTTATTTTTAAAAGAAGGCAAAATTTACAATCAAATCAATAGAAGAATGGACGCCAAAAATTATTGCGGCATATTTAAACGAAAATAGATATAAAAAAGTGCGTTCAGAATCATCGAAGTGATTTTGCTACATTTTCCCGAATGACTGGTTTCCCCGAAAAGTGGTGACGAGAAGTAACGTCAACAGTCAAACAGTTAAAAGAAGGAAGTATTCTATCATTCTCGGCTATACACATGTTGGCAAAAATGCTGAGGACGGTAAACCTCGAAAGAACCGCCAATTAAATAAAGAAGGTTGCATTTTAGATGGTCAGTTCGTTCACCACCCTGAAAAGTATAAAGTTACGACAATTAAGAGTGCTAAAAACTTTTCGGGGAAGTAGGCTAGTAGGGGAAACGGAATATTTGGAGAACTGGCATTCGGGGAAATGACATTCGGGGAGAAGTAGCACAACACATCAAAGTAACTGCAGTAATCGATTTCTGGTTTCGCTGATAATTTGAGCAGATCAATGTTATCGATTGTCGCCCTTTTGTCAGTTGGAAACAAAAAATACTTAAAAAATATAGCTCCAAAGAACAGCCTATACATAAAAGAAGGAGAAATTTATTGAAATTTTAAATCAACAGCTTTCATACCTATAATTATGATTACATCATATTTAGAAAAAAATAGAACGATTAAAAGAAGGGTGAATTTGTGCCAAATATATATAACAAAATCTTCAGTGCAAAAATTTGTTCCAATAGCGAAACTCAAAAAAAAAGAATTAATATTTGAAAGAAGGGTAGTTTCTGGATAAATTACAAAATACTATTGGCAATAACTTTCCTAATATGCTTTAGTTTATTCAAAAGCATATGGTTGTAGAATAAAGTGTCATTTTGTATCAATTAACTCCAAAACAAGCCTGATGTCATCAAAATGATTCATTAGCAACGTTAAAACGAAAAATTGAGAAATTCTTGATTTCAGACTCATTATGCCAAACGACCATTATGCCAAACGGCCATTATGCCAAACGACTTTATGCCAAATGACTATTATGCCAAACGACTTTATACCAAACGGCTTTATTCCAAACGACTTTATGCCAAATGACCTACCACCGTCTTTAGAAAGATTCAATAGAAACGTAAAAACGAATCTCATCTTAAGAAATTCTTGTTTTCAGACTCATTATGTCAAACGACTATTATGCCAAACGACCATTATGCCAAACGACTTTATGCCAAATGACCATTATGCCAAATGGCTTTATGCCAAACGGCTTTATTCCAAACGACTTTATGCCAAATGACCTACCACCTACTGGTTTACAACTGATTTCATTGTAAGTCTTCATTTTAACATTAAAATTCTAGCGTGTGTTAGAATATCTCGATCATCATCGACCCTTTTTTCAGTGAATAAAGGTGACAATATGCAATTTTGTTAGCATTATTTTCCCTAAGGATGCTAGGTAGCGATGCAATCTTGCATTCTGATGAGAAAATGCTTACAAACTTTAATCTTATCATCTTCATTCACAGAACAGCGGATCGATGAAGAGAAATTGATCATGTTACTTACGCTCTTATTCTAGCACAAGCTTGAATGGCTCGTACGCGGTCCTTTTCTAGTTTTTTTTTCGCCGCAGTAACGTGTATAGAGTAAGGTGAGGCAAAAGTTCGACCTTAGTGGAATAATTTTTTTTAAGTTTCTCTATTGCTAAATCTGGCTCCTGTTTTTCACCTTTACAGCCAAGCTTTGTACTTTAAATTAATCTAAATATAATGTCTACAAATCGATTTCGTTAGCAATTATAAATTCGCATAAACACTTCATTATACTAATGTTTCTTCTTTTAAGAATAGTTTCTATATCTGGAGGAACGTTTCTTCGCCGTACCGTTCTCCATAATTGCTGTCTCAGTTCAGAATTTTCGTATTGTGTACACTCAAAAAAAATATGATTTGGAGAGGCATTTGCTGCCCCACAGTTGCACTCAGGAGAGTCTATTATTCCGTTTCTGTAGAGATGGGAAGGCAATCGGGAATGGTTCGCAATTAGTTTGCATAAAATCACCACTTCACGACGTGAGAAATTTAGCTCCGAGAACTATGGTACTGTGGAGACAACTGATAGTATGTTGTGGCAGAATCTTCCCTTGTCACTGCAGTTCCATTTCTCTTGCCATTTACTCATACCACTTGAGCTCGAGCTCAACCGAATATCCCTGCTGTAGATATTTGCTGGGTCAGTTTTACCACGTATAGCCGCTTCTTTTGCCGCCTTGTCTGCTTCTTCGTTGAGCGTCACTCCTTTGTGAGCAGGCACCCACAGCAAGGTGACTTCATATCCTGCATCCCACAACTGTTTTAGTTTGTTCCGGATTTTGAACCACAACATCGGAGTAGAACTAGCTATGCTGTTACTTTGAAGGCTGATTAGACTGCTCATACTGTCCGTTAGGATAACGAACTTCCTGGTATCTTGTTCCACTAAACATTGCACGGCACAGAGTAGCCCGAACATTTCTGCACTGTACACGGAGGCGTACTTTGGGAGTTTCTTTATAATAGCTTCTTCGAGACAGTCAAATGTAACGGCAGCTCCTACATTATCTTCACATTTGGATCCATCCGAGGCAACACACACATATCCATCGTACTTAGCGGATAAAATATCCTGAACATGCTCATTCCATGTTTGGTCCACATTTGTTGGCTTCTCTCGAACGGACAGATCGACTCTTGGCATATAGTGTTTAACTTCTCTTTCGTATAAATAACAAGGCAGCCGATCAAGTAACAGGGTGTTGTCTGCTAATGTGTCTCTCATCAACAGAATACTTCTATTGATAGCAGATGACGAATCATTCCGATCCATTACTGGTATTGCGTACTTCTCGTGCCATCTACGAAAAGAGAATCTCTTTCTCACGAAGTTCTCTGCTGCTAACTCCCGCCTGATCTTCAGTAGAACAATTCCACTCAGTACTTCTAAGGACTGCGTATGAGTCGTTTTTGTGGACCCAATACAGATTCTAATACATTGCCACTGTATTCGATCTAATTGGATGGAGATCCACTCTGGACAATCCGCAAAAAATATTGATCCATATTCTAGTATTGGTCTAATACATGATTTATAGATCTTCAATAGTATTGAGCGGTGAGAGCCCCATGTTTGACCCGCCACACTCTGAAGAAAATTGATGTATGGAGACACTCGTCGCTTTACGTAATGTACGTGGGCGTTCCAGGAAAGAGTTGAAGTCAAATACAGCCCCAACAACTTGACGTTGTATTCGTGTGGAATTTCTTGATTGCCGATGATCAGCTTCGGGTCGTATACGGGTTTACGTGAAGCAAATAGCAAAGTACAACACTTTGACGGCGATAGCTCCAAACCGATGTTCATGAGATCACACACTACTCCATCCAACCCTTGTTGCATTACATGCTCACTGGTGGTAATATCCCTTCCAGATGTCACCAACGAATTCATATTGCACTACAAGATTTATATATATTGAAGCACAATGGACTCAGCGGAGAGCCTTGAGGGAGCCCTAACCAAGTAGTCCGCATTTGGGCATCACTGTTATTGATTTGCACAATTAATCTTCGTTCCCGAAATAACCAATAGATAATTCGTACCAGTTCGACTGGTATTCGCCAGCGTAAAAGTTCATCAGCCAATTTGTTGATGTTGACACAGTCGTAAGCACTTTTTATGTCTAGCATACACAACAGCGCATGACCACGGTTTGTTATGGCTTCACGAGCAATGTTAATTACTGAATATAGGGCATCCTGCGTACCCTTGCCTTTGCGGAATCCGCAGATGTTCTCCGAGAAGATATCTTCCGATTCCATAATCCACTCGATCCTATCTTTAATCAGTAACTCCATAACTTTTCTAAAACAAGACGCTAGCGCAATCGGTCTGTACGATTTGGCCAAATCGGATCTTTGGCCAGGTTTTAAAATCGGCACAATGTTGAATATTTTCCAACTCTCAGGAATGACTTCTGTGACGAAAATTTCATTATAAATTCTTAGCAACACCGTTCTGGCAGCAGCAGGAAGCTTCCGCAAAGCGGCGTATAATATTTCATCAATACCAGGCGATGAATCACTTGTTTCTTGTAGCACTCTGTTCAGGTCTTGAATGGAAAAATAACCTTGATCCACGCCATCCAACACTAGAGGCAGACTAGGATGCACTGGTAGAGTAGACGAAGGGGCCAGTCTTTGTAGCAGTTCATCCATCATTTCAGGATCTCTTGGAGGATTACCACAACTGTGTCTTCTTTTGAATTTGCGGGCCATCCGCCACAGCGTAGGTCATAGTTTCCCAAACTGTGGGTCGCGACCCCCAGGGGGGTCGTGAGCTGCTCTCTGGTGGGTCGCGAAAAAATATCTCATTATGTGTTGATCAACTTAGATTTTTCCCTACATTTTCATATGTCTCCTCGATTCGAAGCAAATGGTTTGAAATTGTTCCCATTTATTAATTTCAGCATTTCTTCTAGAGCCTAACAGTCATAAGTACTGATGATCAAAACACTTGATATGGCATTTACATATTACATTTTTGTGGCAAATTTCGGAAACAAACATAGTGCGAACGAAACGTCTAAAACTATGACGGATTGAATGTATCAAAATATATTCATCATTATGTGCGATCTTAAAACTACATTGCTGCTGGTTTGAAAATAAGTTGATGATAGCTTCAAAATTAAAAGAGAAAATACAAAAATGTATCCATGAATCGAACTCGCGACCCTTTAGTGATAGCTACACGCTCCAGCTCTCTCGGCTGTTTCAGCATCTCAGTAAATGAAAAATGAAAGTGGAACAGCTTCTTCCTTAAATGAATGTGTCACAGAATCGCTCGATGGTTGGCGGTTTCATCGTGAATTTGAAAGAGCAGTCAACAATAAATTTCTAGCGCACTGAACTGAATTTTTTATTGCAAGGGTCATGATTGGTTGACAGATGGTCTGATTTGCTTCAGCTGTTGGCTAACGCTTGTAATTTTCAAATGCCTGCCACAATTTTCCGTTGATTTCCAAATTGCGTGCTACTTAAAAGTCACAACTTTTTGCTGTGTACAATAAATTTAGCAAAAATGAAATTTGAAATCTTTGTTCAAATAATTCTATCACAAATATTGGGAGTTCAGTGAGTTTAATTGATAAACAGTACTCTTACTGTTGAAATTTCCAGCTCAGAAAAAAATAATTATCTTAAATATCAAAAAATAAATAACTTTTTAGCTGAGAAAAACTGTTTTCCTTGGTTCGTAAAATTTTATGAAAAGTTTATATTCCCATCAAATATGTATTATGGTGGAATATAATATTTCGATGTGATTGTTGTAGTTGTTGTCAATTGAACGAGAATTAGTCACATTGAAATGTAAGCAACATCGTAGACTTTGTAATTTAAACGTTCGCGGTGCATGCCATTTTCAAAAAAGTAACGATAGACTTCAAAAATTTTAGTGGAAAAATTAATTTATCAACTTTTTTCACCTGGTGGGTCGCGAAGAATATGCCAGACAGCTAGGTGGGTCGCGCACTCGAAAAGTTTGGGAACCTATGGCGTAGGTAATGATGTATCACTGTCTAAAGAATCACAAATTTTTTTTCCACGCTTCACGTTTTTTAATTTTGACCATTTGCTTGAACTCTTTGTCACATGCTTGATAACACTCGTACAAAATTCTTGAATAACCACTACGTTTCCACCTCTGAAAAGTATCGTGTACTTGCACCACTTTCGTCTGTAGTTCAGAATCCCACCACGGTTGCGGAATTTTTCTCCCGGGGTTTACATTTTTCACCGATGTAATAGATGCTATGCTTTCTCGGATAATATTACAAAAATCGTCAAAAAACCTCAAAGAATCAATTCTTCTCAAGACTTCTACTGAGTAAGACTCCCAATCTATGCGGTGATAAGCTCTAGCATACCCAGTATTGCACGAAGAAAACTCCATCTCGAACACAATCGGCACATGATCACTACTGAAGGGATTATTCAACGTGTCCCAAGTGAAACATAAGCTGATATCCGCTGATGAAACTGTTATATCGATGGCACTAGAGGCTCTTGATCGGTCGAATCTAGTGTGATTTCCATTGTTAAGGACGACCAACCCTAGCGATTCCAGAACGTCGTAAACAACGTTGCCTCTCCTATCGTTTTCTGCATTACCCCAAAGCGAGTGCTTTGCATTCCAATCTCCACCCACTATGAATGGTTTGGGGATAGAGTTAAGGAAGAGTTCTAGCTCCCTTGCGTTTATTGTGGAATTTGGATGAATGTAAATTGATATTATTGTAATAACTCCACTAGAACTGTTGATTGAACAACCAACAACGTCGATCCCAGCAGGTCCATTGAGATGACAGGGAACGGGGTTCATGTGTTCGTTGACGGCTATCAAAATACCTCTAGAGTTGCTCTGATTATCTTTCCTCATAATCTGGAACCCTTTCAGTTGAAATTGCATAGACGGATCTAAATGTGTTTCCGAAAGTAGTATTACAGCTATGTCGTGAGTGTTTGTGAGGTTTACTAGTGAGGCATGTTTTTTCTTGATACCTCTACACTGCCCATAAAAGCATAACTGTCCCATATGGATTTTCGAACCAACACCTTTTTTCGTCGCAATATCTATATTTTAATATATACTTTACTATGCATATGAACATAAACACACTTTGTTTGAAAATGTTGTGGAAAAATATGAAGTTGGTGCAGTCCCATATTGAAAAATAAAGGCATAACAATCTCTATATGAACTTCTGACTCTAATAGCAACTGCAAAACGTGAATTGTGTTCAAGTTTATATATATTGCTAATCAATATGAACAAAATGAGTTACCTGTGTGATTGTGTTAAATGAATATGGCATGTAGAAATGTACTAGAAAATTATAAACATTTGTATGAGCGCGATTTTCTCAATGCCTGCTAATTTAATATGGGACAGTTATGCCTTTATGGGCAGTACAGTTCCACTGGAGAAACTTTAGAGGTATAAGGGACGTAGTGTTGTTCTTGTCGAATCTCATAAACGGTTGGGAGAATCAATCTCCCCTCCACTACTTTGATCAGTCATCAGAAAACGGTGTATGTTTCCGATCGCACTCGGAGAGCCCAAATCGGAGAACTCTTCGCCCATGCTTCCCTCTCCCGCATCAAAACTTGTTTGAAGAGAGCCTGAGGACTCCCCTTCTTCGATTTGATCATCGTCGCTGCTGACGATGGTATCCACTACTACAGTGGATCGTACTTTCAACGGTGGGTACGCCTCATCATCACTGATATAGTGCTTCTCCGAGCTCTTACGCTTCATGCTTGCTGCCTCTTCGTCGTTAGCTCCTAACGCTCTTGAATATTCTGTTGTGCACGATGTTTACGCTTCTTCAGTTGTGGCTGAGATAGATTCTACAGTACGCTGAGTACTACTTGTATTGAGGCTTTGTTGAGTAGATGTGTTCTCCACATCTACAACCTCAGTAGTCGGAGATAGAGCAGCAAACCAGTCAGTCTTCCCTTGCGAAAAACTTGATTGCCTTTTCTTCTCCTCTTCCCGTTTTTTGTTGATAGTGGGACATTTCTTGCTGTCGTTGGCTCTGTGATCTCCGGAGCAGTTAACGCAGACTGGCCCACCAACACATTCGTGATCCTCGTCCACACTTTCGGATTGGCATGAATTACATCTACGATTGCTTTTGCATTGTTTCATCACGTGGCCGAATCTCCAACACTGTCGGCATTGTCTTACCGGATAATTGTATTGCCGAACGGGATACAAAACGTTATCCAATTCGACGTGTGAAGGAATAGTATTCCCTTCTTCTTCTTCTTTCTGGCGTTACGTCCCACTGGGACAGAGCCTGCTTCTCAGCTTAGTGTTCTTATGAGCACTTCCACAGTTATTAACTGAGAGCTTACTATGGCAATGACCATTTTTGCATGCGTATATCGTGTGGCAGGTACGATAATACTCTATGCCCTGGGAAGTCGAGAAAATTTCCAACCCGAAAAGATCCTCGACCGGTGGGTTTCGAACCCACGACCCTCAGCTTGGTCATGCTGAATAGCTGCGCGTTTACCGCTACGGCTATCTGGGTCCCAGCGAACGTGATAACCGCCAATGCTACTGGTATCACCTCTCTTCTGCATGCGTCTAACCTCGATCACTTCGGGATTGCCGGTTTGGTAACATTTGGATTTCTCAAAAGATGTTAGAAAATCCAAGTCCTCATCATCGACGTCTTCGAGATAAGCCACCCCCAAGCATTCGACTAGCCTTTGGGGAACGTTAACCGCATCGTATTGCTTGGTAGATAACTCATTCGCTGCTTCAGCTGAAGCCATAAGGAATTTTGTCTTCCTACGTGACAACGGTAACGCTTTCACATAGGCTCTGCCAAAGTCGTGAGCCACCAGCTTTGCCAATTTGGATATTTGGGGATTGTCTCCTTCCGATTCCGCAATAACAATGTATGGTCCAGGAGACGATTGACCGTATTTCCGCGCGCGATGCTTACGAACAGCGCCGTCCTCCTTGGAAGCCATAGTATCGAAATCGAGCTTTTAGCGACTCGCAGACAAAAAACTTTGTAAACGCTAACCGAGAGTCAACACTACGTGTGTTCGCTTTGAAAGCTGAATGCAAACTGTAGTGGAATAATTAATATTTTCAGAAAAACTACAACCGTTGGAAACAAATAAACACCACACAGTGAATCTTCAACATATTTACTACAATTTTGCAGAAGAAATTTACCGATTCTTAGTGTTTTAAAATTGATTGTCTTAAACGATCTTTTTCCCTACGGGTGGGACAAGAATTCGAATCTAGCGTGTCTAAGGTTTCGCAAAACAAAGTAAAATAGAGAAATTTTTTGACTTATATTCGCACGATCAGTAATATCCGCTTAAGTTGAAGGTCATATGTGGAACTTAAGTTGAACTTTTGCCCCCCTATGGGCCAAACTTGGTTTCCAAACATTTATGCGAAAACTAATACATATTAAAGCATCCTAACAATAAGCCTAGATAAGCCCTTACATAAAAAACGAATAAGTTCTTAGTTTTATTTTGATCCATGTAATGAAAGTTCTACCAAAAATTTCAATTTTCACGGCAAAAAACAAGAAATTGCTATAACTTTTCCGGCTCTCAATTGATTTCTAAGATATTTTGAGCTAAAGTTCCATACTTGAATTGCATTTGAAGTACCGTAACACTTTAAACATTTGTTTTGAATTAAGCTAGAAATCTTAAAAAGAAATTCTTGTCCCACTCGAACTTTTGTCCATCTTAATCTAGAGTAGAAAAAATCCATATCCGTTGTAAAGCTCTGGTGTTTCTAAGCTTTAGACTTTCGAAGAGTATACATCATAGCTAGTACAATTAACATTAACCTTGATAATCTTCTTCGGGTTGTTAGTCATTATGTGAAGAGCAGATTACATACAAGTAGACGAAATACTGACGAAATCAAAATCGACCACGCTTCGTCGTGGCGCTTCTCGAGGCACTCAGATTTGTAGATCTCGCCATTTACTGTGCCCCTTGTCACGAAAGGCTCACTCCTCAGTCCGCTAGAGCAGACGGCCTGCCAAATGAGATATTTGGAGGCAAACTTCGACATTTTCTTCTTCTTAATTTTGTCGTCCACATCGAACTTGCTCTTGCCGGTGAAAAACTCCAACCCCGAAATTTGCTTAAAATCAGCTTTTATATACGTTTCGTCGTCCATCACACAGCAGCCATATTTTGTCAGCATCTTCTCGTAGAGCTTCCGTGCCCGAGTTTCAGCCGTCGATTGTGGCCGCTCGTCGCGGTTTGGGAAGTTCTGTACCTTGTATGTATGTAGTCCAGCTCTCTTCTTTCACGACTTGAGACGTTGAGATTTGCTTTAATCATCCGCTTCACCTTTCCCTCCGTCTTTTTGTTCTCCGGTCCCGGTTTTCTTCCAGCTCCTTTGCTGTGGTCCAACGTCAACCGCTCCTGGAACCGCTTCAACACTCTGGAGACGGTTAAATGGTGAATGTTCAACATTTTTCCCAACTGCCGGTGCGACAGGTTAGGAAATTTTTGTTTGGAAAGAATTTGTTCTCTCGACTCGCATTGGTTCACCTCCATTTTCGTTGAATCGAAAAACACGACATCGAGTTTGACAGCATGTAAACAATACACATCAATGAGAAAGTGTGCAAAATTTGGTTGATTTTTACCCAATGGTAGAAAAGTTATGCCCTGTTGAATGTGTCGCAATAATTTCGTGTTCGTCCTTTACGTTGTTTTCCCTCTTGTCTCCCTTTCTACTGTCAGAAAATGTTGCAATCAGTAGGCGTTTGGATTATACGAGAAATCATTGCAATTAAGGTGACACGGGAGAACGTGTTATTTTCCTTATCTTTTGTCTCACTCTAACAATTATCATCAAAACTTTGCGAAAGCAAATCTCGAATTTTAGTGGACCGATGAAGCTGAAAATGTATTAGGTTGTGCACTTCATATTTAGAATCATAGTAATACATTTTTCGCATCGATATATGCAGTGGTTTTTGGGATTTGCTTCTTCAAATGGATAGGGTGATTATGATGACGTCCCGTGTGGCCTTAAAATGTAGCATATTAAATCATTGTCAAATTGCTCCTTTATTGTTTGTCTCACTCATAATAGTAATTTAGGGAAAGTGTACCAGTTATGGACATAGTGGTTCCCTATTTGGCCACATGCGACATTTTGATAACTTTCACATTTTAAATCCTTTTGAATGCTTTAACAATAAGATGTATCTTAAAAAATTTCATTTAGTTGTAGAAATCGACTGATTAGCACTGATTTCATTGATATTTTTTTCTGATATTAACGGTCAGTGAAACACCGTGATGCCGGGAAGAAGAGAGAAAGTCCCACCGAACACTTCAAGTGGGAATGGTCCTATTCGTTTCGGTCGGGATGCGCAATTGCAAGCGCACTCGAAGTCAGCATCCTTAATTGATCGCTATTAGCTGGGTGCCACCCAGGGGACGGGGCATTGCAATTGCGCAGAGTCATTAAAGATGCACCTCGCAGAGAGTGGACTTATCTGATGGAGCAACGCCAACCCGTAGAAAGCCGTCAGTCCGGTTTTCAAATATGTTCTAAGCTGGATGGATGCATCTCTCGTCCGGATGATTGCAATGGTTTGGGGGCCTTTCCTAGAAAAAAAAGGCAACCTGGCAGGGGATTATTAGGCGAAATAAAGAAGACAGAACAAACGTGCAAAAAGTACAGTCCCCACAGGGTTCGTCGCTGTTACTATCGGCGCTTAGACCGAATCATATGTTCTAGCTAAGCACCGACTAGCGAATGTTCCCCCAGCAGCGCTTGCTACGATTGGAATCATTCGTTTTACGATGATTGGGAGAGAACGGATGGAAAATCACTGTGTCGCATGCGGAGTTGTTCTTGCTGGGGAGAGGTTCAATCGTTTATGATGCCTTTATGCGTGCTTTGAATAAAGGAAACGGTCAGGTAGATTGAGACCCACCAGAAAACTTTTATGTTCCAGAGGAAACCAGTTTAATTTAAATGCTGGGACCAGTGAAATATGTAGTACATATGCCAAAAATTTGAATTTGTGGTGCCATTCAGAATGTCTTGAGGTTTTAGTTTCTAGAGGTAAGGGTCGCTTGTCGGTCACATGACAGCAGGGATGCCAGGTGATTTGACAATCCAATTGCGAAGTATATGTAATGTTTTGTTTTACAGTAGTTGTTAGAGCTTCCGCTTGGCTAGTTAGCCGTTAACGATAAATCATAATTAAAAAGTATTACACAATTGATTGTCGAAGATTGTTGAAGCTTTTTGAAAATATATCAAAGCAATGATATAAAGTTAACAAATTTACACATAAATAAGGAGAATTGTTCGAAATTGAAGGTTACATCAAGATCGGGACAAATAGTTCATTTCTTTGCTGGTATTCATTCATAAAAACAATAAGCAAGCAGATTCAACCGACGCTCTTTTTCGTTTATTTGGGTAACGTAGAGTTTCCAGCATTATGGTGGTCAAAAATAGGGAAAATGTTCCAATAGTTTTAAGTATAAGTACAATAGTGTGTGTGTTTATATACAATCCACCTCCCACTGACCGGCAGTGCTTTTATGGCAGAAAATTGTATGCATGCATTTATTGATACCCTTCGATGTCTTTATATCTGCAGACAATTTTAGCCCAGGAGATGAAAGGTGATAGCTCTACTGAAATTCCAACGACCCATTTTAAGAATGGCAGTAAATACACACACATTCTGAGTTCATTTTCATATATAGTAAGCCCCGCATTAAAAGACCCAGATGTCAAATGGATATCTGAAATGTTTTTACACTTCCCGAATGGAAAATTGAATTTTCGACCCTGGCACGTATTTAGTTTCATAGGGTAATAGGTGAGTGATTAATAATAAACAATGATTTTACCGTCGCCGCACTGTGTTTACCGCAAAATATTACACACTTTTTCACTACACTACGCACGTAACATGATCGATTCTGACCGCATCACCAGCCCCTACAGGAGCAAGCGTCACGGTCAAAGGATCATACACTACTTTTGGGTATAAGTACGGTAGTGTCGTAAAAATAATAATAAAAAATTCATCGCACTACATCAAACCGAACATTTATTCAGTTTTATGAATGTTAATGTAAAACATCAAAATAAGTTATCTATTTTGTTATCTATTTGGTCGGTGTTGAGTCAGAGTGAATCAAGTGACATTTTTAAAATTTTGAGAAAATTGGGCTCAAAAATAACCAACATGATTCGACATTAGTATCGTTTTTTTCATGAATTAATGTCTTCAATCCGTAAATTCAATTCAATTCATTGACACTACGATAGCTTAAAAACTAAAGTTTTGTTGTATCAGGGCATTAAAGACCAGAAATATTCAAATATGCGAACAATCAGAGTTGACCAAGTGAAAATGTTGAGTATTGACTAATATAAGAACGATATAAAAGTTGGTTCAAGGATTTTCTATACAGACACCATATGACTACCAAAAACTACTATCAATCGAATGCTTTTTGGCACTTGGTCCATTCTGTTTGCACAGAAATTTTTGCCATTTCTGACCAACTATTCAAATATGGTAAATGACCAGAAATCAAATTCTGATGCATCGAATTATGTAATATTTATGAGTTTCTATTGATGGATTAGAAAAAGACACATTCCATGCCGATAAAACTGATAAACCATCGAAAAATATTGTATTTCATCGAATTTCAAACTGATAGTTTTTGTTGTTAAGCAAAAAAGCACTTGGATAGTGATAATGAACCAGTGCACGTGTTCACTCGTTGACGTTTCAGCGGTGCCGTGTTATGGACCAATGCACGAATTCATTAATTTGACGTTTGAGCAGTGCCGAATTCACTCGTTACCATGGTCACGTAAATAACACGGCACCGCTCAAACGTCAACGAGTGAACGCGTGCATTGGTCCATTTACGTGACCATAGCAACGAATTCGACACCGCTCAAACGTCAAATTAGTGAACTCGTGCAGCGGTCCATTCTCGGGAGAGATGAGATCGCAATAAGCCTTGCTTGCGACAAGTCGAATTTTTACTTTCTGTCACGGATTTTCTCACTAGCGTAATTAAAATACTTTGGTGTTTCGGCTGAAGAATTTTTATATTATGTTTTATACTATGTTACTAGCTAAAATGATCAAATGTGGATATGATTGTATGACATTTCCCAGCATGACGTTCCCCAGAACGACATTCCCCAGAACGCCATTCCCCAGAATGGGACATTCCCCAGAAAACAAAAAAAAACAAGAGATTTTAGTGGCGTTAAAATCCAAGTAAATGGTAAATAGTAAACAGTGAACGCATCGCACTGGAAAATTAGAGGAAAATCAAATTATAGTTTTCGCAGGTGAAACATGTTCGTATTGTTTTTTTAATGGCAGAACTTTCGGTTTGTTGCAGTCTTCGATTCATTGAATAGAGAATCTTGAAATCAAAAATTCTAGAAATTAATCAAACACAGCGCCACTTATGAGCGGAAATGTAATTCGAGCCGTTTGGAGCATTTTTATATATTTTGACGATTTTCTCCTTACAAACTTCAAGCTCGTTTAGCCCCTCCTTAGTCCATAGTGCACACAGACTACGATATTTTGTAGCTATTAAGTTTTGCTGTAAAATAAAATTATCAAAGGCAAGAGAAATTTTCTAGTGTAATTGTGTTCCATTAATCTACATACTTACGAAGACAATAAACCTAGGAAGAACAGCATATGTTCGTAAGAAGGGAGAATATGCTATGAAAGCAGAAAACCAAATTCTTTAAATTTATTTTGTACATTTGGAATATTACACTATACAAATCACCCTTCGAAAATACAATTAGAAAGAACAGCCAATTTTAAAAGAAGGAAGAATAACTATGAAAGCAAAAAAATCCAATAGCTTGGGTCAAGTTTGATCATAAATCATAGTATGGCATATGTAAGAGTACCTTAACTTAAACTGTTGTGCTACTTTTGCTCGAACGCCAATTCTCAGAATGCCAGTACCCCAAACAACCCGTTTCCCCGATTAGCCTAGTTCCCGAAAAATTTTTAGATCTTATAATTGCCACAACTTTTTGAGTTTGAAGGTTGTGAATGAACCGGTTATCTGATATGCACCCTTCTTCACTTGATTGGCGGTTCTTTCGAGTCTAACCATCATTGGCATTTTTGGCAAGAAGTTTTTGGATGACGTTATAATCTATATTATCTTCTTCTTTTAATTGCTCATCATTCATTCTAGTTCAGCACCCAGTCCTTAAAGACAATTCTTGTGCCTATTTGAACTGCATCACTTTTCGTGGAAATGGGTCATTCGGAGAGATGATTCAGAGATGATTGGGGGGATAGGGGAAGATGATTCGCATTCGGGGAAATGAGTAGCACAATCATGTGAAGTAGATGTAAAATTGTCAAACAGAATTTTCCCCTTAAAATTTTGGTTGGGTCTGCCGATGAACCACGTAGTCATGTATTTTGGATTTTCAAAACCACCTCCTTCCCCCTTTGTGATTTTTTGTCCTTACAATCGTTTTGAAATTTGCATTGGCCGTGGTCTTTGGCCAAACCATGCCCCTATAGATGACCATCCGATTTTATTCGCTTGGGATCCATAATAATGATTTTGACAAAATAATATTTTGGGTGAATTTACGTCTGTGTCCGGAATTCTAAGCTTCTGGGAATTCGAATCAATTCAGTAGGTACATTTTTTAACGCAAAAAAATAAAATAATCAGTTTTTTTTTTACTTTAAAAACGTATAAAAACGATTCTGGGAAATGTCCCATTCTGGGGAACGTCATTCTGGGGAATGTCGTTCTGGGGTTTGACTTTCTGGGAAATGTCCTACAACCGTGGATAGTGTTCAAACTGAACGGAAAAAATGTGTACAACAGTCAAATCCGAAGTAGCGCTGAAAGGGTTAAAGTGTGTTGGAAGTATTAAGGTTGGTGACTTCAAGAAAAAGCAGTAGGACAACTTCTAGGGTTTCTATGAATGGATCAATGTACCTCTTGCGGATGTGATTGTACCATTCTGTTCAGACATTCCAAAGTGTTCGGTGAGAGCTTTCCATTTACCATTCTTTAATTTAGTTTACATGTTTTAAATTACAGGAACGGCTACCAGATACAAACTTTGACTTCCCAGCCCTTCTTTGACATTAGATGAAAAATTGTTAATGTTATTGTTGTTTCAACTTTCGGGGTGGAAATTGGAGCAAGACCGAATACTAGTGATAATGGTTTTAAGTTGATGATCGATGATCTTGTCTTCCTAAAAATGATTACTATATAATGGGAGGGGGGCAATTTTTCTTTTCGTTTCACAAGGAAGAAATACCTTTGTCCCATCCCAGGAAACCGATCTAAACAACGGAGTGGGCATTACATTTCTTAGCGACGCCACTTCCAACGATTTGACCTATCTCTCCCAAAATGAAACGGTTGGTACGGTTGTCCCCGTTTCTTCCTTTGTAAAATTGAAAAATTTTCGTCTATCACGTTATTCATTCGTGGATAATTTGATCGCCGTGAACTTCATAATTATCTTCAATCCCAAGTCTGCACAGTGGGCCCCATTTTTATACTTGTATCATATTTTCGATATGTTGGAAATATTAATGCTGTCAAGAAAATACTAGACGAAATTCAGGTGTTTCCAGGATGCTTTTCAATATTGGCTATGCAAGCACTTAGAATAGAATAGAATAGAATTAAGCAAAAAAGCACTTGGTCCACTCTGACTGCACACTTTCATCGATTTTTATCGATCATCCATAATCAGTCATTTTTTTTTTATCTTTATTAACGAGATTTTTAGCCCTGGGCTAGTTCATCTCGGGACCAACGGCTTTACTTCCCTTCCGAAGGAAGTCGTCACTGAAATTTTTAGTGACTATCTCGGGGATGGGATTCGATCCCAGGTCCTCGGCGTGAGAGGCGTGTGTTCTAACCACTACACCAGGTCCGTCCCATAATCAGTCATTTGTTACATATATCTCTTTTAGTTTTCAACATTCCTGAAATCTGATCAAAGTTAGATGAAATGCATGCATGAAATGGTAATGCAATTTTGCATATAATGACAGAGTAATCCAATTTTCTCAAGGTTTGTACTTGGTCCACTCTGACTGAACACCGACCAATTAGAAATCTATATTGAAAAATGGAATGGTGTTTGTATGTCACGAAATGGCTTACGAACGGGTCAACGGATTTGAATGATTCTCTCTCAGTTTTGTTCGTCAAGGGTTCCGACGTGTTTGTGTGTATAAAAATCCGAGAATATTCACCAGGAAAGTTGAAAAAACGAGCGCGAACGAAACTGTCATTTTATATGGGACGATCAAAGAGTTTTTCAACAGCCTACTTGATGGCAAGACGAAGTTTGCTGAGACCACTAGCAAGAAATATAAATAATGAAATCAATCATTATGATGTTTAGAAAGAAAACGATTGCGCAATGGTATAACAACATTCAATCATCCAATATTCCAGTCTGTCATCTAAGAGATTATAGTTTTCATTTTCGTAGCTAAAAAAATCAAAATATTTTTCATTACGGCCAATGCGTAGAATTATTACATCTGGTCAAACATTTTGTTTTGAAAATTTAGCTTAAATCTTACATTAATACTTGTTTTTAATTATGAATCGTGGTTTACGGCTAACCAGCCGAGTGGAAGTTTAACAACTACCGAAAAGCTAAACATTACATATAATTTGCAATTGGATTAGATGGACAAATTGATGTGAAGATTTGCGAAAAAGTTACACGTCTTCTCAGTGAGAATCGAACTCACGACTCCCCGATCTCTAGTTGGGGCGCGTTAACCACTACGCCATGAGAGGACTCATGAACGCAGAAGTTAACCTGAATTCGATTTCAGCTCAATAATCACGTGGTCCTCTTTCGCAAAGTGCACCTCTTTCGGAAGAATTAGATGCCCATCCAAACACAACGCTTTCTATATATATCCAATGCCTAGCCCGAGAGCGCATTATTTTTTAGGTAGTGAAATGCCACACAACACTCTCCACCGACGTGGTGGCTGAGATTTCTATTGTGTAGGCTTCCAATGGGTCGCGACGTTCCGTAACCGGTCGTTTGAGAACGTCGCGACCCATTGGAAGCCTACACAATAGAAATCTCAGCCACCACGTCGGTGGAGAGTGTTGTGTGGCATTTCACTACCTAAAAAATAATGCGCTCTCGGGCTAGGCATTGGATATATATAGAAAGCGTTGTGTTTGGATGGGCATCTAATTCTTCCGAAAGAGGTGCACTTTGCGAAAGAGGACCACGTGATTATTGAGCTGAAATCGAATTCAGGTTAACTTCTGCGTTCATGAGTCCTCTCATGGCGTAGTGGTTAACGCGCCCCAACTAGAGATCGGGGAGTCGTGAGTTCGATTCTCACTGAGAAGACGTGTAACTTTTTCGCAAATCTTCACATCAATTTGTCCATCTAATCCAATTGCAAATTATATGTAATGTTTAGCTTTTCGGTAGTTGTTAAATCTTACATTAATGTAACTCTCATTGAATTTTCAATTCAGGGGCTCAAACGTAAAGTGGTGTAAGTCACATTTTAGTCGTTTTTGAGTTAAATATGCTAAAAAATATATACTGTTTTCAAAGCCGATCGAATCATATGCGGAGAGTGTAACAGTTCGTAGTAATGCAGCCCTTAGCAACCGAATTATAATCTACTGGATCACCGAACACCCCTTTGGTTGCAAACCTAGCACAGAAAATGGAAAATATTCACCTCTGTTTCTTGATCAGTATGAAAATATATATAAGCCAATGCACATTGGGGAATTCCGAACCCAAAGGTGGAAAAAATTGATAAATTTCACAATAGAAAGATACAATATAAGTTTTATAGCTCATTCGAAAGGAAATTTTCGCAGGAATCGATTGGTGATGGTTTCATGTGGGGCCACTCTGGAATTAGCTCTGGTGCCCGTTTTGCCCCGATCCCTTGGAAATTTTAGATTTTCATGTTGTTTTGAGTAAAACTATTTTATTGTGGAGATTATTTCCCATGAAATCCATCATTTCTAGTCCATTCAACAATGTTTCCCAGAGAACGTAATAAAAATATGGAAATTTAGGGGATTATGGGGCCAAATGTACAATGAAATATTTTTGAAGAGGAATTTTTGTTTTAAATTTTTCAACATGTTTTTTTATTGAAATAAATTCTAAAATAGTCAAATAATCAAGAATATAGCTTGCAAAAACAAGTTGTAGTAAAATTTGTAGTATATGTATGATAATTATGTATGCTCTATGCAACATATTGTGAATAATTTACCTTCTTATATCACAAATTCCAAACATTTCCAAACGATGTGTGATAGTTTGGGTAAACGATTTTGATCTGAATGATCAATTGCCGTTAGCCTCATATATATAGGAGCATATAGTTTTTTGGCTTTTTTTGCCCCAATTCCCCTAAACACGATTTCTTTCGTAATTAATTCAACTTTTTTCCCCAATCAAATTTATTATGTACTGAATTGCTTATTCTGTATCTGATACAATATTTAAATCATAAAACATAGGAGATTTTGGGGTTCTTTTACACATAAACAAAAAAATAACCAAATGAAAAAATCAAAAATGAATCTCATCATCAGCCGTTTTTTCTGATTGCAACAAATTACTCAGGATCAGGTTAGTTATTCAATTATTACTGTAGAAATTTCGTGAGAGTCAAATTTCATTTTACAAGAAATTATTCGGGAAATAATTTTGTCTTTTTATGGATATTTGGTATTCAATATTCCAATTGCCATCATACACTACAGAAAAAGTTATCATAAAAGTGATAATGCAGTTGTTAATAATGCTCAATTCTAGATTTTTCCAAAATCGATCATTCATTTCATTAGTATAATTTATAGTTACTATGTTTGTTATGTTGCCCCTACATTTGCTGTTAACAGATTGCTTGTTGGTTGTTCCTCATGGTGAACCATACTTTGTTAATACTGTAAACAGTAATTATGGTTACATCTGTTCGACTGAATTTCAAGCATGTTCAAGAGCCTTCTAAAATGCATAACATGAAGAAATGTAAATTAATCAACTCATTACACGTAGTAAAGATGGACAAATTATGGGTGAAAATATGAAAAAAAAATCCACGAGCTCGGCTGGGATTTGAACCCAGGACTCTTGTATGCTAGACGAGCGCTTTACGGGCTCGGTAGCTTAGTTGGTAAAGCGCTCGTCTGGCATACAAGAGTCCTGGGTCCACGGGGATTGGATTACCGAACAGCTCAATATAAGCGTCGATTTATTTTGAATTAAGCCTTATTAACTACTACATCTTCAATCAAAATGTGCCATATTGAAATATATGGAAGACTTTGTTTGTTTATGATCACTTTTTCAGTAGTAGGGTGCAGGCAGAGCTACTTGGACACTTCCACGCAATTTTATTCTCATGAAATTTCTTCAAAATGCAATTTTTTTCTCATGAAATTTCTTCAGGTATGATTGTGTAACTAATTTAATTCTGAGTGATTTGTTGAAATCAGAAAAAAAACTGCAGATGGTTACTAAATTGATCCATTTTTGAGTGTTTTTATTTGTTTTTTTTTTATTTATGTGTAAAAGATCCCCATAATCTCCTATGTTTTAGGATTTAAATACTGTATCAACTACTGAATAAACAATTTAGTACATAATAAATTTAATTCGGAGATATCTGTTCAATTAATTATGAAAGAAATTGTTTTTAGGGGAATTGGGGCAAACAGCCAAAAAACTATATGCTCCCACTATCTCCTATCAATGAGGCTAACGACAATCGATCATTTAGATCAATATCGTTTACCCAAACTATCACATATCGTTTGGAAATGTTTGGAATTTGTGATATAAGAAGGTAAATTATTCACAATATTTTGCATAGAGCATACATAATTATCAAACATATTCTAAAAATGTTAATACAACTTATTTCTGCAAGCTATATTCATGATTATTTGACTATTTTGAAATTTATTTCAATATAAAAACACGTTGAAAAAATTCTAAACAAAAATTCCTCTTCAAAAATATTTCATTGTACATTTGGCCCTATAATCCCCTAAATTTCCATCTTTTTATAACATTATCTGTGAAACATTGTTTAATGGACTAGAAATGATGGATTTCATGGGAAATAATCTCCACAATAAAACAATTTTACTCAAAACAACATGAAAATCTAAAATTTTCAAGGAATCGGGGCAAAACGGGCACCATAGCTTATCCCAGAGTGGTCCCTTATTCATGAAACCATCACCAATCGATTCCTGAGAAAATTTCCTTTCGAATAAGCTATAAAACTTATTTTTTATCTTTATATTGTGGAAGTTATCAATTTTTTCCACCTTTGGGTTCGGATTTCCCCAATGTGCAATGTTTCAACCCAAGTAACACAACATGTCTCATATAAATCACAATGACTTCAATATGACTAATGAGAATGTTCTGTTTCATAGCGAAAAAACTGTAATTCATACTTATATATGACTGGAAAAGCGCAGAAGGTGGAGCTTGTGCAACATATTTTTGTTGTCAAAATTATGTATCATATGGGTTTAGGTATACATAATTATGTATTATACTTTGGTCAACAAACCATTAACGCAACAAAATACTGAGAACATTTGGTAGTGGAAAAGCATTGGATGGTCGACAATGAAAAATGTAAAAGTGCAAACATTGACAAGCCTTCATTTTTGATTGCATAACTGTTATTGATTGATAACTGTTATTTAACACTAAATTAATAGGGGTATTCACTTAAAGCTGCGTAACTAAGGTTCTGCGTATTATTGGCAAAAGAAATATTTCAGATGAAATAATTCCTTTCTTGCCTGATCGTTGACGAATTTATAATCTAGTTATCCAACCAAAAACGTTTAAAGAATTTGTTATTGTTTGATTTTTTGAATTTTCGGTCGCGGTACCTTCAAGAAGCACACTCAAAATGAAAGCTTAGGAAATGCTGAAGGAATATCAGGTTATTGCGCGAAAGCTGCCTGAAAAGGATCGGAACCCTTCGCTGTGCAAGACCAAAATCTTTGCACCGGCTCAGATCGTGACCAAGTGCCGTTTCTGGAACTTCCTGCAGCAGCTGCGTTAATTCATCCTCGAAAAGACTCCACTACGCGTCATGAACTTAGGCATCTGACTGCCCTACGATTCCTGCTCCGATACGCATACCGCACTATCACTCAGTGCTACAGCGATACGCCTTCGAGTCACCGTGTCCGTGCCCGCTCTATCCAAATCATAAAGGTTGAATCGAAGATCCAAGACCCGTCGTGTTCACATCAAATAGTTCTACGACTCCAAGAACCACTACAAGCGCTACCGGAAACTGTTCTCGTTCTGCCAACCGGATACCTACTACCAGTGAAGAATTCTAAGTCGCCGTTCATTTTTCTGTTGGTTCCACTCTTCTTAGGGAGTGAAACAAGTGCTCTAATTGAATAATAAAAACATGTATAGTCATAATCAATAGTTATAGCTCATATAAAACATGAGAGGTCATTTTTTTCTGATATGTAATCCGAGATACTCAAATAACCTGAACAACACAAAAAGTTTCTCAATAGCAACTCTTTCGATAGCTCGGATTATATAGATAAAATGCTTCATCAAATGATCTGGCTTCGCTCAATGCTTAAATCACTGACATTATCACCGATTTGTGAACATGCGAAACCTGAGGCACATATATCATATTTACTTGAAATTTTCGATGATAACACGGCATTGTGGGACATTCCTCTAAAACTCTCTAGTTCCGTGCAACAAAGATGTGTAAATAAATTGACTTATTTTAGCAAATGGGCAACCAATTAAATGATTGCTCAAGTAAACTTGCTTCCATCATGAGCGTCGTAACCACTTATTGGTTAGATGGTTAGAACAGACGCTTCCACATAATGTTTAATTGGCCCATTTCCCAGGTCTGGTTTATGAAAGTTTAGATCATTTTCTGTTGCGGAAGTATTCGCGGACTTCTGGATAATCATTTATTTGAATGTTTATTTATTCTCTGATAATAGTTGTTACGACGACGAACGCATTCTTTGATTGATTTTGTGTCGATTTTTGACAGTCGGAAATGTTTCATGTGCAGTTTACACAATTTTGTGAAAGATTTAAAATAGTCAAATAATCGTGATTTACGCAGCATTTTACGCTGTTAAGTGAATATTGTGCATCCCAGTAATCGCTGCAACGTCGCTCAACTGTCGCGTCGCTGGACTGTTGAGCGCTTTGCAGTTTAGTGCTACAGCGACGCATTGAAATAGCCTGTTTCGCTTGAGCACTAACATGAAAAGGTCGCCAGCGACCAGCGACGTTTTGGTCGCGCGAAATAGTTGAGCGAAGTTAGTGTTCGTTCTTGATTATGTCTGCACTGACAATACCCTTAATATGCGAATTGAAAATTATGGTGAAATATGCACTATTGCTTCGAAAAAATCAATTCGCCCTTATAAATTGTTCAATATACATTTTTCGACATCAAGCCAAGTAAATATTTCCAAAAAGGAATCATCAGATTTTTCAAATTAGTTCATTATTTTGTTTTCTACTAATACACTGAACTTTTACTAAACTATTATTACTTTTTTCAAAGCTTCAGAACAAAAATCTCATTGTTATGGTAAATATTCAAAAATTAAAGATGGTCCCCTTAGACACACTGCATGTCGAGTGTTTTGGGAAAAGACAAAAATTTCATTGCCAATCATTTGCCATTGTTTCATTCAAGGCAGTGAAAAGTTTTCAGGGACAACTAGTGTGATAATAAATTTACAGTGTGATATAAGTTTGATAAATCACTTGACTATGACAGCATAAATGGAAGTTGTAGCATGGAAGTTGCTTCTCAAATCTCACGAACCCTTGTTGATTGATACCTGAAATAAAATAGTCTAATCAGGTTATTATCAAAAACTATTCCGGCAAACTTTATGTTACAATTTTGTTGACGGAAAACTCCTATACGAAATGACTATGAAGCAAGAGGTGTATCACTCCTGATGCATCGAAATAATTTCATGCATGCAAATGCATTTAAATGCACACTCGATAGATTTACAATTCATGGCTTGCTCAAACGTTTGATTGTTGTTCTTGTCGAAGTGTCAAACTCAGTTTTTGCATAAACTTTAGAAGAACTGTGCTACCACACCTAAAAACGGTCAACCCGGTACCAAGAGGGACTGAAAACATTCATCATTGAAGTGCCGGGTATCGATATTTAAATTACGGCTTCCCCAAGACAAGGACAAGACAAGAGGACAAGGTGCTGGAGTCCACAACGGAAAAGTGTGAAATCAAGGAGATTGTAAAGATGGAATGTTGGCGTATTCAACGAATAAAATCTATCCGATATGATTTATTATTGTTTTGTTAGTCATAGCTGCTATTTTACTGACACCAGGTCAAAAACGATTCTCTATCACGCTCTATGGGAGTATATTCGGAAGTAGCTATGCGTTTTATGACCTAAAGATCCTATGCTGTTGTCTCTAACGGATAGGCGGTCTCTGATGATAGGCTGTCCACTTGCTGTCATTTATGAAGAGTGTATTTCAGCAAATATTTGTTCCGTAACAACACGCTCAATAACTACGTGAACTGTTTTTTATTTGTGGAAAGCCTAAGTCAAGACTTCCGGAAAAAAATGAGAAATTTAATACGTTGATATATCTAGTCTAGAGTTTGTTGTATTTTACCTGTCTGTAATGGACATTGAACAAAATAATAAGTTATTTGGATCAGTAATTTTGAAGGGTTTTGTTGTTCCTTCCGCCTAGATTTGTATTGAAGAACTGGAAGCGCCAGTAAGTCACAGAATGTGGGATTCCCAGGGAGAAGGTTCCGACTACTCCTGATAACAAATATTACTGAATCTGCAAGGGCATGGGACGATGGATTTCTGTTAAGACACCATCTATAGGTACTCTAGCTCATGTAGTTCACTGTGTACTAATAAGACTTGTTCACTAAATGATTTTTGATTCAAGGATCCATAAGCGGCATTGCAATTTAATATATTTCCGCTCTAATCTTGGTAATCTGAAACGTATAGAATGAGTTGTTAATTATAGAATATCAGTTAATATTATTAGGAAAAGTAAACTATGTTGAACCTTTCACAATAAACAATGAAACGTTGCTATAGCACGGCACGATAGTACGGATCAGTGCTAAGCTGATGTAAATGTAGAAAAAAATGCATTTGATGCAAATCGATGTACATTCGATGTGCATTGAAGAAGTGATCCACCCCTTGCTATGAAGTGTTTTCTACAACAGTGGCAAACAACCACCACACTCTATTCATTCATATAAATTGAAAAATCGGCATTTAGAGCATACCTTAAAAATAAAAATTTACTCAAAACATTTGCTTAAAAGTATTCAGTGAACACCATATGGCGAATTTCTTAGCCGGCAGTGTATCATCCATGCTATCAAAAGTATTAAATGTCACTTTTGTTGCATTTGTTTTATAGACAACTAGAAAAACTTATATTTGACTGAAAATAAACATTATTTATTTATTCAGAACATGTTTGAAAAGAGTATATATTATGACATACATGTAACATGAAAATGACATATTGAGATATGACATATTGAGACTGTATTGAGATTTGTCGTACATGTCTAAAACAATCGAAATAAGACATATATCCAAACACATGTTTTGATAAACATAAGAAGACAAATATAAAACATAATATGGTTGAAACATAGTAAACGTAATTAGAACATTTTCAGCAAAATGGTAGATTTGTATTGCAAAACAAATTATATGCCTTAGTAAAACATCTCTATTCGAGTTCAATATTGAAAGGTTTAACAAAACAAAATAGCGACTTACGTGAGACATCACATGTTTCAAAAACTTTCTAGCAATCATTGTAGGACAAACTGTGTATTTTTAAATTTGGATTTATGTTTTCGGTGTTACTTGTGTTACTTGGGAAGTGTTGACAGTGATCGACCCCAAACAGTGGGTGGTTAGGGGGGGGGGGGGGGGGGCTTATTTCCAAAAATCCTCCGTAGTCAAGATTTACAAAGTGGAAAATGATCATCGGTCCCAAAATAACATCCTGTGAAAAAATGAGAATTTTTGGTGAAGGTTTAGAGGTGGCGCAAAGGGCGTAAGTGCAATTTTCCCATTTTAGTGAACTCTGAAAAAATTTGGTATGCTTTTCAGCTTGTTTTGGTGATTTTAGGACCCTTAAGGGCAAAAAATCACCTCAAAATTGCGATATCTCCACTCCTTTAGATGATATTTGACGAAATATATTTATGCATGCGATTTTTGGCCCTTGTATTGGTTACGCTGACTGATTACTATGAACCCGAATAAGCATATGATTAGCTGGGGAGAATTCCTATGCTAGTAAAATGGAGCAAAGAGCAAAGAAGAATAAGAGAAAGAACAAAGAACACAGAAGAATGTAAGGTGGGGTGGGTGAAACAGTTGGGAGGGTGAAACTAGTGATGTGTTGAGTGTAACTGAGGAATCTTGTAAAATCTCGATTTTACGCAATGGAGAAAAGTTCCAGTAGAAAACGATGATTATATTGGCTTCTATTTAATATTACCTACTTCAGAAATATTTCGAGCAATGTTTCTTCAAGTATCTAAGAGCACCAATTTTTGACCCATCTCTAGTTTTCGACCCATGCATACGATTTAAGATTACTCTTAATAGAAAAATTGCAGTAACGGCTAAAATGTCCTCAACTCCATGCGAAGTTTCATCAATATTCTCCTGGTAGGTATAGATAAATGCATGTCCACTTCACTGCTTTAGTTCAATAATCGTTCGGTTTTTGTTTCCTGGATGTTGATAGCAATTTATTGAAATGAACCGTTGCAAAATCATACATCCTGGAAATTCAGCCTCACACACTATTAATTAAATTCATAACAAATTTATATAAGCATTTATATATACATAGGACATCCTGTGAAAATTCCTTCATGTAGCTCTGTCGCAATTCCTAAAAAAAATATGTTTCAGAACTGTGAAGCTTAAATTGTGTTTAAATTCGAGAGGTTTTCAACCTGAAGTGCTTTATCTCTTGCACTCTATAGAAGCTCGTGCACTTATTTGAATTTTGACTACCGATTTTTTCCTTCTGTTGTTGTTTATATACATCGATTTCATATACAGATGTAGAACGATGTATTGAACTTCAACTGCATTTTCGTTTGTCGGAACTTATGTTGAAGGTGATGTGGCAAAAGTGAAGTATTGGAAGCCCAAACGCAATTAATTGTTGAAATGGCATCATAATCCAGAAATTCCTGTGGAAATTCTAAGAGGAAGTGTTACTGCTAGAAAGCAGAAATCGTTTATGAATTTACCTAATAAGGATATATCGTGCGGGATCAAAATCCGAACACCTATGAAATGAATCTAAATCCTTCCAATTCATATAAAACTCCTTCTATTTGTATGAAGTGTAAGGATTTTGAGCCTGTATTGGTTGATTATAAAAGCAATTGCTGGAGTTATATAAAACGGGCATTCTAAAATACAAAATTAGTGTTGAACTTGCATATAATCACATCTCATACATCCAACCGAAATAGTTTCATGTTTCCGTAGTTCATTCTAATATAACATCATCAGTTACACCTTCCCTTGTTTAACTCACCCCACCTTACATTCTTCTGTATCCTTTGTTCTTTCTCTCATCCTTCTTTGCTCTTTGTTCCATTCTACTTGCATAGGAATCCTCCCCAGCTATTCATATACTTATTTGGGTTCATAGTAATCAGTCAGCGTAACCAATACGAGGGCCAAAAATCGCATGTATAAAATATATTTCGTCAAATATCATCTAAAGGACTGGAGATATCGCAATTTTGAGGTGATTTTTTGTCCTTAAGGGTCCTAAAATCACCAAAACAAGCTGAAAAGCGTACCAAATTTTTTCAGAGTTCACTAAAATGGGAAAATTACACTTACGCCCTTTGCGCCACTTCTAAACCTTCACCAAAAAATCTCATTTTTTCACTGGATGTTATTTTGGGACCGATGATCATTTTCCACTTTGTAAATCCTAACTACGGAAGATTTTTGGAAATAAGTCCCACCCTAGTGGGTGGTGTGTGTCTGTCTTGTTTTCGTTCATGGCTCGTTATCTTCCATGAACGATGAATGTCATGCGTGTTGTTTGAATGCAGGCGGATAAATGGGATGAAATTTTGACTTGTGTGTTAATGATCGTTAAAACATTTCAAAGTCTGCACAGTTTGTTGGGTTGGATAAAGTTCTGAGATTCAGTAGACAAACAAAGCAAATCACAGTCAGCAAAGCCAGTGAAACTCATGCCTATCGCTGCTGTAGGCAAAATGTATTGAAAGTAGCAAAACACCCGTTGCTAATGGCAACCCTAAAGTACAGTAGCAGAATATTTATTTTTCCTGCTGCATTTCCCGCATTTTCAGCCTGCGATGACACTACGGATGCAGAAAATTCATGCACTCAACAAAAGCTACTTGATGAGATTCTAGTTTTTAAACTACCGCAGCTTTGCAAAAATCACGCCTACTTCTCACGGTATACACAACAAGGTAGGCTATTCCCACGTGTAAACAACGATTTTCAATCAAAACATGTGTCATCATTCCTATCGCCAAGCATAGGGCTAGAAGGATAGTAAAAGAGAGCAGGCTTTGCTTTTTCTTGTACTCGTTCGAGATTGCGATAGGAATGACGTCACTACCAAGTGTCATTTTTCGGAATATAATACCTTGTTTCTTTTTATCGTGCCTACTACTATGGGGCTCTACACAAAATTCGTTCTCTCACTTTCACTCCTGCATGAAATTTGTAAACAACAAAGCCAGTAAACGTCAAAATGCCAGTAAACGTCAAAGAGCCCCGTTACCATTCCCAGCCCTGAGTACGTTTACTAGCCAACTTGAATGCAAGATTCATTAGCAGTCAAACCTACTTTGTTTTTGTTCGAGACCCATCGTCATCGACTCTATTCTGGATTGATATATGATCTGTCAGTTTATACAACTTGACACAAGTCGTCGTGCGATTCTGATTTTTGTCGTTCGAATATCTGGTTTTGATCGCTCATTCTGCTAGGAATCTTCAAGTATTCTGACCTAGGAGGGAGAAACCAATACAACATTTCTGTACGTCAAGGTGAGCCGAGATTTATGCTGTCACGATCTGTCACTGTGAGCCCGGATCTTAAATAGTGAACAAACATGAAAAAGCGCGTAATTCATATTTTTGCATTTGCAGCAATGTCACGATAGCACCTCTTATTTTGATAGAACATCTAAATAACGCATCTTTTTACTCTTTTCAATTAAAAATGATAATAAAATGCACAAAAAAACTATGGCCCTTTTCCCATGTTTGTCCAGGAAGGTCGAAGGTGCACAACAAATGAAAATTAACTATTTTCCCCAAGCCAGCTTTGATTGTCGTTGAGGAGCTGAAGTTATCTTACCGTTTAGAAAAGTTTTGTTTCATTTTTCGTGTGTAGTGTCTATGCCTCCCTCCCAGGTTCTGACGTATCACAACAAATAAATTATTGTTCAAGTTTAAAAAAAATGACGTTTTTTGAATGATGAGATTGGGCGTTTGCAACGCAGTAGCTTGAAACCAGAGTTGTTAATCAATGAATTATCGTTAACGATAAAATCTTAAGACGTTCAATCATTGTTGGTACCGTTTATAAAATAATTTGATTATCGTAAATTAATCAGAGACACGTTGATCTATCGAATTAACGTTGGGCTATCGGACGATAACTTATCACTTAATAATTCTCCTTGAAACCGCAATATTCACCTTAAATGATAGTTTAAGCGACGGGAAACAAACACTTTGAAATTTGCATCAGTTAAGTGGAAACATGGCATACATGTTCTGTAAAACAAGTTCCTTTGTAGCTTTCATGAACCATACGAATCCCCCTTTGCTCGAGTTTCAGATTACAACTTGTGTCGAAATTTCATCGCTTTCTTTAGTTTTCGAGTTGAGTCATAGATTTTATCCGCATTCCAATTGTGTAAAGCGTGAGCCTAGTCACGAGCCAGGAAGGAAGATACGCTCTAAGGAAAAAGGGGAGGGTTGTTTGTTTTCCAAACACAATTTTGATGAGCAAAACGTTGCCTAGCCATCAACGATGCGCTATAAAAATTATAATGCGAACGTATTTGAAATCTTGTAAACGCGCTGGAAATAATAAGCATTCGGTCGACACTCCGCTGGATTCTTTCTTTCATGGCACACTTAGAAATCAAGTAGGCATGGAAGTGAACGATTTCGTTGTGATTCACGCCGACTATGATTTTGATTATAATTTAATTCGATCTAAGCACAACAAAACTTGACTTAAGGTGAAGATAAATCGAAGCCAAACCTCAAATTTTCAAGAGGCACAAATCTAGTGAACCGAACATCCGTTTGAGCTGAAAACTTAATCGATTGGTCACTAGCTGGTGGTAACCAATCGATTAAGTTTTCAGCTCAAACGGGTGTTCGGTTCTCCAGATTTGTGCTTTTGAAAATTTGAAGTTTGGCTTCGATTCATCTTCACCTTAATTGGTAAAATTATCTGATTCAACTGGCAAGAACAATACTATTATATCAAGAACCTATTTGAAATCATGCAACGATCGTGACTCACCAAGCGCCCCCATCGCCAACCGACCGTTGTACCATCTTCCCGCATGCTTCGCGCGATCGCAATTTCTCTCGCTCTCTCGTACGACGGCTCTCACCCGAGCCCGACGACGAGGGTTCGGAAACATCTCCTCCAATGAATGATCTCGCACGATGCGCTCGCACGTGGAGCGCGATCACTCTCCGCTGCCGAAAATCGGACTGCATTGCAATAATTCTATTGGTTGGATTTTCTCCGCGGCTCATGACGGGCTTTCTTCGTCGCATGGAAAAGCGGCGCCAACCTGCTTGTCGAAAATTCCTCCGCGTGATTCAAGCCATCGTCTGAGCGCAATCGGCTGAGCGAGGCTTCCGCTCTCCCGAGATGGGGAGTGGATTCTCTCGGGTTCTTTGTGGAGAGGCCCGCCGAACAGTGGCTTTACAGCGGTTGGGTCGGCCGGTCGATATGCATTTTATAGGTGTAAAATTAAGCCGCGCCGAGCTTTGCCTATTTAAACGATCGCGAGCGATCAAAATCGGTCAGTCTAGCTGTTACACGCACTACAAGAGATACAGAGATTTAACCTGTTGCTTCCTGTTCTGTTTTATAGTTTAATAACTCTTAAGATTTTTTTTTTGGATTCGCTTGTTGTGCCGAGTGGTTTGGGTGAGATCGATTCCTTGTACTCATCCCGGATTGAACCCTTCGTTTATGTTTGCTCGCATTTGTGATGACTGTTGTGCACTTGTTGTTGACTAGTTAAGAGACTCGGAAAAATTCTGAACGTGAGCTGTGATTTTTGTGAAGGAAGAAACGGAGGATTTTAGTGACATTGATTGAAAAGGAAAATTAGTAGAATGGCTTACACGTTGATTTTGGTGGCATTGATGAGCCTTCTGTCGGTGGTGTGCTATCTGAAGGTTCTGTACGAGTGGCATCGGAAAGTGCGGGTGCAAACAGTGAAGTCGTCGCGATACGCGAAAAAGTTGCAAAAGTTGGAGGAGAGTCAGCCTCAGGAAGTGGAAGAAGCGCCCGTCGAATTTCCGCAAGCGCCAGGACCTTATCCGTGGCCCGTGTTGGGCAGTGCCGCCATTATTGGACAGTATCCGGCCCCATTCATGGGCTTCTCGGCCCTCGCGAAAAAGTACGGCGATGTGTACAGCATTCGAATTGGCCAGGGTCAGTGTTTGGTGGTGAGCAGCCTGGAGTTGATCCGCGAGGTGTTGAATCAGAACGGGCGCTACTTCGGTGGACGGCCGGATTTCCTGCGCTATCACCAGCTGTTTGGCGGGGATCGCAATAACTGTAAGTACCACTTGTTGATTGAATCTTCCTTTCCGGTTCATGAATCTCTCGCGTCGCGTTTCCAAGATCGAAGCAGGCGCTGCACATCACTTTCGCTTTCCGTAGACAGTTTCGAGCGCCAAAGCGCAGTATGCCATGAGTTAGTTCGTTGCGATGCACCTTTTCCAGAGGGCCGGTGAAAAGTAGTTCACTTTCATTCAACTCTTGAGAGAGCCGTTGCCATGCTAATGCAAATCTTTCCCTATCATTTTGTAGAGTCATTGTTTGAGTGACAGCCCCGGGCATAAATCAATCATCGCGCATAATGGGATCTTATATTAATCTCATACTTGGAAAGAGGGGTCGGCCGGGGGAAGTGGTGCGAAATTCCGCTGGTCATAAAACAAAAGGGAGGCTCGAGTGAGTGAGTGAGCGCAAAAAAAAAGCGCACCCCGGCCGATGGGCGTCACGACGAATTGAGTTTCTGGGCCACGGGAGAAAGTGAAACTCTTTTACATCTCGGGGGTCTCTCCATCTGGGTGAGTTGCTGTGGGCGAGGGCGTCGAGTGCCGGAAGGGTGACGCGCTGCAGTTAGTTAGTGCCTTTGGGATTGCGGTGGTTAGTGGAAGAGGTTTTTCGTTAGAGCGAAAGGGGCGCTTGACAGTGGTCCACCGTTTGCCGCCGGTACTGAGGAAGTGACCTCCTTTTGGGTTGGAGTGGCTTTGGCTAGGGGGGAAGCTGGTTTCTTGCTGGGAAGGTGACGCTGGAATTTTCCTACCGTGAAACTGTTGAGATTTGTCATTATGCCTGCTATTGTCGATAATCCGGAAAGGAAATGACAGTCTGAAGAGGTGTGTCGGACGCTACAAGTGGATAATTGGCGGAACTACTGGATTCTTGAGTGGACAGAAAGATGATTCAATCGATCAATCCACTTCAAGTGCTGGGGAATGTTGGAATTTCCATTCGAATTCTATCAGGCTGCAAAACAATGCTGCACTTGAAGTGTTGTCTGTAACAGTAGGCTGCCTCCGATTGGAAGCAGCCACAGCCTACTGTTACGCATTACACTTCAGATCTGAAAAGCGTGTTCCAATAGTAGGTCAAGGGATTACCGGTGGCCTTGACGGGTTGGTAACTAGCGTGTTTTTTTTGGAAAAAGTAGGCGGTGGCTGTTGATCGCTGGAAGCGATGGCAACTTCGATCTGGGTGTGGTACTTTCTAGATTGATTCGGGAGGTTCGAGTGGTGCTCATATCAGTCCGAAACTGCATTTAGTTTTGTGTTGAATTTGCATTCGTTGGAATGTTTTATTAACACCTCTACCGGCAGCTTCATTTTTTCCCGCAAAATTCAAATTCAAATCGTTATAACTTTTTTATTTTTCAATATTTTTGCACCATTTTTTCACAAGTTCTCAAACAACTCTTCTAGTTTAGGAATCCGTGTCGATATTCATTATCGGTGATCTGGTTTTAAAGATATTCCGATGTTCCTTGGGGGACCGACATTTTCTATATAAAATGTCTTTGGTGGCCATTTTGTTTTTGATTAATTTATCAAAAAAATAAAATATGGGCTATATAATGCCAGGTAATAAGGAGCTTCTCTGAAAAAATCATACATATCGGTTCAGTATTTTTGGAGATATTTGAAGATTACGATATGATGTTTTTTGAAGTTTTTAAGATCTTTATTTGGCCAGCGTGGTTCCAGAAACCTAAATGGTCATTACTTAACGACGGATACACCAGATTGCTTCATTTTTTCACAACATACTCTCATTAATGTATTGTTCCGAAGAGTGAATATCCAAATACGATTAAATTTCTGTAGCCTGAGAAATTAACGAGGGGTTCTAGTTACGGGTCGGTCCCCCAAGGAACTTTGGAATATCTTCAAAACCAGATGACCGATGAACAATATCGACACAGATCCTAAAACAAGAAGAGTTTTTTGAGAGCTTGTGAAAAAATGGTGCAAAAATATTGAAAAACAAAAAAGTTATAACGATTTGAATTTGAATTTTGCGGGAAAAAATGAAGCTGCCGGTAGAGGGGTTAACTCTGAAGAATTTATGTGTGGCTCTTGTGTATAACTATCATACATGATGCTCTAAGTTCACTTTTATGGACCGGTAATTTATTCCACACTAATAGTAAGATACATTTCAGTTCATGCGAACTCAGTAATCAGCACTTTTGATTTAAGCATTTTTTTTTTCAACAATATAAGGCCGATACAAATTTATTTTTGACATTTTGTCCCATCGGACCAAATAACAATTTTTTTTTCGAAAATATTTGTTTTTATTGATTGAAATTCCTTTTGTTAAAAAACATTGTATATCCATCGAGTATTTTAACGGTTTTGTAAACAATGTATCTATGTTTTCTTTGGCCTGCCTCGCGGTCGTCGCTCAGCTTTTGGCTCAGTAGTTGGGAGTATTTATCGGCTGACTTGATTTTAAACAACATTTTGCGCAGAAGAGCAGCTTTCCCTCTGTTCTTGTTACTGTTGGATCCAGGCATTTAGCACACAAGTCTTTGTAACCCGGCAAATGTGTGCTAGCTTGGTAATAATGAAGACTGATAGGATCAAAACAGGACAGTTTAGTGTTCTGAAAAACTGGAAATGATTCTAGATGAAAACCGCAAACATACAATTTATCTTCAAAAATTGGCCCAACTTAGTATATTCCTTCTTATCCAAAGCATATTTGGTCGGTGTTAAGTCAGAATGGACCAAGTCACATTTTTCATATTTTGAGAAAAATGGGTTTAAAGTCTAACGCTCTGTAATTTTTGAACTCATTTAAATTTAGAATCAATATTTCTACACGTCTTTGTATTACTTCCAAACAATATAATGCGGAGTGAGAATCATGAAAAATCATAACCCAAACCTCTGATAGAACGATTTTTTGATGGACTATGTGTACTTGGTCCACTCTGTCTGAACTAAAGACCACCGTTCAGTGAGTTGGTTTACTCTGACTGAACAATTTCTAGGAAAATAACAATCATTTAATGCTTGTATGGTCAAACTGGATGCATATCTCTAAGATAAACAGATTATCAAGAGCCTTCGACACCAGTATCGTAAATTCTTCATTAATCCATATCCGTCAATACCGAAATCAGTGACATTGCGATAGCTTGAAAATTTAGGTTTTGCAAGGTCAGAGCATTGAAGACCAGAAATATTCAAATATGTGTTCAGTCCAGAGGCGCGTCCACGTTAGAAACCATGGGTAGGACAAACGTTGGCAAATATTTTGTGTACAGTGAAGCTAAAAAAAAAATAACTAATGGATTCCGAAACTGAAAATTGAAAGTTACTATATTTAGAACCTCCAACGCAAGGGGTACCATTCGTTGCCACAAAACTAAGAAGGCCTAAGGGGTCATGCACAAATTACGTAACGCTCCAAGGGGGGGAGGGGGTCGAGCCAAGCGTGACAAGCCTTACAAAATTTTCGGAGAGCTCATACAAAAAGTGTGACAAAGGGGGGGGGGAGGTGGTCAAAAAAGTTGAAATTTAACGTGACATAATTTGTGTACCATCCCTAATAGGATCCAGGCAATAAGAGTTTGATATTGATTCTTTATATAATCAGATCAGATATTTCTCTAAGAACTGAGACTTTTCTCTCGTGATTTTGACGACAAGTATAACTGCTAGTGTTACTGTATCTGTATGTTCATAGTCTTCTCTAGTAATATCATCAGAAATTTACTGATATTGCTTCGGAAATTTCTAAAGCTATTATTTGTCTATGAATAGTCCAAGGGGATATCTCCAAGTATTTTGCTTAGGATGCCTAAATAATTGAGTCTGGATTTCCCAGGGTGTACTACAGAAATGGCATTTCTCTAAAGTTTTTTCGGAAATCATTCAAATTCCTCCAAAAAATTTTCGAGACTTGTATCAAGAATGTCCTTTTTCCTCCGTGTTTATGTGTAGTGATTTTTCCATAGATTTCTCTGGGACATCCTCCAAGATTCCTGGTCAGAACATCTACTGAAATTCAATCAATAGCTTCTCCAGAATTTCTAGGGATTTCCTATAAAATTGTCTTTCAGGATTTATATAAGATTTCAATTAGATATATATCTGCAGGAACCTTCAGCAATTGTCCAAGCGATTTCTTCTAAAATTTCCACAGAAATACCTCCTAATACCAAATTCTTTGAGTATTTCTCAAGTAAGTCTTGAAGGTTTTTATTTTCAGGAATTCCTCCAATGAAAATCCGATAATTTTTATTTTGAAAAATGAATCCGTGAGATATTTTTAAAGAAAATCCTAAAGTAACCTCTGATATAACCTATGTAAGTTTTAAAGTCATCCTTAATGAATTACAATGGACTAATGAGGAAGTTTTAGAAGATTTCATAGATAATTTGCTGAGGTAGTTGAAAAAAATCAATCCAATTTCGGGATAATATTCCACAGGATTTGCTAAAGGAATTTCTCGAAAAAATGCTGTAGAATGAATTGGTGTGAAAACTTGAAAAGACTTTTGAATGTTGCATGGGAATGCTTTGGGAAACATTTGAAGAAATATTTAGAAAAACTGCAGAGGTAATATTTGGATTTAATGCTGGAGATTACTTGGATCACCTACTCCTAGAAAAAAAAATAGATTTGTGCGTAGAACTCCTCAAGAAGTTCGTGAATCCCTGGGAGGAAACGTGGATGAATTCTCGAAAGAATCCACATAAACTAACGGTGGAATTCTTGCAGATTTTCTTGAAAAAAAAACATAAAACTATTTTTTTAAAAATTCAGAAATAAACATTTGTGGATATCCTCGGGAGAAATTCTGAAAATCTTTGGAAGATCTCCTACAGTAACAACTGGAGAGTTCGGTTGAAGGATTAGTGAAAAAATATCTGGGGAAAATTCCAGGGTAAATGTGGGAAAAAAAATCACAATAATACCTGAAGAAATTACTGGAGGCAGCATCTTTGGAGTTCTCATGGATTTTCTGGATGGAGCAAATTCTGGAGAAAGCATGCTTAGGAAAATTTCAAGAAGAATTTCTGGTAGAATTGGCAGAGAAATCTCTAGGAGAATATCAGGAGAGATCCCTCTAGAAGACCCTGAAAGTATATCAAATAAATTAACTATGATAATAAATGAAGCTTGGGAATTCTGAGACGAAATCTTGAAGAGCTTGTTGAACCCGATATAGTCTATAAAGGTTTCTCTGGAGCCTGTAAGATTTCACATCAGGATTCGATGCAACCATATTGAGAAAAAAGAGACTTTTAAGACCTTCCATTAAAGTAGAGACTTTTAGAGATTTGCATTAAAATAGCGTCTGGAAAATATCAGTTGGAATTTGACGAAGTCATTTTTCAAGAATTAACTTAGAACTACTTCCAGAAATTTCTAAGACCGAGTTTCACATCAAAGCGTCCATAATAGCGTTTCGATACCTGAGTGTGGCTGTTTCTTGGGAAGCATTGCAGACGAAAATATTCGTAAGATGGTATGAAATTGTCATTTGATCCCGGGAGCATTTCTTCCATTTTAGTTTCGCACTTGGACATCAAATCACGCATCGAAACGCACAGTGGTGATATCCAAGTCGTTTCACCATGTCGCCTTTCTTCAGCGACAGTATAATCGTTGTTGGCAAGGACCTTCGAAACTGCTGCCCAGAAGTTGGCGAACTCGTTCAGTTTTGCGGCCTGCGCTTGTTGTTCCATATGCATTGCTTCTGAAACAGAAATCCTTCTTTGCTGTCCTGAAGTTGTTCTGGAGGGAGATCTTCATCTTCTGAAATATAAATACACAACTGGAATTTGAAAATAAAAACGATAAATGAAAAAAACTTACCAGCGATGGCATTTACAATTTCACCAACTTTTTCTTTTGTCCAAGTAGAAACACTTCCATAGGCCTGCGATAATCTTTCTGATTTGTCGGTGGAAATTCGCTCGTGTATATTTCGTTCGATACGTGATATGATCACGGCTGAAGAGGATTCATCTCCCTGGGTGATCTTCCACACAAATGATGCATTCGGTTTGAAAGTCTTATAAATTTGTATAGGGAAGTCGAAAACCAGCCCAGTTATATATTTATATTTGGCCCGTCTCTCAATTGGAGCAAAAAAAGATCAGATTTTGCTCGGTGTAGGCCGGGACGGAATTCAATCGATCTTCAAGATCTTTATACAGCAATTGTATTAGGCTTGTACGATTTTGTTTCGGCGGAACTGTCTTCAATGAACGGTTATCGTCCATAATAGATGCCGATGCTGCCTTATATTGCTCATCAGCTTTGTCCAGGTAATATATGTAGTCCGCCAACGAAGCTTTCAGTTGCATTACATCTGCTGACACTTGTCTCCATCCATCCGATTTAAGAAACGATTTGGTACATAGTTCGTCCAGCTTCTCGAAATCTCCAATCAAGTCTTCTTCCTTCAATAGTGGAAGGGTCTTTTTTTGTGCGCGCCATGGGACAACACACGAAAAGACTCTTGGTCAACTGGTTGGAAATGGAGACTTTCTGGAGGCTTCGATACATTTGCCGCCCCTAGCAATTCAGCCCACTGTCCATCCAAACGCCACAGAATGGATACCACAGACGACATGAAGAATTCCATGTCTGACTTCTGGAAAACTTTGAATCCTGCTCCTCGAAACTGCAAGTAATCCACCAGCTTGTTGTATAACGCGTCACGCCCATCTTTCTCTACCTTTTTATCAGAAAACGTCGTAATAGATGCTCGCTGCATAAACAGATCGAAAGCATTTCTTGTCTTCTCCTTTCCCGAAGTTATTTCAGCCTTTAGTATACACAGAACTTTCGTACATGTGCCAATTGCTGTGGCGACATCTCGGATAGTACACGAGGGAGATATTATGAACATATCATGCCTTTCGAATGATTTACATCCAGCGTAAATAGCTTCGACCGCGTCCGTCCCATTTACTATCGATCCGAAGACCTGCTCAATTGTTTCCGGCAAAGAAGTTTCATCAGCTACTGATGTCACGGATTGGAAGAGAAGTTTTCCTTCGCGCTCGATTCTCACGGCGATAGGAGTTTTAGAGTCCTGGATGATAAGAAAGACACTATACAAGAGTTTTCACAACAAAGCTTAAAACATACCATTGTTGAGGTTGCTGCTGCAGATGATTTTGGTGGAACTGGTGATTATGAGGTGAACTGTACTTGCTCTAAATAGAAATTTGCGATTTTGTGAAAAACAACAGACAACTCAACACTGCTAGCCAAGGATGGAAAGAAATCAGCTCTAACGACAAGCATCACGGTATTTGAATGGTCCAAGAGGGCCGTCACTCTTGCAGCAACATGATTTCAACACCTCACCACGCGCGCTTATCATAGATATATCGAGCATCCGATGAACTGTTTGTCGTACGACAAAGGGTTTGTCGGATATTGTAACATGTTGCGATTAATATGAATCAATTTAAAATTCAAGGATAAACTTTCTCACATACCATGCACGATTGACTTTCAGATTAAAAACGACAAGCTAGGAGTCAAATCGTAGAGTGCAATCAGAAGAATCCTCCAAAATTATGACTTTGATTTGCGAACAAGTGATCGTCAGCTCACAGGCCGAGCGATTCATTTTTCGCGAAGCGGAGTTTGTTGTGATAGCTTGACGACTAAGGGTTTATCGTTGTTGCTATGATCGCATGATAAAGAACAACCACGATGCATCATTTGTTTTATCATGCTCACTAGATTTCCATCCATGCTGCTAGCTAAATATGGAAATGTCAAATTCGTTTGCATAGCGTGCACTCGAAAGAGGTGGCTCTCTCGCTCTTTCATACAGTGACGTTGATGAGATAGAATGTTATTTTGTTTACTTTAATCATGTGAGTAAATAGGAGAGATAGATACTGGCTCGGTTTTGACAATACCCATAAAGATTTCTAGTGAGTGCGAGGAGTATGTATACTTTGGCTCAAATACATTCGAGAGCCAAATTTTCATATGCCCACTGGTGTTTTTCAACGCGAATGAAAATATTTTTTTTGCCCCCTGCAGTTTTTTCCGCTTTATGAAGGGGGGAGACAAAAAGTGGAAATAAAATTTGTATCGGCCTAATTAAAAAATATATTTAGTTATTATTGCTATTAACAATTCCTTCAAAATTGTTGTTCTTATATGGTCACTTTGTTCTTCTTTTCTCAAATTTTTAAATAGTATAGAATTGAATCTAAATTGGGGCCCAAATAGCCGTTGCGGTAAACGTGCAGCTATTCAGCAAGACCATACTGAGAGTCGTGGATTAGCATCCCACCAGTCGTAGATCTTTTCGTAATGGAAATTTTCTCGACTTCACGGTGAATAAAGCATCTTTGTGCTTGTTACACGGCATACGAATGCAAAAATGGGCAATCGACAAAGAACGCTTTCAGCTAATGACTGTGGAAGTAAGCTTTGTCCCTGCAAGAAATTAAAATAAAAATTCAGTAAATTTTTACTTTAGAAGAGGATTTGACAGGTATATTCTTTTAAACTGGTGAAGCAAGTTTGTGGATTTTCGGCTTTCAATCGAGGAAAAAGCGTTGATTCTTTTAGATTATTGCTGACGTTTCGATCCAAAAGGGCTCGATGTAATTAATTGATCTATTTTACGAGTAAGATTCGCACTGGGCTAGACGTTACTTCTTTATTTAACACTGCACCAGCCTCATTCTTCTCCACAACTTTTGATTGGATGTTTGGTGGGTTGTGAAAATGGGAAAAAAGCGATCGTTACGTTGGTACCGTCGTTGGGGGTGACAATGGGTCGAAAAGGGATATGTGCGATTTATTTTTTGAATAACTATCGCAATTTAACTCCAATAAACTTCAAATTTGGTGTGTATGTACTTTGATTGTACATTAACAACTGTTCAACAAATGAAAGACAAATATTTATTCACAGCGGCACCACAAGTGAATGAAAAATGACCCAATCTCACCCCATAGAGGGGGTGACATTGGGTCACTGTAATTGAAATAACTTGTTTTTGAGAATATGATTTCAAAACCGTTCACAACTGAAAAATATTGACAAAAAACTATGCAAACAAGACAAAACGATATCAAAGATGTTTCACAAGTATGATAAACCCACTTAAAAGGAAGATTATACTGAAAATTGAAGAGCTATGAGAAAAAATATATAAACCCAACATTTATCGTCAAGTTTACATAAATTTTCTTGGTTTTTCCCTCAAATTGTCTTCAAAGTCTCTTCCCCATTGCTATAAAGACCATTCAGTTTCCCCAAAGGTCTACTGAAACAGTAGGGGTATTCACTTAACAGCGTAAAGCGCTGCGTAAACCATGCTAAATTGGTTATCTGAAATATTCCATGACATTGCGTAAACTGCCAGTGGATTATTTCAGAATGATCAAAACCAACGGCTCAGCAATCCATGAGCGCTCTGGTGATTTAACAAATGTCAACAGTTTGTTTTTAGTACGTATTCGGAAATAGTTATTTATGCAACAAGTTGCAAAATGATGAATTTTTCAGCACGAGTTGTACATTTATCCAACGAGGCTCGCCGAGTTGGATAAATACAGCGAGTGCTGGAAAAATCGAGTTTTGCAACGAGTTGCATACAACATTTTTTGCTATTTCGAAAAATGCCGTTTCAACTGGATGAACTCTAAAAACACAAACAAACATTTCAAGAGAATTCACATGGGCATACAGCCATGCGTAGTTGCAATTCAGTATTTTTCAATCACGTAGGCTGTGACACAGTAGTACTCATGAATGTCACAAATTTTCTCGCTCCCATCGATATCATGCAGATCCTTATTAGAGGAATGAACAGGTAAGAAAGCACAGACATGCTGAACGATCCGATCCCACATCAGAATCGCCAACCTGTGTCGGAGCCATATCGCACAACGGATGTAGACTCTAGTGAAGTGACTCACCGTGTAAACCAAATGGAAAGTCACTTCGCTCGAGTCGAGAATTGTCACATCGCTATAGGACACCGACAATTCTCACCTCGCCTTGTGCTTATTCTGTGCGACTTGCAAGGCAAGATGAGTCGGTGAGGAGTCTATTCCATTTCATTAACACTAGTAGCCTCACGTCACTCAAAGTGAGAACGACTCGTCACGACTCACACGCCGCGCAGAATAAGCATGGTATGAAGAAACTGGGACACTGGGTTATTCGGTTGACGCCTACCAAAACAGTACTGAAAAGTGCTACTTTTCAGTACCGAAAAGAGTGCTGAAAAGTAGCACTTTTCAGCACTGTTTCTTTTGGTAGGAAAAGTAGGCCGTTATGTTGACAAACTTCTCAATGAAAAGTTGATTGATTTGCAACGGAATTGCAAAAATGTATTTTCATGTTTCGATACCCGTCTGGAAGCAAGACGTTCTTGCACTGTGAATTGGAAATTAATTACTGACTAAAGATTGCTGATTCACATTCCAATAGGAACTTGTATCTTGATGTTGAACTTCATATGTGTCATGGCGACAGAATTGGACACCTTGATCTAGGACGGGAAAAATTATGATCGGTTTAGCAACATCGGATACGTGATTTTGCCTGAGTGGCCTGAGTGACTCCGGGAACAGCTAATGCCTTTTATTTCAAACCAATTGAGTGAAAAAAAAAACAATAGGCTGACTATCTACTTCAGTGGTTTGGGAACGTTTTTGATTCAATTTTAACTTCCTCCCAATCGAATTATGCGAATCCAAGTACGAGTGGCCAAATAACGTTTTTAGGCAATATCCAATGTTCCGGAGTCAGCTCCATGTACCCTGGTAAAAACGGTCATATTTAAAATTTCTAAGCACCAAACTTCGCTGTTTTCGATATAACTTTGGTACGAAAACCATTTAACTCTATTGCATATCTGTCACCATCTGTAATATAGATTCGTATGTCGTTAAATTGCAAAATCCATCCAAAGTAAACCCCAAAAATAATCAAATTGCGAGCTGAGATATCAGATTGACAGCGGCTAGACCTAGACAACTAGATTGCAAATATTCGTTTTGACACTCCGTCACATGAAATGAGGAATATTTCATTTGAAATATTTCCTTGCTGTAGTTACGCAGATTTGTGTTTTACGAGACTTTAAGTGAATACCCCTAGTGATTATTTTAAACCGTCGCAAATAGTTAAATATCGGAGCGAAATTCCACGATCAATAAATTTCAGGCAGAAGTTGACGTCATAATCCCAGTATTTCAGCGATCCAACTCATTTGTACTTCCGTGAGATGTTTCTATAATATGAAAACACTGATAAATAATCAAATTTAGAAAAAAAAACACCCTTTTGATAAAAATTTACGATGTTGCTGCGCACGAAACACAGTTGCTGGTTTGAGTAGTTGTCAAAATGCGTTGTATTGTTATTCAATGCACGGAATACTCAAGTAGACTTGTTTGATGTTTCAGAGATGCAGTATTTAGAAAGAATAAACACATCTTAATGAAAAAAGAGAACACCCGGCACCGTAAAATGTCAAAAAAGTGGACTTGGAATTTCATTTACTATCGTTCTTGCTTGACCCAATCTCACCCCCATTTTCAATGTTTTAGACATCGTACCGAAAAAAATGATTTTTTTGTGGGAAAATCAAACAGATTCCAGAAAATACCTATGATGTGTAATAAAAAGACTTTCAATATTCTACTAATACAACGATAGAGGCTAGAGTACATGCGTGATACTTTGTACAGGAGAAATTTAATGTTGTAAGTTTTCTCTAGTTTCAACATGCAAGTTCATTGATGTAGTAAACAAAAACTACTATTTCTAAAAATGTAAATTGTTATGAATTATGTGCAATAATATGTTCCCTAACATATGAATTATTAATTTTAGTAATATCAGCGTTATTAGCTGAAATATTTCACAAAATATAATTTTCCGTTTTGTCCCAATCTCACCCCCTAGACCCATTGTCACCCCCATCGACGGTACTGATCTAAAAGAATCAACGCTTTTTTCCTCACTAAAAAAAGGAAGATCCATAACCTGACTTCAAAAGTTCTTTTGGATATCGTTTGGAGTTTTTTAAAAAATTCTTTCTGGGAATCTAGCATCTACTTCTACTTCTTCTTTAGCATTCATAGTTTTCTCTCCTTAATTCAGACTGTTTTTTTTTTCGAAAAAAAAAAGATCAGGAAAGTACCTCTAAAATATATTGAAACTTTCTGTTTAAATACGTTGAGAAGTCTCTACAAGACTCTACGAGGACCTTATTCGTGAGTCTGCCACATGTTCAGTAGAATTTTGACCTGAATGAGAGCAGAACTCGCTCAAGAAAGCCTGTTTTTTTTAATCGTGTGGGTATGCGCAGGGGCAAAAAAGCTCGATTCATGTAGCCGTTGCTTTATATGATGAAGGACCACTGAAACGTTCATTTTTAAGCTACATATAAGCACCAGGAAAACCACCCGGAAATTAAAGAATCCATTCAGACAACTTTTTTTTCTGATCAACCAGAATTTTCTTTCCTTTCGCTGGAGATTCGTCAAGGAGCTCTTCCAAAAATAATGCTGCTAGTAATCCTGAAATAATTACCTGACCTATAGACATCTCAGCATGAACCCCTTCATATGTTGCCAGCATAAAAGCAGAACTACGACGTGTTAAAAGTTTTGCAAATTCAGTCCGATTTTTTTTGCGCGAGCTCTAAAGTTGTGGACTAAATTTGCTCCAAAAATACAATCAACTCTCCATAACTCAATAATACCAGGGTACCATCGAGTTAGGAAGGTATCGATTTATGGAATCAGTGCAACTGCGTTTAAAGCGGCCATCGAGGTAGCTATGAAAACCGATTTTTACTATAGCTCTCTAACTCGATATCGGCATAAAAATATCGAGCTAGAGAGAGTTAACTGTACTACCATTCGGATAACAGTTGTACACTCCATTTGGCATAAAGCCATTTGACATAATGCCGTTTGGCATAATGCCATTTGGCATAATGGCCATTTGACATAATAGCCATTTGGCATAACGACCATTTGGCATAATTTAAAAAGATATATTACTTTTGTTTCCTATTTCAAAGCGTTCATTTTAATACTTAAAATGTTTGTCTAAGACGAGTAAAGTTAAAGGGAAAATATTGACTATGTTAGTCCAAAGAAGTTAATGTGAAATACAAGGAATCACTTTAAAATAGACTCGTTGCTTTTTTGAAAAGGTGGATTACAGGGATATTCCAAATCGAGCTATTCTCACATTGAAAAAAGTTTCAAAGTATATATTTGAGGCAAAATGTAAAGTCACGTGTGAAATTGATCATATTGCTGAAGAGATATCGTGTAGATGAAGATCTAACCATATAAGATACCCTGTTTTAATACAACATCATTAGTAAGCTTTGAAGCATATTAATTACTTTAGATTAGTAAATTTCACCTTCTTTCAAACATGAGCTGTTCTTTTGAATTTCCGTTTTGCGAATCTTAACTTTCATACCAAAATTCTGGACACTTCGAAAGCCGGGCAGTGGGCTATTTCAAGGTGGTTTTTTGGACTTACATCCGACTTTTTTCGTAGCGGTGTCGGTGGAAATTTGTAAGTGTGATTGCCTCTCACCCCAGTCGGTTGGGTATCTATGCCGTCGTCATCTTCTAAGACATAAAATTCCTATCCCGTCTTCCTTCGGAAGGGAAGTAAAACCGTTGGTCCTGTCCTGTTGATGAGGTGGCATGAGGTGATAATTGTCGGTCTCGTGTAGCGAGGTGTCAAAACTCGACTCGAGTGAAGTGACACGCCGTGTAAATCAAATGGAGAGTGACTTCAGTCAAGTCGAAAATTGTCATCTCGCTATACGAAATCGACGATTCTCACATCACGCCACTCGTAGAATAAACCCAAATGCTAGTAGGCCAGGAAAAAAAAATATGAAGACTTTTTTTTTGTCTAAAGTCCATAATTTCGACGTACTGTACATTATCCATGCAGAAATTTAATTGAAAAAATATACTTTTGGGTGAATTAAACCCGGTGTCTGGGATTCCAAGAGTCCGGGCAATTCTAATCAACACGATATCAAAGCAACCCGTTGTGAATAAACATTGATCTTAGCGTGCCTATGATTCGTTATGCTGCAAACTAAAAAGAACAGCTTATTTTTGTAAGAAGGTGGAATTTATAATAGAGTATTTCGTCAATTGTTGAATGTCTTAAATGACCGCTAATTGTTGAACGCGTCATTAGGAATGCACGTACTGTTCAGCAATAGGCGAATTACCCTACTGAATTTATAACAGTATATCAACTGTTTTTTATAGCGTTTGAGGCGCAGCATATCTTTTGAAACTTTTCTTCTTTAGAACATTGAATGGTCTTCATATATAATATCTGCGCTTTCATAAATAAAAATAAATAAATTTCAATTTAATTTTAAGGCTAGACTAAACGTTTTCATGTGACTGTGTTTTCAGCTACGAAAAAAACGTGACACCCAAGCAACGGTCTAAAAGAGCATCATTAAATTGATTAAAGAAAGCTCACTCTATGGTGCCAAATTTTATACTTCTCATATTACTCTTTCATGAAAAGATACGAATAAGTACTCACAGCTATAAGTGGCACCGTTTGGAACTCGCAAGAGATTCAATTATATTGTTAACCGACGAAGATGCCATCATTGAATTTATCGAGTTCAAAGTTAAGAAAAACAATTTGTGAAAATGTATTCTTCAAATTATGCCAAATGGCCGTTATGCCAAATGGCCATTATGCCAAATGACCATTATGCCTAATGGCGTTATGCCAAACGGCTTTATGCCAAATGGCATTATGCCAAATGGGGTAGAGCCGTCTTAGAGTATGTTTTGGACAGAGGATTTTCAATACGAAATAATATGCTCAATTTTTTTTGGTTAAATTTCTGAATAAGTCCTTTGACCTGAAAATCTGCGATAGATACCTCGTGATTGCATTCGAAGCTCCAAAAACCTGCGATAAGACCGCGCAACAAATTGACAGTTCAAGATCTTTTCGAGTCTTGGTCCATAATCTACTTCGAGTAGTTCAAAAAACTTGTTTCAAAAAACAAAAATAATTTCTAGCTAGTGCTAATGGCATGTTTTATTTGGTCTTAATTCAAAAAAGATTGAATCTATGGATTTTAAATGAAGTCACATTAAAAAAAAACTTCGATGTGAAAAAGAAGTTGAGGACAGACAAAAAAACTTGAAGAAGAAAGCGTTTATTTTCTGATCGTAGTACGCAGTTTAAAAGAAATGTCAGTTCAAACGGGAGCTGATGCAGAAAATTTCTGCATGGAATCGGTAAGAAATTTCTTTAGCGATTCTTTTTCAGCTGCAAATCAGGCTTATCAGCCTAGGATCTTATTGGACTCAACATTTTCAAAACTAAAACCATAGGTAAATACCTAAAATACTCGTTGATTAGCATTTTCAGTCCTACGCATTGGATCTGAGCTTGGAAAAACGCAAACGGAACGCAATTGTTCATTCAGAAAGCCAACGGAAGCTAATAAAGACTGGACTCGGAAAAAAGTAAGACACACAAAAATGATCACCAAAAATTCCTTTTAAATCGGATACTTCTCAAATTTTCAGGGAGCTGAATGCTCGTACATTTCTCTTAACACTGCTCATGAGATCTTGGGCGAGTCTTCGCCCATCTTTCTTACACAATTTCTCCCAGTTTTCTTCAAAGCTACATCGGTTTTGAATGTTTTTCCACTTTTCTTCGATTTCTTTTTCATTATCGCCCAAAATTTTCCGGTCGGACGACGTTCTGTTGTATTTGGCGGGTTCGCCTCCTTCGGGACCACTTTAACGCCATTCAATTCGTACCAGGCTTGGCCTAATGGCACGAAGCGAGATCCAGCCAAAACAGCGATAAATCTGCCCGTTTATGGCGCCGGTTGTAACGAACGGCTTGCTGAACCGTCCGCACTCGCAGATCTTCTGCCACAACAGGTACTTCTTCGCGAATTTGTCCATCTTTCTCTCCCGGAACTTTTCCGGCACGTACCGACAAAAAACTTAAGTCCGGGGACAGCCTCGCTTGACCAGCCACTCACGGTACAGCTTCCGCGCAAGCAATTTAGCCACCGAATTTTGCTTGTCAGTCCGGTTTGGCGCCTTCCTGACCTTAAAAACACGTAGCCCAGCCCGCTGCATGGTCTGCTGGACGAACCACTTTGACGAAATGACCTTTTTGGCCACTGTCTTATCTTCCGCCCCTTCTCTGGATGTTCCGTTTTTGGTTTTCGGCCGCTTCCAGCGCGCCGCTCGATGGTCTTCGTCTCCTGGAACTCGCGGGACACGATGGAATGGTGGATTCCAAGCCTTTTGTCGAACCTTCTGTGCGACTGACCGGTCATTATCGATTACCGCGCCCAAGATTTGCTGGCTTAGTTCGTTTTGTTTCGAATGCATAGTGAAAACTACTTGACAGATAAACATTACACTCTAAACTAGTATTACCCAAAATTTCATTAATTTTTACCCACGCGATAAAAAGTTACACCCAGAACAAAGTGTCGCATTTTTTTCGAGTCCAATCTTTAAGTTTATTCAGATTAGCTAAAAACCGAAATTTTGGCCTTATGTCGCGTATATTTCAATTTATGATTTATAATAACGTTTTTTGTGCAATCTGAGGACGAAAAGTAGCAGTAATTTGAAGAATTCGCATGGCATTCTTGGATCACAGTAACATGATTGAATGATAAGTTTGACACATCTGTGTTACGCATCTTTTTCATACCTAGAGTTTGCATACAAACAGGTTTTCCTGCTTAATATAGATTTTAACAAATTGATGTATAATCATTGTACGTGGAAACAGATTTTCCAATGAAGAAGAGAGGAGTTTTCTGTAAAATGAGGGGGTATTTCCATAGAACATTTTTTGTCCAAATGTTTCCAAAATAGCTGATGTAGAGGCTATTTGTACTCCACATTTACAGAGTAGTCCGCAGCTGGCAAGAAAGGCGCCCAATAGAAGAAACCTGTTTTTTTTTTCTTCAAAGTAATTTTGACAGCTGTTCTTAGCGGGGTGAAAAATCATTTTTACTTGCGGAACAGAGCGGATTTAAATAAGAGTTGTGTCAATGTGAAACCGAACTGCCATTTCCATACAAATCTGCGTTCCGATTGAGCAGGAGACCTGTCGAAATTGGAACATGACGTCACTCTTGTTTATAGGCACTCTAATTGAGAGGAACATTTTTCCGCACGGAAAAGTGACAGCACCATAGGATTTACATGGCAGGCGTTACCGACGTTACGAAATCGGCTATACTTATCAGCTACCGATCAGATTAACTTTAGACCGAAGTTCATAAGAGAAATGAAATATCACCAACAAAAGTTCGCCGAAGTTCAGCGTCGGCATTCTACCGAAGTGCTACGCCGACAAAGGCATTCCTTAGGTGTCGGCGGAGCACTAAATTAGAACGCCGTCGCCGAACTTCGCCGAAGTTTTAACTACCGAACTTCTAATTGTCACTCGAATTGTCAATACTTTCCTGCTGCGGGCTACATTTAAAGCATGATTTGCTGCTGAAAAGGAATCGCTAATGACATTTCTCGCTGATTCCTTGCAGATATTTCCCATGCACCAAGATAGGTCAAACAATTACTTGTCAGCAGCGAATCAAGTTTTAAGCCTGATTTTCTGCTGACAAGCAATTTCTTGGCCTCTCTTGATGCATGCGTAATTTCTCTAAGGAATCGCTCGAGAAAGCGCTTTTTCTGATCGCAATACGCAGTTGAAAAGAGATGTCAGTTCAAACGGGAGTCGCTGTAGGAAATTTCTGCAAAGAAACGACAAGAAATATCTTTGGCGATTCCTGTTCAGCAGCAAATCAGGCTTAAGGGTGAATTCACCTTAGGCATTTGAAAACATTGCATGGCATTCTTGGATCAAAGTATCTTCCTGGAATGACAGGTTTGACTCATCTGTTTTACGCGTCTGTTTCATATGTACGTGAAATCAGATTTTTCATTGAAGAAGACAGTAATTTTCTGTAGAATTGTTTAATAGCTGCTAAGTGGATATTTCCATAGATCTATTTTTGCTAAAGAGCTTCCAAAGCAGCTGATTTGAAACGCGTCATGTAAAAACTATCTCTGTTGTACATCTAAGCAATAAAAGGCAGATTTTGCTTGCAAGCGCTTCCTACAATAGGGTAATGTGCCAATATCTATCGTATCCAGCTTTTCACGAGTGCTAATGGCCGCCACAAGCGAGCTCGCTTTCTGGTATGGATGTTTGAAATGGTTTGACATTTGGCTTGGGTCGTTTGATAGCTAATCGATAAGTTAGATGATCGATCTTATCGATTTGCTGTCAAACGACACAAGCCGAACGTCAAATCGCCCGATCCCTACCAGAAAGCGAGCTTGTTTGTGACTGCCACCAGCGCTCGTAAAAAGCTGGATTAAGCCTTGATCAGTGAGAACCTGCAATTTTCCCAGTATTGCAGTTAATGATGCTGATTCAACCCGATGCCAAACTATTCCTTCCCTAGACGGCTTTCGCAGTGTGCAATAAGATTCTGATAAATCTGCATCGTTTATTGGAAACAATGCAATGTAATTATTGCTTACCGTTGCCTATTTCGGCGTATCCATTTGTATATCGGGCGTAATCCGTTTTGATTCGTCTCACAACTAAAGCTTAGTATGCTATTTCACTCAAGAAAAGTAAAGAAATTCCTTGACTGAATGAGTCAAGAAATTTTCTACAGGGAACCTCCTTTGAAATGGCATTTCTTCTCAACAGCGTCCTGCGATCAGAAAAATGTGATTTTCTGGACCATTTTTGGGAAGAAATTTTCCACGCATCGAGATAAGCGATTCCTTTTCTTGTCAGTAGCAAACTAGCCTTAACGGCTCAAAATTCAACGTTTCAATCCTCTTCAACGTTGTAATAAAATGCTTAACTAGATTATTTAGATCTTCGTACTTCCCTATCCATTCCCACAGCATGATGAACTATGTGGATTTCCCTTAAACATTATTACGCCGAACATCGCTCACGCATTGATGCGCGCAAGTGTTTTTTCCTCAGTCCGGACGGATGAAAACCTTTGTTGACGCACTCAATTTCCTAAAATTTCGTGAATTATGGAAGTTTTACGGTGTGTGTGATTAGAATGCAAGTTTTGAGTGAAGATGCACGAAGGTTTTCCATAACGTTAATAAGTACCCGGTGAAGTAAGTCACATAGGAAGCGACGGGAAGAATTTTGAATCGTAATGTGGTGTGGCTCAGTCGATCGCTAATCAGATTTCGCTCGGTACGTCTTCGTCTATGTGATTTCAGTGAAAAAGTCCAAAGTTGGTGATTGAGCTGAATTATTTATAGATATACAGTAGATTTATTGCATTTTTGGTGTACAAGAGTGGACGAAGCATAACATCTTTCACAAAATTGCAGTTGGAAAATGGATTTAAAGTTTGATACGACGAAAAATGCGACGAAGTAGATCGAAATCATCTTCGATGATAAGAATTCGCTCCTAAAATTGTAATATTCTACATCTTTTTAAGCAGTAATAAAATCATAACAATTCCCACTCATTTCTCCGCAAGCAACTCGATTCGATCCTTCCCGCAGAGAACACTGCATCATCACATTTCTGTCTTCCTCCGGCAAGAGCTCCTGTTTCCACGTTTGCACCGCCACCACACCCCGCTTCCTCAAATTTACTACGCCGTCCCGCTGCCTACTCACACAGAACGGAACGAAACATAATTATCTGGCGCTAAAACCTCCATTGTCTTCTCCTCCGCTGCCGCCGCCGCCTTCTTCGATCGCTGCCTGCAATAGACCTATCCGTGTCCGAGTCCGAGTCCGAGTGTGATTTACTCGCTCCCGCGCTGTTACCCCTCCTCTCCGCCCCGCCACCCCTTTGACCATACGGAACGTGGCGCGTTTTTACTGTTTGCGGAGAAAATTGCCCTTGTGCTTGCGGTCGGACTGCAGCGCGCATGCTGTTGCGGTAGTGCGCAGATCGGAGCTTTAATTACACACCTCGCACATGGGGGCCTACCTCGGCGCAGAGACGGACGCATGTGCATCACGCATGTAGGTACTTACGTCGATCGATCAATCGATCGGGTGCGATCCCGTGTGCGGTGTGAGGTTCCCGGGACGAAACCCGAAACCCGAAAGACTTCACGTGCTCTCGCTCAGCCGCCGAAAACGTCATTAGAGAGTGCGGTGTGTGCGTGTGTGAACGAGAGAGTGAGAAAGAGAGGGAGCGCGCGCGGGTGGAAGCGGTGCCTACTTTGATTCGACTTCGCCACCTGTTGACGACGGCCGTTCCGATCGATTCGTTCCGTTGCGTTCGCGTATGGTGGGAAGAGGTACCGTTCTGCACCAGCTGGTTCAGCAATTCGGCGGAGGCGCTTCGCAGCTAGACAGCTAGCCGACAAGGCTTCTGGTCTTCGGGTTCGGTCAATCAGGGTTGATGGGGCCTCAGAAGACGCGGAGTAGAACTCTGCTTTCCCAAGAATGCTGCCGGAGCAGATGAATAATTCATAGCTCACCTGTTTCGGCGAGAAGTCGTTCGTCGTGGCCTGCTTGGATAGGATACGGCGCAGACGACGAGCAAAACGAAGAAAGATTGCCGAGGGGTCCACCGAGCTGAAAAGGATCGCTCGGCTGATTCGGTAGGAGTGAGTGAGTGAGTGAATTGTTAATGAATGAATGGATTAAAGCGTGCGCGTAGCAGCGTAGCTCAAAACCATAAAAAAAAGTTAAATGGATGAAAGATAACCTACATTTCCTCAGGCGAGGAAATACGCCGTTAATTTTGTTTACATTAGCATCGCATATGAGGATGGCTGGGTGAAAATGGGTGTGTATCAGCTTGGGACGAGAAGCTTCTTAATGATAGTAATAGTAGGAAGAGTCGATTATCGTTGATCATCATTAAGTCTAAGGCGAGGGTGCAGCTCTCTTGCACGGTTCTCGGATCGAGGAATTGTGTGGATATTACTGGATATTCTTCTGATTCGCTTCCTCGCGAACTTCCGATCGCTTCCATGTGCTCTGCATGGTAAACATCATATTTTTAGAACCGCCCCAAGGTGACACCGGATCTGGTATTATTCCACGGCGAACATTTTCCGTCCGGTCAATTGCATAATAATGCATTCCTTCCGCGTGCATCCTTGTGGCCCCGAAGAGCCGCAATAAAATAAATAGTCGCGTGCAGGAGTAAAAGCCCGCTTAATGACTGCCGCGTCGCATAAATACGGCGCTAAAAATCTGCATATGTGATTCACCGAGTGCCGCTGATGATGGCCCGGAAAAAAATCCCACGGAATAAATAAGCATAAATCCAACCGGTTATCGCACTTTTGAGTACGCGCTCCCCCGCAGTGTCCGCGCGACCGTTCGTTCGATATTACATAAAACTGTCAACCTTCAGCGAGGTCTTGCGCTGCGCCAAAAGAGCCGCTGCCGTTGTAAACTTCCGCAACTTGCCGCGGCAGTCTAGCAGGCGGCGACAACGACTTCAACGACTTCAGCGCGATGACGTCGATATCTACGCATGATGCAGCCCACAGACGCTCAGACGGTTTGACCAACATTGACTCCGCCCCCAGGTTGGTGCTCATGTTGGTGCTATGTTTGACCGTGTGTGATGCTGCTTGACGAACCAATTTGACAGTTTGTGAAACCGATTTGACGGTTGACGAATCGGTCGGCCAAAATCAAACGAGTTTGATTTTGCTCAAACCACCGGTGGGCGGAGCCAAATGTTTGACGAACCGATCGTACCGTCTGTAGGGATGTTGCTCGAACATCGACGTCATCATGTCAAATTGAAGCTTCGACGTCCCATGAACTACCGATGCAGATGGGTGGAAAGTCAAAATGCGTGAATTTACGCAGCGTCGGTGCCATAGTGATCTATCAAATGCACGCTCTTGAGTTGTTTCTATATGGATAGTAAAATATCGTTTCCAACTATCTCTGACCGTTTTCTTTAGCAAATTCATCAAGGATTCTTTAATTATTCCTGAACCAATTTCTCCAGAAATATCTTCAAAGAATCCATCAGCAGTTTTACCATCCATGGATTGTACTTGGATTTGTACTACAGAGATTCCATCAAGAATTTTACCAGGAATTTCTCCAGGTAATTCTCTTCTAATATCTTTAGGAATTCTTCCAAAACTCCTTCATAATTCCACCAGGTGTTCCTCCAGAAATCCAATCAAGATTTTGTCTAGTGATTTAACAAGAAATTTCTGTAAGAATTCCTTTATAAAGTCCTACCGAAAGTTTAACTGAAATTCCTCATGAGATTCTATCAGGAGTTCCTACAAAGATTCCATCAGTGATTCCTCTGAGAATGATGAGTTCTTCTTCTTCTAGGCGTTACGTCTTCACTGGGACAGAGCCTGCTTCTCAACTTTGAGTTCTACTCTAGAGTTTCTACAATTTTTAACTGAGAGCTTCCTTTGCCAAAGTTGTCATTCGCGCATTCATATATCGTGTGGCAGGTACGATGATACTCTTTGTCCAGGGAAGTCAAGGAAATTTCGAATTAAAGATTCTGGACCGACCGGAAATTTAACCCAGAAACCTTCAGTATGGTTTTGCTTTGTAGCCGCGAACTCTGACCACTCGGCTAAGGAAGGCCTCTAGAATCAGGAGTTATTCTAGGGAATTAAACACAATTTCATCCAGGCATTCCATCAGGAGAACTTCTAAAGATTCAATCATAAATTTCACGTAGGTTTCATTTAGCAGTTTTTTTTTTTTTTTTTTTTTTTTTTTTTTTTTTTTTTTTTTTTTTTTTTTTTTTTTTCTGGCATTACGTCCCAACTGGGACAAAGCCTGCTTCTCAGATTAGTGTTCTTATGAGCACTTCCACAGTTATTAACTGAGAGCTTTCTTTGCCGATTGACCATTTTTGCATGTGTATATCGTGTGGCAGGTACGAAGATACTCTATGCCCTGGGAATCGAGAAAATTTCCTTTGCGAAAAGATCCTCGACCAGCGGGATTCGAACCCACGACCCTCAGCATGGTCATGCTGAATAGCTGCGCGTTTACCGCTACGGCTATCTGGGCCCCATTTAGCAGTTATTTCAGGGTTTTTATCAGGACTAGCTCTAGGGATTATAGTTCCTCTAAGAATACCATCAAGAATTCTTCTGGGGGTATCATCAGATGTTCGGCTAGGGATTCCATCAGGAAATCTTTCAGGGATTCCATCTGGAATTCCTCCACAGATTCGATCAGGAATTCTTTAAGGGATTGCACCTAGAACTCAACTAGGGAGTTCATCAGAAGTTTCTCCAGGGATTCTATCAGGATTCCACCTGGAATTCCTCCATGGACTCTGTCCGTCGTTGCTCCAGTTCTAGGAGTTCTTCTCGGGATTTCAACAGGAATTCCTTCAATGATTCCATACAGAGTTTAATCAAGAATATCTTTACAAATTCTTCCAAGGATTCCTTTAGGAGTTCACCCAGGGATTTCATCAGAGGCTCCTGTATCTATATTATCTGTATTTATGTATCTGCATCTGGATTCTATCGGGAGTACCTTTAGGGCTTTCATCAGAGTTCCTCCAGGGATTCCATCAAGAGTTCCTTCTGAGATTTCACCCGGAATTTTTCAAGAGATTAAATCAAATGTTCCTCGCAGAATTCCATCAATGTTTCTTCTAGAAATATTATGAGGAGTTCCTCTAGGGATTCTATCAGGAGTTCTATCTGGAAACTTATCAGGATTTCTACCAGGGATTTTATCAGGAGTTCTCAAAGGGATTCCATCAGAAGTCCATCCAATGATTAGGAGTTTTTCCAAGAATATCTATAGATAGGAGTTCTTCCAAGGATTCCATCAGGAGTTCCTCCAAGGATTCCATCAGGAGTTCCTCCATGGATTCCATCAGGAGTTCCTATAGGGATACTATCAGGAATACCTTTAGGGCTTCCATCAGAGTTCTTCTGGGGATTGCATCAGGAGTTCCTCCAGAGTTCTTTTAGAGATTCCACCTGAATTGCCTCCAAACATTCAATCAGGATTTCCTCCAGGAATTCCTTGAGGAATTCCATCAGGACTCTTTCTAGGGATATCATAATGAATTCTTCTAGATTCTTACAGGAGTTTCATCAGAAATTTCTTCAGGGATTCCATTAGGAGTTCCTTCAGCGATTGCAACTGGAACTTCTCCAGGGATTCCGTCAGGAATGTATCTAGCAATTCCATTAGAAGTTTCTCCAGCAATTCCATCAGCAGTTCCTTCAGAGATTCCACCTGGAATTCTTCCAGAGATTCTATCAGGGGTTCCTCTAGGGATTCCATCACTAGTTGATCTACGAATTTCATCATAAATTCCTCCATCAGGAGCTCCTCCAATAATATATTTAGGATTTCCTCCAAGAAATTCCTCCAGGGTTTCTTCTGAGATTTCACCCGGAATTCCTCAAGAGATTCTATCAGGAGTTCCTCTATAGATTCTATCAGGAGTTCCTTCAGGAAACTTATCAGGAATTCCTCCAGAAATTTCATGTGGAGTTCATCAGGACTCCTGATTCTACCAGGAGTTCCTCTAACAATATCTTTATATTCCTACCAGTAACGATTCTCTTACCTCAAATCTACCTGCCCCACGAATATAAATTCTAGAATTTCAGCAACAAATTTTGCCTGCAATGAGCAGAGATTTGTTAGAAAGGACGATTTCAATAATTTACTCTTTGATTACTTTTTGATTTATACTCTAAATTTGTCGAAATAGTCATTTTTAGAATCATAGAACAGGTAGAAAATGAGGTTACGCTTCGCCACTGATTCCTCCAAAGATTCCATCAAGAGTTCTTCTAGGGACTCTATCAGGAATTCCATTAGGGATTCTGTTAGGAGTACCTTTAGGGCTACCATTAGAGTTCTTCTGAGAATTTCATCACGAGTTCATCCAGGAATTCCATCAAGAGTTCCTTCAGAGATTCCAGCTAGCATTTCTTCCGAGATTCTATTAGGAGTTCCTCCAGAGTTTATATCAGGCGGTCAACTACGACTAACATCAGGATCTTCTAGGGATATCATAAGAAATTTCTCTAGGCATTCTATCAGGAGTTCCAGCAGGAATTATATGAGGAATTCCTCCAGGGATTTCATCAGGAGCTCTTAAAGTGATTCCTTAGGGAATTTCTTCAAGGGATTTCATCAGGAGTTCCTGCAAGAATTCTTCTTCTTCTTGGCACTAACGTCCCCACTGGGACATAGCCGGCTTCTCAGTTTACTGTTTTTATGAGCACTTCCACTGTTAATAACTAAGAGCTTTCTTTGCCAAAGTTTCCATTTTCGCATTCGTATATAGTGTGGCAGGTACGATTGTACTCTATGCCCAGAGAAGGCAAGGAAATTTCCTTTATGAAAAGATCCTGGACCGACCGGGAATCGAACCCAGACACCTTCAGCATGGCGTTGCTTTGTAGCCGCGGAATCTAATCACTCGGATGGGATGCCTCCAAAAATTCTTCAAGGAATAAACATCTCCAAGGATACTCAAAGGTTATCAGGAATTCCTCCTTAGATTTTTCCGGAAATGTCTCGGGATTTTATAACCGAAATAACTCTACAGATTCCATCGGATATTTCTCAAGGAATTTCTCACAAACTATCTTCAGAGATTCTTGGGGGTTTTCAGAAATTAATTCAGCAATTTTACCAAAAATTTTCTATAAAGATTTCACAAGTAATTAGGGAATCCATCAGTATATCATCAAGTGACTCTGTGAGGAGTTCCTCCTAGGATTCAAAAAAGGAATTCCTTCAGCGATTCCTTTGAAAATTCGTTCATTGAATCCAACAGGAATTGCTTCGAAAATTTCGATAGGATTTCCTCTAGGCATTCCAACTAAAAGCTCTCCAGGAATGTCTCTAAGGATTCCACCAGAGGTTCATCCATGGATTGGATTTGAAATTCTCCCAGATAATTCTCCATGGTTTCCATCAGGAAAATCTTCAAGAAATGAGCTGAAATTCTCATAGGGGTTCCACTAAAAATTCTTCTAGAAGCTTCACCAATATTTTTCCGTTGATTTCACAGGAAATTCAAGAAAATCTTCTGAAAGTTCTTCCAAAACATTCTGGAAAAAATCCTTCGGTTCCTTCAGAGATTTCACCAGTATTTTATCTAACTATTTCTTCCGGAATGGTGTTTTTTAAGAAATTTCGCCATGAGTTCTTCCACGGTTAAGAATACCAATAGAGTTTCGCTAGAAATTGTTTACCAGAAAAATCTAATACAGCTTCGCCAGAAGTTTTACCAGAAAATACTTCAATGATTTGACTAGGATTTTCCTACTTCGAATTTTTCAGGATTATCAGAAATTCCTCCAGGGTATCAATAAAAAAACCACAAGTTCAAATGACTTTTTTTTTCTGGAAACCGCGAGAGAATCGACCAGCAATTCCACGAAGGGTTGAACTTCAAGTTGAATTCCTTGAAGGATTTTTTGGAAAATTTCTGGAAAAAATCATGGAATAATTTATTCTGAAATCATTGGAGGAATCACCAAAGAAAACACTGGAGAAATTCACTGGGGAAATTCCTTAATATATCTCCGTAAGAACTTTTAAAGCAATCCCTAAAGGAGTTTCTACAGGATTCTCTAAGGCAATTCCTGGTGGATTCCATGGAAAAAATCCTCCAAGATATACTGGAAGGAATTGATGGATAAATTCCTTTAGGAATCCTCGGAGAAATATCCGGTAGATTCTTAAAGTAATTCCTTCAAAAATCCGAGGTCGAATGCCTCGTAGGTTCCCTTAAAATCTTTTAAGAAAAATCTTTTAAGGAAACACTGGAAGAATTCATAAAATAATTTATCGAAGATTCCCTAGAAGAATCCCCTGAAAGTAACCTGGGGGAACCTCTCGAAAAATTGCAAGCGGAATTCCTGGTGAAATCCCATGTGTGAAATTTGTTTTGAATTCTTTTGCAGTATTTCTTGCTGAATTCCCAAAAGCTTCCTGGTGCCCAGACAATCAGAAATCGCATGAAAGTTCACGTTTAAACTCGTTCATTCATACTAATTACATCAAACCCGCAAAACACCGTGGATAAACTCGTCAGTTTGATGAGTTTCCTGGCATAAAACACTTCTTTTCTGAGTTCATTTATACATTTTGTTTCGTCTCGTACACTCGTACAAAGTAAGTCGCATCAATTCGTAGCAGCTGTCAAATCATCATTTGTTATCATAAGCTAAGTCGCATAAGATCACAGGTTAGTTTTGTACAATATTTATACACTCGCATTGTATGTTATTATTTATCACATAATATATGCACGCATATTTCCTCCACTTTTGTACGTAGAAGGCCTTTTCGCGACATCTTATAAGTGAAATGTTGCACATACAAGGCCTCCAGGTGATTTTGTTATACGTACATTTTGGTTGTCTGGGTGGAATCTCAAGATGAATTCCTTAATGAATCCTTGGAGAAATTTTGGGTGGAATCACTGTAAGAGTTCCTGAAGTGAATCCCTACATGTATTTCTGTAGGAGTTTTTGAAGAATTTCTAGCAAAAATCGCGTAAGAATCTCTGGAAGAATGTTTGGGTTAATCACTGAAGGATTTTTTGGAGGTATTCCTAGGGAAAGGTTTTTGATGCATAGGAGAAATTCCTGGTGGAATTATTGATGGAAGTCCTGCAATAATTTCTTGAGCAATCTCTATAAAAATTTCTAGAGGAATTCCTAGTAAAAGAGCAGGAAAAAAATCCTTATATAATCTGTATAGAATTTCTTGAAGTTTCGATGGAGGAATTCCTAAATACATCTGTGGAGGATATTTTGGAGGAATTCTTGAAGGAAGCATTGAATGAATAAATCCCTCGGAAGTTTTTGTGTAAATCTCTGGAGGACTCTGTAGAGAAAATTACAAGAAAGAATCGCTGAAGAAATTCCTTTTGGTTGAATTTAAGGAGGAGTCCTAGAAGAATCCTGAAAAAAGTTCTGGTGAAATCCTTATGGGAATTTCTGGTGATAAATTTATTGACAAGTATCTGAAATAATTCGTTATGTGATTCCTGAATAATGATATAACTTTTAGAGGAAATAAAGGAATCTTTGAAAAATTGTGATAGCAATCTCCGGAAGAATTCTTGAAATCAGCCTTGAAGTAAACTCTGAAAAATTACTGAAGAAATCACTTGAGGATTTTTTAGATCTATGAAGGAATCAGTAGAGGAAACCCTGAATATATAGCAGAGGAATCTTTGAAGGAACCTCTGGAAGAAAGCCAGCCTGAAGATTTTTCCTCGGAGGAATTTCTGGGTAAATCTGTGGATAAATTTCTAGAGGAATTGTTGATGAAATTCCTGGTAGAATCCCAGGAAGACTTTCTGGTGGAATCCCTAGTATAATCAATGGTTCTGGAAAGACTTCAAAGTAGAATAACTAGAGAAAACCGCTAAAGACTCCGAATACAAACTTTAAAGAAATTACCCTAGCCATTCTCATATCGATGACTGCTCAGAATAATCCCCGATAGAGATCCCTCATAATTTTAGAGTTCTGCCGGAATACTTCGTGCGAATTGTTATTGTAATTCCTCCTCAATATCCATTTGTTCCGGTATTTAAATTCTGAAAGTTCTGCTCTTTGCATCAACATAAATCGGTTTGACTAACTTGGGGGCGGAGTCAATGTTGGTCAAACCGTCTGAGCGTCTGTGGGCTGCATGACGACAACGTTGACCTATGCCTACTTGTATCGGGTCGCGGTAGTTCGCGCGCTCTCTCTCTCTCCCTCTCCCTGGCTCGTTCTCTCACGCCCGAGCAGAGACTGACAGTCGTCGAGCGCACCCAAGGATCCACGGCGAACTTGACCGTCAAATGTACGAAAAAATGTCGTTTCTTCTTTATTTCGGTTATGTTTTATCACACACACACGGTGCGAGCTCATTTGAATACCGAACTCCGCTCCGTTTTGCTCATGTTTTATGAGCGCACGAGAAGGAAAAAAAAATCGGATCCGCCGCAGACCCTCGACCCGCCGATCGGGAGACCTATATTTACAATCGGAACGTGTCTCTTCGGCGCAGACCTAGTTCTTCGTTGCGGGCGGTTCGATTTTTGCGATGTCGAGGAGAAGGCCGTTGTCGATCGATTGTCTCGGTGCGATAAAGTATCCTCCACACTGGAGAGCAGAAGCATACTTTATGGGAGGTACAGCCGCAAACACGCGCAACCGAAAACGCACGCATCGCAGTAGGCATGGGCAAAGCGAAGTAACCGAGGGAACTACGCGGGGAAGAAACGGAAAAAGTTAAAATAAAATTGCCCTTGAGACGCCGTCCTGTGTGCAGAATATTGTTGTTGTTATTCCGCACCGTGCTGCAATCAGAAGTTGGTCAGCGGGGTCGTCGGCGATACGCGCGAGATGTGATTATAAATCGATTTGATGTTAATATCGGGGTCGGGTTACCAGCGATCGCGAACTCCCAACGAAAATGGTTTCAAATGGCTGGCCACCCTGCCAGACGTCTGCTGGGGCAAATGGTTTCCTGATATTGACCCAGTATCGTGCCGGTGTGCGGCGACGGCGACGGCGTGAGAGATCATTCTTCCCCTCTGCTTCCTTGATTCCTTCCTTCATCCGTAACCTCGCAGACCATTAGGGTAATTTGCCCATTATTGCGGTATTATCTATTATTGCGGTAGAAGAATTAAACCCTCATTATTAATCGAAAACTCTATTTTCTATGGATATTATTGATGATGATGAAAGCTTATATTATTCCCAAGCTCTACGAGATGAATGCTTTAAAAATTAAACGATTTTGATCGTTGGAAGAACAGTTTTAAATGATGCATCAAGAAAAACCTATATTTTTAACCAGTCTCTCTATCTACGGGCGGGTTTTCATAAGCTTAATTTATAAAGTTTAGAACCAAAACAATTATATGTAGCGGGTATATCAGTTCAGTATAGATGTAGTTACATGGTAGAAATTGAATTTTGAATAAAAGTTCTATATTTTTGAGAAAAAGCATATACCGCAATAATAGGACAATGAAAATAGATTTTTGCCTATTATTGCGGTATCTGTAAATCTCATTCAAAAATTCCATATTCCAATAGTCATTTTAAATGTAATTGCTGGAAACATTAATTATATTATTAGGACACTAATTATGGACATCATTTTGAGTTATTCATACATTTATTTAGTCAAACAAAAGGTTTATGTTTATTTTTACCCTGTAGTTTCTCTTATTTACAAATATTTTGCAAATAAACACAATGTTTTACCGAAAAATCACGTAAACTGACTGAAAATCGGAACACATGCCAAAAATACGTTGAAAAACTAAGATATAAGATGATCGCAAGGAAGCAAGTCTTTAAAATTGTGTTGCTAGTTTATTTTTAAAAGCATCAAAATTGTAGGTTATACTTAAGTCAACAAATTCATTTCTTATATAGCGACTAGTGGTCTCAGATGGAAGAACCTTGTCTATACACTTTAACATTGTTCACCTACGACGAAAGAGGAGACGAAACTGGCAGAAAATCATTCGATACTGTTGATTTGTTTTCGAATCGTGACATAAAGTAATGAATTAGTTTTCGTCATAGATAATGTCCAAATTCACACAAACTGACAGTACCGTGCAGTGTCATTAACATGGAGGGAGCATAATTTCAATGCTCGAACATTGTGTGGTATTGGATGTATATTGAATGTAATGAAATCTATGATTTTTGGTATACCGCAATAATCGGACGGCACTACCGCAATAATAGGACAAAATACCGCAATAATAGGACAGAGGAAGAGCTTCAGATTTATGTCAAAAAATGTATGTATGATTCCAAAAATTACTTTCTTACTTCACTTTACTCCAGACAAAGGATAGTTTTAACACTTAACATTGCAAAATACTATAATATTTAGATTTTGGACAATGCAATACGATTTTAATTTCAACACCGTGCTTAAGTCCTCCATAATAGGACGGATACCCTAACTCTAATTCGATCTTCCTATTTTCCATTTATTTCAGCGCTTGCTTTGTGCGATTGGTCCTCGCTGCAGCAGAAGCGACGCAATTTGGCCCGTAAGCACTGTTCGCCGAGTGACGCCTCCAGCTACTACCAGAAGATGAGCGACGTCGGCGTTGCGGAGATGCACTACTTCATGGACCAGTTGACCGACGTGGTCACCCCCGGCCAGGACTTCAAAGTCAAACCGCTGATCATGCAGGCCTGCGCCAACATGTTCAGCAAGTACATGTGCTCGGTTCGGTTCGAATACGATGATGCCGGCTTCCAGAAGATGGTGCACAGCTTCGACGAGATCTTCTACGAGATCAACCAAGGATACGCCGTGGACTTCATGCCATGGTTAGCTCCATTCTACTTCCGTCACATGAGCAAGCTGAGCAGCTGGTCGAACTACATCCGTGGGTTCATCTTGGAGCGCATCGTCAACGAACGGGAACAGAACCTCGGCGAAGACGAACCAGAGCGTGACTTCACCGATGCCCTGCTGAAAAGTCTACGGGAAGATCCCTCCGTCAGCCGAGACACCATTATGTACATGCTGGAGGACTTCATCGGCGGCCACTCCGCTATCGGAAACCTGGTCATGCTCGCCTTGGGATACGTTGCAAAAAATCCAGAAATCGGCGCCCGCATCCAGCAGGAAATCGATCACGTTACCGACAAAGGCCTCCGCAACGTCACCCTGTACGACACGGAAAGCATGCCCTACACCGTGGCCACCATCTTCGAAGTCCTTCGGTACTCCTCATCGCCAATTGTTCCCCACGTTGCCACCGAAAACACTTGCATCGGCGGATACGGAGTTCAAACCGGAACGGTAGTCTTCATCAACAACTACGACCTCAACACCAGCGAGAAGTACTGGGATCACCCGGAACGGTTCGACCCCAGCCGGTTCATCGAAAGCGCCACCCTTGCGCAGATCCGCTCGGATCTGGTTGGATCGCCAACAGCCAGCGAAGACCTCAGCAGTATTATCAAACACAACAACATCGACTCATCGAACGAGAGCCAGAAGCAGATCCTCCGCGTCAAGAAGAACATTCCACACTTCCTGCCCTTCAGCATCGGCAAGCGAACCTGCATCGGCCAGAACCTGGTCCGGGGCTTCAGCTTCATCATGTTGGCCAACATCCTGCAGAAATACGACGTCCACACGAACGATCCCGCCCAGATCAAGATGAAGCCCGCCTGCGTAGCGGTCCCGCCGGACACCTACCCCCTAGCGTTCACGCAGCGCTCCCAATAGACTAGCCCTAGTAACCCACCCCCCCCCCCCTTGTAAATAGCCCCATCCCCACCATCCACCTTCATTAAATTATTTCTCACCCTAAATCAACCAAAATCCCGCCGTCAATCGCGCCTTCATCTCCATTTCATCCTCCCAGCCAATGTCTTATCGAACCCAGTAGTAGGCCAGGAAACAAAAGTAATTCAGTGGTTGCCGTGGGAAACTGTCACCCAGCCGCATTTCCCCCCAAGTGACAAGTAGAACTTTATTATAAACAAAATGTTATCTAGTTTGTAGAGAGCGCTCCCGGAAACACACACACACAAACACACAATCACTCAAAAAAAATCGGAGATGCGTACCGCAAAGCCTAGGATAATGGAAGTAAATATTTCGTTTTTATAAAACATAATACATATTAGCAGTGAAATCTTAGACATAGTAGCATAGGAGCCAAGTAGGGATGTGCACCAAGCGCGATGAGATCAAGACTATTTATATGCATAGATCGAGAACGAGGAACCATTCGTGCTGTTTCGATGGTCCACAGCAGCAAAAAAGTACTTAAATAGGCTAAGTAAGTTGTTTGAACTTGTTTTTTTTTCTTTCTCTCTGTTTTGATGGAACAAACGGTTGAACTGGTCGACGAGGTGACATTTTTGGGCACCGATTCGTCCGATTGCAGCTAGATTAGGATTGCATTGACATGCTTGGAAAGAGAAGTACGAAAAGCTTGTTGTAATGTCAGTATTTTGATTTTTTTTCGAGTACGAACCAAGACTGAATTGATGATTCTTTCGAATTTGTTTGAAAGTTTTGCCTCAAAATTGCGTTAATGAAACGGAAAAGTATTTTCGAGTTTTGTTGCCCTTAAGCAGTAGGTAAGCGTAAGTGGATTAGATTATGAATCTAATCGTGACCTAACTTTAGTAGCAGCGATCTATTCGAAGTTAGTTGTATTAATGTGAAATCAAAAAGTATTGTAAAATAATATAATATTGATGAAAATTACTTTCGATTCGTTTTCCTGTTGTATTGTTTCGATGACAAATTCCCCAAACGTAACAAAAATTTTGGATTCGCGAATCAAGTTTCCTAAGAGAATGACTTGTTTCTGCATGGTTCACCTCTGGGAGGGAGGCATAGATACTATACGCGGAATATGGAACAACTTTTTTTTTCAATCTGCAAAATAACTCCACCTTGCCAACGACAATCAAAGTAGGCATAATGAAAATCAATAGCTTTTTTTACGGCACAGGGTAAGCATTCCCTTAGTTGTGGGTGTTCCTATAGTTGCGGTAGTGCCGTTTTCACTGATTCTATTACAATAGCCACAGAACCGACACTGCCAATCGACGTATTGGTTTGTTGATACACGGAATAGTTGAAAAGAGCGTTCAAATTGCTTTAAAACTGATGAAGTATCACCGAAATTACTAAAACTTTTCTTACTTGTACCAATAGTTGAGGTAAAGTGTTCCTATAGTGGAGGATCCCATAAGAAAACAACGGATACCGCAACTATAGGAACACACATTAAAAATATACCGCAATTAAAGGAACAGTGTACCAATATTATTTTTCACTGACATGACGTGGATAACTACGATGAAATATGTTTTCTCATTAAGTTAAAGGTCGTTACTTCCCGTTACAACATTAACATGTACGTTAATTGCGCTTTTTGAATTTAGGCGGTTAAATGAAGTTCGATCGTCCTTAGTACCTCCACTATTGGCACATCTACCGTACACATTTCAAAAGACAGGCTCTTTACTAGTGCAAACATAAAATTTGATTATAAATCTCGTAGCATATGATAATGAAGCTTCGAGCTGTTTAGTGGAATATCTTTTAATAAATGAAAAACCGAATTTAGTACTATACCATTTAATTCCACTAGCATATGTATCCTTTGACAGATACGGTTATATCGATCTCGACTGTAAGGCCGTCTTCTGTGTCGTGTACTAGACTCGACTTCAAGTCGAAGTCTAGTCTAGTACACTACTCTGGAGACGGCCTTACAGTTGAGATCGAAATACCCGTATCTGTCAAATGATACAACTCTAGTGGAATTAAATGATAGGGAGCCGGATCCTATTCTTGGCACTTTTGATTCACTTCGGCACTGGGGTTTTAGGAAGCTATTGAGCTCATATTTTGCCACAATATGCGTCGTACTGAAGCTCTTCTTATTGCAAAGTTTAAGACAAATCGGCTGAGTAAAACCATCATGCCAAAGTGAATCATGGAAGTGCCCAATTGGTTATACACCTTATAATACTAAATACGGTTTTTCATATACACTACCCGTCATAAATACGGACTCACTCAAATAAGTATTGCAACACACAGCTGAATATTGAATCACCCTGAAAAGTTTAGCATCACCTCAAATCAGGTAATTTCACATTGCTATATCTCGAGATCCTTACGACTTATAAAGAAGCGATCTTCAGCAAAGTTGTTCAGGGGATCAAGGACATCCGGAAAGCGAACAGTTTAGCTCGCGATTTTGCCGCTAGGTGGCGCTAGTGAGCATTTAAAATTGAGCATTTTGAACTAGTTCTAGCTTGTGATCCATAAGAGATAGAAAGTTCTTGTCTTCGGCAAAGTTGCTCAGGGGTTCAAGGACATCCGGAAAGCGAACAGTTTAGTTCGCAATTTTGCCGCTAGGTGGCGCTAGTGAGCATTTAAAATTGAGCATTTCAAACTAGTTTTAGCTTGTGATCCGAAAGAGATAGAAAGTTCGGGTATTCGGCAAAGTTGCTCAGGGGTTCAAGGACATTTGGCCTTCTGATGTACTTGGCCTTCTCAACAACTTCGCTGAAGTCTCGAACTTTCTATCTCTTATGGATCACAAGCTAGAACTAGTTTAAAATGCTCAATTTTTCATGCTCACTAGCGCCACCTAGCGGCAAAATCGCGAACTAAACTGTTCACTTTCCGGATGTCCTTGAACCCCTGAGCAACTTTGCCGAAGACCCGAACATTCTATCTCTTATGGATCACAAGCTTGAACTAGTTCAAAATGCTCAATTTTAAATGCTCACTAGCGCCACCTAGCGGCAAAATTGCGAACTAAACTATTCGATTTCCGGATGTCCTTGAACCCCTGAGCAAGTTTGCCGAAGACCCAAACTTTCTATCTCATATGGATCACAAGCTAGAACTAGTTCAAAATGCTCAATTTTAAATGCTCACTAGCGCCACCTAGCGGCAAAATTGCGAACTAAACTGTTCGCTTTCCGGATGTCCTTGAACCCCTGAGCAACTTTGCCGAAGACAAGAACTTTCTATCTCTTATGGATCCCAAGCTAGAACTAGTTCAAAATGCTCAATTTTGCATGCTCACTAGCGCCACCTAGCGGCAAAATTGCGAACTAAACTGTTCGCTTTCCGGATGTTCTTGAACCCCTGAGCAAGTTTGCCGAAGACCCAAACTTTCTATCTCATATGGATCACAATCTAGAACTAGTTCAAAATGCTCAATTTTACATGCTCACTAGCGCCACCTAACGGCAAAATCGTGAACTAAACTGTTCGTTTTCCGGATGTCCTTGAACCCCTGAGCAACTTTGCCGAAGACCCGAACTTTCTATCTCTTATGGATCACAAGCTAGAACTAGTTCAAAATGCTCAATTTTACATGCTCACTAGCGCCACCTAGCGGCAAAATTGCGAACTAAACTGTTCGCTTTCCGGATGTCCTTGATCCCCTGAACAACTTTGCTGAAGATCGCTTCTTTGCAAGTCGTAAGGATCTCGAGATATAGCAATGTGAATTAACCTGTTTTGAGGTGATGCTAAACTTTTCGGGGGTGATTCATTATTCAGCTGAGTGTTGCAATACTTATTTCAGTGAGTCCGTATTTATGACGGGTAGTGTACTTATCCAGCATATACCATTCGGAAGACTTGATCATTTTTTCAAAATTTCGTGCGAGGTGGATAGGAATGACGTCAACAAGTAGCTGTCAGTTTACGGCATATAATTGCTTCTTATTATTGTACACTGTGGTTTTATTCTGTGTACCTTCGATCTTTCCGGGGGTGACCTATTTCGCATAAAGACGTTTCGCATAAGGACGTTTCGCATAAAGCAGTTTCATATAAGAACAGGTAGCATTTTAAAGAAGGCATATAATTCTCTTTATGCCAAACGTCCATTATGCGAAACGTCCACCCATAAAATTATGCGAAACGTCCTTATGCGAAACGTCCCTCCCCCGATCTTTCCGTACAAACATGAAAAATGGGCTATAGTTCTCATGCGTTTAATGCTTATTTTCATTTTTAAAAGTAAAAATATACGTTTTTGAATTCATAACATTCAATAAGAATAAAAGCTGCTCTCGTCGCATTACTTTTGAATGTACATGAACTAATTTTTCATTCGATTTTTGACACCTTTGATGAAATGCAAAATTATGTTTTGATCAATTCTCGCATAACTTATGATTTCGCCCTAAAACCTACTGGTGACCAGGTGAGTAACTCGTTGTTTCTGCACATTTGAATGGATTCACAATTTATTTAACAACGCTATGGTGTAGAAAGGATCACCCTCTATCTGCCCGAGATGTTGGTTTGGTTGCTTATTCCTTCATTTCCTCAGAAACAACGAGCAACACACCTGGTTACTAATGGCTTTAGGGGCGTTATCCGAGATTAAGCGAGAATTGCGCTCTTCTTTCTTGGTTGTCTTTTCTTTAGGATCCCGGCTCACAGTGACAGTTCGTGACAGCAGAATCTCAACTCACTTTGAAGTATGGAAATTCCATATCGGTTTCTCCCTCCCAGGTTTACATCATAATTGTTGGTCGTATAACGTATTCTACAAGTGCAATAAAGCTCAACTACGAAAGCGAGGTAAAACATCTATCTGGCCATAATCACTAATAATAAGCCCCAGATCAGCATCATTAATGCATACAACCATTATCCAGGTTTTTAGGAGCGCTAATGGCTGCTGCAAACGGGTTCGCTAGTTCGGATCAGTCGATATGACGTTTGGCTTGGGTCTGCTTAATATAAAACGACCCAAGCCAAACGTCAAATCGACTGTTCCCTACCAGACAGTGAGCGTGTTTGCGGCAGCCATTAGCGCTTTTAAAATGCTGGATAATAACATTAACCCCTCTACTGGAAGCTTCATTTTTTACCGCAAGAAAAAGATTCAAATCGTGATAACTTTTTTGTTTCTCGGTATTTTTGCACCATTTTTGCACAAGTTCTCAAAAAACTCTTCCTGTTTTAGTATCTGTGTCAACATTAATCATTAGTCATCTGAATCCAGAGATATTCCGAAATTCCTTGGGGGACCGACGCGTTACCATAACCCACGCATATATATATATAAGGCTACAGAATTTTTATCGTACTCGGATCGGAACAATACATAAAAGAGAGGCTGTTGAGCGGTTCCATTTGAATTCGAATGTCGGTTTACTTTTGTATTTTTTGATTTGGATGAATTTTGGCATATGCTTTCTTTATACACAAAAATGCCTATTTGCATCCTCGGTTCGCCATTTTTACCCTAGCGTTATTTTTGAGAAGGGCCTAAGAAAAAAGCCTTAAAAATTTCCAAAATATTAAAACTCAGAAACTATTTGTCCGATCGGTTTGGTGTCTTCCACAAAGTTTCAGGTTATTGTTGGAACTATCTGGAAAAAATATACACTGTAAAAAAAGTGGTATTTTTTTTATTTCGAAAATAAAGCTTAAAAATCCATTTTCTGAAAAATCATTTTTATTTTGATTTTTTCATATTTTAAAGTAGACAAAAAATTGAGTCTTTTGCACAGTGTGTCAAGACGGAGAAATCATGGACAAAAAAGTTATGATTTTTTTAAAAAAAGGTTGATTTTTTAATGTGGTCTAAACAAACTTTTTGAATGCTTTTCGACCCGATTTTATGTAAGTACGAAAAATTTGCAACAAAAAAGGTATATGAAAAAATTTTGCTAATTGCTACCGTTTCCAAGATACAGCGATTTTAAAATTTAATTTACTGAAAATTCACAACTTTTGGTTGTTTTCGGATGTTTTAAGAGTTGATGAAATAAAGATTATTTTTTTCTGAAAGCATTTTATTTCATGTTCTTATACAATGATGGAGAGTCCTATTTTGATACAGATTTCTTACTTTTTCATAATGTTACTTGAATCAACTATTAGGTACGTTTCTGACCAACCACAAAAATATACCAACCTGCTGTACTATAAGAAAACATCAGGTATATTTGTGTGAGACAACTGGGCACGTTACTCCTCTACTCATAAAGCTTTTGTTTTCGAATGGAAATATTTCATTATCTTAAATCGATATAAATGCATTTCACGTGTTGATTGCTTTATACAGTCGCCTCTCCACATCTCGATATCAAAGGGACCATCGAGATAGGGAGAGATCGAGATAAGGAACATTAATTTAATGAACACTAGATTGAAAATCACTCCGTTACTAGGAAAATAATAAACAAAAAAACTTCATTTCGAGTTCCCGAATTGTTCAGAATCATTTAAATCTGATCTAGTATCCTTTGATAATGTTCGTATCGACATATAGAGAGAAAATTGTGAACGAAAAATCAACAGGAACACATCGAGATATGGAGATATCGAGATAAGGGATGGTACACAAATTATGTGACGCTAGATTTCAACTTTTTCGACCCCCTCCCCCCCCTTTGTCACACATTTTGTATGAGTCCTCCGAAAATTTTGTAAGGCTTGTCACGCTTGGCTCGACCCCCTCCCCCCCCTTGGAGCGTGACGTAATTTGTGTATGACCCCTAAGGAGGATATCGAGACATGGAGAGAGAAATCGTATGCATAATGAAGGGACTGAAGCAATCATCGACATAGGGAGAGATATCGAGATGTAGAACATCGAGATATGGAGAGTCGACTGTATTCGTTATTTTGTTATTTTTTAACTTTTAACATTTTGTTCCATATTTTCTTGATAATTACATATCAAAATATCACAATGTTGAATGTTGAAGTTGTGTTTCGATAAAAAAAATAAATAAATCATTTTTACAGGGCACATTTTTTATTTCGCCTCATACCATGACAAATTACTAAATCAATATTTTTTCAAACATTTTAGTCAAAAATTATCTGCTTTTTCAGACCATGAACAAATTTCTAGGCTTATGAGCTTCCAAAAACATTCGAAAATGACCGAAAATTGATAATTATATCATTATTTTGTATTAAAATCGCTGTATCTTTAAAACGGTAAAAGTTAGCCTGATTTTCCAATATAACTTTTTTATTGTAAATTTTGCGTACCTTCGAGTTGAAAAACATTTAAATAGTTTATTATGACCATTTTCAAAAATTCACCTTTTGTTAAAAAATCTTAAAGTTTTTGTCCATGATTTCTCCATCTTGACCCACTGTGCAAAAGACTTCATTTTTTGTCTACTTTAACATATAAAAAAATAAAAAAAATCAAAAGTTGCATCGAAATCCGGACACCTAAGCACAAGTAGAATATAAAATCAATTCTTTAAATATGTTCATGGAACAAATCTTACTTATCAGTTGCTTGTGATGTTATTGGATAGCTCAATTTCATCATCAGATGTTAAAAACAGCTTTAATATACGTATTAGTTACCTTAAAATGGAAATGATTACAATTTGGCTTGCTTCGAAATCCGGACACTCATCTACCACTGCTTCGAAATCCGGACGTTTTTGCTTCGAATTCCGGACAATGCTATTTCTTGGATGGTATAAGTAATTTCGTCAAGTTTATTTTTCATTTAGTATGTTGTTTCCAACTTTTTGGCCATTTCTACATTAGGTAATAAATGCGAATATTTCATAAAAGGTTAACATGCAATTATTCATGTTGAGTGCTCAAAAATCCACACGATTTGAAGAGCTAAATTAAGTACATCTGGTCCTAAACTGTTACTAGACTAAACTTCAGAAACCAAATCATATGGGCAATGATACTTATTTCGAAAATCAAAGTAAAAGATTTGGTTTCTTAAAAAAATACACATAATTAATTATCTCCTTCTTCATGTAAACTATCCATACAAATCCACTTATGCTGTTTATTTTTCTTAAAAACAAAAAAGTTAACAGATGATCCAGTGAGTTTTTTAATTATTTATTTTCATTAAAAATAAATAATTCATAAAAAATAAATAAACATAATTCATTAAAAATAAATAAACGAGCTTGAGATAAAAGGGCACAGTGTTATTCGTAGTAACAAGGGACTACAGTTTTTGTGATATTTTTATTTGCATAATGTTTATTTTTGTTATGTCTGAACTATGATACAAAGATTCAGTGCTTACTTAAGCCTCTAATTTAGTTTTATTCTATTTAAACTATCATACGAGTTTAAAATCTATGAAATTATTACTAGTTAACATAAAGAAAGTGATGAACAATACCAAATTTGTATGAAGAGAATGGAAGGTGAACGTCGATACTTTTAATTGAATTTTTCTTGAAAGTTTTTCGTGAAGTTCCATTTTTTCTGTCATTTTCTTCTTCTGTTTTTCTTTTCGAAGTATTCATTTTCTTCTGCTTTTATCAATTTCAACCGTTTGTTCATTTCTTGATTTTCTTTCCGAGCCCTAATCCTCTCTTGTTTTGCCTTTTCTTTCTCAATCTTTTCTCTCTTCTCCTTTTCGTATAGTTGCGATTATTCATCGCTAGTTGCAACTGCAGGAAACTGACGTTTCTTAGCTTTTCTTTCAATTGAAGCTTGTTGAGTTTCTAAAGAAAAAAAAAAGTTTATATAACAACTATGATCTTTGCAAACGTTCTTTAATTACGTTATGCTTTCAAGATGATGGGAGCATGGAGAAAAATGTCGATATCTCCAAACAAAAAGTGTGACATAGGGCGGGCGAAGAGATTGTCGAAAATCATCTAGTTTTGCGTGACGTAATTAATGGATGTTTATATAGGCAATATTATTACCTTGAACAGGAGTTTTATCTTCTGAATTGAGCGATTCACGATTCGTTTCATCAATTTCAAGATAGTTTTCTTCAAGCTTGTTCTGCAGACCTGTAATTTACATTATGTATTGAAAACGGGTAAGTTTTATTAAGCCTTAATATGTTGGTACCATGGTCGATGCATACAATTTCCGATACATTCTCTCTAACGGTAGGGAGGGCTGACTCCACGTTAGAAGAGCTATTGACACTTTCATCGGAATGAGTTATTAATGCAGCAGATTCAGAATCAAGAATGCCTATGTTGAAATGAGACGCTGTTGGAAATATATGTATATCAAATGTAATATGAATACATAAATCAAGAATTTTAGCATACCCAAATTCATTGAACTTCCAGGAGCAATGTCGTAATAAGGGGAATCCAATACCAAGTACTCTGAAGGACCTTCTACTTCATCCATTAGTTTTCTCCAAAAGAGGAAGAGACTTGTATCCTCCTCAGTTCCTGGCCATATCAACTTATTACGGTGTTGTTTGTACAATTTCAACTGTTCTGAAGGCAACCTGCTGTTGAATGCGTTTAGTAATACCGATCCATCGATTTCATGATGACGATTCGCTTCGATGTTTGACGCTTCCACTGGTTCAATGACGGGTTCAATAATTTCGAAATTTATTTCATTCGGTACGTTCATTATTTGTAGATCTGATAGGTTTACTATGTGTGGTTCTTCTAGATTGGAAGCACCACTCATATGGTCTAAAGCGGGTGGGGACTCTTTCGGTTTCGGGAAAGACTCGTAATCGATAGCTTCCGGGTTAAACGGCACCAATCCACACTTTCTGAAACCATTGATGATTGCAATTTATTTCTGTGGCATTCGATCCAGTGCAATTTCCTATAGTGGAGCAAATTCCAAACGAGTAATCATGTTTCCCTGGTTATCAAATCTCCATTGTTTCAATACTTCTTCCCAGGATTTCTTCATGGGCGAGAAGAAACTCACGTTGAGTGGTTGTGTAAAATGTGTAGAGTTTGGTAGAAGCGAAATCAGGACTATTTCATGCTTTCTACAGAACTCAACCGTTTCGAAAGAAGCATGAGAAGCGTGTCCATCAACAAACAGCAGGACTGGAAAAGTTCTCTTCTGTTTGACGAGCCAAGGATAGAATACTTTCGATACGTACTCATAGAATGAAACGGAATTCATCCATCCCGACTCTGTTTTCCCAACTCCCCAGTCTCGTGGAACACTCCTAACAACGTCTGAAGGTAATCGAGATTTGTAAGGGAACAATATTAGCGGTGGTGCAAGTTCCCCATTTGCAGATGCTGCCATGAGTACAGTGTAATTTTCACGTTCACTGTTTGCCGATATGGATTGGACGTTTTTCATTTTTGGAGCGAGAACCCGTTGCTTCTTAGGAACTAATGCAAATGCACTTTCGTCCATGTTGAACACTCTTTCTAGATCATTTGAAATTCGTAAATTGCCTGTTTCTGAATTTCTTCGAACCAATTTCTCACATTTTCTTCCGTTACAATTCTCGTTTTAGAAAGACTGTTCGCTGTTATGATGAGTCTTTTCTCATCGACCGGATGACCAGCTCGAGCCTTAGCAATGATATAATTGACAATAGTTGTTTCATCCATTGTGGATAAGGCCTTTGGAGCTCCTCGATACTGATTGCCCTCGGCAAGTTTCTTATATCGACCTTTCACACGATCTTCAAGGGTACTTTTGGGAATCCCACACTTTTGTGCCGCTGATCTCATCGATGATCCTCTTTGTACCATTGAGACAGCATGGGCAACATTTTCCTGCTGGTATTTTTTTACGTATTTTTTCGTTTTCTGAAAATTATTTGAACTTACTACGTGCATCATTATTGCGTCCGGAATTAGAAACAGCAACTTTTATTGCTTCGAAATCCGGACACAGAGCTTTTTTATACAATTCTTGGGTTTTTTTATGTTTTCGAATAAATAAGTTAAGTTAGTTACTTACCGTTTTACCAAATTTCAACAACAATTGCAGGAAAACTCACTTTGTTTGAGATTAAACCAAATTTAACAAACCGGAACGAATCTTAACTTGCGACCTTAATTAGTTGAAAAGTTGTGTGCCGTTTGACACGTCGGATAATTTTATTTTTTAACTTAATAATTCACTGCCTACTATGTTGCGCGTACCATTAAAGTGAAATTTTAAATATAAGGGACTCAGTCACGTAATAATCTATATAAATAAAAATGGAATGGTGTTTGTATGTCACGATATAGTTTGAGAAAGGGCTATCGAAGTATGAAAATTTTTTCATAGTTATGTTCCCTAAGTGTTCCGACGTGTTTGTGTATATAAAAAGCACAGAATAGTGAACCGGAAAGTCGGAAAATATGCCAGTGAACAGAAATGTTATTTTGTACGGGACGTTTCATGGCGCTTTTCAGCAGCCTACTTGATGGCAAGACAAAGTTTGCCGGGACCACTAGTAAACAATAAAATTAAATATAAAGCATTAAACAACACAGATATAATAAGAGTGTCCGGCTTTCGAAGCGTCCGGGATTTCGAAGCAAAACGGTACGATTTTTGAAAAAAAAAAAAAAAATGATTCTTAAACTTTATATTCGAAATTTTAAAAATCACAACATATTTTTTACAGTGTATATTTTTTTTCCAGATAAGCCATTTTACGAGACGTTCGAATGACGTTTTCTGGCGGGCCGCTCATTGTTGGTGTTCAAAAAACTAGCATGATATCTGAATAGCGCTGGTCACATTTTTGTTGGCGATGACGTCCCCGTCTCTTTCAGCGCATGTTTTTACCCGGTTTACATGTATTATGTTCCTGTAGATGAAATATATCTTCCCTGCCTGTTGATTTCAATTTTACATGCGAAAATTAAAAACTTTGTTTGCATTGCCAACAGCGCCATTGTTGAATAAGCCTCTTCCAAATGTAGCGCTAGAAGAAACGTAAATAAATCGGCCCGCCAGAAACTTTCAAAGCTGGTAAACAAACGGAAACCATATGATTCGAAACGTCTCATAAAATGGCTTATAGTCCCAATAAAGCTAAGTATGCTGTTTCGCTCAAGAAAAGTAAAGAAATTCCTTGACTGAATGGGTCCAGAAATTTCCTACAGAGAGCCCCCTTTGAAGTGACATTTCTTCTCAACTGCGTACTGCGATCAGAAAAATGTGATTTTCTTGACCATTTCTTGGAAGAAATTTTCCACGCATCGAGATAGGCGATTACTTTTCTTGTCAGTAGCAAACCAGCCTTAATAACCTAAAACTTTGCGGAAGACACCAAACTGATCGGACAAACCGTTTCTAAGTTATATTTTTTTGAAAATTATTAAGGAATTTTTTCTTAGGCCCTTCTTAAAAGTAAGGCTAGAGTCAAAATGGCGAACCGATGATGCAAATAGGCATTTTTGGGCATAAAGAAAGCATGTGCAAAATTTCATCCAAATAAAAAAATATAAAAATGAAATTTGAGAAAAAAGTCGTCAATTTCCGTGGAACCGTTCTGTTGTGGAAAAATGAAGAATTTTGGTGCAGTCGTCTCTGAGTAATGAGCATTTATGTTGCTGGTACAACGTTGGCCAAATAAAGATCTTGAAAACTTCAATAAGCCTCATCGTTATTTTCATATTTCTCGACGAATACTTAATTAATTCGTATGATTTTTTCAGAGTAACTCCTTATTACATAGCATTGTATAGCCCAAATTTTTTTTCGATAAAATAACGTAAAACAAAATGGCCACCAAAACATTTTATATGGAAAATGTCGGTCCCTCAATGAACATCGCAATATCTTCAAAACCAAATCACCAGTCATCAATATTGACATGGATTCTTAAACTAGAAGAGTTTTTTGAGAACTTGTTAAAAAATGATGCAAAAATACCGAGAAACAAAAGAGTTATCGCGATTTGAATCTCTTTCTTGCGGATTTTTTACCTTTAGCTGCCGGTAGAGGGATTAATAATGCAGATATACCTAATTACAGTACGTTCACCGTATAGAAACCATATTACTGCATCATTAATGCATGCACGCCTGATACATACAGGCATTGAATAAGAATTATATTGGCTCTTTATTCTGATATAGGGCAGGTCTCAATGCTATACAGTGTTTTGACAGATATATCACGTGCATAGTGTTTGCATGTAGTGAGGACAACAACGACAAAAGAAAAAAATATGCTAGAGAGAAGTACCCTGAACTTTTTAATTTTTGTTTTGCTTGTAAGTTTAGGTTGCCTTTTGCATTCTTTTATTTATTTATCTCGTTTACCAGCTGTTTGGCTGCGTACTTGATAGCGAAAACTAACAAAAAAACTGGCATTTCTCACGTGGTCTTTTACTGTAGAAAAGAATGTTTACAGTTATGCATTATAATGACACACTATTTCGCCTTTTCTGGCATTATAATGACACTCTATTCGTTTATAAAGCTGTCATGCATCAAATGACTGCCCTATATGCGCATATAATGCTGTTATTATTAATAAACACAAGATGTTGATTCAATAACCGATTTTTCGAAAGAAAGAATTCATGAAGAAAACTTAGAGATTCTTCAAGGGTTTGTAGTGCCTTCGTCCAGATGTTGCTGTGAGTTTTCGTAAGGAAATTCCAGAATAATATTTACTGAAGATTCCATGACCAAATCCTCGAAAGAAACGTTTCTGAAAAGCAAATTAGGATATTAGTATTGTCGAACACAGAAAAGCTAGATATAAGAAATGAATGTAATGTTTGAAATGACACTAATAAAGGAAGAACAAAATCCTTTCTGGAACAATTCCAGCAGTTACTTTAGGCGGAAATAATAAATAAAGTTCCATAACATGCTAGGATTAACTGTTAAAAAAATTCTGTACATTTTCCAAAAGCTACGATTTGTTCAGCTTTTTTTCTTGCACTGCATTCTAATCAGGACAGCGCTTGTTTTTCAGCAAAGTATTCCATGAGCAATTCTACTGTTACCAAACGAAAACTGCAATTATTTTTGGCATTCCTTCATCGATTTTTTTTGAAAGTTCTCTAGTATTTATCACACGGATTTTGAACAGATTTCTTTGAAATCTCAGGTATTTTCCAAGGAATTTTTTCTAGTGTTCTTCAATTGAGCGAACCATAATGAATTTCTCAAAGAAAGACCACAAAACGCTTATCCAAGACCTTTAAAGCTTCCCGCAAGATATCTATTTCCTTACTTTTAATCTTGGGCACCCCTGGTAATGAATAATAGCAACGTGAAAGCTTTACAGGGAATTTCTTTAGGTATTCTTCTTCCAAGGTATCATTCAAGACTTTCTCCAGAGAGAAAAATTTAGAAGATCCTGCTGAAGGGAGTGCAGAAGTTATTATTTCATTGTATATCACGAGAAAGTTTTGAACGTTTCCAAACATTTCTACAGCCATTGCTCCAAGATAACTCCAGCAGACTTTTTCCAGGCGTTTTCCATTGATTCTTTCAGGGGACTCTTAACGATTTTTCAATTTTCTGCTGAGATCAGCGTAAAAGTTTTTCAGGTGTTTTAAAAAGAATTTCATCCCGAATCCTTCAGTAATCCTTCTCTAAGCTTCCTTCAGTAAATTGTCAAGGGCATTCTAAAGGAATCACTTCTTGATTCTTAATAAATTCGTACTGAGATTTCTCTAGAAGTCTAGAAATGTATCTATTAATTACTCCGGAAATACATCCAACTTTTTTTTATTTCTGCAGTGAATTCTCGATTAATTTCTATGATAGATCATTTAACATTAATACCACCAAAACTATAAATAATTCTTCCAAAGATTCCATCTATTACCACATCAGCAATTGCATCGAAGTTTTTTTTATTTCAGGAATTTCTTCATAAGTTTTCTAAAAAATCTTACAGTGATTTATTCGAAGAATCCTCCCAAATGTCCACTAGTGATTCCTTCAGAGATCCTTCTGATTGTTTTATCAAGAGTTCTTGCACTACCCCAATTTTCTCTCGTAAAGTTCCATCCGAAAATACTTCCAGTTATTCCTCCAGGTACTTCTTCAATATTTTCTTCCATACTATCTGAAGGATTTCCCCAAAGAAAGCCTGAAGCAATTCCTTGCAGATTCATTTGGGAAATCAGTTGAGTTATTCCTGTCTGGAGAAAGTGCTGTAATAAATGTTGAGAAATCCTGAACGTACACTCTTAGAAAATAACATGTAAAATTAAATTCAACAAGATGCACATAAAAGAAGCGAAACATTTGACGTTATTTTACGTCCGTTCGTAAAATTACATGAAACAGAAAAACCAAAAAAAAAAAAAATACACGCCATGACATAAAAGTAAGATTGAAGACTTGCTTTTACATCATGACGTGTAATTTCTCTAGAGCTTTAGTTGTCACAATATGCATACAATGTAAGAACAGACAAACTTACCATTCACTTAATAATAGCATATTTTTTCCCTCGCGGAAATGCAGCCTGTATTCACTACCCACTTACGTACCGCTCCTGCAGAACACAATTTCGAACAGCACTTGCAAATCCGTGCCAATATTTTCGATCACAGAATAACACTTTAACAGCCTTACGTAGTTTTTCACTTCAGTAATGCAGAAACTGGGATCCTCCTGAGATCAGGCCGTTCATGACACTCCAAAAAGCACATTATCTTGTTTATCCAAATTGGCTTCGATAATTCCAGCAGCACTTTTATTCTAATGCCATTTCGGTTATGGTCTTGTATACACATATTTTTATATAATTGCTTCACGATGGCACCTTGAGAAGAGGTCTCCAGGAAGTGAAATCCACATGAAAAAATGCAACTTTCAATTCATTGCACCATGATTGTCACCGCATTTCTTCGACCATTCGCGCACCGATAGCAAGAAAACGACGCAAGAACTACCACAAATGAATTATTTTGCAAACATTATACATTTTATTAATGAAAATCACTCATATAAAGATGCATTTCTTGAATAATACCTTCTATTTAGAATTTAATCACTCGAGAACGTCTTACCGCGGCCATGTTTGAAAACGGACTTGACGGTTTGCATGACGCCGTCAGCATGTTGAGAATCATGTAAATTCACGTTCTTATGCATACAAATTTAAGTGTTACGATGAACTTTCAAAGCTTAATATATCTGAATTCAAAAGATCTATGTTTATTATTTATGCTGATGTAAAAATATATCATAAAACAATGAGATTTTATGATACATCAATAAAAACGGAAAAATTAGTCGTTTTTGAGTTTAGGTCACAAAATATTAAATTATATTGTATTTTACATCACCCGTAAATCTCATTACTTTTAAGAGTGTAGGACGAACGGATTTATAGCGAAATCCATGGAAACCTACTGGCTGAATTTCTTAAGAAATTTGAGAAGTAACTCCTGGTAAAAATCTCGGCTAATGTCTGGGTTATTTGTGGTACGATTTCATAATTCAAAAAAATGCGCCAGTTTAAACCTAAGCAAACGGGTTTGTGTTTTTTCTGCTCCGCCGGATTGGAAGTTTTTTTTTGTCGTTTGGCTTTTGTCGATAGGCATCGTCAACAAATTATGTATCGCTCTAGGGAGAGGGTGGAGTAGGTTCAAGCCTTACGGCTCATACAAAAATTTTTTTTTTCTTATCTTAGCTTATCTTAGACTGACTACACATATCAATGATTGCTATTCCGTGATTGACTGAAGTCAGTGAAAATGCACAAAGAATCAACTAGAAGTTCGGCTGGAAATGGCCATAATAATCTTCTTCAGTGTGCATAATTCAGTGCCTCTGCTTGTACAGGGTCAATAACGGCGCCGGCCACGTCATTGTGGTCAGGTGGGATTGGGGGAAGGAAGGTTAGTGTGTAACCTCTGCTATTTGGAGACCGTGTTTGCCTCTGCATCTCCACAAAGGTTACTGGGAGGGATGTTTGTTAATGGGGAGGATCGTTGGGTCACAGGATTCACTTTGATAAGCGATAAGACCATGATAAGTAATTATTTGTGAGATATAAACATGCTTATATGCAAATATAATATTTTCATTTAATATGACAAATTCGATGTAGATGAAAATTATGCCGACACTTGAGGTGACGAACCTTTCAAAGTTTGTCGAACAAATACCTAAACATACACTCCCGTGCATAAGTTTGGGTTCACCCCCTAAAAAACATGCAAAAGTGTTCAGTCCATATCTCTGTGATTACACGTCCAATTCAAACTCTTTAAGCCGCATTCGAAAGGCAAAGAGTTATTCTTACTTTGTATGTATTTTTCCAAAACCATTCTTTGTATACTAAATTTGTACTTAAAGTTGTGACATTTTTCGAAAAACACACTGAAAAATCATTACTAATTTCCTCAGCATTGGATCGACCAAAATTTCAAAACAATGTGCCTTTAGAATCGTAATCTTGTATCTTGCTCTTCAACACTCATGAAATTTTTGCGGAAAAATCTGAAAAGTATTCAAAATAAATTAAACAGTCAGTCAAGTCATCGTGCAAAAGTTTGGGTTCACCTGAACTTACTTAAATCTGTGAAATCTCAAACCAATCATGTACGCGCCATTATTTGCGCTCAAAAAAAACTTTAAACTATTAAAATAGGTTGAAAAATTGCAGATATATTGACAAAAATGATGTGCGTGTGGCTCAGGTAAACCCAAACTTTTGCACGATTTGCATCATACTGAGGGGTGAACCCAAACTTTTGCACGATGACTTGACTGACTGTTTCACTGATTTTGAATACTTTTCAGATTTTTCCGCAAAAATGTCATGAGTGCTTTATATAGAATACCGTTTTGATTCATATTACGGACACTTAAGGCTTCAGTGAAGTACAGTTAATCACTACACATATAAATTGAATCATTCTGTACAACAATTTAGTGTAATCAAGCCTTGCAAACACTTAAATTTTGAAAGGTGGGTGGAAATTCGGATTCCACATCTTTGATTCACTTTAATCAATAAAAATGTTCGGCCACTTCATGATTTTTATTCCGGACACAACCACACTTTCGCTTCATATTCCGGACACTTTGATTCGAATTCCGGACAGCTCTCGAAAAACACAATCAGAATAGTTGAATCATTAATTAAAGGCACTAAGCCGTTAGAAAGACGTCAAAACTAGTTGAACGTTGTAAATTTTCATGGATTGCTATGTAGAATGTTTATAAAAATCATCTTTCAAATTGGGAACTTTTTGACGGCGCATTTTGAAACATTTCGAGTGAAATCTTTCCCATACAAAGTAGAGTGTCCGGAATTTGAAGCTGTCTGGGATTCGAATCAAAACGGTATAAGATTACGATTCTAAAGACACCTTGCTTTAAAATTTTGGTCGACCTAATGCTGATGAAATTAGATATGATTTTTATATGTGTTTTTTTAAATGTCACAACTTTAAGTATAAATTTAGTATACAAAATTAAAAAAATGTTTTTGGAAAAATACATACAAAGTAAGAAAAACTTTTTGCCTTTCGAATGCGGCTTAAAGAGTTTCAATTGGACGTGTAATCCCAGAGATATGGACAGATCACTTTTGTATGTTTTTGAGGGGGTGAACCCAAACTTTTGCACGGAAGTGTACAAAAAAATATTTTTTTTTTCATACGAAAAGCGTTACGGAGGGAGGGTGGGGGTCGGTTTGAAAATTGACAAGTTTAGCGTTACGTTATAAATGGACGCTGCCTTAGTGCGCTGGGTGAAAAGCAAGCAAGCGAGTTCGAGTTTTTTCTGTGTCACTGGAGTGACTTCAGACGAGGATGGGTTATCAACTGGTGAGCTCGTTTCATGCTTGTAATACTTGTATCGTGGCAATGCACAGTGGTCCAGGAATCAGTTTTACGCGGAAAGATGCATTTTGAGCTTTAGAATGAAACATTAGACAAAAACGGTCTTCTACAAAGTTGTTTGTATTAGTTAAGCCCTTTGTTTGGTTTTATTGAAAATTAGGGTGGACCACATTTTCATAGAAATTGTGTAACTAACTTTCTTATTTGTAGAAATTATATTATACATGCTTCAGCAAAGTTATAGACCATTCAATTTCAAGCAACTTTGCCAAAACAAGTTTTTTTGTATCTCTTAAATTGACCGATTTAGAGCTTTTTTCCTGCAGTGACATAGGGTGGTCCGAACAAAACTGGTTTTCTGGCTCTAGAGTTTTCAATTCAAGTTTCTCATCAAAGTAGTCTATGAAACACTTTTAGAGCTTTAAAAAATGCGTAATTTGGTGAGTGAAGAAACTCGCTATCTCCTTCCGTTTAGGAGTTATTGTTGTTTTTCTCTCAAAAACATGCCTACTTTGATTGTGAATATCTCTGATTGGGGCAAACATAAAAAATATCTTTTGACGGCATTCAAAAGACAAAATAAAATTGTATATTATATCAAAAAATTACAGATGTGTTATTTTTGTAACTCTAATAAAATGCCTTGAAAAACAAAGGTTTTTAAGCAGAAAAACTTCAATAACTTTTGAACTAAAATAGATATCATCAATATTTTTGCATGAAAATTTGCGTTTTGTTAAGTTCTTAAAGTCGTTCATTGACTGCTTTGACGAGAAATCTGAAATAAGAAAGATAGGGCTCTAAAACTATTTTGAAGATGTTCATGGTATGTATTTCTTTATTATTTTACATTTTGAGCATGAAAATGAAATTTTAGATAAAAATGATCTTCTACAAAATTGTTTCTAAAAATGTAAGCTTTCATACTGTGTCATTTGAAACTAGGGTGGTCCACAATATCACACATATCATATAATCAACTTTTTTATTTGCAAAAATATTAGTATATGCTCTTAGGCAAAGCGGTAGAACTTGAAATTTTGATCAACTTTGCCAAAAAAAGTTTTTCTGTAGCTCAAAATTTGACCAATCTAGAGCATTTTTTCCTAATCATCGCAGGGTGGTCCAACAAAAATAAGTTTTTTAACTCTAGTTATTTTAATATTATTTTCTCGTCAAAGTCGTCTATGAACGACTTTTAGAATTTAGCAAAACGCAAATTTTCATGCAAAAAGATTGTTATTATCTATTTTAGTTCAAAAGTTATTGAAGTGTTTGTGATAAAAAATGTTTGACTTTCAAGACGTTTTATTAGAGTTACAAAAATAACACATCTGTAATTTTCTGATATAATATACAATTTTATTTTGTCTTTTGAATGCCGTCAAAAGATATTTTTTATGTTTGCCCCAATCAGAGATATTTACAATCAAAGTTGGCATGTTTTCGGAAGAAAAACAACAATAACTCCTAAACGGAAGGAGATAGCGAGTTTCTTCACTCACCAAATTACGCATTTTTTAAAGCTCTAAAAGTGTTTCATAGACTACTTTGATGAGAAACTTGAATTGAAAACTCTAGAGCCAGAAAACCAGTTTTGTTCGGACCACCCTATGTCACCGTAGGAAAAAAGCTCTAAACCGGTCAATTTAAGAGATACAAAAAAACTTGTTTTGGCAAAGTTGCTTGAAATTGAATGGTCTACAACTTTGCTGAAGCATGTATAATATAATTTCTACAAATACGAAAGTTAGTTTAAACATTTCTATGGAAATGTGGTCCACCCTAATTTTCAATAAAACCAAACAAAGGGCTTAACTAATACAAACAACTTTGTAGAAGACCGTTTTTGTCTAATGTTTCATTCTAAAGCTCAGAATGCATCTTTCCGCGTAAAACTGATTCCTGGACCATAGTGCAATGTAGCATTTACTTAATTGTTTGATAATAAGTGTCGGAATATTGAGTATACATTCTCACAACTGTTCAATAGTTTCTGTTTGATAGTAGAAAAAGTGGATGTATAGATCGGACAGTTGCTTCTTCGAAGCACATATTCCTCAGCCGACAGAAAGTGAAGCTTAAAGACTTATTCTTGAACTCAGGAGAGCTTTCTTGGTCAAACCTTTCAATATATTTTCTCAATAGGCAATTCATTAAAAAACGAAAACCAGCAAACAATTTGGTTGCCAGCTTAAAGTGCATTGCTTCCGTAGAAAAATGCTAAATATTCGCATTCCGCATCATATCACGATTATCCAAAAATAGTCTGAAATCTCGTTCACACCGTTTACAATTCGTTAACTTGTAATGGATCCTAATCGTTGATGGCCTGAAATCATACGAAATCATTTAAAGTTATAAGAAAATGGTTTATGTGAAAATAAAAAGTTGAATACGAAGTTTTTGTACCTGCAAAAAGTCAAGTGAAATTTAATGACAGTTCATCCAACAAAATAAAATAATTGCCTGCTAAAACTTTACTACATAATTTGTAGGCAAGAAACGTCAAAGTTGAATCACCCCTTGTCAATTTATAGCAAGCGTGAAATTCTATAATTTCTATCTATTTGAGAGAAGAAAGCAATCCGATTAATTATGGTGCCGTAAAGCAGCACTGAAAACTCACTGAGAATCACTTCTCACCTGTTTGCGGTTGGGCTTCAAATGAGAAGACAACATCGAGTCCGGATAATTGGTCACGTTGGGTCACGGCCTTCTCAGACATTTCATAAACTACTTCCTCGTGAAGTGTAACAGCCACCTTCTATCCGCTTCCTGTAGAAAAGCTTGATTACATCCAGGTTGGCATTAGTTCCACGTGATTCTTTTACTTTTTATTCTACCACAACCAGGGGTTATATTCGGTGAAAATTCAGAGGGAGAGGGGGTGTGACAGTGCATGGTAAAACCCATCTAAGCAATATCCAAAGCTGGGGTGGGGGATGGAGGGGGCACTATTGCTAAAGGATGTTCGGGGATTCATCATGCCAGTAAAGTAAAACACTCACCGCCAATGGTATCTGCTATTTATGAGGCTTGTTAAAATTTGCGAAACATTGCCGATCATAAATCGATACAAATGCGATGTTTTTCTTCGCTTGCGTAATGATTCGAAATCAATTGAAAACGAATTCTTCAATGCCTGTACATAACTGAAGCCTTGTTAATAAGTTTGGTGTCCTAAATTGAATACCTGGACACTACTCCTACATTACATTCTGGAAGAGGAAAATTTTGACCATATGCAGCATAGGCTTATGAGAAATCCCAAAAACTGGTTTAATTAGGTTCAGGATTCTGAGGAAATGCAGCTCAGAAAGCTGAACTCATCGAGCTCAAAATTCTGATTCCTATTGAGGATATTGAACAAATACGGTTCAAGCTTGAAACAAACCAAGCTATGAAGGAATGTCAGAGAAATTATGTTAGCGTATAGCAGAGCTAAAGATGAATAGCCTTCTAGCAAACAGGATACCTTACCACCCATAGGTAGCCCTAATTAAATGCATTGGTACTAACCCTAAACGACTCTTCTTCTAGTTACTCTACGTACAAGAACCAATGCCTTGTTGTTGGCTTCTTGGGGTCACTTCTAGTTTCTGTGCACGTGCTGTTGAATTAGGTGCAGGAGCCTCAGTTGCTGTTTAAAATTCATCGCAATAATTGAAGTGATGAGAGTGAAGAGCACGTCAGTACATTTATGTGCTCCTGAGAAATATGTTACTCTTTATACGACCTTATCTTTATCTTTAGCGAAGTCACTAGTGAAGTTTAAAGCAGTAGTACTTAAAGACCAATACCGTAACCATCTTAGCCAAAGTGATGGATGAGGTATTCGTCCGTAAGAATGCCACTGTGACAAGCGGCTAAATCTTTGATTTGATTCTACCGATAAGATAAAACTGATGATGACGATGATGAAAGATAGCTATTAGAAAGAATGTTACACAAATGAGAAAGGGGCGGGCCTGGCATTGAATACACGACATAAAGCAGAAGGGATAGTCATTAGGCTACCAACCCCGTCATATAACTCTTGCTCTCGATTTATCTTTAAGATAGACTTGAATTTGAACTTCTTTCCATGCAAACTACATAATTCATCTACGGTATCGATTTAAATTTATTCATCAAAATATCTAGTTCAATACATATCTGTTTCATCGGCACTTGTTGAGCGCCCTTGCGGTCCCTCCGCGCTCCAATCAAATCGGTTGCGTTTCCCGTTCCAGCCAGGCCAACGTTTCGGCATCTCCGGCCGACTTCAGCAGCGGTGAAAGCGTTTCCCACACCGTCTTGTGGTACCGGTTGATGCTGGTGCGTTCCTTCTCCGTCAACAGCTTGACGTCGATCAGCTTCGTCTGGATCGGACACATTGTGACCGTGTGGAACGTCAACGCTCCGCGTCCGTCAAAGTTGTCCCCGATGTTGGTCGAAACCACCTGGACAATGTCCTCGATACGGATGCCGAACTTGCCCACCTTGTAGTATCCAGGCTCTGTAGGAAAGTCAGGAATTTTTACTTGTGTCGCACCTGAAGTGTCCCACACTCACCATTGGAGAGGAACATATTCTCCTCTAGACCAGGATCGTCGGGCATCAGCCGAATGCCGATGCCCATGGGACCCTCGTGCACGTTCAGGAAATGCCCAATTCCATGCCCGGTGCCGTGACCGTAGTCCAACCCAGCATCCCACAAGGCCTTGCGCGCGATCGTGTCCAGGAACTGACCCTTGACCTTCCGCGGGAAAATGGCCGTTCCCAGTGCAATTTGACCCTTCAGAACATGGGTAAATGCCGTCACTTCCTCCGCCGTGGGAGTTCCGAAATGCATGGTTCTCGTTACGTCCGTTGTACCGTCCCTGAAACAACAATTCAGTTTGGAAGGCGTTCAAAATATCTTGCAATTAGACTTACAAAAACTGCGCCCCTGAATCGCAAAGGTACATCTCCTTATCGGTGATTGGACGATTAGTCTCCGGCAGTGGATGGTAGTGGATCACCGATCCATTCGGTCCCGAAGCGCTGATGGTTGTGAAGCTCAGGCCCATGTACTTGTCCTGTTTACTACGGAACTGCTCCAGCTGATCGGCTCCGCTAATCTCATCGATCGCCTTGCCCTCTTTGAGCGACCGTTCCAACCAGGCAAAGTACTGGCACAAGGCCACTCCGTCGCGGATATGACAGGCGCGCATGCCCTCCGCTTCCGTGTCATTCTTGACCGCTTTCATTAGGTTGATGGGAGTGATCTCGTGAAGTCGTTTCTCTTCGGGGATCAACGCGGTGAGGGCATAGCTGGAACCCAGACTGATCCAGGTGCGGTGCGATGCAGACTCGGCGAGGGTCTTCAAGACTTGGTGAACGTCGCCGTAGGGCCGAATCGTCGGTTGAACTTCGTTCGAGCGGAAGTGTTCGTGGATGGCTCCCGAGAGTTTGCTCTCGTCGATAAAGAAGTACAGTTCGTCTAGGGTGACCAGCACGTAGGAGAAGAACACCGGGTTGTAATCGATGTCCGATCCTCGGAGGTTCAGGAACCAGGCGATTTCGTCCAGAGCGCTGACCACCAGGACGGAAGCGCGCTTGTCGGTCATCTTTTCACGTACGGCGGTTAGTTTCTGGGCGACGGTTTGGCCAGTGTATTCTACCGAGAGCGGAATGGTAGGGTGCTGTGGAGCAGCCGGTTGATCTTTCCAGACCAGATCGATAAGGTTTGGCGTGATTGGAAGAAGGGAGCATCCGGCGGATTTCAGGGAGGTATGCAGAGGATTCCATGCTCGGGTGGAGATGAGATTTGCGTCAACGCCGACCTTGGAGCCCGGCTCGAGGACCTTGGCAAGGTAGGCGTCGATGGTAGGGGTGGTTGGTTGACCGTCCTTCATGAGAGTCCATTGTTCGTCCAACTGCTTACCGGCCTGCTGGTAGTAACGACCGTCAGTCCACAGCAGTGCCTCCTTGTCGGTGACGACAGCCGTTCCTGCGCTGCCATCGAACCCAGAGATGAAGGCACGGCGTTCATCCCGCTTGGCCAAATACTCACTCTGGTGGGCGTCATCCGAAGGAACGATGTAGGCGTTGATCGATCCCAGACCGTTCGGGAGATTCTTCATCAGGCTTCGAAGAGCGGCCACCACTTCGCCGGTTGACCTCATCTTATTACTGAGGAAGTTGTGGAAGAAGTTAAAAGGGTTAGGAATTCTGGGAAATCGTATGGAAGCAAGTACTCATTGTCCATCGTTCGCGAGCAGTCGTTTATCGATAACTAACATGCCGTCAGGTGATTCGAGTTGAACTACTCCAAAGATCACCCCCATGACGGATTATATTGAATTGTTTCGGTTTATCTTATCTACTACCTACTCGCGCTGAATGGTGGTGAAATATTAGCCATGAAGTGACAATGAGCGAGGCTCGCATTAATTGCCAATCAGCGTTGGGTACTCATTTGACTCACCAAAGTAGGCGCTGCAGTTTGCTGCGGCTAAGGAAAGTTGATAGGAATGAGAGCCGTAAATGCAGGTGACAAAGTTTGACGGTTTTTAGGTCGACAAAAGTGGCCCAGTGCTGAATTCGGATTGCTTCGATGTGCAGTGTACGTAATGACTTGTGCTATTTGGCCTTTCTCGTTTCTGTGTTTTGATCTGACGGACGGCAACACGAATGACAGCGGGTATGGTGAAGATATAAACTTACTGTATTCCAAGTGATAGTGACGATACGTTTGTGTGGTTTGCGAATACAAGCTCAGACGAGTTTGCTTGTGTTGAGGTATGGTAAAAACACGAATGTATGTCCGCAAAATTATGATTTTGAAATAAATTTCATCAAAGTGTAGCGAAATTCAGTTGTTTAATTCATCACTGTCATTATAAACCTGTCAATCAGTCAATAAATAACCAATTTCTGTCCTGAAACGTAAAAAATCATCATTTTAATATGAATTTCTTCAAATCGGCGCGCTCACCAACACCAACTAACTGTTATCTCGTGTATCGAATGGTGTAAGGTGAAAGCAACAGGCGGAATGTGCCGGTTTTCGAGTTTCTTTTTTCGGCGGCTGTTCGACAGCGCCGAATCTCGGAATCAAAACAAAACGTTTCCTACTAGGTACGTGTTTGTCTGTTTTGACAGTTGCCTGTTTTGCGTATCGAGGTGTGATGGTATGCGTCGCAATTGCCGCGTTGTCAGTGCGGAAGAATTTCTCGCACATTGAAATGCTAATTGAGAGTTATTGACATTTTTTCACGACAGAATCCATACAATTTCGACTGATGAAGATATCCAATTTGAATTCAATCAAATAAGATTTCATGATTTATACTTCTTATAACTGTTTCCATATCACCGTTTGTGAGAAAGAAGACAAATTCCATGTGTCATTCGTTTCACATCTTATAAACCAGATTTGGCAACACTTTCTCCGTAAATTGCAGTCAATTGAGACAAAATATTCTTTGTAAATCGGAGCTTGTTTACAGTCAGTCAGTGAAAAATTTCAATTAATCATAGACCATCGCAGCAAGCCATGTAAATTGGTGACGTTCGTTTTCTTCAATAAAAGTGCATCGAAACAGCAGTGAAAGACCTCGGGTAAGCTTACAAGCCACCGTAATATTTATCAGGGTGTGCCTCTTGATGATATTTGAGATTTGTTTTGCGAATGGCTGCTTTGATTCAGATGGATGTTTTTGTGCTAGTTACCATAGTTGGCCTTGGCCGTTTCAAAAATGCAAAGCAAGCAAAATTCGATTGATTTTGTTCATCTTTAAAGCACCTCCTTCTCCTTGGTTTGATTTTTGTGTTTTTCTGCACTTGGGAAAATGTATTAATTGATTTTTTATGCAAAACAGGCAAATTTCCTATGTTTTACCAAGTTGATGAAGTTTTGATGCATCTCTTCCCTTTTTTCCTTGCAGATAAACGCAAATATGCCAAACCAAGGCAATGGAGGATCCGCGACTTCGCTCGAGTACAACGGTAGCTCGACGAGCGATCGGAAGCAATTTCTCGTGAACAATGAGTTCATGTCCGATGTGGTGTTCCTCGTAGGCGAGAAGAAGGAACGAATCCATGCCCACAAACTTTTTCTGATTGCGAGTTCGGAGTACTTTTACGCCATGTTCAATGGAAACTTCAAGGAATCCAGCGAGAGTGAGATCGTGCTGGAGGACATTGAGCCAAAGATTTTCCTGGAGATTTTACGATTCGTGTATTGCGGCAAGATCGACCTAAACTTCCAGAACATCCACGAGATTTACATCCATTCGAGGAAGTACATGTTGATGGAGCTGCTGTCCATGGCATCGAACTTCTTGGAGAAGAGTATTGAACCGGAGAATGTGCTGAAAATCTTCACGCAAAACCGGTTCTACGGATTTCAGTTTGTCGACGAAAAGTGCTTGACATTGATCAGAACGAATCCCTTGTTCTATTTCAATCACGAGGACTTTTCGTTGATCGATCGCGAATCGCTGTGTTTGATTTTTAGCTCAAAGAAAATCAACTGCACGGACGACCAACTCATGGGGGCGTTGGACATCTGGGAAAAAGGTCACGAAACGGAGAAAGTGGATGAGTTGAAAGCGATCATCAAGAATTCCAAACGATCGTACGATTGCTACAAGCTACGGCTCTTTGGTCCATCTTCGGGATCCGAGCCGAACGATTTCGGTTTCTCGATCGTTTCCGAGACGAACGTCAACTTGTACGGCATCGGGGTGTATCTCAAGTCCACGGCAAAAGTGATCACGATCGAAATGAAAATCTTCCAGAATGACCTCGAGATCGGGAGCGATCTGTTCGAATACGAGAATGACAACTTTGTGACCGTGGACGTGGCGAATCTTTTCTTCGAGGAAATCGTTCTCAAGCCACATCACCGGTATAAGATCGCTCTGAACATAACGCCAACGGTGGAGCCATTCACCATTCAAAACCCGAAGGTTCATCACGATCGGATCAAAATGTCGATCGCTAATGTCATCTACGGACGCTGTGATAGTTCGTACTGTGCAATCGCCCACATGCACTGTAGGGAACAAAAACTCTCGGGCAAAGCCATCGGGTGAATCGACGAGGATCGTCGGCGTGAGTTAGTTAATGGTTATGTAGGCTCCTAATTGTGCTAGATGAAATTATTTTCGTTGAAAACGATTTTAGGCTATGTAGGCGTGTACTTAGCAGCGTTCAAATAAATCAAGATTGGCAAACCCTCACCCGTATCTGTGTTTCAATTGACAAATGATCATATTTCATGGAATTTTCAGGACTTCTCGGATGGACTCATCGAACCAGGTTAAAATGCTGCTTTCGAGTGATCAAGCGTCTTCATCCTACTCGAGCGACTGTTCCAACAGCCGGGATGGTCTCAAGTATGACATCCCATTCATGAAGCGCCAGGAAAGCCTCATCAACAACAAGTTTCAATCGGACGTGACGTTCTTGGTGGGCGAGAAGCGCCAGCCGATCTACGCCCACAAGCTGCTGTTAATCATCGCGTCCGAGTACTTCAACGCCATGTTCAATGGAAACTTCAAGGAGTCCACATCGGGGGAGATCGAAGTCAGCGATGTGGAACCGGACATCTTCCTGGAGATCTTGAGGTTCATCTACTGCGGGAAGGTCCGCTTGACGATCGAGAACGTGCTGGAGATCTACGTGCACGCTCAGAAGTACATGCTGAACGAACTCCGACGCCGTACCATCCGTGTCCTCGAGAAGCATATCGATTCGGACAACGTTCTGAAGATCTTTGCCCAGAACCGGCTGTACGAGTTCTCGTTCATCAACGAGAAATGTTTGACGCTGATTCGCAAGAATCCCCTGACCTATTTCCACCACGAGGACTTTTCCGCACTGGATCGCAAGTCGCTGGAGATCATCTTTTCGAGCAAGAAGATCAACTGTTCGGACGCGCAGTTGTTTCAGGCTTTGCGCGATTGGAAAAAGGCTAACGAGAGTGAGTACGTAAACGATCTGCAGACGGTCATCAGCACGAAACGCTCGTACAACTGCTCGAAGTTGCGCTTCTTCGGCAATCTGTCGATGGCGCTGCACACGGATTTGACATTTTCGATCGATTACTCGCACAGTTTGGCATTCTTCGGGATCGGAGTGTTTGTCAAATCGCCGGACAGCGTGGTCACCATTGAGGTGGAGATTTCGGAGAATCTGGAGATTTTGGGACGGCATCGGTTCGAGTACGAGAACAAAGACTGCGCCTCGGTGAACGTGGCGAATCTGTTCTTCGAAGAGTTGACGCTGCGGCCAGACGAATGGTACACGATCGCGATCACTTTTATCCCGAGTGGCGAGTGTTTCACGATCACCAATCCGCAGATATGCCATGACAAGTTCAAGTTGTACTTCGATAACAAATGCAGCATCATGCGAAGTGTCATTTCACATTTTTACTACGATGAGATTAGGAAATAAAGTGTTCGCGAATGGGGTTGTTTAATTTCCATTCGATATTCGGATCAGAGTAAGCGTTGAGTTTTTAACTGTCATTTTGGTTGGTCATCAAAGCGAGCAATGAATCACCCCTCGTCCCCTCAAAACGTCAGAATCGCGTGAGCTTTGATAGTATTAGTAAGCTTGCGCACTTCGCAGTACTCTTTCGAGGGGATTATTCGCAATAAGCTACGAAGCTCCAATTCTGCTTCATAAACACATGCAACGTTTCCCCATCAACGTAGGCCGTTCTTGCGATCAGTCCCCCACCCCTCGGATCGACCGCGAAGCAGCCTACTTCGTCCATCCGCGATTGTCACATCCAGTTTGTTTTCATTGTTCGTTCCAGTCTGACGTGTTTTGTCTGTGATCAAGAGAGGTGCTGCGCGAGTTACTGACTGATCCAAGTGACTAATCAGTGCAAGCATCCACAGTGCAACCCTGTGACTAAGCCTGAGCTGCCCGTAGCCCACATAGATAAGAGCCGCATTGGCGTCAGAGAGGATTCCAAGTCCAACCATATCAAGTGCTGCGGCCAGCTATCCGGACCTCAGTGAACAAAAGAGGAGGCACCTTATTTGTGTTTTTTGAGTGATCTAACCAAAGAGATTGTTTGTGATAAAACATCAACTGTGATCGCGCGCGCAATTCATGTCTTCCACCACGCGGCGGCGGCGGCGGCGATCATAAGCCGAAAACGAGATTCTGTTGTCAGAGTCGCAAATTTTAGGGGTGATTGTAAATCCAACGTGACGTGATTATCTTTCTCTCTCTGCTCTACTCTGCCCTACTCTCCTCAATTCGGGATCAATATTTGTCCGGCGCATTATCAAGCCTCGCGCGGGTCGTTAGCCGCCGGCTTAGGGGATCGAGAGACAGAGACTAGAACCCTGATAATCTGCTCATTGAGGAGTTCTGGGTTATCAACTCGGTAGTTTTGTCGCGGTGCCAAAAGTACGCAAAACGATGGCCAGCAGCGAAGTGACGAGGCTAGATCTGACCATCGATGAGACTGACGTGATTCGGGGTGCCGGAGAGGTGCTAAAGGTTATCAGGCCACATTGGCGCAGTGACAGCGTCCGGTTCAAGGTTTGTATTTGGCGAATTTGTGCGATCATGGTAGGCGGGCATGGAATGGGAGACATCGTTGTTGGGCGAGCCTACTGTGTTAGATAGAGCGCGTATGACGGTGAACCAAACTGAACGAAACTTTAACCCGAGACTATAGGGTTTCAACGCTAGTAATGGACCCCTTAATAGCTGAAATTCATTCTCGACACTTTTTCGCAATGATATCTCAGACGCATATACGTTTTGTGGAGTCTAACAACAAATTCAAGGTCTTTACTTCATAGTACGCCTTTGAAACATACAAAATCATTCGATTTTTCTTGCGAAATATGCATTTGAAAAACTGTTGTTTGTATGCCTATTATGGACCCTCCCGGGTGCAAATTGAAATGATTTCCATTGCAAATAAATAAAGACAACTTGGCGTGTCCTGAAAGTAGCCCTTTTTTACCCGACCTGTCCCAGTGACCCACCAGAATATCTCCGACCACAGGAACATTCCCGAGATCCCTTGGCCACTTTTAAGAACTAGATATGTGGGCCAGTATACTGTCAAAAAATTATTTGAATCCGTTAAGTATTCGCTGAGCGGTGAGGGTTTTAGTATTTTTGCTTTCACTCAGGCCTATACGGGTTAACGCGATCTAAAAGGATTTCTTATAATATCTTCTCTGTTTTCTGTATAAGTGTTTGGAAAGAGTACTCCAAAAACCAGCGAAATGATTGATAAGAAATCTTTGATTTAAAATTAAGGCATTGGATTGTGCAATATGGTGAAGTTCTGAAGAAGACCAAAAAGAGAAAGATTCTTAGTGGTATTCCTTAAATATCTTGCAAAACTTTATCTTGAAGGAATTCCCTTCAGTAAAACCCAAACGGGACCTCTAAACGATTCCCAGTTATGTTTTTTATGTACTCTTCGAAAAATTCTAGACAAAAAATAAAAATATTTTTAGGGAAATTTCTGAAGTAACATCTAAAAGAAGCTTTGAAAAATACCGATCGTATCATTTGTGTGCCATATTTTAAGAGATGTCATGAATGACATATACCTGGATGACAGTTCATCGAATGCAATTTCTTCAAATGATCTGAACACTACATTACATAGAAACCTAACAGTTTGTTAGCTGAATCTCGTATTAAATAAACAAAAAACGAGGGTTGCACATCCGGGCTCAGAAAACATTACCAGGTGTGTGTGTTTCTTTGAAAATGAGTTAGTTTAGTGAAGCAAGAAAACTTATAGATCAATGAAATAAAGTATATCTAGCATCTAGATTCGTATGAAACTATAATAATTAATAGAGCCAAAAGCTTTTCGTGATAACGGGGTATTCGAGGAAGTGGCTTTTGAAGAAATGTTATACAATCATACCTTGCAACTTTGTTGCAGTCTCAATTGGTTCAATTGTATTCATCTAGTTTTTGTGGATTCTCATTTTAATGCTGTTGTATTTAAATAAGTCTGTTGGTGCTTTTGTTAATACGGTGAGCTCCAGGGTTTTTAACGTTTATCAACGATTTACGCCGTTTCGTTATTTCGTTGACGTTAACCTATAACGATTAACGAAGCTTGTGTTGATTGCGTTGAAAAACAATTTAACGATAACGTTAACCTACAGCGTTGATTCAACGTCAACGACTTCGTTATTTCTAACGTTAACGATTTGAAGATCCCAATATCTAAAAAAACATAATTTCTGGCTGTCATATTCGATTGATTTAGAAATAAGTAAATGTTGGAACCCAGAAAATGATGAAGTTTAGATAATAATAAATAACGTGTGAACATTTTATTACTAACATAAAAACAAGATAATTGCGAATTGTGTGGAAAGTTTCAACTTAGACACTGAAACATGCCATGTTTAGAAACGATTATTTAGAAAAAAAAGCTTGATCTCATTGCAGGGGTTTAGAATGTTAACTGATTTTCTCGATTCTATAGCATTACCCGGAATACCATTACCCGGAATGCAATTTACCGGAAGACCATTTACTGGAATGCACCATTACCCGGAAAGCCAAATCTTCCATTTTCGACGACTTTTCATTGATGCGCAGCACAAATTATGTCACGCTAACCATGGACATTCTCGACTCCCTCGGTTTCCATAAACACTATTCCAAAAGACATCTCCAAACAGCTATGGACCAAATATGTTGTTCTTCTTGCCGGCGTTACGACTCAACTGGGACAAAACCTGATTCTCAGCTGTTTTAGGAGCATTTCTTAAGTTAATAGCTGAGAGCCTATGTCAACAATAGAAATATTAGTAGTAGAACATAGTAGCGCTGTTCTCACAAAACTCAATTAGATTATTATCACCTTTAACTGTATCTTTTCATTGTTTATTCGATGCCATGTTGTAGTGTAAGATTTTAAAATTTATTTGACACTTTGAGGATCGGTACTCAAGCTGTCAGCGCGTGGCAAACTAGATGTTGGTAACACGAACAGTAGCGACATTAGTATTCTTAGGTTAATGCTTCTACTATGTCAACCGAGCATTTTTGCATTCGTTCATAGTTTGACAAGTTTGTAAGTACTCTAGCTCTGTAACATTGTCAAGTTTGTCAACCAGAAATAATTTTGATTCTGCGGTATTCAATTCTACCAACCTCAGCTTGATCTTTCTGAATAACTTCACTTTGTCGCAACGTAAGCCTTAAACTATCACGATACCAAAATTTGGTTTAACATGTAAATTAATTGGCGTCCTTATTACAGTCGCCTCTCCCCATCTCGATATCGAAGGGACCATCGAGATAGGGAGAGATCGAGACAAAGAACACATTTTTGATGAATACTAGATTGAAAAACACTCTGTTGCCAAGAAAGTAATACACAAACAAACGTCATTCTGCGCTCTTAGTTTGTTTTGAATCCCAAAACTTGGGTCTAGTAACCTTCGATAATGGTCATATCGACATACGGAGAAAAAATTGAGAACGAAAAATCAACAGAAACACATCGAGATATGGAGATATCGAGATAAAGAGGACATCGAGATATGGAGACTGAAGGTACTTATGAAATCATCGACATAGATCGACGAGATGTAGAACATCGAGATGTGGAGAGTCGACTGTAGAAAAGAATCGCCTGACATAGATCGGTAAACTACTTCTTCAAATTTAGGCTATAAAACTAAACATCACAGGCAAGGATAGAAAGAATGAAAAGAATTATTAATTTTGAAGTCCGAGACCACTTGGAAGGTACCATCATTATAAATCGAAATCGAAAAAGGACTAACAAATAAGGGAACAAAATGAGTTTGCAATTGAGTAAATGGAACATCTCAGCATTCAAAAATGTTTGGAGTAATGATGTATTTCCTATTCCCTTACGTTACAGATCAAAATCCAATTTCAATATTGTATCAAAATATTAAAAAAAAAACACTTATCTTGCGAGGGAAGCAACATACAACATTCTCATGTCATCTTTATGGTTTCAGGAAAGCTAAACATAATCAAAACCCAAACTAAGAGTACCTTATTGGTGATTGAGAGTAGGGACACTATTCGCCATTGTAACGTCCATCTATGTAACCTCCAGAGATTTACTTTTCCTTTGAATTTGATTGATTGTGCTTTTTTTCCGAATGTCATTACTCTGAATGTCTGTACCCCGAAGTCAATGCCAGTATAATAAACAAGAAAGAACAAAAATCAATCAAAATTATAATATACTAGTGGTCCCGGCAAACTTCGTCTTGCCATCAAGTAGGCTGTTGAAAAACGCTTTTGATCGTCCCATATAAAACGACAGTTTCGTTCGCGCTCGTTTTTTCAACTTTCCCGGTGAATATTCTGGCATTTTTATACACACAAACACGTCGGAACCCTTGACGAACAAAACTGAGAAAAAATCATTCAAATCCGTTGACCCGTTCGTAAGCCATTTCGTGACATACAAACACCATTCCATTTTTATTTATATAGATTTGGTCATTTGCGACTAAACACATTTTGCCAAAAATGCCGAGATCGGTTGAATTCGAAAAAATCGCCAACCAAATAAAGAAGGATGAATATCAGATGACCCAAAAATTCTAGTAAAAGGGGAAACACGGGGGATTTACAATCGGTTGATTGACGTTTGTAGAAACGACATTCGGAAAATTGACACTCAACGAAAAGTATTAAAAATTCTAATCATTGCTTATTTATTAACATTTGAACACTTGGAGCATCGACGGTCGAATATTAAACGTAAAGTTACAGAGTTGTAGCCAAATTAAGCCAGTTCAGCCAAGACAAGCTGAAAAGATAAGTTGGAAGAACAGCTTATTTTTTAAAAGAAGGGTGAATCATTTATGAAAGGCAAATATATGAAGATGGTGCATATTGACATGATCAAGTATGAAGATATCTCTCCGGTGCTTATGTATTTTGAAAAAAGAACCTTAACGTTGGTGGTCATTTTAAATATTTTGAAGTCAACATACTGACCTGAATGATCGTAAAATGATTAAAAGGACGGTAATGAAAAAAGTCGAAAAATGGAGATATAATTTTTCGGTAAATGGTCCTTCCGGGTAATGGTTTTCCGGTAAATGGTTCATTCCGGTAAATGGTTTTCCGGGTAATGGTCTTCCGGTAAATTGCATTCCGGGTAATGGCTTTCCGGGTAATGTCGGAGAACCGATTTTCTCTTAGTCGGATATGGTGAAAAATGCCGTTTATATTAGAGCTCCACAATATTGGAAGTGGGAAAATCTGCTCTACGGCCATTGCCATTTTCGATTGCAATGAGAAATTTTGTCTGCTATGGTATGTTAGGGTATTATGCCAACTTGTATTTGGAAATGAGAAGTCGGGTAATCCTGGGGGCGGTCACTCAAAAACATTTGGTTGTTGGATGGGTAAAAAAAAGGACGCCGTGTGCTGGCTGGAGGTAAAGGAAGCCGCTCTTTGGTAACAGTTTCTGCTAATTGTTGTAGGTTGCTGGAACTGCGAGAGGTCATAGGACGGATACAATATTGCTAGGAATTGCAATTTGTAAATGTTCTTCCAAGCAATCACAAAGTGACGTTCAAAGAGGCTGACCAAGATATTTTTAAGAGAGGTATAGCAATCTAAGCTGTCAGTGGATGCGGGGTGTGATTAACAGCAGGGGGAGGAAAATGACAGCTGGCCGGTTAGCGAGCTGGTGAGTTTGTTGATACAATATTCCACTCCCACGGTTTCTATGGTTTCCTTAGTGACATGATGTTTATTATTACAAATTGAAAATTTCTGTAGGTTCAAGAGATAACTTAAGAACAGGTACGAAATAGTTGCTTTCTTTGTATGAGATTCAAATATAATTTCAGCTGTACCATTTTAGGATGCCGCTGTATTCTCTGCCATGTGGTAAAACTATTGGAAATCAAACCTTTATTGGAGTTTAAAATTCGGAAGTAACAACAGACGATTGTGTGATATGATTGACTACCATAGTGCTGTTTCCAAGGCTGTTTCCCATGTCGGAAAATACAACTTCAGCTAAGGTCGATATAAACGTAGAAAGTTAAATTTATGGTTTACAATTAAAGAATGTTTTACACTACGTGCAAAATCAAATCGGAAAAGTGAAGTGAACAAAATGAAGAAACTTTAAAATCATAAAATGAGCTGTAACAGTGATATGTTCAACACTGGCTGTGAAAAAAATAGAATAAAAGATAGAATTCAATTGGTTGTTTCATTTAACAAAGGCATGCTTCTTGAGTGATAGGAAGAACTGCGTTGTGCAGTTCAAATCCATAAATTTCGAAAGTTGTTTTTGTCATGCTTGACCGTTTATATAGCCGAATAATTCTGTGGTATTCCTTTTGAATCAGAAGCTTACAACCATCAATCAGTAAGAAATTTTGTGCAAGTGTACTCCTGGATTATGTCGTCCTCGGAAACGAACTTTTGCTTGTTTCTTTACGGTTAAATTTACTTTGATTCCCATGTGTCTTCTTACTACGAGATTCTAATGATGCTATGTTATCGCTTCATGGGTTCTAAGTGATAATTTCCAACGATCAAAACCATACATTTTCACCTTCGTTCTTTGAATGACATTTACAAGCGTTCACGAATTATAAAATAATAAGGGGAAACAGTTACTAGGATCTCAAGGCCTGCCGACCTATTGAAGCAACACAAACTCGCCAGCTGTCAGATCCTTTTCCAATATGGCGGATTGTACTATTTAACATATTGATATTCCTCCCTTATAAATACCTTGAGGCTGACTGTTGGGTCCCTGCACTGTGAACTTAGATTTTTTTAATCAATTTTCCATGGATACGGGGTATCAGCATAGAAACATGATGTTTATTGATTTTTCGAAACATTCTTTGAAAACCTTTTCGAAACATAAAATCAACGCTTGGGTTAGCGGTGATCGTTGACGTTGATTCAATGCAAACACGTTAACATTGACGTTAACAGCTATTAAAATTAACGCAACGCCGTTGACGTTGATCCAGTGCACAATCAACGTAACGGCGTTTATCGTTGAGTAACGTTAACAACCCACTATGGCTTATCAGGTGGCCAATAATCAAAAAAGTGATGTGCCCCAAATTTCAATTCTTGTTCGCCATTTCATTGTAAACATGTCTCCTAAGAAATCCCCAAAATATTAGGGCATGATTTGCATTGCACAATCAAAAATGAGGTGCCAAAGTTGAGCCTATGGAGAAAAACTTGTTTTTATTAACAAAAACCATGGTTTACTCAAATGAATATAAGTTTTTTTCGATAATACCTACGTAAAATGTTTTTACACCATTTGGAAGCTTACAAAAAAAGCTTCCTAGACACAATAAAAAAATTAAAAAAACTTCAAAATAGTGGCTTTTATGGTGTTTTTTTATAAAGCGGTTAAAAAAATCGAATAAGCTCATAGTTAACACATCGAGTACTTTTTTGTCCCAAGTTGTCCCAGGCTTAAATTCAGTTCCAAGGGTACTTTGAGATGTAAACTAAAGGATCGTGAAAAATTTAGCTGCACAAATTTGCACTTTTTTTATTTAAGGCTTTTTGAATTTATCCAATATTTTTAACCATTTTCTATTGAAAACAGCTAAAAAATAATTCAGAAAATAATTGAATTTCGCTAAATCATCATTTCTATGTAAGTTTTAATATTTATAATGGTTTGCACAACGTTAATCGCATAAATGGCATACATGCATTATAAGTAACAAAGTTTAATTTTTCGCTATAGGCCCTATTCAAAAGTAAGTCTCGAAAACTTGTTTTTGAAAATAAAACATCAAATTTGTATCATAAAACTCATAAATACGACATGAGATGGAAAAAATATTTTTGGCCGCCAGTCTATATGGAAACCGCCCATAGTGCAACCCTGGTGAGCTCGTTCCATGTTTTTTTATAATTGTTTTTTTTTTCTCTGGGACTGTTTCAAAGCTTAGTGTTCGATGAGCAGTGAGAGCTTTTATAGTAGGAAATCGTGTAGCAGAAACTCATATCCAGCGTTTATCGCTACCGCTATTAGGGCTCCAAAATTTTATGGGTCGTTATTCTACATATAGTCAGACAAGCTTAGCGAAGCAAACAAGTTTGGGTCACCACATTAGTACTATTTTAGGCTCACTCGGGTAAATGAAACCATCTGAGATTTCCAATAAACATAATTTTCAATCCTTTACTTCAAATGTTTTCTAAAACCCGAGGAAAACTCTGCATTTTGATTATCTTGTAGAAAACTTTGGTTGGCCATGAGGGTCTTTCAATTACGACGGCGGATATTTAGCTAAATGTTTCTTTATATTGGAAATTGGATGTGTTGGATAGTCTGGAAATTTGTAAACAGGTACCTACGACGCTACTTAACAGTGACCACGGCAACAGCAATACATGGCTTTTCAACTTGATACCTACTAATCGTTCGCGTGATGTACCTTACAGCTCTTATACTCAGTCAGAATTCTAGTAAGTATCTATAATGATCTTGCAAAGGAGTTGACATAGGCAAACATACGTAACATTGGGTAATATTACATCGACCACGCTTCAAATACCATTTCAACTATTGAAGGTTTCATATCTCACAATCAGAGGTTTGCCCAGGGCTTTATATAATTCGGTCAGAAATCCACCCAGGATTATGTGGGAGCCCTGCCCAAAACTTTGTGAAAATTTAATTCTGAGAAGTTCTGATTTTTGTGATAATTTTGCATCAGTTTTCCGTAAAATTAATTTACAGGATTTTTTTCAAAGAGTGAAGAAGCCTTTGCGATGATATTATGTTTGACAAATTTAGCCTTCACCCATCGTATTTTATTTGAGTTTGATTGAAGTCTAGTTTTTTCCTATCAAATATTGAAGAAAGTCATGACATGTAGAAGTATTGCAATTATCAAAAATTATGATTTCCCCCTATGCACCTCAAATTGATTCTCGCAATGATGGGTGAAATAGTTTTAACGCATATTAACTTTAAAGAAAACAGCTGCCAAATTTTACAGTTATTCAAACTTTTACATTTGATCATCTTGAATCCTTCATGAAATCGAGTAAATTAAGAAGAATTCACTGGAATATTATCTTGAAATTCAATGGAAAGTTTTAATAAAAATTCTTTGTATGTTCTAACCTTAAACCAGTAGAGCAGTCAACGGACTAAATATGAGACTTGTAACTCTTCACGGGCCGTACGCTGGGCAGCCTTGCCAGTGCCGCAGAGGATAAATATTTTTCTTCTATTTTTTGGACAGTTGGTAATGTATCATCAAAGTAAATACACATATCTTTTTTAACCCATTCTCACGGTTCCATTTGGCCATTTGACCGAATGCCGTTTGGCCGATATAGCAAATAATAGTGAATTTCAGTTAGCATGTTATTGTAATGAGTTTCGAAGCTGAATTTAAAAGAACGCATTGTGTTTGTAGTCAGCTTTTGACAATAACTAAAACGGTTCACGACCTGTTAGTCCTGCTGCAGGACTGAATTGCTTCGATCTCTCGAATTGTACGCAAATTTTCACGGAGCCGCAAATCAACTCAACTTTGACTTCTTTTGACGCAATTCGGCTCTTCCGTGGGATAACCCAAATTTGGGTTAACTGATATATACCTATCATTAGGTTGTTTCCCTTTGACAGCGGCAAAATAAACAACTAAGTGCAAAAACAAATCTACCCAGCGTTAGCTTTCGAAGTCTCTGTGATGGGTTGAAACAACGTAACGTTAGGTAAACTCGAAAAAACCCAAATTTGGCTTATTCCATTGAACTTCGACGCTGGGTCGGTGCGTCTCTCTTTGTTTTTGACAACATTGCTGTTGCGAGAGAGGCAAAACAACCCAACCGTGGGTAAAAACTAAATCCAGTTTACCTAAATTTGAGTAAAAAAACTTATTTTTTTGGGTAGTCTGATTTCTCCGTGTTAGCTTCTTCTTTTCACAATGGAGAAACTGTGAGCTTTTTCCACGTAATCGTTCACCGAGTCAATCGGTTTACCGCTATACGCAAGCAACGGTGCAGAGCTCTGTTCACACGTTGCAATCCTAATATTGGAGGAGAAACATAAAGAACAGCCTATGATCAAAAGAAGGACAAATTTCTTATGATAATTTAAGCAGGTGCGGTGCAAACAATTTTTGTATTAGTATAACAACAAAGAACTGCTGATGATTTAAAGAAGGTAAAATTTCCGACTAAATTATAAGCTGAATTATTGCCAATAGTAACAAAACCATTATAACTCGATATAATCTTCTTCTTCTTCTTTCTGGTGTTACGTCCCAACTGGGACAAAGCCTGCTTCCCAGAGTGTTCTTATGAGCACTTCCACAGTTATTAACTGAGAGCTTTCGTTGCCGATTGACCATTTTTGCATGTTGATATCGTGTGACAGGTACGAAGATACTCTATGCCCTGGGAATCGAGAAAATTTCCTTTACGAAAAGATCCTCGATCAGCGGGATTCGAACCCACGACCCTCAGCATGATCATGCTGAATAGCTGCGCGTTTACCGCTACGGCTATCTGGGACCATCTCGAAATAATAGCCTATGCTTAAAAGAAGGAAAAACTTCTAATGAATTCATTAAAAAACTGGAACCCTATCATACCGTTGGTAGCCCCAGATGAAACAATCATGAGCTATGAGTCTTGAAGCAATGAGTGGAGTTCAAACTTAGTCCTAAATTAAAGAGTCAATTTTATCATTATCTTGGAGTACTTATATAGTGACAAACATGACGTTTACATCAATAAAGTCAATTAATTTGCTGAATAATTATTGAGTAACACCGAAGAATCTTACACAAAAGTGTTGTAATAATTTGATTTATTTTGTTCGTAACTCGGCCAAACGACCCGTTCGTTCAAAAGGCATTTGGCCATATGGCATTCGGTCAAACAGCATTCGGCCAAACGACATTCGGCCAAACGGCGTTCCAAGATGTTTCTGGAGGAGTTTTAATCTTGTATTTTTCAGCAGGAATATCACCAGAAAAAAATTTTCAAGACATATTGAATAACCACAAACCTAAATTGATATTGTGAGAGGTGTCGTTCAAAACCTTAGTGAAGTAATTATTGATTAAATTTTTGAATGAAGAAACCCCTGTTCCCCCCTGTTACCCCCTTGATGTAAAATTTTGGTAAAGTTCGAGAAAAGACTTTTCGGTTTCCATAAGTGTTTCTAGAGGTGTCTTCAGAAATATTTTTGAAAGATTTTCTCATGAAGGTGGCAACCCGTATCTGATATCGGGCAATTTACTCCAGCATGATATCATGCCGCATAGCTATATTTTCGTAGCAAAGTTCAATGAAACAAGACCAACGAAATTATGAACCACGACACAATTTAACTATGAGCATTTTTCGGTAAGATATAGTATTTAATGTTTCAGCGCTCATACACAGCCATAACGACCATCATCAAGATTTGTTGCTCAATGTCATCAATCAAAACATACAATCAACAACCTAGTAACGAGCATAGCTGTCTCTGATTTTTCGCTTGGAAAGTTTCCTATTTGATGTGGGTGAATTTCCCAGGATTCAAGATTTTTCTTGCAATGCGTAATACAATCTTTCTGGAATATCCTCCATAAATCGTCGAGACTCAATCCAAAACAAAAATCGAGGTTTTCTTTTCTTCTTTCTTTTGCAAATTTTCGGAAGATTTTTTATCATTTACGTAAATATTATAATACGAAGAAAAATAAAACCAGTAAATCTCTTAGCTCGCTAGATCCCAGTCCTCCCAAAATTATGCCGAGAAATCCAAAAATAAATCTAGAATTTATTCCAATGCTTTCTCTTAAAAGATTTCTAAAGATATTTCCTACTTTTTTACAATAGTTCCTTAATAAAATACTTATTATTTTTCAACATTCATAATCCCTACAGGGATTTTTTAGGAATTCTTCCAGATTCCTTCAACAGTTTCTCCAGAAATTTATTGAGGACTTTCACAAAAAAACCTCCTGGGATTTCATTTTTGACTAGACTGGCTTACGTTGTTTTGCCACTCAGTTGGTCGTTTTACTAATCATTTTTTTTTCAAATCTCTACAGTATCTATTTTACCAAGGATTCTGAAAAGAATTATGCAAGCAATTTCTCCAAAAAAAATTCTAGGGATTTTCTTAGGAAGAACTTTCAATCACAACCGTATTTTCTAGACCAGTTCCGTTAGAGCTCCATTCCATTACTCCAGGGATTTCTCTAGATGGTTCTTCCAGAGACTGCTCCGGTGATTCCTCCAGAAAAAATCCAGAGATCATTCCAGGTATTTCTCCATAAATTGGGCAATACGTCCAAGGATTATTCCAGGGATTTTCCAGAAAAATATAGACAGAGATTACTCCAGCAAAATCTCTGCATTAATTCTTCCAGAAATTTGTCCACGGCTAGTCCAGGCATTTCTCCAGGGACGACACTAGATATGTCTCCAATTTATCCAGGTAATCCTTCTGAGATTCCTTCAGAAATTTCTCTAGAAAACCCTATATGATTTCTCCAGAAGCTATTCTAGGGATTTTTCTCAGGAATTCCTCCAGAGGTTTTCCCGGATATTCCTCCAAAAACACCGGCAAAAATTTCTCCAGGGATTTTTCCAGAGATTGAACCAGAGATTCCTCCAAGAATTCCACCCGAATTTCCTCTAGGCGCCCCTCCATATTTTTTTTTTCTTTAGCTTCTACTTGGGATTACTTCTGGAATCCTTCCAAGTGTTTCGCTGGGAATTTATCTACGGATTTCTCCAAAAAAATCTTAATGGAAGGAGTTTGAGGAAAAAATATTGAAGGAATCCCTGGAAGAATTGTTGGGATTATTTCTGATGAAATTCCTAAAGGAATTCTTGGAAAGATCCCTGAAGGTATTATGTGAGGCCTAGAACAATTCTCTAGATAAGGGGTTTTCAGCCTTTTTGGCTGGCGGAGCACTTTTGGAAATAAAATCGTTGCGCGGAGCACTTGTTCTTCATCATAACTCCGTTTTTCATCTGATTTTTTTAATTACTTCACCAAATTGAAAGTATTCGGTTTTTTTGTTTATGAAGCAAAATGTAGTGATTCTTTATCTTACAGCCCAAAAATATGTTACGAAAAGTGAATCAGTTTTCTGCAATGATGCAAAGAGAAATCTTTTTCAAGGCATCGGAACAAGTTTTTAAAACTGTCGCGGAGCACCTGCCGAGGCCTCGCGGAGCACCAAGTGCTCCGCGGAGCACGACATGAAAACCATTGCTCTAGATAAACTTCTAGGTTAATCCTTGGAGGATTTGTAAAAATTGATTAGTAGTTTTCAAAATTCTTAAAGTATTTCCTTCAGCGATTTTGCTGTCTGCTGCTGTCTCTAGGAGAATTGCTGGAGAAATTCTTGAGAAATCCCTTCGTGAAGTATCGCAGAAGGAATTCTTGGTGAAATCCCTACAGGCATTCCAGAAGGAATCCTTGGAAACATCTCTACAAGAATCCCTCTAGATAGTTTTCTAGAGGAATGCTTGGAGAAGTCTGTTGAAGAGTTTCCGGAGGAATCTTAGAAGAAAAACCAAGAAAAATTGCTTGAAAATACCTGGAAATTCAGGCAGAATTTCTAGAGGGATTGCTGAAGGTACACCTGGAGCCCGATCTGATCCGGTCTTAAAAAATCTGGTTGCGATCAAAACTTTTTTGTGAAGGAATCTATGGCGAAATCGTTGTGTAGTTAGAGATTATCTTGGATAAATTTGTGGTAAAATCCATGGAGGAAACTTCAAAAAAAAAAAAAACAAATCCTGGAGAAATCTCTGAGAGCCTTTGGAGCTGTTGGCGCGTTAATCGTGGCCAACTCCGGTCGATTTGGGGTGGACTGTATTTCGGATGAAAGAATTCGACCCCACTGGTTTACTGATCACTACACTTTATTGTACTACTTCACTTTCACTATTACACTCTACTTTTACTTGGACCACTTTTCACTGACAATCATAATCACGCGGTGGTTAAAATAGAACTGACTCTGCTACGCGTCCGGCTCGCGTATGGAGCAATGCGCGAGGTTATTTTTTGACGTTTGAGCGGTGCCGTATCATCTATTTGGCCATGGTAACGAGTGAATATGGCACCGCTCAAACGTCAAATTGGTGAACTCGTTAATATATGGACCAATGGACCTATGCACGGGTTCACTATTTGACGTTTTAGCGGTGCCGTGTTATCTAGGTAACCATGGAAACTAGTGAATTCGGCACCGCTCAAACTTCAAATTAGTAAACTCGTGCATTGGTTCATGCACGAGTTCACTAATTTGAAGTTTGAGCGGTGCCGAATTCACTCTTGCCATGGTCACGTAAATAACACGGCACCGCTAAAACGTCAAAGAGTGAACTCGTGCATTGGTCCATAACACCGCGCACGTCTTCTAGAAGCGCGTGGAAGCATCGCGATGCGTGTGCTGCTATCGTCACTGCCACTGTACGATGAACTCTTGGATGAACCTTGCAATAAGTGCCACGATGACGATGGCGCTGATTGTGGGACACTCACTGTTGGTACTCACACTCGATGTGGGAACTCTCTCTCTCTCTTAGTGACGTAGACAGTGTGGGTCGTACCAGGGGCTGCAATTGGGTGAGTTTATCATGTGATTCAGTGACGATAGAATTTGCGTCGCTGTTTCTCATGCCATACGGAACACTGACCAAGACGAGTGAATAATTTGCTTTCCTTTCATACTAGACAAATATCTACGGTTGCTATGCAACGCAAGTACGACGAACCAACATGTTTGAATACACGAATATGCTCCTACAAAATGTTTGCTGGGTAGTTCGTGCACGTATTACACAGTTCGCATTGCACGCACTGTGTAATCGAAGCTTAAGAAATGCTCAAAGTCATTCTGCAATCAAATTTTGAAGATGCTCTTAGGAAATTTACTGGTCAGATAATCTGAAGCAACTACTAAATTATAAGAAGTTTGTTTTAGATACATCATGATTCCATTCCAAATGATTCCATTTTGGAAAGTGCAGGGAAGAGCAGTTAATATTTTAAATGAACAAAATGACATTCTTTAGAAAATTATAGAAAATATTTTCTAATATCGGTTGGATGAATTCTTCTAAAAATGTTTTGGTGCATTGACTGAAGAAACCCTGGAACATATTCTGCAATAATCAATGGGGTTATTCCTGGAGACAATTGTAGACAATTCCGAGATGGCCCAGAATAATTTTAAGAGATATTCTCGAAGATTTTTTTCCTAGTTTAAATATCCGAGGAATCCTTGCAAACCATACTTGAGCAAGCAAAATTGCAGTAGTACCATAGAAGTAGTCTCTCTCACCAGACTTTTAACATTTTGCATGTTTTTTACAAAGTTGTTCAACATCTTAGAACACGTATTGTTAACTGAACTTCACAACTTTCTATCTCTTAAAACAAATAAGTTATCGGTCTATTTTGGCTTCATAAGGCCCATTTATTTGACAGTAAAAACGCATGAAAAAACTCTTATAGACAGAAGTTTGTATCACCTGTCGTGAGGGAAGATATGTTTCTTTCATAATAATGTAAGGGGTGCCTGCGCCATTCTGTGCCGGAAGCAGGTAATGGGGCCTAAACTGGGCCACTTGAAAAAGAGTATTTTTTTAAACTATGATATTTACAAAGATAGCGTGATAACATGTTCAGAAAAAGGGTTTTTTTTTCATGGTTTCGGCTCTGTAATGATTGAGCCTATGAAAAATCAGTCAATTGTGAAAGGCTTTGACGGCATGTAAGTGCAATGTGTCATTGAAAACATTTGAACATGCTTACCGATATTAGAATGCCTAATTAATCTATTTGAAATTGGTGATTTTGATAGTTACACTTCAAAAAGGGCGTAACTCTAAATTTCGACGATCTGCTCATTCAAAACTTCGCTCAGAGGTTACAAATAATTAAAACACCTACTTTGAATCAAATTCGGATGGTTTATTTCTTCTGATAATCATGGCCAATAAAAACCGTTGAAATATCTCAGATATCCTTTGAATTTGTGGACTTATACAATAAAAAAAGCGTAACTTCAAAACGTGCCCTGCGTTTTTTTTTTAATTTCGCTCAGACATGCAGCTTAGCTACAGAAAACGACTGGTGAGCACAGATTTGATGGAGATTTCTTTCTGATAATAACGGTCAGGGGATTCTTAGTAATTAGAATCATGACTCAGAAAAACACAAAATGTCGATGCCCACTGGCGTCACCTGGTGGCAGAATTGTTCATTTCAATTACCACCGCATGTTAGGGCAACTTCGCCGGTGATCCAAATTGGAGATGGGCAAAAAGAATCGGAGCCGTACAAAAGATCCGGATCACACAAAAGAATGGGTGATTGTATTTTTTAGACTTCAAATAAGCATAACGTTATACTTCATGCTTGCAAAATATGGCATAAATTTAACATTTGGAAATGCCGTGAAGCTTAAAATACATATCACCTATGGTTTTCTACACATTAAATACACTTTGTCTAAAACTTGTATACTGTACAGATAGTAACTATACTTTAGCAATAACCAACAAATGGTTAGAAAATGTACTGACACATCTAATGCAGTATGACTTTGCATTATGCCATATTTTATAGTAGCATATAAAGTGATAATGATGCAACTAGTATCTAAGGGCCTATCAAACAGCATAAAAATGCCAAAATGACCAATTTGTAAAAAAAAAAAACAAAAAAAAACTCTAGAAACGCTCGTAGCACACTAAGCTGAAAAGCAGGTTTTGTTCCAGCTGGAACGTAACGCCAAAAAGAAAAAAAAATAAGTATTTCGAATTTTATAATAAGTATCAATGTTTGCGAATTTCAAACTCGTTGTTGTGGTAAATTTTCTCAAGGCCGTGCTCTGGCTAAACCATCTTGTAATAAACTAATTAAAAGTAGAAAATTACGTTCATAAAGATTAGAACAATCATGCCCCACCATCGCGCGATTATTGCCTATCTTTAAGGTTTTCCGTTTTTTGCACAACCACTTCACTTCGCGTCCAATGCCATTCGTTCTAGCGGCATTCTGCTTCGATTTATATGGTGCCACATTTACCCCCGCTCACTAAACTAAGTCTAACTTGTAGAGTCTTAGAAGGCTGTGCAGCAGAAGGAAACGCCAGCAAAAGCAAACCGGTTGCAATCGGGTTAACGTGCTTCGATCGTGTTGCATTGCGCTGCGCCGCGCCGTTGCCACTGGCTACCACTTTGTTTATATTTACTCTAATGATAATGGCGTTTGGTGAATGGCGAAACGATCGCGATCATGTGACTTTTCGCGTCAAAATAATGCAATTTGCGTGGATTTTATTCGGAGCAATTGATGATAATATCATGTGCAAATTGACAAGTCTTGTTATGCCGTCAGTCATGCGAATTTTCCCTAATTTGAATGATGGATGACGTTCCGCGTCCCATTTTGTATGATTACACGTCAGTGCAATCATTTCCTTTCGATAAGGTGCGCTCTTATCAGTGCTAGAGCTCGCAACTGCATCGACTCAATAAATGATATAACGTAATGCCAAAACGATGCTCAATCTTGATAATGCGTAGAAAAATTATTTGATATGCGCATCTAGTTACCCGTTGCCATGGCTACCCCCTAATAGGATGAAACCGATCCATCTACCGAAATCCCCCCAATTGTCGCCGTCGTACTAAATCACGCTTCTTTCCCCTTTCGCAATTGCAGCTATTTACCGATGGGATCACCAACAAACTGGTCGGATGCATCAATCAGAACAATAACGCCAACGATGACGATGATGACACCGCGGATGACGAAACGCACGACGTCGTGCTGATACGGGTCTATGGGAACAAAACCGACCTGCTAATCGACCGGAAGAAGGAAACGGAGAACATTTGTCTGCTGCATCGGTACGGATATGCGCCCACCCTCTACGCCACGTTCCGCAATGGGTTGGCGTATGAGTTCGTCCCGGGCGTTACGCTTACACCGGACAGTTGTCGAGAGGAACGGGTGTGGCCGCTGGTCGCCAAACGCATGGCCCAGATGCACAAGGTGCGGGATGAGTCGGTTGGCGACTGCCGGAAACCAATGCTACCGGACAAACTCGATCAATTCCTCAAACTAGTGCCACAGGTTTTTAGCGATCCGGTAAAACATTCAAGGTGGGTAAGTGTGGAAATCGCGCGACGCGCTTAGGCTCACGCATCGCAGTAGGCGAGTTTTTGCGCATCGCGTTGCATGGCCTGCTTGCAATGCGCAATTCTAAACGCTGACGATTCAAGCCATTAGGCGCGAATTGACGTGCGACCTTGACGGGTTGGAGTTGTGAATCGTAGCTTCCTATGTTATTTGAAGGATTTGTGTTTGTTTGTACTTCTTCTAGGATATCGCAAATCTTCCCCAAGACGGATGAACTGAGACGTGACTTTGACGAACTGTACAAACGGTTAAAGCAGCTCAACAGCCCGACCGTGTTCTGCCACAACGATCTTCTGCTTGGGAATGTCATTTACAGTGCCGATCGAGACCAAGTCACGTTCATCGACTACGAGTACGCCGCATACAACCACCAGGCTTTCGATATCGGCAATCACTTTACGGAGTTTGCAGGTTTGATTTATCTTATTTTTATCTACCGATTGAACCAGCATTGAAGTCTCTCTCACTCTCACCCGTCAGGAATTGATGAAATCGACTATGACCGGTACCCGGCGAAGGATTTCCAACTGCGATGGTTGCGAGTATATCTGGAGGAATTCAACGGCGAGGGTGAGTGCACCGATAGTGACGTGCAGCGGTTGTACGTGCAAGTCAATCAGTTTGCCCTGGCGTCGCACTTCCTGTGGGCGGTTTGGGCACTCATCCAGGCGGAACATTCGACCATCGATTTCGACTTCATACAGTGAGTATTGCAATAATCGTCTAAATGACGCTGACAATAGTCTTTGAATTTAAATAATGTACACACTTAAATTATTTTACGGATTCCTGTAAAATCTCAACAGCTGAACAGTTCGGTGAAATAAATTAACGGAGTATGGTAAATTTTTACAGTATTCCGTGAAAAATCACCGGAATCCGTAAAATTTCGACGGAATTACGGTGTTTGTTAGCTGTTGAGATTACGGTGAAATTCACCGTAAGAGCTTAGTGTGTAATGTCTAGAATCCAAGCATACATTATGAATAAGCTATTGTGTATTTTATTCACCACTTTTCTCTTTTCCTATCCAGACTTAACCTAAATATACAACGCATTTATCATGGCAATAGAACTTACTTAAATTATTCATTTTATTTGTCATTTGTTCCAATATTTCAACATAATATTCAATGTTGAAATATTGGAACCTGGGAGGGAGGCACAGATACTACACACGAAATATAGAACAACGTTTGTTTGAACTGCAAGATAACTCCAGCTTGCCAACAACAATCAAGGCAGGCTTGGGGAAAATTGCTAGTTTTCTTTTATTGTGTACTTTCGATCTTTCTCGACAAACATAGAAAACGGGCCACAGTTTTCTATGCACTAAGTATTCATTTTCATTGGAAAAAGTAGAACGATGCGTTTTTCAATGCTTTATATTCAATCAGATTTAAAGGTGCTCACGTGACATTAATTGCATTATATGCATAAATTGATTTTCGATTTTTGTCACTTTTGATGAAATGCGAAAATGTGTTTTTAATCAGTTACGCGCTTTTTCCATGTTAGTCCAATGTTCGAGATCTGGGCTCACAGTGACAGTTCGTGACAGCGAAATCCCGGCTCACTATGACGTACAGAAATTTTGTATTGGTTTATCCCTCCCTGATTGGAACCTGAAAGAGAGGAGACAGCTGGCTTCGATTGCGATCCCCCAAAAGTCAGCGAAACCTGTCACGAACTGTCACTGAAAACCGGACCTCTTAGCTGAATGAAGTATGGGGAGTATTGTGAGGTGCACACTTTCAAGAAAATTTGTGTGCGGATTTTTTTTCCAAGATGTTGTTTACCATTGAAATGATTATTGAGTGAGTTTATTATTCATTTATTATTATTTGGGTACAAGTAAATGCTTATAAAAAATCAATTATGGGTTTCTGGCTAAGTAACGAGAATATCGTTTCACTGTTACTTCTAGTCTGAAACGGATACTAAAATTACTCAGTTGAAGAAATTTTATATCATCGAAGCATACTTACCACTACTTGATTTCAATGAACAATTCCGAATGAAGAGGATGTCAGTTAAACATACTTCGATTATCATATTTACGCTTTCGTATTTTCTTGGAACGATTTGAGCTTGCTTTCAATCTTATGAATCTTTTGATCATTTTGTTTTTCAAACCATGACAATTTGGAACCTTCAGTGGCAAAGTCTTCAAGCTGTTCTGAAGCATGAGAATATCAGGTTTGGTCAACTGTACATGGCTTTCAAAGAAAATGTTATCTTATTTTCCATTCAAACGAAGAACTCAAAAACATTTCGTGTGACGAAAACAAACGGTTTTTGACAAGCTTTAGCCAGAAGTTCTGTATATCTTCCATACTTTTTATCGAATGGCACTGATGACACACATTGATTGATACATCCGGAGCATGTACTACTTGTTCTATTGATACTACCCAAAACATATCCAGACACATGATACAGTGCATTAGCTTCAGAATTGTTTCTGGTAGACAAATACATTTTAGCTACCGCTGATGTATCAGTGTTTGACAAGTCGAGAACATCGCTTGAATTTACAGCGTCAATTTCTTCTCTCATATTAGATTCAGTAGTCTCATTTCGCTTTTTAACATTCAAATACTCCATGAATCCTACGAGATAGTCTTGGTCATCCGTGTCGTATGATGAATTCTTGATTGGTTGCATATATTGAGATAGCGCAATTGTTTGGAAATGATTTTTAAATTGCAATGGGGTCGGGCGACGTTGCTTCAGTCGAACAACGCCGAAGAGGCTCTCAAGACAATCTTGAATAAACACTGATGTTAACGCTGAACTGTACCCTTCATTCAAAAGATCTTCTTGTAATCTCAAAATTGCAGTTGTGGCCATTGCAGTGGTGGATTGCCAATGTTTTCAGTGGCCTTCGACACCAACCTATGAGTTAGAAAACAAAGTTATGTATTTTAGTAAAATATTTGCGGTTGGTATTGAGTTCATATACAGTGCTATTATCTTATAAGCATAACAATGATGAATCACAGTTGTTTGAGTAATTGTATACATTACATCACAAAAAGATGTATTGAAATGGGTATTAAAAAAACGTATACGCAAATATTATTGACGAATAAAAGTGAGGTTAAATTTAGTAAAATCGGTATTGATAACTCAAAATTGGCGCTTCCTAGACAACTTTGTTTGTGATGAAAATGTAGGAAAAATGCTTTTTATTAGATTCTTGATAAATTTTACGACATCATGTCAGAATTAGTTTACAAACTAACAAAATGTCATGTGATTTACGTCTTTTGGGATGCACATAAAAAAGCCAGCTGATTGATGTAAATTTGTGTCGAATTTTAAATATGTGCGTGTCTGATTCTGGAAATGTAAATATCAGTTCCATCGTTTTCGTGTCCTTTAATATGTATTATTACATTTTTTGTTCAATACATCTTCAAGGACACAATTTTGAGTTATTCCATCACTTACATCATTTGTCATTCAATGATAACTAGAATAACTTTCATTATTTTTAACTTAAAAATAAGTGTGTTTTCGATTTCAAATTTTTCCGAAACATAACCCAATTTTTATTCGTCAATATTCTATTGAAGCAATCCATTGATATTTTCTGGAGCTTACCTTCAAACCGGTCACAAGCTTTACCATCATATTGAGATGATCGATGTCCGCTGCATATTTACTCTTGTTACTTGGATCAAGGGATGATCATCCTTGACAAGACAAGCAAGATGAGGTTTTAAGTATAGGTTTTAATAGACACTACACAGCTCCTTCAAAACACAATTTATTATCAAAAAATGTGGCCAGCAAATAAGTTTTAACAGAAGCTCTTGTAGATATCTACAAAGCATTTTAAAGTGGGTTTTACCGAAAAGAACGTTTGGCACTTTGCAATGCTTTATTAAATCTGTTAGGAATGGATACATCTCTAATAAAACCTCCATAAATAACATCTAAGATCAAAAAGCACTGAAATTGTTACTTGGGGAGTCTATTGATCTGCTCGTCATAAGATCGTACCATTTCGAAAGATCTTCTAGAAAGGCCGCCGTTGTTCTTAAATCGTTGTTACTAGAAATCCTTTATAAGAGAGATTCGCGGAAGCTGACATTTCTGTCAAAGTGTGAGCCAATCGAGCAGCGAGAGCTGTCAGAGTGTGAGCCAAACGAACATGCGTTATGTTTGTTTTGAACTTTTATTGAGAAGTAATGTAATCCGCTTGAAATTATTTCGGTAAACATAATTTTGCATGAAGCAACAAAATGAAATGTTTTACTTTTTTGAATTTTTGTCAATGCGATTTTTAGTTTTTGATTTTTTCGGCTGTTTATTAGTTTTGATATGTAGCTCAAAGATCTATAACGAAACAAAATACTCTTTATGGCAATGAGGAAGTCATGTCCGTGTTACAATATTATTCTCGACGCCGAGCAAAATCAGCACTGCTGGTCTGTTGCCAAATCATTCCATTTTACTTCCGCTTATCTCTCTATAAAGGATCACTAGTTGTTACCTGATTGGCTGCCGCGACAGTATAGCTACAGTACCTCGTGGAATTGCTGACCTTCATTTTATCAACATTTTTCTCTATACGCCAGTTTTACGGCCTGATTGGCTTCTTCCGCTACTAGAACCTTCAAATGCTCTCTTGAAACAATGTCCGAAGGTAGATTTTTTAGTTCAACATACCACGATGGAACTTTGAAATATTTGTTAGAAATCCAATCATTTACAATACTTTTGAATAAATGTACGAGATCAGGAATAAATTCAAGCGTGCGATCTTGAGCAACAGGATAGGGTAAGGACCAGTTTTTCAAAGCGGTTTCTTTTTTGGTGCTGATTCCGAAATTCTGCCACATTGCTTTATTACTTGAACCACAATCTGATGTAACAAATCGCACTTTCATGCCAATTGATTCAACGTTCACTATAATATTATCCACTGCATCTTTCAACAGGCCTGAAGGAATCGAATTTCCAGTGAATTCATAGGCAATTACTTGTTTCCATCTAGAATATATACCAACAATCATGAAAACAAGGCCGTGCGTCGCCAGATTATCACTTGGAAGCATAGTCGTCTTTCCGAAATATTTTTCACTGTTTGGGCAGAACTCGTTTGCCTCATCCAAACTCATCACATCCAACACAATGCCACAATCGAGTTCTTTTAAATTCATGAGAGCTGCTTTAAACTTAAGAACCTCTTACACGTGATGTAGAAAACATGTTAGGTAAAGAACAACATTCAATTGAAAGGGCCATCATGACATAGGCTATAAATCAAAAGTTTCCATATATTTTTCAACGAACATAATCGATATTTTTGTAATTGGAAATTTTACCTAGCAAAGACCTTTAATCATATAAGGTATTTCATATTTAAAGGAGAATGTGTAGGGTATGAATATTAGCAGTTTTTAAACCAAAATCATTAATCTATGACTAGAAAACGAAAGACAAAACGTCGGAAACACAGAAGGTTAAAGTCGAAAGTTTGGAAATACAAAAGACTGAGAAGTAATTTAAGAAGAGAAAAAATGTCGAAGCTATTTGTATTTGTAAACCCAAAATCTTATGAAATATCATTGAAGAGCTATGTGAAAACCCCTAACCTATAATATAGTTTACCGGTATCAAAGTGCACTTCCTGAATTCTTCGCACTAAAGTACGGATGCTAGGCAGAACAAAGTAAAGTAACTTCGATATCTGCTCGTATCCAGATCCGCACGCAAACCGCATTCGCAGACCTTCCACAATTGTCTCATCCGACCACCTTTTAACTTGCTTCACTTTGCCAGTTGCCACGGTTAATTGCTAGAAAATTTGCTTTTAAACAAAAGTGCTTCTTTCTTCCATTTCATAGCTCGCGCTCTCCACAAATTTGAAAATCTAAGAAACATCTACATTAATGTTTTCACGACACTACATATCACCGTATGCATTGAAAAAGAAACGTTTAAATAAGCATTTTTTCTTACTATTTCTGCTTTCAATGTGATAAAATTATTTAAATTATTCAAACATTATGTAAACCGATAGAATAGAATTATAATGCCAGCGGCGTTATGTTTTCAGCATCTGAAAACCTTTTATCTTGGTGTTGTAAAAAAATATCTTCGGAAAAACGAATTTTTGTATTTAATATCATTTAAGCTACTTTACGAACAAGTGAGCCTATTGTAGCGCTTTTTCTAATTTCTGAACCTACAACGAAATTTGAGTCAAGTGTGCCTTAGGCAATTTGTTCTTTAACCTCTTCCAATATTTTCAAATTCAACAAATTGGGGTTATATCAATTCGACAATTCTAAGAAAGTGAATAATTGAAATTGAAACGATTTATTCATGAAGTTTTAAATACAGCGGAGATTCTCTCTTTGGAACACGACTGCCTTCCAAGTAGCGAATCTAACCCGTTAATTGGGTCGAGTGACAGTTGGTGAAAATATTCCAGCCTCACGCGTATGGAGAGCATATCGTCACGGAACGCTCATATACATATGGAGACTTCAATGGGACATAGGAAGTACACACAAAGTCAGTTTGACATCTACTTCTTACATTTGAGAGGTTTATAGTTGATTTTTTTTCCAACCATCGAGTTATGACATATAGCAAAGTTCCAACAAGCGAATCTCCATTGTATTAAAGCAAATCAGCACCAAGTTACGGTGGAAACTTGATGTTTTCTCAATTTTTTCTTTTCATCGTAAGCGGTTTCTTCAAAATGAACCTGTGAAACATTATCACCATGTTGATTCCCGTCTCTACTAAATGAAATAGCCATACATACACTGCATATTCTCATTGACTCTGTAACCTTCCAGTTTGTTTTCACTTCACAAAAATCAATCCACCGAGCGCGCAACAATGGATCAGTTGGAAAACGATGAAAAGAAATATTTGGGTGTGTTTTCCATTTCCTACCACATAATCTGACTTGGCATCGCATTATGAACGCACCGTAACACACAGAAACAAAAGAATTTGTTGGAAATATTTGCCACCGCAATTCAACGTTTCGCGAACAAAACTCGTTTTATTAGCGCCACTAAGAGTTTGAACATAAAAACGAAAACAAATCGGATGGAAAATGCACATGCTGACTTGATTGAAACCATTCAGTTTGAATTATTTTTCACATGAATGAAGAAGACTAAAACAAAGAAGACAAAACATCTGTCAATGAGCTGGCTCCTCTCTCTCAGATTGGAACTATGTAACTCTTTAGTACTATACCAGGGAGGGATCATCAGAGTAATTTTCAAAATTTTATTTTGAACCCTCTGCAGAGCTCTCTTCCAGGTATTGCGAAAGCTAGTCCATATTGGTACAGCATACAACATGGCTGTTCTGAAAATTTGTTTGAAGATCAAAAGGTTGTTCTTAAGACAAAGTTTCGTTTTTCTATCAATAAGAGAATAAAGACATTTTACATATTTGTTACATTAGGCTTGAATGCCCTTAATGTGATTTTTGAAAGTTGAATTTGTATCTAGCATGAACCCTAGATACTTAACTTCATCCGACCAATTTATTGGAACCCCTCTCATCGTGACAACATGTCTACTTGAAAGTTTCAAATAAAGAGCTTTTGGTTTATGTGGAAATATAATTAGTTGAGATTTGGAAGCATTAGGAGAAATCTTCCATTTCTGCAAGTATAAAGAAAAAATATCCAAACTTTTATGCAATCGACTACAGATGACACGCAGGCTTCGTCCATTGGCGGAGAGGCCTGTGTCATCCACAAACAGGGATTTTTGAAAAAGAGCATAAACGAGTAATTATTTTCATAAAGACCAATTTAGTAAGAAACGCATGTTTAATTTGTCTAGTTGCAAAGTTTTAATGCTTTTCTTTTAAGCATCAGCCGTTTTTATAAGCCTATGCTGAGATAGCAAATTTGAAAGTATACCTTAAGTTCAGTCAATAATTTTCAGTGATAAACTTTTGGCATGATCTACAATACCTTCAATGATGTTTAATCGTTTTTTTTGTTCTAAAGTTTTTATGAGTTTTCAAATATTTGAAGCAAATTGCTTTAAAATTGTGACTTAAGTTTTTGATATACTTCCATTCATAAGTGTTATAACGAATTTATAAAAAAAATCCGTAGCAAACCTGTAATTAGTCAAGCTAAGATTTGATTTTTGTTTAATTACTTCATCAGAATAAGAAAGTCTTATATAAAATGTGCTTTGCTATAATTAAGATATTATCTTGGAAAGTTTCATTATCTATTTATTTAATTGAAAAACAAAAATACAATGTATTGTTAAATTTGTACTTCCATTTCAACTAGCATTTGTTTTGATTTGATAAATCCTGGGATTTCCCGGGACAAACTTAGATTTTTATCCCGATTCCCGGGATGATCAAAATGGTTCATAGTTTGGTTTCAACTATATTATTTGGACATTGTAACATCACCATTGTAACGTACCGGGGCACTCGACACTGGTTTTCGAATTATTGAACAATCTTTTTTTTCTTCTCCACAATTTTATTTATTATTAGGCACACTAAAAGTCATCACAATTCACTAGCTTTCCGCCCTTAGAATCGTTCTTAAGGAATCGATGGAGACACTTTCACTTTTCCCTCGATTCTGATCGCTTATGTGGGTGGTTCCACCAATATGCCGAAATATACTTTATCCACCTTATCTCACTATCAAACAATCTCGACCCGGAATGACCTGCTCGTCAATTTTTTGACAGAAAATGCCCACTGAACTTTGAACGAAAATGTCGAATACAAAAAGTAGGTTTAACCCGAACGCCACACCTCCTGTAACGAACCGTCAGAACTGCGGGCTCGCCGCCAGCGATTGGGGTGTTTTATCGCGCTCCCGCGGGGAACTCAATCTCCCAATCTGAAAATAAAGAGAGGAAAGAGAAAAGCCAAAACGAGCGTCGCTGTGGCTCGGTTAGTGCAGCCATGTGACCGAGACCTTGTTGGGGCGTTCAGTCAGCGCTGTTGACACACAAACAAAATTAAAACAAAAACATTCTCCGGCATTGGAGCACGTTAACGAGCAACAAGCAGTAAGGTTCTTGTCTTCTGCTTACATCGCTTGTTTCTAGTTAACCTAGTGAAAACCCACATCTGATGAAATCCACTAACTTGCGTGGAACATCATCGAAAAAATAAAAGGGTTCTTTCTTAGATCAATGGTGATCATTGATCTTTCGAATTATTCGATACGGGGAGGGGAATGCTTCTTTCGGTCGGCAGGACCGCTACACCATTATGGGACCAAATGATGGCCAAACATTCAAACGGTCCATTTAGAAGAGGATTTCTGTAGGATAGGGTTATGCTATAAATCTATAGACCCATCATATAAATTGTGACATCATATAATTATGTTTCATAAGATTTACGTGCACACAATACATTTCATTCAAAGTTTATACAAAGACAAGTTCTAGGTGTTGCAGAACTGAATGATATTTATAAAACAATGTATATAACAGATCAGTTTATCTCCTAATGCGTCAAGCTTGACAAAAATTAGATGTAGAATATTGACTAAGCCTTGTAGTATTTTACATAGCAATATGGATGAAAAATTGAATTTTGTAAGATACACAAATAAATTTCTCATCACTTCAACTTGAAATTATCATTTATTGTGTTTTAGAATTTGAGCTTGTATGTTGACCATATGAATTCAACAGAAATTCGCATGATCCCGCTTGGAAACCCCGAGAACCCGATAAGAATCTTCAGATGTCCGGTAAGAATCCACCGAAACCCGCTAGAAAATTATTTTTATTAGCTGTATCATCTACCGGCATACTCAAGTGGGCTGGTTATTAGACCATTTTACAAAAATTGAAATGTCTGGGATTCAACCAGTCACCGTCCATACCTATTTGCAATGCCAAAACAAACTTCCAGACAAAGTTTCATCCAATTCGGAGAAGATTAGGAGGTGCCTCAAGTCAAACTTGTGTTTTTTGGCTTCTAACAATTCTAACGAGAATTTGGAAAAACGAAAATCAAAACCAATACACTAGCTGAACGTATTTGTAATACTCTACAACTTTTGTGAACATCAGATCCCAATGGAGATGGTTTTGACCTAATAAAATTGATTTTCGTTCATGAGAGTACCGGAGCAACATACATTTATCTAAAGTTGTTGTTCTACGAGATTCTCAAACCCATGCCCAATTTTAAAATTTCAACCGTTGTACTGTTCCTTAGCCTTTTATGGGCATTATAGTAGTACATCATTTTCATTTCCGATTTACAGATAAATTGCAAAAAAATCTTCGAAAGGACGACGTTCCTAATTTCACGGCATCTAGAGCTGCTGCCAAATGGCGCAATTGCTGACATGTTCAATATTGAACATAGTAGCTTTGCTTTTTAATGATTGATGATGTTGGAAGCAAACAGCAAGCAGATGTCATCAATGCAGTCATGATTCAAATAAAATTAAAGTTCGATGCCACGGGTTAGCGTGAGTATCTGAGAAAGGTGTTGGAACTCTATTTATATCTATGAGTATCTACTCATAGAGATTGATGGAACGTTGGGCAGCGTCCATTTATCACGTAACGCTAAAATTTTCAATTTTCAACCCCCTCCCCCATCCGTAACTTTTAGTATGAATATTTTAAATTTTCGTATAAGCCGTAACGCTTAAGCTCCCTATCTCTTGTCTCACTCTAACAATTATCATCGAAACTTTGTGGAAGCAAATCTCGAGTTTTAGTTAACCGATGAAGCTGAAAATGTGTTGGGTTGAGCACTACATATATAGAATCATATTGATACATTTTTCGCATCGATATATGGAGTGGTTCTTGGGATTTGCATCTTCAAATGGATAGGGTGATTATGATGACGTGCCGTGCGGCCAAGGTGAAGCGGCGTGTAACTCAAAGAATCATTAGAATCATCATTGATGTAATAGTAGTAGTGTCGCCTTTCTATGTACATTTTCAAAACAAACAAACAAAAAATATAACATTTGTGTTAAGCATATTTTTATGTAAACACATGGGAAATTTAGTAGATTGACGAGTATTGGAAATCAAAATCAACTCTTCAATCGTACATATCAAAAGAAAACATTATAATTCAATGAACGGCAACGGAATTCCTCTGTTTCATATTGGATTTATCGCAACGGTTTATGTTTGCAAGAGATGACGGTGTTGCCAGGTGGTTGATGACAGATTTTTCTAGCAATTGTTATATGCTTGTTTTCGGAACATTTGCTGCATATTATTAAAACTTATCATTTTGCAAATAGTTTTCCATCACAAGATCACTGATTTAATCATATTTCAATTATTTTTGTGATCAATTCACATTAAATGCTATGATTTTACAGATAGCAACTCTGACATCACTGCGCTCAACGATTGTGCACACACGATAGACGCGTCCCGACGCATCGCACTGTGGAGCTTTTCAATTATTTTGGGTGGTCCAAATTGATAAACTCTCGGTATGATTTTATGCTTCGTAGAGATGGCTCCTGTAATTTGAGAGAATCGAAAAACAAACAACGTATGAGTTTCAAGTTTACATGCTTTGCCCAACCTTTCCGCACTGAAAATTAATGCAACAGAAAAAAAAGTTGGATATTTTAGACTATAAACACAGGCATGCCTCAGTGTGCGGCGGCGGCGTCGATTCGCAGCAAGTGAAAACCACCGCCATAATAATTTTGAGTGTTGCGGTGGAAATGTGTTCCTTTAAGGAAAGTGAATGAAAGATTTATTTAGTGGAAGTGTAGTGAGCGCAATATGGAATCCAAAACACAAATGCTTGCCGCTGTTGAAATGTTATTGGGCCTAAAAGCTATCCAAAAAGTGGACTGGAGCGAGAATCTAAATATTTCATATAATTGTGTCCCAGGCTAATGACCAGCCACCTTGAGTATGCCGGTAGGGTCTTCTTCGAATTTGGAGCTCTTTTGAACAAAGCATAAGCATCGATATAAGAGCATCAAAAAGTCTGTGAGTTTTGAATTTCTTCTCGCCTCTTCAGCTCACTGGTCCTTTTATTGTGGAATTTAATGCATAACGTATGTAACAGTATCCATAACAATATAAGTGAACCAAGCAAAACTTCGTGTCTCTTAGCTTTCTATAAAATTTCTTTGACAATACCAGGAATAATAAATGACCCATCAACTGTTTCTATACGCTGTTTTGCCATCATGACACATGCAAACACAGTTTAATTTCAACAAGGTAATTTAAGCGTGTGATAGAGAGTTCGGTTTTGCGTCGTCCGATAGATTTTGCTCACGGTTTCGCGCGTATTTTCGTCGCCGGAGTTTTTTTTTTCCTGTTTTGGAGCGTCTTGCTGGGTAGTGCTTCGTGAAGCCCAAGCAGGACGGTTCGGTTTTGCGTCGTCAAATAGGTTTTGCTCACGGTTTCGGCGTGGTTTCGTCGCCGAAGATTTTTTTTTTCTGTTTTAGAGCCTCTTGCTGGGTAGGTATTTGGGAAGGCACAAGCAAGACGGTTTGTTTTCGGAACGCCAAGAAGTTTTGCTGTCAGTGTCAGTTTTGTGTTCAGTGATAACACATTTTTTCTTGAAAGCGTAACTTTTAAGTAATATTTAAACAAACTTTGTATGGTTCGTCACTGTAAGTGTCGGCATTATGCTTTTGTCTAATACAATTTCAATATACATATATTTTTTCTCTTTTTGACATTATTAAAATTTATCTTTTGAATTGTTCGACATTGTGAATGTTGACGTATTTTTTTTAAACTTCTACCACATCGAGACAAAATGCACAGTAATACTTATATGTAATTTTCAAACAAACTATGTATAGTTCGTCACTACAAGTGTCGGCAATATTCCTGTTTCATATAATTTAAAATATCTTGCATAACTTGTGTTCTCGCCCTGAATGACGTTGGTAGCCATGTGTGTGGCTTGTTGTTTCTGAGGATTTGAATGGAATGTCACGTTTTTTAACAACTCTATGGTGAAGAAAGGATCATTATCTACCTGCCAGTGGTATTGGTTTGGATGTTTGTACATTCATTTGCTCAGAAACAGCGAGCTGCACACGTGGTTGCCAATGGCTTTTAGGGCGTTATCCCAGATTATGCGAGATATATACATGTAATTTTCAGTTTTCGTCATTAATAAAAACATCTTTTGAATTGTTCGACATTATAGATGTTGGCGTATTTTTTAAAGCTTCTACCAAAAACTTCTCGAGACAAAAATACAAAACTAGCTTTAAATATAAGTCGTATATTTCCCCCTTGTCCATGGATAGCATCATCGACCAGAGGTGACTCCCAGATCTTTTACTCCCTCACTAATAAACACCCTTCCCGTGGTGATTGTGGAAATGCAGAGGTATTCTCGGTCTCTAGAAGCAACAATCATTACACCCTAACATTCCTTCCCCATCCCAACTGACAGTTAGGACTTGGCCGGCGCCGTTATTGATCAATAATATTAGATCTGCTAAAATTGCACTTCGAGAGTAAGCGGAAACTCCCATCCCTTATTCATTTGGATCGTAGTGCAATTCTTACCAGTTCCGATCAATCACGGAGTAGCAACCATTGACATGTACAGTCAGTCTATGCTATGCTATGCTATGCTATAATAAGGTAATTTAAGCGTGTGGTAGACTTATTGGGTATTCCTATTGGGCATTAAAGGTTTCTTGCGGAATCCTTAAGAGATATAATTATTTGCTTGAGACGCTGTGCAAAATCTCTCGATTCCGAGTAAATTTTAAGGCATCAGACGTCCTGTAAGTTTCTAGCGGAATGTTGTGATTTTTTACTTATATTCTGAACATTTCTAGCAAAACCTTGAGGATTCTGAATAAGTTTACAACGAAATATGGATGTTGCTGTTGGTAGTCTTAGAAGCAATATCGCAGCGGAATCCTAAAATTCTGAGCAATGTCCTTAAGAATCCTAGCAAGCTCTTGGATAGACGTCAATTCCTATATTACTTCTGTGCGGGTTTCGCTGCCAGACTCCAGCCATTTTGCCTCCGAACTTGTCCGGGATAGCGGGACACACGTCTTACCTCTGCCACTGCCTGAATACGAAAGAGGAGGATGCTTCGTGTTGTGCGATCGGGTGGGCTGATGCAGGGTTGAGTGACTGGTCGATTGCATATTGTAGAGTTGGATAGGGCTGTGCATGAACGGTCAAGGTATTCATATGAAGTAGGATATTGTCGGTTCGTTTATGATGCAGAGAACTATATTCATAAACCCACACAACTTCTAGGCAAGATCCAGTCAATTTCTAGCGAACCACTTCAGACTGTTAACGGATTCCTGTAGATTCTTAACGGACACCTGAAGATTCCTATCGGGATTTAAGGGTTTCATAGCGGGATTCTGCGAATATCTGTTAGATTTATATGGTTGATATATAATATGCAAGCTCAACTTCTCAAACTCATTTTAAATTGAAGTGATGAGAAGCTTATTTGTGTATTCTATGAAATTGTGAGCCACAGTTAGGTATCTTGGGGTACTCAAGCCAGTGATGCATTTCAAACTGAACGCGAGCCAATTTTGCACTAGAACGCAGCAAACATTGAACTCTCGTGCAAGATTCTGCACCTGCTCATGGACGGCCCGTTCAATTCAAATGCACAATGAAGCTTAAAGCTCAAATAAACTACTGAACTGATCAATGTTCAAGCCTACTTGATCGCTCGTTCAAACATTTGAACTAGAACGCAAACTGAACGCGTTCAAATGCAACTCTGGCTCAAGCGACTAGTGGGCCGCATGTTGAGCATCACTGTCCTATATCATTTTTCAATTATTTCTAGGGGAACTTTCCATCCATATTTCTTTAAAAAATACAAATGAATGCTTAGTCAATATTTTGTTTCGATAAACATTATAGTGTTTGTATATTCCAATTGATTTCAGCTGTTTCTGTGTGCCCTTTTGATTGTAGTAAATCATTTTATATAAGATACCATACTATGAACACTCGCATACTCTGAGATAACGCCCTAAAAGCCATTGGTAACCACGTGTGTAGCTCGTTGTTTCTGAGAAAATGAAAGAATAAGCACCCAAACCAACACCACGGACAGGTAGATAATGATCTTTTCTTCCCTATAGCGTTGTTAAATAACATGAAAATACATTCAATTGCTCAGAAACAATGAGCTACACACATGGTTACCAATGGCTTTTAGGGCGAGATCAGAAGTTATGCGAGAACAGAACATAATTTTGAAGAGCCATTTTCAATTGATCCAATATTGTCAAATTTGCCAGCAGAAGCGATAGCCATTAGGCCACCAACTCCGCCATTGTAAAATTTGACGCTTGGGCTTATTCTATTCTAAGTGGAAACCTGGAAATGCCAAAATTTCTTCCGGTATTCTCTTGTCACGCAGACATCAAATGTATCCCTATCATTTATCATTATCACGTCTATCTTTTGATACTATCAAATGATACTATCCCTATGGGTAGTGATAGGGATACTATCACTTCTTGAAAAATGATGGATAGAAGATAGACTTTATTATCTCTATCAATTGAAAGACGGATGGAGATACTATCAGCTTTTTTCATCACTGATGGATCAAGCCTATCTTTATCATCTATCTTTGGGGAAAAATATACTATCAGCAGATTTCCATAGCTATCCCTATCTATCCTATATCATTGAAACAAAAATAACGAAACCAAAATCTTGCGCATAATGGGAAAAAGCTAATAGAAATAACTCAATGTATGTTCTCATGGGTATTTTCGGAACGGGCGCGACGAGGGGATGGCGAAAATCGATGTCCGACGCCATTTTGAATTCCAAGATGGCGGCCTCCGGATTAGTGAAATCATTGGAAATCCATGAAATATGGGTATTTTCGGAACGGGCACGATGAGGGGATGACGGAAATCGATGTCGGACGCCATTTTGAAATCCAAGATGGCGGCCTCCGGATTGATAAAATCATTGTAAACCCATGCAATATAGGTATTTCGGAACGGGCGCGACGAGGGGATGACAGAAATCGATGTCCGACGCCATTTTGAAATCCAAGATGGCGGCCTCCAGATAAGTAAAATCATTGAAAACACATGCAATATGGGTATTTTCGGAACAGGCACGATGAGGGGATGACAGAAATCGATGTCCGACGCCATTTTGAAATCCAAGATGGCGGCCTCCGGATTAGTGAAATCATTGTAAACCCATGCAATATAGGTATTTCGGAACGGGCGCGACGAGGGGATGACAGAAATCGATGTCCGACGCCATTTTGAAATCCAAGATGGCGGCCTCCAGATTGATAAAATCATTGTAAACCCATGCAATATGGGTATTTTCGGAACGGGCACGATGAGGGGATGACGAAAATCGATGTCCGACGCCATTTTGAAATCCAAGATGGCGGTTTCCGGATTAATAAAATCAATGGAAACCCATGCAATATGGGTATTTTCGGAACGGGCACGATGAGGGGATGACGAAAATCGATGTCCGACGCCATTTTGAATTGCAAGATGGCGGCCTTTGGATTAATAAAATCATAGGTAACCCATGAAATATGGGTATTTTCGGAACGGGCACGATGAGAGGATGACGAAAATCGATGTCCGACGCCATTTTGAAATCCAAGATGGCTGCCTCCGGATTAGTGAAATCATTGGAAACCCATGCAATATGGGTATTTTCGGAACGGGCACGATGAGGGGATGACGAAAATCGATGTCCGACGCCATTTTGAATTCCAAGATGGCGGTTTCCGGATTAGTGAAATCATTGTAAACCCATGCAATATAGGTATTTCGGAACGGGCGCGACGAGGGGATGACAGAAATCGATGTCCGACGCCATTTTGAAATCCAAGATGGCGGCCTCCAGATAAGTAAAATCATTGAAAACACATGCAATATGGGTATTTTCGGAACAGGCACGATGAGGGGATGACAGAAATCGATGTCCGACGCCATTTTGAAATCCAAGATGGCGGCCTCCGGATTAGTGAAATCATTGTAAACCCATGCAATATAGGTATTTCGGAACGGGCGCGACGAGGGGATGACAGAAATCGATGTCCGACGCCATTTTGAAATCCAAGATGGCGGCCTCCAGATTGATAAAATCATTGTAAACCCATGCAATATGGGTATTTTCGGAACGGGCACGATGAGGGGATGACGAAAATCGATGTCCGACGCCATTTTGAATTGCAAGATGGCGGCCTTTGGATTAATAAAATCATAGGTAACCCATGAAATATGGGTATTTAAGGAACGGGCACGATGAGGGGATGACGGAAATCGATGTCGGACGCCATTTTGAAATCCAAGATGGCGGCCTCCGGATTGATAAAATCATTGTAAACCCATGCAATATGGGTATTTTCGGAACGGGCACGATGAGAGGATGACGAAAATCGATGTCCGACGCCATTTTGAAATCCAAGATGGCTGCCTCCGGATTAGTGAAATCATTGGAAACCCATGCAATATGGGTATTTTCGGAACGGGCACGATGAGGGGATGACGAAAATCGATGTCCGACGCCATTTTGAATTCCAAGATGGCGGTTTCCGGATTAATAAAATCAATGGAAATGATTTCACTAATCCGGAGGCTGCCATCTTGGATTTCAAAATGGCGTCAAACATCGATTGCCATCATCCCCTCATCGCGCCCGTTCCGAAAATACCCATATTGCATGGGTTTTCATTGATTTTCGTAATCCGGAGGCCGCCATCTTGGATTTCAAAATGGCGTCGGACATCGGTTTTCGTCATCCCCTCTTCGCGCCCGTTCCGAAAATACCCATATTGCATGGGTTTCCAATGATTTCACTAATCCGGAGGCCGCCATCTTGGATTTCAAAATGGCGTCGGACATCGATTTCTGTCATCCCCTCATCGTGCCTGTTCTGAAAATACCCATATTGCATGTGTTTTCAATGATTTTACTTATCTGGAGGCCGCCATCTTGGATTTCAAAATGGCGTCGGACATCGATTTCTGTCATTCCCTCATCGTGCCCGTTCCGAAAATACCCATATTGCATGGGTTTCCAACAATTCTTACACTCTTGAAGCCGCTAAATATGATATTTAGTTAATTTTCTATGCCCATAGTCCAACAATTTATATTCTATAATATTATCAATTGATAGAGATAGAACCTCTATCATTATCAATTGAGAGATGTTGTACTGATAGTATCATCATGAGAAATTTTTTGGATAGGGATACTATCCCTCTATCCTCTATCTCTGATAGAAACCGTTCTCTCAGTGATACTATCAGAGATAGACAAGAAGTGATAGTATCATCTGGCTAAACTGATAGTATCCGTTGTCTATCAGATAGATGATAGTATCATCGTCTATCTGATAATTTTGATGCCTGTTGTCAGCATTATTATTTACAGCATATCAATGATATGATATAAATATTAAAACGGCCAGGCCCACTGTGCAGACTTGGGGTTTGAAGGTAATTCAAAAATAAACGGCGATCGGATTATTCACGAATGAATAACATGATAGAGGGATAATTTTGAAATACAGTGATACCTCCATGAGTCGATGTTCCATGACTCGATATCGACTCATGGAACCATACTAAAAACAAAATTTCATGGTTACTATGATGGTCCCTAGAAGCAGCTTTCCAAAGGATTGTTGTTCCATGACTCGATATTTCCATGAGTCGATAGTCCCTTCAATATCGACTCATGGAGGTTTCACTGTATTTTAAAGGAAGAAACGGGCACAACCGTACCAACTGTTCCATTTAGGGAGATAGGCAAAACCGGTGGGAGTGGCGTTGCTAGGAAAGTTAATGCGCGCTCCATTGTTGTTTGTAATCCTTCCCTGGGATGGGACACAGGTATTTCTTCCGTATGTCCTGGCTCTAGAGCCTAGGCTCGCTCTCTGAAACGATAAGAAAACTAATTCTGACCTCCCTCATATTTTATAGCAATCTATGACGTGATGTAATAATAATACAATGGAAACATAAAATGACACGGAACAATCTCACCAATTTCAGTCAGCTTTAGTGTCAACTGATCTCTTCACTCAAAAGACTACTCGTTTCCGTAATTATCCTTAACTCGCTCCTGTGTTTCGTGTCCAATTTTATTCTGGTTGAATATTACACATATTTAGCAGCATTTTACTTTTATCCATGCGTCATGGTTGTTTGGAACGCGTTTAACACACATTTTCAATCGTAGTAGGCCTTTGATTTTTGAAAACGAAGCAACGTTTTCTTTTTACTCGTGGAATGTCACTTTTGTTAACACTAAACGCTGATATTCATTTTTTTCGAATTTCGAGAACTCATAACAGATTGGAGAAGATTTTTCAAATTCCTCGTTCCACACATGTTACAACAATTTCCTTCAAACAGCACAGAACGATTCACGGTCTCTTCAATTAACTCTGCGATTAACAAATGCAATGCACACCACGGTTGTCTCAACATTTAGGATCCGTTTTGCTCTATCCATTTAAATTTGTGTCGATCACTACTTTATCAAATATTAAAATTTCTGGACTGGAAAGTTTAGGAACCATCAGCCGAATTTCACCAAACCGCAGATAAGTAACACGAGACAAAAACACACGGGTTAGAAATTTTCATGTCCTATCCAGCTTTTTACGCTAGCTTGCCATAAACTTTGAATTACCCCTTTTTGACGTTCCTTGTCTACACTATAATGTTTTTATGGTTAAATCTAAGCAAGCTTTGCGTTGCTGAAAAATTTTCATGTTTATGCAAACGAACGTCAAAAAAATCCCTCATTCAGGTAACAAAAATCTGAAAGTTTTATTCCGAATTTTCTGCGTATAATACAGTTTAATACTATTTTTTGCCATTTTAGATTTATGATAAGCAGCCATGGACTGGTGCCTGTTAATTCTCGATAGGTTATTTTGAGAACTAAACAACGTGAATGAATGTTACGAACTTTACAACGAATTTAGTTTGTTTGGCAGTGCTCCAGTGATCAAATACTAATATTTTTTTTTTTTATTTTTCTGCAAGGCGTACCTTGGACGACCTTTGAATGAATTTATGGAGTTCGGAGCTATTCTCGTTTATAGAACAGACCTTCAACCCTACCTTCCCCGGCAGTTACTGAGCCTTTTTTGAATACAAAGGAATGAAACATTTTTTTTAACACCCAAGTGATCCAATAGGTAGATAGACTGTACCCCACATTTGGTTTACACGGCGAGTCACCTCACTCGGGTCTGGAATAGTCACCTCGCTATACGAGACCGAGTTTCTCATCCCACTCGCAGAATAAACCCAAAAGTAACAGCATGTGTGAATGACATAGACCTGGACGGAGATCTATATTAGAACATCTCAGACCACTTTGAAAATATCCATGTAACTTTTAATGTATCTCCTCTTCCGTGAAGTTTCCGGAAGGTTATCAAAAATATAACGGCCGAGGTTGGATTATGTTTGTTGATTGTGTTAATCAGAGTATAGAGCCAATAACGATGCACAAAATGCTGTCCTCTCGAATTTCTTTATCTTAAATAATTAGGTCAGGAACGCTTTTCTCGTGTCGATGCCTAAAATAAATAGAAAGAAGTTCGTAAAAACTAGGTGAGTTTTGTAATATAAAAACACAGCTGCAAAACAAACCCAGTGAAAATATTTGACATTGCAATCAACAATCGAAGAGCATGGTCTACTAAGACCTAACTATAAAATCGGTTGCCAACAAATGTCATAGTCAAATCACCCCCTACAGTTTTATAGCTAGCGTAAAAAGCTGGATTTCGGAGCAGCACCACCAGCATTTTCGTTTTTTTCTCCTATTAAAAGTTATAATCACCGCGATAACGAGAAAAGCTCGACCTATGCTCAAATATTTCAGAAGAAGACACTTTTTTTTTCGAAAACTGCACCAGCCGTTTCACTAGCCGAGTTTAATTATTTTCGGAGATGATAAAAACGTGACAGATCAATTTTAAAAACACCCGTTCGCGCGCGCAGCTTACTGCGATCTTCAAAAATTTGACGCTTGGGCTTAGAAGACAAACTGTTATGTTAAGTTATGTTTATTGAATTAGAAAAATCATTATGTTTTTTGCAATTTCTCATCGTAATAGGCTGTTTTTCATCACGCCAATCTGTCATGAAACGGCCTACTTTCCTGCACTGAAGTATGCAGTGCGGGAATAGTCATTACCTAACCGAAACCAGTGCTGTAATAATTCATTACGCAACGCTTTCTCATTACGCAATTGTTTTGAGTTGCGTAAAAATCCATAACACAACATTTTTTCAGAAATTGTAAACTAATGGTGAATGCATTCCGATATAATTTTGTAATATATGGAAAACCGGGTTTAAAGACTTTCGGTATTAACTGGCAAAGACGTGTGTTTCAGTTCGCAGTAAAATAACAACTGTTTATTCTTCTGATAATTTCCTCACAAGACCCTACTTTACACTCAGTGTACTCAGCTTAAGGCTGAGAACCCTTCCAGCGGGTTCAGCGGTTTTACCGCATGGCTCATGCCATTACAGCTCCTTCCCCCTAAAGTAGAAACATGCTACAGTCTTATAAACGCATAATCAAATTCATTTTCAACCTTACTTGATATTTTACAACTTTCAGAATGCAAGATCAAATTCACAAATTGAAATTTAATGCTCAAAATGTCAACAAACGATTTTTAAAAATTAATGCTCAAGCAATCGAAAACTGAATGAACTCAGTAATAAACAAAATCTTGTAATCTTCGCTTCTTGTTCTTTCTCTTACTATGCCTATTCACTGTAGCACTTGAAGTGGGTCGAACATCCTCAGGGAAAGCTTCGATAGCCTGCTGATTAGAGGCCGTTGCAGGGTCCAACGATTTAACATTCTGATAGGATTGCCGATCCAACCGGAAAAACTCCTCGAATAAAAAGGAGTCGGCAGCGAAGCCGTAAAAGTCTGAATCGGAATCCTCAGTCAAGTCTTCCTCATCTCTTTTTCGTTTGTTGCTGTTGCGTGACTCAATGTTGTTGCTTGGCTCTGTTGAGGGCTGTGTCGGACTCTCTCCATTCAAAACAAAACGACGGGCATGTGGGCGACGAGAGTCTTGAGGGATCTTTAGCTGGCGTTTATGCGCCGAAACGATCCGGCCGCTCAGTGAAATCTGTAAAACGTTGGGAGAGATGTGCATTAGATATTTTGCAGGCAGCCATTGTCTAATGTCAGTTTTGTTTGGGTTTTTGTAAAATACTAAATCTCCATTACGCAAGTTAGTTAACAGGTCATGAGTTTTGTCAGTTTTAGAAGAACATGCACGCTGGTCACCATTATCTGGTTCTGTCAAATTGTACTTAAAACTGTGCGTCGGGTTAATTAAATCCAACGTTGTTTTTGGTCTGTAGGAGAGAAGGCGTTCAGAGGGAAAGGCATTGTCAGAAGCTAAGCAAATGTTCCTGTAATTCATAAGAAAATATGTAATTTGTTCTTCCATATCCAATTTCCTGGTTTCTGGGTCGAGCAGGAACTTTTTCAGGACATCCTTAACTAAGCGCACCATTCGCTCTGCCTGGCCGCTGCTTTCCGGATGATAAGCTGGACTTTTCATGACAACTACACCCTGTCCCTTAAAAAAGTTGACAAAGTGCTCAGAATTAAACGGCGGACCTCCGTCCGTGACTAGCACGTCCGGTAAACCAAACCTATAAAAAACGCTGAGGAAAACTTTGATCACCTTTTTACTGTCAGTTCCGGTTTTCATCTGCTCAACCTCGACCCATTTGGTGTAGCTATCTACAATCACCAAGAACACCTTTTTCTCAAAAAAGAAAAAATCAGCATGTATGCGGCTGAAAGGTTAGACAAAGCAGTAGTTTCCTGGCATACTCGACAAGATCGGACAAACTGCTCAATATCTCCATTCATTCCGAACCAATACACGGTCCGTCTGGCGAGTTGCTTAATCTTATGCATCCCGGAATGATTTCTATGAAGCAACTTCAAAACCTCTCTCTTCATGCAATCCGGAATCACGACTCTATCTTTGAAGAGCAAGCAGCCGTCCACTATTTCAAGGCCCTGGAGATGCGAGTAAACGTCCTGGAATTGATTCTCCAAGCGGTTCGGCCAACCTTTCCGTAAATACTCCATAATCTTCAAAAGAAACTCATCTTTTTCCGTTTCAGTGGCTATCGCCTTATAGTTTAACGGAAAGTCTCCAGTAAAGTTTAGGCTTTTGATGTAATCTCGGTCTAGCTCCTTAGGAACTTCCTGAGAAATAGGAAATCGGGAACAAAAGTCCGCGTTTCCCATTTTTGCTGACGGTCTGTAGACTATATCATAGTCATAGATTGAAAGATCTATTACATAGCGCTGAAGTCGTGTGACTGAAAGAGAATTCCTTCCTTCTTTTCCAAAGATTCCAATCAGTGGCTTGTGGTCGGTGAAGATTGTAAAACTCTTCCCATACAGGAATTTGTGAAACTTTTTCACCGTACTAACGACAGCCAGCGCCTCCAGATGAAGAATGGGGTACTTTTTCTGTGCGTCATTTAGAGAAAATGAAGTGAAAGAGATAGGTTTCTCTTCTCCATCAACTACGTGGGCAATTACTCCCCCAAGGCCATAATTACAAGCGTCTGTTACCACAACCACAGGTTTGTCAGGGTCAAAGTACTCTAGAGGGTTTGGTTTCAATAAAAACTGTTTGCATTGATTAAAAACCAAGTCACAATCAGCATTCCAATCGAACCGAACGTTCTTTTTCAAAAGTCCATAAAGAACTCTAATCCGGGTGGACAAATTTGGAATGAATTTCGAATAATAGGTAATTAAACCTAAAAAAGCCTTAAGTTCAGTAACATTTTGCGGAGCGCGAGCTTCGCGAATAGTCTGTACTTTATCTGGGCATGGAAGAAGACCTGCATCGGTCAAAACATGACCAAGGTAGGGCAAATTATCAACAAAAAACTTGCATATTTTAAAGTTCACTTTTATATTGACCCTAGCAAGCCTCTCTAGGACCAAAAAAAGTTTCTTTCTGCAGTCATCAAAATCCTTATCGGCAATAAGAACGTCGTCCAAATAACAGAATACATTTTCTAACCCTTTCAACACCTGATCCATCACTTTCTGGAATATTGCGGCACTCGACGATGCGCCTTGCGGCAACCGGTTATAAACGTAGAGGCCTTTAATGGTATTGATAACCATGAACTTTTTGGATCAAAAGCTGGGAATATGCTCCAGCAAGATCCAAAGAGCAGAAAACTTTAGAGCCAGAAAGTGCAGCAAACAAATCTTGTGGTAATGGTAGTGGGTATTTATTAGGGATTATTAATTTATTGATTGAGACTTTACAGTCTATCACAAGTCTTATTCCTTTATCTTTTTTGATCACCACTACCACCGGCGAAGCTCGACAACCTTATCTCTCAACCTTAAAGGTACCTCGTACGCCTTCTTAAAAACAGGGGTATCATCTTTGAGTATCAAATCGCCCTCAAAACCAACGATCGGATTCAATAGTTTCTTGTCAATAAGTTCTGGGAACTTACTTTTAATTTCTTCGACTGCTTCGTCCCTCGCATCAACATCCGTCATGGCATTCACGCGTCGATTTGGCACCACCGGTCGAGAAAAGGTGTCTCTCCATCCACTGTAGAAGATATCAAACCAGCTGCGACCCATTAGCGGCACAAAGTCCTTGTCTCCCTGCAGCACAATCAGATAAAGCTCCTCCGTGATACCGTTAAGCCGTACCGAGACCCTCGCTTTCCCCAGAATACTGAGTCTGTTACCATCGATAACGTATAGTCTCTGGCGACTATTCTCGATGGAACATTTCTTGAAATTTCGCAAGAAAAGAGCCTCGGATATCACGCTTTCAGCGGATCCACAGTCGATCTCCATAGTCAACCGCGTTTTCTGAACTAATGCCTCGACATAACATGGTTCATTAACTTTACTTCTGGCATTTATCATCATGCATGGTAAATCTTCATCTTCGGAATCGGAAGCCAAATCCTTCTTCAACCGTTTAAAAAGCCCCGAAGATTGGGAAGGCAGAGGTTTAGGAGAACCAATAAATTTAACAAAAGGTTTACTCTTCCTAGGAGTCTTTTTTGGACTCTTCCTCTTCAATCTAAAGCAGAATTTTTTAGTGTGTCCTGTTTTGTGACAAAAGGAACACGTAAAAACTTTGTCCGGATCATGAATCTCATTTCTCCTACTACCGCTCCTGCTTCGATTATAAAAAGAACGGTTTCTGTCGAAACTCCTACTCCTGCTACGGAAGGATTGCCTGGAAGGACTACGATCCAAACGCCTATCCAACCTGGCTACAACACTGACCCTCTTATCATCATCGCGGTTCACGAAACGAGTTCTGTCAGTAGACAGTTCTTGATTAACGATCAATTTTTCCGCCTTGGCTGCAGTTAGATCGTCCTCGTCAAACAACCGCTTCTGTAACTGCCGATCATAAGTGCCTATTACAAGTGCATCACGGATGGCACGATCCTTAAAATCCCCGAAGCCACATAATTCAGCTAATTGCTTTACGGAGAGCACGAAATCTTCAGATTTCTCATGCTGTCCCTGTCTACGGGTCCAAAATTTGTACGTATGAATCACGTCGTTATCTTTTTTATCGTACCTCTTCTTAAGCACGTCAGTAATCTGCTTATACGTCAAATCTCTAACATTCTGACCCGGAATTTAAAGCTTCACTTGGTTATAAACCTCGGTGCCACAAACGGCCAAAAAGGAAATTTTATATTTATCAGCTGAGTAGTTATTGTGCTCAAATAAAAACTCAAGCTGCTCTAAATACTGGGAAAATGGGATCGTACCTGGCACATAGGGCTCAGTAGTCGTAGTCAAAGACATCCTTACAGACAAAAAGCAAAGAAAATCACAAAAATGCAGCACTAATTAGTTTCCCCGAAATGTCTTCGTCGATCAAAAATCACTTTAGCATTCACAGAAAAAATGAACTATACTAAAAACAAACAAAATCACATACCTGCTATGGCCGCAATGCAAAAACGGCAAAACACTGCAATAAAAACGGCCCGAAAACAACAGCCCAGCAACAACAGCAAACTCTTCAATGGCACACGGGTCAAAAGCCAAACAGCAACAGCAGCAACTTCACAAAGGCTCGGGTCAAAAGCCAACAGCAACAACAGCTCCTCAAAATGATTCCTCCAATACGCCAATGGTAGGTCATCAACCGGCCAAGAGGTCGATGAACTCTTCCTGCACCTCACGTCCACCAGAAAGTGCACCAACAGCAGCAATCACAGGGTCAATGTCCAGCAGCAACAACAAAAAATATGCAGTTTTGATGCAGTTTTCTCGCACCGACTTCACTCGCACACAAATCAGAAAACAATCTGACGTTTTTCGGCTTTTTCCTCTTCGTTGACTGACAGTCAATTTTACCGCCGCACTGCCACAGTTGACCAGTACACTGATTGCAAACGGCGTTCTTTTATTGTGCTGTGGATGAAAAGAAAATGGTCTTAGGAATTTCACAAAGGAAAGAGAGCTGATAATGGAGGACAATAAAAAGCCTCTTATTTCAATTGCTTATTGAAATAATGGTACTTATAACAAAAGTACGCTTCTTCCGTTGAAAATAAAAAATGGATAGCGGCAATTTCACGATTAAAAGCGAAATTTCACGCCACGCTAAACCACAACACTGTAAGAAAAATCACTTCACTGAAACCTATACCGGCACTAAAAACTGCGAGATTTTAAGAACTTCTTTTGCACGCAATAAGAATTGACGAATAATAGAAAAGAAAACCTTTTGGTTTTCACGGTTTTAGATTTTTCACCAAAATCCAACTTACGCCGAAAAATCCACGCCAAAAGCACAAGCGCCAGCGGTCGTGAAATGCACGGAGTGTCGGAAAACAAAATTCACCTCGTCGCCACTGTAATATGTGGAAAACCAGGTTTAAAGACTTTCGGTATTAACTGGCAAAGACGTGTGTTTCAGTTCGCAGTAAAATAACAACTGTTTATTTTTCTGATAATTTCCTCACAAGACCCTACTTTACTCCAGCGGGTTCAGCGGTTTAACCGCATGGCTCATGCCATTACAAATTTCTGATACCCTCAAGTGGTCTTCAACGAAATTACAAAAAATGTTGTACGTAACTCGTTGCAGAACTCGATTTTTACAGCACTCGTCGTAATTATCCTACTCGGCAAGCCTCGTAGGATAAATTTACGACTCGTGCTGTAAAAATCATCATTCTGCAACTTGTTCCGTAAACTACTATTGTAACACCTAGAACTTTTTTGTAAATACGTTTCTAATGAAAAGTATTGTATTTCTGTATTCTTTCACTATTTTATGGAGTTGTCCAATTCTAGAATAAAGGTCACCTATGCGATTATTGGTTTTACACGGCCTATGTATTCAAATAGTAGACATAAAGCTTATAGAACATCATTGGAGATGCTTCAACAATTAAAAGTGTGTAGAGCGTCTGTCACAATTAACATGACAGGTCTATAAATTTATAGCATAGCCCTCTCCTACGGAAATCCGCTTCGAAATGGACCATTTAGAAGTCTGGCCATCATTTGGATCCATAATGATGATGTAATAACGCCCAAATAATATTCTTGAAATTATACAAATGGGTTCCGAATTTGGCAACTGAAAATTTCAAAAACGGAATCCCACTGTACTACAATTGATCAAAGTTGGGTACCAAGTTTAGAACCAAGAAACTAAATGTAGTACTTGAAGTTGTACCCATTCAGAGACTGACCTTTATATCTTTATATTGTCTTTGAGTACCTCAAACAGAATTATAAATTCTAACCTTCCTTCTCATTTTCCAGATTCGGTGAGACCCGCTACCGCGAGTATCTTCGACGTCGCGACGAGTTCCTTTCGCTGACATATCAAAACTGAACCTCGAACACCTGACCATAGAGAGCAGCAATCAAATTTTCAAACATTGGGAATGAATGGGAGCTCAAAGCTCCTCCTCCGGCAATCAAGGGTAACCAGAACCAGCTCAGCTTAGCATGTTTTTTTTTGTTTGTACTAGGAAAAATCTCGAACACTGCACTGCGATATCCATTCCACTTTGCTTTTACCGCTGGACCGTACAACTCATCACACCTGTTGACCGAACTGAGAAGAAAAAGAGTGCTCACCCGGACGTAGGCCAAAGTAATTTTTGTGTGTTTGTAGCGTTTATATTTTAGGGCGGGATTTTTACCCTCAGAATGTACAACTATTGTTCGTTTTTTTAAGGTTATGATATTGTAATAAATTAAATAAAGTTGTCAAATCGATCGGGCGTTTGTTTCAATCAATATATTTCTAACAATATATACACAGACCTGGTCTTAGAAAACGTTTCACGTTCCGCGTATGGCTTCTAATTGGTTAAAATAAGAGATGCAATCATTGCACGCGCGTTTCTACTGAGTGAGACAAAATAAATGCAATCTGGTAGCGTTTTGAATCGTTCGAGAGGAATCACCATTATCCTAGTGTATGTAAATGCATTCGTTTCCTTTCCATATGGGTTTCCCTTGGCTAGGCCTACTGCGCCGTCAGCAGGAACAGGTTGGGATTCTCCAGCTGACGTTTCCATGCGTTCGAGAAGGAGGCCATGGTTACGCCATCTATGATCCGATGATCGGCCGACCAGCTTACGTTGATGATGTGCGCCGGGACCACATTGCCGGAGGCGTCGAAGCGTGGGAGGACCTTCGTTTGCCCGATGGCTCCGATTGCCACCTGAGGGGCCATGATGCAGGGGTGGGTGTAGGTGCCTCCGATCTGGGAATGAAGGTCTGTTAGGGTTTGGTTAGAAGAGGAGAAGTTAGTTGACTCACGATTCCAATGTTAGACAAGGAGAAGGTTCCATTGACGAAGTCGTCTGGAGTGAGAGTTCCCTTAGCGCCGCGTTCCTGAAGCGCGTTCAGCTCAGCCGCGATCTGGAGGATCGATTTGCTGTCGACGTTTTTGACATTTGGAACCACCAGTCCTTGAGGGGTGTGCATGGCAATGCTAATGTTGTGGTAGGACTTGTAGACGACGCTTTCGTTGGGCTCATCGAACGAACTGTTGACGATCGGGAACTCTTTGAGAGCGTTGGAAGCAGCCTTGACGAAGAACGGCATATAGGTTAGTTTGACGCCGCGAGCCAGAGCTTCGGCTTTGAGAGCTTCGCGGACTTTCACCAGCTGAGAAACGTCAATTTCATCGCTGTAGGCGAAGTGAGGAATTTTCTGAATAAGAAGACGTGAGGTTAATTCTAAGACAACGATCATGTAAATTGAAAAGTGATCTTACCAGTGATTCAGACATCGATTTGTACATGGCCTTGGCAACGCCCTTCAATGGCACAACAGTTTCCATAGACTTTGGACACGGTGCAGCTGTGGTGGGTTTGGCTTGGGCCAAAGTAGGATGAGGTTTGACGGTTCCCTGTGGAATGATGTTCAAGAACTCCAGAACATCACCCTTAAGGACGCGTCCATTTTTGCCGGATGGCTTCACCTCGCGTAGATCCACTTTGTTTTCCATAGCGATTCTCCGAACAGCAGGCGTTGCCAGCACCTTCCCACTTGAGATCACAGATGCTGCTGTCGCTGCGGCAGCTGCGCCACCAGCGGCCACAGCCTGTACCTTAACTTCTTCTTCATCGGAGCTGCTCTCTCCGCTGCTGCTGCTGCTATCCTCGCCCTCTTCATCTTCGACATCGAAATCCAGCAAAGGCTTACCAACCAACGCGATCTCATCTACCATCTTGTGCAGCTTGAGGATCTTTCCATCGTACCGACTGGTGATCGTGACCGACGCCTTGTCACTCTGGACTTCACACAGGTTGTCAAACTGCTCAACGACATCGCCCTCCTTGACGAACCACTCCTTGACCGTTACCTCGCGGATTCCTTCCCCGATATCCGACAGGTTGAACGAAACGGTCTTGTCCAGTTGGGCACTGGTGTGGAATTGCGTCACCGCGAGTGCCCTGTTGGTCTGAAATACGATTGAAGATTCTCGATCAATGATCAGTTCAAGTTCAGTAGGCTGAAAAACATTTCCATCCCACTGTTGCCCATGACAACAATCTAAGCGAACGGCTTGCTTTGATGCAAAAAACCCGCAATGCTTATCGCGAGTAAATACGTTGGATCTATTCCATACGCAAATGTGGCGGAGATTACGCTGTATACGATCGATACACCAAACTTTTGTTCTTAGCAACAACAAATCGGCCTTGTTTTGGCCTTTTCCTTCGATTCTTTCTTCCTTGAGCCGGTTGTGGCCTCATATGAACAAAAAATAACGTCAAATTTATTTTCGTCACCACTACAACACACCTCCAGCCTGTCGCGACGACTACGTAGGTATTTTGCGCGAGCCGTGCATAACTGATAACTCGCCGTCCAACAAATACAGGCGGCGCTGCCAGGTCAATCGACTCTCGCAAACGTAATTATATAAGCGACTGATTTTCCAAAAACCCTCGAAATTCCCGCAAATCCCTCACTCACAATCCGTTTTCCATTGGTGAGAAATCGACGCACTAGGACAGAACCGTGTCGTTGGATCAAGCCGGCCATCTGCGTTCTAGGGGGATGATGTTGATTCGGCACTTCTAGTGGGTAACACGCAACGCAACTGTGAGCTGATGATACTTCAAGTGTCCAACGAAGTTCTTCCGCCTGCAAGGTATCGCCGAGAACTGAAGCCTGTCAGAGTGAACGCACAGCGACAATGTGGTTGGGTCCAAGTAGGCAGCGCTAGATCATGTCGGTGTGTGAGTGTGGTCGAAGTGTGCGGAAACGCGATCGTCTAGGGATGCTTCGATCCAGGAGAGAAACATGATCAAGTTCAACTTGATGTAATGGATATGCTAATTAATAATTTCCCAAAAAATATTTTCTTCAAAGCTTTATGAACTATTTTAACAAATTTGAACATCCCACCAACATTCCAGGGAGTAGTGACTTGACATCCTCACTCAAGTCTCTGAATCGCACGCAAACAATCATCCCGCCGCAAATCTCTCTCTCTCGTCCCAGGTGATGTTGACCGCCGAAAGACAACACGTCGAGAACGAAGTTAGTGATAGCGAATAACCTCTTTGCAATCAGCATTGTGGTCTGTTTTGATGATGCTTCCCAGTATTTGCCCCCTCGCGGCTGCGCTATCTGCCGAAATCAGTATCGCCGCTCAAATGGGTAAGCAGGACGTGTTTTCAAAACAAGTAGGCGGTGATTTGGTGCTGCGTTGTCATAGATGCTGTTGAACTCGATTTATGCTGATTGATTGCTTGCACCTCAGTTTAAGAATAGGTTAACTAGGGCAATAAGCGTGTTTAAAATTACTGTAATTAAAGCTCTCTGGATGCGTATCGATAAACTGTTCATCGTGCATGTCAATCAACGAAGGTATTCAGAACCAGTATATTGCATACAAAAACTTGTATGCTGCATTGCAAAGAAGTTTGAGCTAGAGCTAAATCTTGAAGCCGTTTCATAGTGCTTTCTAGTATGAAAAGTGGTACGATAAGCTTTTGCAGCAATGCATCACTAAAAGCTTTTTGAAACTTTCAAAGCAGTGCATAGTGGGACGAAATGGGTCGGAGCTCGCAATTTTGAAGAACATCTATCTATACATACGTTGTATAGACATAGGTTAATATAGGCAAATACGTTAAAAAAAGGATTCCCCAAAAAGCACACATGTTATAATTAGGGCAGATTAACAATTATATGACCGGATCATTTTATAAGGTAGGTTTTAATCCATCAAAGATGCCTTCTTGTAATAAAAAACCTCAACAAATCGATTTACAGTCAAACTTCCATGAGTCGATGTTTTATGACTTGATATCGACTCATGGAATTATCAGAATTACAATATTGTATATATTGTATACAAATTTTCTACAATCAAAATTTCATGGTTACTATGATGGCCCCTTAAACAGCTTTTCAAGTTATATTGGTTCCAATACTCGATATATTTATGAGACGATGGTCCTTTCAGTATCGACTCATGGAGGTTTGACTGCATTTTCATTTACCGGGAATCACATAAACATGACATTAGAATAAATTTTCCCTACTTCAAGGTTATTGTTTAGCTTTTCTTTACTAGCTGTTGACCAGACAGAGCTCGTTGCAATTCGGGACTACGAAGCTGCTGATGTTTTCTTCAGTTTTCTGTGAGAAAAACAAGGAGAGATATATATTTTCCTTTTTTTTTCACGCACATGATGACAGTTCCTTACGAGGTTTTCCATAAGTGCGAGTGCTTTGTAAATCTCTTTTTGTTTCGTAGTCACGAATTCAACTCAACCATCCGGGTAGGCCTATGTCAAAACGACCAATAACAAGTGGTCTTTTTTTTTACAGGCGATTGGTTTCTTGCACTTTGACCTGGCAAGTCTTGTCCTAAGACAAGACGTGTCAGGTCACAGTACAAAAATGAAACCAATTGCCTGTCAAAAAAGACCTCTTCTCATTGGTCGTTTTGTCAAAGGCCTACTTTCGCGTCGTTGAGTTGGATTGCACTTTGTTGCTATTTCGGCCGTGTTGCTAGTAATAAATTAGAGCTCTCATCAAAAGTTTGGAAATTTTTCATAATTTTTTTGTCTCAAATCTTATTATATTCGATGTTTAATTATCACGTATGTTCTAACAATACTAAAATAGAAAAAAATACTGAATTGAGAGCAAAATAATGGAAATTGTGTCAATTTTCCCTGAAAATATTGCATGTTTTGAATATGAACCTGAATTTCAAAAATAAAAAATGGAATCCTTTATTACACTGAATAAATAAAGCGTGCAAGAAACATCAAATTATGAGCCTTCATATCTGAATTTGTTCACAAGATTTTCATAAAAAGAATACTAGTCTTCTTCTTCTTTCTGGCGTTACGTCCCCACTGGGACAGAGCCTGTTTCTCAGCTTAGTGTTCTTATGAGCACTTCCACAGTTATTAACTGAGAGCTTACTTTGCCAATGACCATTTTTGCATGCGTATATCGTGTGGCAGGTGCGAAGATACTCTATGCCCTGGGAAGTCGAGAAAATTTCCAACCCGAAAAGATCCTCGACCGGTGGGATTCAAACCCACGACCCTCAGCTTGGTCTTGCTGAATAGCTGCGCGTTTACCGCTACGGCTATCTGGGCCCCCCTAGTCGCACTGGCTTTTGTATCGTCAAAATTATCGTTTGAAAAATAACGGGGCAGTCTCAGTTGAGCTGCCATGTCCTAAATTCAAACGAATACTTGGATAACCTAAGATAGGCGTTGAATTAAGAACACAAGTAATGTAAAAAGAGGTTTGAGCGCACTGGGGTCACAAATAGGGGAGACTTGATTCTAAATATTTGCAAACTTGACTTAATCCGTAAATATTGCAGTTTCTGATAATTACAGTGATTCATTATATTTGGATCCCGCGCCCGTACGTGGTGGCCGAACTCGCATATCGCGAACTTGAATGCGAGAAAACAAATTACAATGATTAATTCTGACGACGAATTAAAACACGTTGTTAGCGGTAAAACAAACAATAACAACATTGGCGTAGGAACAGGGGGGGCCAGGGGGGCCAGGCCCCCCCCAGAGGCATCCAGGCCCCCTCCAGAATTTTGGATGATAATATATATATATATATATATATATATATATATATATATATATATATATATATATATATATATATATATATATATATATATATATATATATATATATATATATATATATATATATATATATATATATATATATATATATATATATATATATATATATATATATATATATATATATATATATATATATATATATATATATATATATATATATATATATATATATATATATATATATATATATATATATATATATATATATATATATATATATATATATATATATATATATATATATATATATATATATATATATATATATATATATATATATATATATATATATATATATATATATATAAATGAAAAAAAAAAAACAATTAAAATATATATATATAAATGAAAAAAAAAAAAATAATTAAATAGGCAAAATTACTAAAGGAACTCCTCAGACATAAGATAGCTGGAATTATTGACGAATAACAAGGCCTTATTCATAACACATCTCTTCAAGGAATTTCAACCTGGTTAAGGCTTCTAAGAAAAAATAAATCGGCTAAAGTTTTTCATTCCAGCAATATGTTCTTTCTTTGTTTTCGCTTCAATTTTTTTTAATTTCTTAAATTTAATTTAAATTGCTTGAGATCTTTACTACACGCAGAGCAAACAATTTTAATATTAAATATATTCTGTATCACTACAACAATATATCTGTATTATTTGCAGGCTTATAATTGCCTTCCATTGTTTCAATAACTACTCGTAATTTTATCAAAAATATTTATTGTTGAATTTGACAGCTGAGTTAAATGCGGGCCAACAAAAATAATTTTTGTTTTAACTTTGTTTGATTTTGAAACAACAATTTTTTGCATTAAAATAAAGCCTATAGTTTTTGAAACAAAATTACACTGTTTTTGATTTGATAATCTTTTTGTTTGAAATAAAAACAATTTTTTTATTAATCTCAGTCCCTTGAACTCTTTGTTTTCTTTTCTTTTTATAAAATAAACAACGATTATAGTTCTGAATAGCCTTCTTTATTTTCTCTTACGTAAGAAGTATATGAAACTTGCTCCATAATTTGTTTAACTGGCTTTTGAATTTTATCTGCTTTACGATAAGAAAGACTGAAATCATCAGCTCGTGTAGGAATTTACTGCAATAATTTAGAATGCATTAGTGGAAACAACAATTTAGAAAGAATGGCCGAAACTTACCAAAAACAGTTTCGATTATGGTTTACGGATACTCTGAAACAGTAATGAAAAAGCGTTGACCTGAACTTCTTACGCAGCAGTTTTTGCACGGTTTTCACTTTAATTTAATACAACGCACCGAATGAATATTTCCACTTTCTTGCCGCTTCAAACGAAAACCACAATGGTGGGACAGTTTTCATGCTATACGCATGGTTAATTGAACCAACAGTGAAGGAAATTGAAACAAATTGAAACAAATAAAACTTTTATTTGACTTGATAATTTTCTTTTGTGTTTCAACAAATTTTAGTTAGGATTTCTCCTGTTCAATTCAACAATATTTTTGCTTTATTCTGATAAAAATATTGTTGTTCCAACGCATTTTGAATTGCCACAAATTGAAAATGTTTATACACAAATATTTATTATTTGAATAGCTGTTAATTCTCTGCGTGTACGTTTTACCTAGAAAGAACAAGTGCAGTCTCTAGAATTAATTAATTAGAATTAGTTTAATCAAATCTTTAAGGTATATCAAAGAGTCTTCAAACGTTTTGCAACAAATCTCTTAGAATCTCTTAGAAATTAGTCAAATAATATTGTGAGATTTGTTCATGTTCAAGTTGATCCCGAAATGTGTTCCCGGATTTAACTAAAAAAAATACTTAACCTTTCAAAAGTTCAAACTTTGTCTTAGCAATTTTTCCAAAAAAATCATTGATTCTGTCAAATTCCTTTTAAAATAGATTTACCAAGAAAGTTATTGAAAACTTTATCGCGAAGTACATCAAAAGTTCTTCAGAAATATTTTCAAAATACATCGTAAATTGCGTCATTCTCCTTTGTTTTTTTTCTGTGAATTCTACTTTAAATCCCTGTATTATATAGAAATTATCTACAAAAAGTATTTTTGGAATGCCTTTCGGCTTCGAATCTTCAAAGGAAATTTATTGAAAACTCCCAGGAGTACTTTTGCTCCCGAAATCAGCATAGCAGTAAAGTAAATCTGTGAAGAAACATTTAGAACAATAACTGGTCAGGGATTAATTAACAAATTCATAAAGAAATTTTTAAAGATCTTTCTTGAAACATTACTGTAGAAATACTTTTATCAATTTTGCAAAAAAAAAATCCATATTCTGGTGCAATTCCAAGGCAGGCTTCTTGGCGGAATGGGGCATCCCGAAGTCTAAGAAAGGATTCCGCTGGATTTCAAGAATACAGTTAACTCTCCCTTACTCGATATTCCGTATCTCGATATTGAGTTAGAGAACCATAGTAAAAATTGATTTTTATTGCTAACTCTATGATCCCTTGGAATGCAGTTGCACTGCTTTTGTGTTCTGTAACTCGATACCTCCCTAACTCGATGGTCCCTTAATATCGAGTAAGGGAGAGATGACTGTATTTTCTAAAGATGATTCTGATGGAGCTCCTAGAGAAATTTATTTTTTAATTCATTATCCTGTAATTATTCATCTCCAGAGAAAATAATATAGATCATCACTTATGTTTGGTTGTTTGGTTATCCATCTTGTCTCTATCTACTTTAACATTTTGTTGTTTCTCCGTCTATGGCATGACGCTTTCTCGAGAAACTTCGTTCAAAAAATCATTCTCCAAAAGCAACATTTTAAAGAATCCAAAGGAAAAAATATTCTAGGAGTTTTGAATTTAATCAGCATTCTTATAAGTATGGTTCCTGATTTTTGAATGTCCTTCAGGAATTCCTCAACGAATTTCCTAAGTAATGCAATACATTCCTGTAAGTTCTAAATCGTGAATTTTATAATGAGACATTTTCGGTAATGTTCTCGAAAAATACCTCCAATATTTTTACGTTAAACTACTACAGTTCTACCACAAAAGTTAAAAATATTCCCTCAAAAAAGTTTGTTTGGAATTTCTGCAAGTATAAAAAAAATAGTTTTAGATTAATCAGTTTGCCAATTTTTTATGAAGTTTCGGAGTTCATGCAAAACATTTTATAACATGTTAGATACAAACACCTTTAATAAAAATTCCATCCGTTTGAACATCATTGCCCATTATAAAAGACGATCAAATGAACAAGATTTCTTGTAGTTAATGCTACAAAAAAACACCAATGCTATTTCTTTGAGGTACATCGTCAGGAATTTCGTCAAAAAGTATCAAAAATTCTACGGTTAACTCATGAAATTCCTGACAAGAATTCAGTATTTGTTCCAAATTCAAATTAAACTTAAATAAAAAAAAATATAAGTCGATGCAAAGATTCGTAGAGTAATTTGTAAGGATTTTCCTTAAAAATATTGAGATTTTTCTGGAGAAGTTTTTGAGTCAAATATGGAAAGTGGATGGATTTTAAGATATTCTTTATAGAAGAATCCTCGAATTATCATTTGGAAAAAAATATGAAGTAATTTTTGAAACCTTAAAATGTACCTTATGGAATTTCTGGATATTTCTTGACATGTTGAAGAATGAATTTTAAAATCCTTTTGTAAATATATTAAATAATTCTTTTAAAAATCCTCAGAATAATCGATAATGCTGTTTAAAGTAGAAAATCTATGGAAAATGCTTGGGAGGATCTCTGGTGAACTTTTCGGAATGATCGACGACATTCCAGGGGAAGCAATACTATAATTATCTAACATAGTCGCTAAACAAATTTCCCGGGGAATGTTTGAGTACTTTTACGGAAGAGTTTATGAAAGAATAGCTGAATGTATTCCGCTAAAAACTTTGGAATGATTGAATTAAAAAAAATAGATAGGCGTGTTTGAAGAAATTTTAAAATATTACAGATGGGTCTGCGACAGAGAATTTCGAAGGAATTCGGTGATCAATATCAAATTGATTTTTAGACAAATCTTAAGAAACACTGATGAACAATCTTAAGAAAAACAAAAATGCAGATAAATTTGTGAAAAACTTCTCTGACAAATCACTAAAAATATTTTCCCAATTGAATCTTATGAAAATCTGGTGGAATATTATAATCTTGAATGAATCATCCAACGCTTTTTTTTGCAGACCTGGATAATATTAGCTAATAATTCTTCAAGCAAACCTTTAAGAATTTCTGATGGATTTTATGAGAGATTTTCAGAAATATTTGGTGAATGAATATGAAGAGAAACTTTAGGATGAATCTCGAAGGCAAAGTTGGAAAAACCTTTAAGTGCACTCTCTGATGAATTTGAGGAAAGAATCCAATCTTAAAGATAGTTTTGGTAGTATTTCTTGTTCTATTTCTTGGAGAAATCCTCAATAAATTCAGAAAATCCTCAACAAATTACTAACTGGACTTTATTTTCAACTTACAATTAAAATTTATGCGTAATATGTACGTAGTTTACCTTCATGGAGAAATGTTCAAATTTCGGAATATAGGGGGAGATCCCCCAGTACCGGACAGCACCCAATACCGGACAAAGTCAAAACATTGAGAAATCATCGTCCAATCAAGATGGTGTATTAGTAGTAAAGGAAGCTATTATGGAGACTTATGTTTGCGTAGAATAACACATCCTTGAAATATGCATGCCTTTTTAAAAAAGTACAAAAGATTGAAAATTTCAAAAAATTTGACGTATTGCCTTAATTTTGAGCCTATTTAGTAATTATTTTGAATATGAAAAAATACTTTGGATCACGCAAGCATATTCGAACATGATCCTAATTTGATAGTATGAATGTATTTTGTACCATAATTGGACTAAATATGGACAAATTACAATTTTGTTTAAGCACCTCCTGTCCCCCAGTTTCGGACAGCCTTATTTGTTATATGATATCTTTGTAATTATTGCACGAGTGTCTCAAAATACATTCATTTTTCATGGATTCCGTCGATCATGGTATCAAACATGCAATAAAATTAGGAAAAAATGAACATTCAGAACAACATCGTATTTTTCATCATATAAGAAAGAGGTTTTTGATGGACATCTTGCAAACTACGATATACTCAAATTGTTTTTGTAAATGTTGCAAATGCATTGAATTGGTAATTATATACTATTCCTAAAGTAAACACATTCAATGATGTTCAAATTTACAGAATTCGAGGCATTTCCAGATTGTGTCCGGTATTGGGTGCCACCTTTCAAGATCGATCAATTTGGTACTAAAATACATCATCAAAATGCAATGTCAAAATTCATACTTATATTTTCAAATTTATTTTTGTACACTATAAAAATGATAATATTTATCAGAAATGGGTAATACGAGCACATAAAACCAATATTTTTCGAATTATGAATTTAGTGGCTTAAGTGTCCGGTACTGGGGGATCTCCCCCTATGTTAAATAATAAATTCTAATCCCAGAAATGATTTTCCGTGGGAGTCCAAGCAGGAATTCAATGAAAACTGGTAAACTGGCGTTCTTGGAGAATGTACTGGAAAAGCAAGGAAATAATTCATGAAGAGATTCCCGATACCTGAAAAGTTCCTGCAAGAATTACAAAAGGATATTGCTCTTAGAAGAATTCTTGAAGGATTTTTAAATGGATTAGGCACAGATTGAATATTTTACGTAATGAAAATTGAAATTTGCAAGTATCACTGATATACATGATGTGAGACAAAACCACAAACAGATGAAACTTATGCAAACTACGAAATTTGTGAAAATCATGATTATTACGAGCGATATTACTTGAGCAAATCAACAAATTTGCTAGGCACCCCCTAGGCCCCCTCCAGAAAAAAATCCTAGCTACGCCTATGAATAACAAACTAACTTTATTTGCTTTTGGACAACATACATAACATTCATTTTCATACATGTATGCGCTGTGTCGACATCAAAGGATAACAGATAACACAGTCACCCGCGAGTCCAGCGGCGGCGGTAGGTAGGGGCTATCCTCATTTCAGTTGTCCTCAACATCCCCCCTTCTCAATAGAGATGGTACGGATCAAACCACTGAGGCGGCCTTCGAGCTCGGGAAGACCGACGTGGAAGTTGTACTGGTGTAGCTGGTTCGCTATCTGCTGATGCGAACTCTGGAGATACTGATACAGATGACGTTGACGAGGACAAGGACGTAGACAACGATGAGGACGTAGACGGCACAGATTGCAACGGCGAAGACCCACCAGATGGAGCCTCGGTTGAATTCAACGGCAACAGAGATGATGTTGACCCTGCCGGCGTAGCTCTTGGAATGCTCCACGCATCCAGCAGAACGTCGAGAGGCAGCGCTGACGACTGCGGCTTACTGTTGCTTGCCGGAGTGCCGGCCCGACTGCGCATCTGGTTGACGAAAGTGGCGAACTCGCCAAGAGCGAAAAGCCACTCAAATAAAGATAAATAATAATAATAATAATCTGGTTGACGTGCGCACGAACCATCCGTTGATCTTCAACCCAAACGGTATACATCACCTTGCCGATCTTCTCACAAACGGTTCCAGGTGCCCAGCGCCACTTGTTGTTGCTGTACACCTTCGCATAGACCGTATCGTGTGCAGACAAGCTCCTTCGGTTTACTTCCTTGTCTTCGCTCGGTGGACGCACTGGTTAAGGGCGAAGTAGGTCCAAACTCGTTCTGATGCGCCGGCCGAACATTGCTTCGGACGGTGATTTACCTTCTTCGACCTGTCGATTCGGTGTTGTGCGGTAGGTCAGCAAGAAGACATCCAACGCTTCGCCAACTACGATCTTCCCCTCCTGAATTTTCTTCAGCGCCCTCTTGAAGATGTCCACGAACCTTTCAGCCTGCCCGTTTGATTGTGGGTGGAAAGGTGCCGTGGTGACGTGATCGATGCCGCTATCGCTGCAGAACTTCTGAAATTCGCTGCTAGTGAATTGCGTGCCGTTGTCACTGACGAGCGTATACGTAGCTCCTAGCCAACGCCTTTATTCACAGAATTCCGGGGTATCCTCGGTATAACTGTCGCAGGCACCGCTGTCGATGCTTTTCGGGAATCACCAATCGATCTTCCCAACAGTACACAACAGATCTCTCCGCCCATCAGTGGCGTAGCTAGGGTTTTCGGGGCCCGGTGCGGAGTCAAATTCGGGGCCCCTTTGAAATACGGATTTGTGCAAATTGACTAGTCAATGAAGTGACATAACAATATATTTTCAAGCAACATTAATACTTAGGTTTGAAAATGATGGGCGATGTATTCATCTATTGTCGAAGTCGTTTTCAACTTTTTATTTAGTAAAGAAAATGTCGATTAATAAAGAGTAATATGCCGATACAACCACTTTTGGACTGATAGCGGCTAAGTGTAGAAATTTAGAGACCTCATGCCTGAAAAATGAGGTCTAACAGATACTGAACAGGAACCACATTACAATAATGATTCCCAAAGTAATCCGACCAGACAATTCTCAAAGTCTTTCTAAGAGTTTCTGCGGGATTTAAGAATGACACGATGCGCTCATTGCCTGACGACACTAACCGCACGGCCACGAAGCTCACATATATGATTCTTCGAAATATTTTTTACACGAATTTCACCAACCCTAGAATAAACCTTTGTTATTTTCCTGGAAAATTTTCAAGTTATCTCAATGCAATATCTGGAAAAATAATTACGAGAGTTTTTGAAGGAATCCTGTAAACATTTCTGGGATAATTTTCATTGTAATTCCGTTTTTGAACTTCTGAAGGAATTTCTGGTGCAAATTTTGAAGGAATGTTTCTTACCATATCTTATGATTTAATAATTCAAGACGAATTCCTGGAAAAAATACTAGACGAAACTCCATAACACTTATTGGAGGGATCCCTAAAGAAGTCTTTGTACGTATTTCTGGAAAAAACTCTCAATGAATATCTAGATTAAATCTTGAAGATAAACATTCATAAACCAATGGAGTGTTCACATAGCAATCTCTGGAGCCTCAACAATTTGCATCAAGGTTCAATGTAATAGAAAAAGGAACTGACGAATTTCATTTCAAATTGGTCAGTTACAGAACTCGACCATCTTCAATTTGCAGTACATATATAAGTTTTTGCAATCAATTTATTTGAAAAAATCTTGCCCCGAAACTGTTGATTTTTATGACAAATTTTCAATGAAGAAGTTGTAGCGAACCATTTGGACTACAAAAAAAAATATGTACACTAATTTCTTTTTATGGAAAATTCAAAAATAAAATTGAAATTTAAAATCACACAAAGAACCCATTTTTATTATTTTTTAAAATGTTCACCATTGAATATTGATTGGAACAGATGCTTAGGATAGAGTTTCATGATGGAGAAACTTTTAATAAAAAAGTTTTTCTAAGAACAACTTTTGGTCGATTTTCAAAATTTTGAATTTTTTTTTGACAGAATAAATACAGTGAATCCACAATTAAGAATCACCCACAATTTATGAATCAGCTGCCTTTAAAGGACAAAATAACAGTAAAAAATAGCACAAAACATCACGGAAACGTTTTCGCTTATAATTTATTTTGAGTAAAATTGTTTACGTGATGTTTTGTGTTGATTTTTGTTGTTATTTTGTCATTTAAAGTCAGCTGATTCATAAATTGTGGACGATTCTTAATTGTGGATCCACTGTACGTTCTGATAAGGATCTTGAAATTATTTTAAACCATAATGATTATCATGATCATTCCTCTAGAAATAGCCATTTATGAATAATATCAAGTCCAATGTTATAAATGATTATTCAAATAATAAAATATGCCATTTTCATTAGTTAGTCACGACTCTCTATCAATAACAATAAGTTTTCGAGAGTATATGCCATCTCCATATATGCCATTATCTCCATTTACTTACTTTTCTTGATGGAGAATCGCGAATAACTAATGAAAATGCTCTACTTCATTATTTTTTTTTGCATTGAACTAGATGTAATTCGAAAATGGCTACTTCTAGAGAAGTGATAATCATTATGGTTTAGAATGATTTCAAGATTCTTATTGTATCATCAAAACGCATTTATTTTGACAAAAAAAAAATATTTTGAAAATCGACTAGAAGTTGATTTTGGAAAAACTTTTTTATTATAAACTAGTGGTCCTGGCAAACTTCGTCTTGCCATCAAGTAGACTGTTGAAAGCCGTTATAAATCGTCCCATACAAAATGACAGTTCCGTTCACTCTCGTTTTTCCGACTTTTCCGGTGAATATCCTGGAACTTTTATACACACAAACACATCGGAACCCTTGACGAACAAAATGGAGAAAGAATCATCCAAACTTAGTGACCCGTTCGTAAGCCATTTCGTGACATACAAACACCATTCCATTTTTATTTATATAGATTTCTCCATCATCAAAATCTATGGTAAAAAATAAAAAGAAAATAAGATAAATTATTATAAATGGGTTTTTTTGTGACTTAAAATTTAATTTTTATTTTTGAATTTTTCTTATCTAATCCAAACTAATCTAAGCGCTTGCACAGCCAATATTGAAAAGCATCCTGGAAATACCTAAATTTTTTCAGGTATTTTCTTGTCAGCATTAATATTTGCAGAATATCAGAGATATGATACAAATATTAAAATGGCCAGGCTCACTGTGCAGATTTTGGGGTTGAAGATAATTGATAAAAAATCATGACGATCAGGTTATTCACGCATGAATAAGCTGATAGCCATGATATTTTCAATTCAGAAAGGAAGAAACGGGGACAACCGTACCAACTGTTTCGATTCAGGGTTAAAGGTAAATTCGTTGGGAGTGGCGTTGCTAAGAAAGTTAATGCACACTCCATTGTTGTTCTCCTGGGCTGGTACATAGGCATTTCTTCCTCATGTCCTGGCTCTAAAGCACCGATTGCTGCGATCTTTAATTTTTATTTTTGAATTTTTCATGAAAATGATTTTTTTCTTGTAGTCCAAATGGTTCACTACAACTTTTTCATAGAACATTTCTCTGTAAAATCATTTCGCATGCAAAAACTTATAGGCCATTTTCAATAGTTATTCTTGAGCCAAAATGATCGATTTTTCTATGGAAAAATCTTATTTTTTTTAATCATTCTGGATGAAATTCGTCAACTTGTTTTGCGTTGAATGATACTTTAGAGTCCTTAGTTATACTTAGGTACTTTTCAAGAATATATAAAATATTGTGTACAAATATTCATTTCGACTTGTTTCAGGAGATGGCTCATAATAAAATATTTCCAAACTAGTTCGTGGCTTCATCAGTCTCAAGTTATAAAGACCCCCTGATATTCTAATACTCATATACGATTCACAGAAAAATGTAACAACTACCGAAAAGCTAAACATTACATTTAATTTGCAATTGGATTAGATGGACAAATTGATGTGAAGATTTGCGAAAAAGTTACACGTCTTCTCAGTGAGAATCGAACTCACGACTCCCCGATCTCTAGTTGGGGCGCGTTACCACTACGCCATGAGAGGACTCATGAAGGCTAAAATATTAACGTCCCATAAAAAAATATAAAATTTCCATAAAAAATGCAAAATTTGCCAGTAAATAAACAAGGGTAAAACCTGCAGAAAACTTAAAAATTTACATAGAAAAATAAAGAAGTGCATAGAAAAAAACAAAATTTTCCACAAATAAAAAAAAATTGAGCAATAAATAGATTCAAAAGTGCAGTAGAATCGACAATAATCTCACTTAAAAATATTGAATTTTACATTTAAAAACCTCAATATTGGTTCCGAATATTGGAAGATAAGATATCCCATGTTCCATGTTTCATTTCAACTTTGTCGAAATAATTAAAATTGTAGCGCCTAACGATGGGGTGTATTGAAAAACATTTTTTTTGTGATTTTTCGAAACCTCGCCTCCCCTCCATTTATGATTTTTTTTATGAAACATTATTTTTTTCTATATGGCAAGAAATATTTTTTCAAACCCGGCCAATCTCCCCGCTCTCCCCACCCCTAAATTCTTACGTAATTAATTATCTAACTCTAAAATGCAATTACTACATCTACATACGACGACTAATTAGCTCCAATTGTGAAAACAATGCTTCAGTTTTACTGAAAATTTATGAAATCCATTACACACATTATTACTCATTATTGAAAAATTACGTTATTTTTATGGAAAGTTTTACTTAAATATTGGAATTTTCTACAACATTTTCATGTATTGATTGTCATTTTGAATTGCTCAGTTGGGTTTGTTTATTGCAACTTTGCATTTACTGCTTTTGCTCTTTTTGATTTTTTGAATGGAAATTTTTGATTTATTGTGGGCGAATTATTATTTATTTATTGCCAATTTTGGCTTTTTTTGTGGTAAATTTATAATTATTTCTTGCTTTTTGTGAAGAAAATAGAGACATTTTGAGGTTTTTAAATGTAAAATTCGATATTTTTTAGTGAGATTGTTATCGATTCTACTGCACTTTTGAATCTATTTATTGCTCAATTTTTTTTATTTATGGAAAATTTTGTTTTTTTTCTATGCAATTCTTTATTTTTCTATGTAAATTTTTAACTTTTCTGCAGGTTTTACCCTTGTTTATTTACTGGCAAATTTTGCATTTTTTATGGAAATTTTATATTTTTTTATGGGACGTTAATATTTTATTCTTCATGAGTCCTCTCATGGCGTAGTGGTAACGCGCCCCAATTAGAGATCGGGGAGTCGTGAGTTCGATTCTCACTGAGAAGACGTGTAACTTTTTCGCAAATCTTCACATCAATTTGTCCATCTAATCCAATTGCAAATTATATGTAATGATAAGCTTTTCGGTGGTTGTTACATTTTTCTGTTAATCGTATATGAGTATTAGAATATCAGGGAGTCTTTATAACTTGAGACTGATGAAGCCACGAACTAGTTTGGAAATATTTTATTATGAGCCATCTCCTGAAATAAGTCGAAATGACCAACGGACTCATGTTCCGTAACCGGTCGTTTGACGCGACCCATTGGAAGCCCACACAATAGATACCTCAGCCAACGCAGTTGCTGGCAAGTGTAGTGTGCTATTCCTATATCTAAAAAACAATGCGCTCTCGGGCTAGGCATTGGATATATGTAGAAAGCGTTGTGTTTGGATGGGCATCTAATTCTTCCGAAAGAGGTGCACTTTGTGAAAAAGGACCACGTGATTATTGAGCTGAAATCGAATTCAGGTTAACTTCTGCGTTCATGAGTCCTCTCATGGCGTAGTGGTAACGCGCCCCAACTAGAGATCGGGGAGTCGTGAGTTCGATTCTCACTGAGAAGACGTGTAACTTTTTCGCAAAACTTCACATCAATTTGTCCATTTAATCCAATTGCAAAATATATGTGATGTTTAGCTTTTCGGTAGTTGTTAAACTTCCACTCGGCTGGTTAGCCGTAGACCACGATTCATAATTAAAAACAAGAAAAATGTATTTTTGAATCCAAAACCACGTTCACTTATAAGGTACTCTAATATAGCGTTGAAATAAACGCTACCGTTTTCAATATACTGGATGATATATAGGCCCCTACTGGTCCCCTCCAAACCTGTTTTTCCATTCCTCTATATTTTAATGGTTGAATTGATCACCGTGAACTTCTATTTAATATTATATATTGGCTTTTCTCGGTAAAGCCAATATATAATATTAAATAAACCTCTATATTTTAGTTTGTTGAAAAAAACTCAATTTCTAATGCTATGAAAATTTTTACCTTGATTTCGGGGCCCCTCTAAATCCGGGGCCCGGTGCGGACCGCACCCACCGCACCCCCCTAGCTACGCTACTGCCGCCCATACATCCATCGAATCTCCGGATCGTCGATTTTCGCTTCTTCCGGCCAGCCTTCTCGAAGGTACCGGTACACTTTGCGTAGCTGATCATCGGTTTGCGTCTCCTGTTCCACTAATTTGAAACTGAGCGGAAAACAGCTCACTGCTTCGTCCGCTACGAACCGCAAATCCTCCTCCAGAATCACGCTCGCAATCACGTAATCCTCCTCAGGCTTGGCATGGTTGTCGATCAGCCTCGAAAGGCGTCGGCGTTCCCAAATTTCTCCGTTTGCACGTACTCGATGGAAAAATCGTACAACAGCAACGTCAGCGCCCAACGCTGTAAACGGTTCGCTGTGTACACTGGAATGCCTTTCCGCGATCCGAAAATCCGGACTAAAGGTGCATGGTCGGTCTGCAAACGAAACTATCTGTCGAAAATCATCTTGTGGAATTTCGTTACAGCGAACACAATCGCCAAACCTTCGCGATCCGGCTGACTGTAGCCCATCTCTGCCTTCGTGGGCGCTCGCGCTGCGTGCTGAACAACCTTTACCGAACCGTCGGGGAAACTATGGCTGATAGTCGCGCCGACACCGATCGATGAAGCATCCGCCGAAACGATGATCGTTCGTCACGGATCGTAATGAGTCAACAGAAGATCGGAACCAAGAATTTCCTTGAGCCGGTCGAACGAACGTTGACACTCAGCTGTCCAACGGAACTCCCCCTCAGCTTTCAGCAGCTCGTCGAGGGGGAATCGCAACGTGCGCATATTAGGCACGAAGTTGCCGTAATAGTTTATGGCACCCAGAAAAGAACGGACACCACTGACGTCCGTCGGCACAGGCAGCTTCTGGATAGCCTCGATTTTCGCCGGACCCGGCCGTATTTCGTGTCGATCACACAGATGTCCCAAGTAGCGGATTTGATTCTTGCCAAAAAAAACACTTTTCCGCTCGGATGGTGAACCCGAACTCCTGGATTCTTTGCAGCACAGCCCGAAGATTCCAATTGTGGTCTTCTTCGTCGACGCCGCCGACAACTATGTCGTCCAGGTAGCCGCTCACTCCTTTCAACCCAACCAACATCGTGTCGATCAGTTGTTGATAGTCAGGAGGTCACGACAGCCTTCGTCCACCTCCACTATTTTTTTTTTTTTTCCTTCTAAGCAATGGGGGGATAATCTGCTCAACAGACTCCGGACCGAGGTCCGGGAGTGTGGGGTTGGGGACCATTTACTACGTACAAGCAGTAAACAGGACTACACCCCCGACCCATTAAACCATTTCCATTTCCGCCAAACCCTTCGTCTCTCCGGGACCACCAAGAAGGCATTGCTTCGGAGAGGGGCTATTGCACATCGCATCCTCCAGGTTAGCTGCGTAGCCATGCAGCAACGAACATCGATGACACGCTTATGGGGGTCCACCAAGGTAGCATGCTGGCGCATTGCCAGCTTCCCGGGTGGTCCTCACCTCCCGTTGTCCGCTGAAGGCGGGCAGGGTCGACCACTAAGCCCGCGCCCAGCTGCACCGCAGGTATCAAGAACTGATACTGCGGGCTTCGCAATTTGACCTACTGAAGGCTCAGGCCCTATCAGCTAGCACCAGCTGGGATTGCTGACGAAGGGGCCTCCACCTGCCCCGAACAACCAGAGGCTCGTACCCACCCAGTAGGCCGGCGCCACGACAGCAGCGCTACCAGGATGTTCTCCCCGCGGCCACTTAATCGCTGTAAGGGTCGATTTCGACCGTAGGGCACCGGTATGACCTACGTAGCCGACTGCGAACCCTTGGACCACCTGTTGATTAGCGTCTGCACTAGTCACTCCTCGAGTCCACACGCCACCTCCTTTGGAGTTCCGAGACGATGTGGGTGATAGCCGATGAAACCGTATTCCAGCCAAACTCGTCTTCTCACATCCTCTGGACCAAATTGTCCGGAGTCGTGTCCCGACCGCATGTGGCAAACATGCGGTCACGCATTGTGCGGAAACGCGGGCACACGAACAAAACGTGTTCCGCCGTTTCCTCTAAACCTGCACAAACTGGACATTCGAGAGAACCCGCATGACCGAAACGGTGTAGATATTGTCTAAAGCATCCATGACCCGAAAGGACCTGTGTTAGGTGGAATGTTAGTTCCCCATGGCGCCTATTGACCCAGATATCTAACCTCGGAATCAACCTGTGAGTCCACACTCCCTTGGTGGAACTGTCCCACGCACGCTGCCATTTGACCATGGAGGTCGTTCTGGCAGTCCTGCGTATGCCTCTTGTGCCGCGCCTTTCGAAGCACTCTATGTCTTCCATGATAAGGATACCAATAGGCATCATACCGGTGATGACACAAAGTGCATCGTGTGACACGGTACGGTACGCGCTCGCAACCCTCAGGCACATTAGCCTATAAGTACTCTCTAGCTTGCTACGGTAGCTATCGGTACTCAAAGCCGTGCCCCAAGCCGGGCCGCCATACCTCAGTATGGACGAGGCGACACTGGCCAGAAGCTTACGCTTGCTGGCGTACACCGCAGAGCTATTGGACATCATCCGGGACAGTGCCACAATAGCTGTGGAGGCTCTCTTGCAGGCATAATCGACATGGCTACCGAAGGTAAGCTTGTCGTCGATCATCACCCCCAAGTGTTTGACGGAGCGCTTCGAAGTAATTGTGCAGTCGCCTACACTGATCACCGCTTGATGCACCGATTTTCGGTTGTTGACAACAACAGCCTCAGTTTTGTGGTGAGCCAATTCCAGTTTCCTGGAGCTCATCCACTCCTCCACAATTGCGATCGAGTGGGCTGCAGTCAATTCCACTTCTTCGATCGATTCACCGTAGACCTCCAGCGTAATATCGTCGGCAAAGCCAACGATGACCACACCCGCCGGGAATTTTAATCTCAACACCTCGTCGTACATGACATTCCATAACACCGGACCCAGGATGGAACCTTGCGGGACTCCTGAGGTTATGTGAAAGCACTTCCGACCCACCTCTGTGTCATAGACTAATACCCGATTCTGGAAGTAACTTCCGAGAATCTTGTACAGGTACTCGGGTATCCCCAGACGCAGGAGCGCATCAGCAATAGCCGCCCAACTGGCACTATTAAATGCATTCCTTACATCCAGAGTCACTACTGCGCAGTAGCGAATACCCCTCCTCTTACGCTGGAGTGCTATCTCAGCGGTTTTCTTAACCGTCAGAATAGCGTCTACAGTGGACCTCCCTTTCCGGAAGCCGAACTGGTTGCCTGAGAGACCATTTACACCCTCGGTGTACCTCGACAGTCTGTTGAGGATGATCTTCTCGAGCACTTTCCCCACCGTGTCAAGCAAGCATATTGGTCTTTACGCCGACGGGTCACCGGGTGGTTTCCCCGCCTTTGGCAATAGTACCAGGCTCTGCCTCTTCCACGCATCTGGAAATACTCCCTCGTCCAGGCATATCTGCATAGCAGATCTGAACATACCGGGAGCCTCCAAGATTGCGACTTTGAGGGCCAGGTTTGGAACTCCGTCCGGACCTGGTGCCTTCCCCATGCTTAGGGATTTTGCAATCCCTACAAGTTCCTCATCAGTTACTCTATCCTCATCGCCAGCCCCAATCCCCGGCTGTCCTACAAAAGGAGGCCATGGGCTAGGGTTGTGGCGCGGGAAGAGCCCCTCGATGATCCCCTCCAGCATCTGTGGAGATTGCTCCGTAGGAGCAATTGCACCTCTTGTCTTCGCCATTACGATCCTGTAGGCATCACCCCACGGGTTCGCGTTGGCACTCTGACAGAGTCCCTCGAAGCAGGCCTTTTTGCTTGCCCTTATCTCGGACTTCAGCGCGACTTTGGCAGCGGTGAACACCGCCCGTCGTTCTTCACGCTCCTGCTCGGTACGTGCTCGCTGCATCCGTCTCCTGGCCCGTAGGCAGGCACGGCGCAGGTTCGCAATAGCTTGAGTCCACCAGTATGTCGGTGGTCTCCCATTCCTAGGGTGGACTTTTCTAGGCATGGTCGCATCGCATGCACGCGTAAGCACCGCTACCAGTTCGTCCCCGCTTAGGCCGAGTAGGTTACGCTCACGGCGGAGCGCCTCCCTAAGTACTTCATCATTGAAGTACGATGTCTTCCACCTACGAGGGCTTGGCCTTGACCTAGCCGCTTCCTCAACCCGCTGCCTGCTGTTGTTGTAGTCGATACTGTAGCGAACCGCCAGGTGGTCGCTGTGAGTGTAGGCATCGTCTACCCTCCAGTTCGAACTACTCGTTAGGCCAGGACTACAAAAAGTAACGTCGATAATCGACTCCGCTCCGTTACGGCTGAAGGTACTTTTGGCACCAACATTAGCCAGATCGACATCTAGCACGGCCAGTGCCTCTAGCAGGATTTGACCTCGCTGGTTCGTGTTACGGCTTCCCCATTCCACGGCCCAGGCATTGAAGTCACCCGCTATTACAACTGGCCTTCGCCCTGTCAGCACGGTCGTCATACAGTCCAGCATCTGCGTGAACCGCTCGGTCGACCAACTCGGAGGCGCATAGCAGCTACAGAAGAGGACCCCGTTTACCTTGGCGATCACGAAGCCCTCGTAGGTAGTAGACACCAACTGCTGGACAGGGTATTTACCCGTTGTCCATATCGCCGCCATTTTTCCGGATCCATCCACGACCTCGGATGGTGAACCCGAACTCCTGGATTCTTTGCAGCACAGCCCGAAGATTCCGATTGTGGTCTTCTTCGTCGACGCCGCCGACAACTATGTCGTCCAGGTAGCCGCTCACTTCTTTCAACCCAACCAACATCGTGTCGATCAGCTGTTGAAACGCTCCGGGTGCTGCCTTCACACCCGGTGGAAAACGATTGTAACGATACAAGCCTCGGTGCGTGTTGATAGTCAGGAGGTCACGACAGCCTTCGTCCACCTCCACTTGCAGAAACGCATCCGTCAAATCGTTCTGGCTGAAAACGGTGCAGTTCGCAAGATTGGCACAAATGTCCTGTGGCAGAGGTAACGGATACTGATGGGGTTGCAGCGCTTCATTCAGTCCCGTCGAATAGTCCCCGCAGATTCGTATCTTGTCATTCGCCTTGCGGACCACCTCAATCGGAGCTGCCCACTCCGAAAAGTCTACCGGTATGATGATCTTCGCACGCTGCAAACGGTCCAGTACGTTGTCGACATCGCGTCAGTCCACACACAAACACGAGACATTTGAACTGCTCCTCGGAAAGTTTGGACAGCTCGAACTCCACATAGGATTTGTTTATGCGGCATGCATATGAGACGTAGTCCTCCTGTGGCTGCTTCGAAATCTGCAGGCATCGATATCTCCGACTAATGACGGACTCGGCAGCTCCAAACAAGGCACTCAATTTATTCACCATCGTCGAAAAGTCAAATTCCTTCGGCGCTTTCGGTAGAATGTATTGGAAGTACACAAAGACAATTCCAATTCCAGGATAGCTTATTGAGCACAAAGAAAACAAGCTAGTCCATTCCTCTGCAGACAGCTACTGACTGATAACTCAACTAGCAACTGCTGCTCCTTTTATTCAATCCAGGTATCTACAATTTATACATCCACTAAGTATAGTATACCTCTGAACACTACCACCGACGATGCCCGTATATTCTACCTACGGGTGCGACACTTCCCAACAGAATGAAACTGACATACCTTTCGTGTTCCGACATTCCCAGCTTCCGCATCAGCAAACGCAGTTTCGCTTCACCGTCGAGCCGGCTGGCATCCTTCTCGAAAAGGTCTCCGTAACGACTGTACCACACAGCAAACGTTACATTATTATCCGGATCATATCGGAACTCCTTAATGTTGCTGGCTAGGGAGTCCAATATCGCTTCCGGATTTGACGGAACCTGCACCTGGATCGACGTCAAAATGTTCCGAATCAGCTGCTCCTGCTGGGACATGAATGCTTGCTGCTGCTGCTGCATCACCTTTTGCTGCTGTCGAATCACCTCCTGCTGCTGCCGAAAAAGTTCCGCCACATAATTTTGCTGCTGCTGCTGGAACCACAGTAAATATGGGTCAAGTTGTCCGGGGGGAGGAAAATTCACTGCCGCGGGAGGCACATTCACTACCGGCGGCGGCCGAAACTGCTGCTGCATATTCGCCGGGGGCTGCTGGTTCGCATTGTGCGATGGAATTTGACCAACATTACCCTCACTCATCCTTCGCCGTTTTGCGGTGGGCTCACCGTGGCTAATCAATTGCACTTATTTTCGCAATATTTGCCACTCCCGAAGTCGCCACATTTGGATCCCGTGCCCGTACGTGGTGGCCGAACTCGCATATCGCGGGCCCGTTTTTAAGTTACGCCTTTTTGATTGTATAAGTCTACTAATGCCATTGGCGTATGAACAGGGGGGCCAGGGGGGCCTGGCCCCCTCCAGAATCATCCAGGCCCCCCCCCAGAATTTTCGGTAATAATAACAAAAAAAAACAATTAAACATGAAACAAAATATTCTGAATCATGTTATTGACAACAATCTCCTCAGTAGTTACGTTATTTTATGTTGTAAAAATATAGTGAGAAAACCTCTCTTGTCTTACACAGCATCACAGCATTACGTGGCGGTTTTGACTTCGGTGAATCGCACGACAACCGAAAGCTTAACCGTAACTAGCTTCTTGTTGTATGCGATAAGCGCAATTTTACGACATCTCCGTTGCAAAACATACCGTTGTACAAACAAGTGTCAAAATAAAGCAGCATTAAGCAGCATATTCAATGCATTCAGATTTCTCATGTTTTGAAATAGTGATGATTTTTCTTATGAGAATTCAATTAAGAAATCCATACATTAACTTCAACTCGTATATTGTTCAAAAAAAAAAAAAAATGAAAAAATAGACAAAATTATTAAAGAAATTTCTCAGACAATGCATAGCGGGAATGTCGAACAATAAGACTTAACTTTCAAAGAATTTTGGCCTGGCAAAGTTTTCTTCAGATGAATAGCAGAAATTTTACCTGGTGTGAAAAAATATAATAAAATTGACAATAGTGTTATATCCCAGCAATTGATTCTCTCTTTGATTTTGATTAATTTTTTGAAGTATTTTCGCATGAATAAATTAATTGCTTAAACTATATGTTTCCAAGCAAACTTATTATTTCATAGATTATTCATTTTTTTTATAAATCCAACAGATTTGCAACAAAAAATCTCAAAAAACTTTTCGATATTCTTCATAGAATTTTAGTTGAATATAATTTCTAAAGAAATATTCAATGGTAATTTTTGAACTTTTGCAAACCTCTTAAAAATTAGTCAACCAATATTGTGGAACTAGTTCACACTTTCAAAATAAATTCCTCATGGTGAACATTCATTCCTTCTATTTCTACTTTTGATAAGAAAATTGATTCCGGAATATGTTCCCACATTTACCTAAAAACTATTACTTAATCATTCAAAAGTTCAGTTTTCTCTCGCAATTCCTCCAAAAAAAAAAATTGATTCTGTCAAATCTAACGCAGAGATATTTTTCTAACAATTCTATTATAAATTCTTCTGTGAATTTTTGTTTAATAGTATTCTCAAACATTTATTTACAAATTCTCACGCGAACCCAAGTAATCAAATTGCACTTTAATTTGCCCTGCGTGCTAGTATAGTGCTATAATACAGCTGACAAACCCTATATTGGCCGTATAATAGCCTTATAAGGCCAAAAAGGCGAATTAGAGGGCTATTGGTTGGAGATGGGAAATTAAGTCCTTTAGAAATATTTTCATAATACTATTTCGTCAAAAATTCTTTCATGTCTCTTGCCTTCCAACCTTCAGGGAACATTTGTTGAAACCCCCCTGGAAAACTTTTGCTTCCGAAATTAGCATATCGGTAAAGGAATCTGTAGAGACCAATTGTATAGAAATTATGTTATCAATTATTGGAAAAATCCATATCCTTGGTTTGAATTTTTGTCTGACACGAGGGCGGAATTCATAGAGGCTATCTGACAGAATTTAAGAAAACCAGAAATCAAGGTAGGATAGATTTCAAGAATAATTTCTAAATAAAATTCTGATGGACCTTCTTGAGAAATTTGTTGTATTTGAAAATTCATTAGAGATGTTTTAACAATCCTGTAATTTACCCGTATAGAAAAGATTATAAATTATCTTTTATTGTACCATTGCCCATATATTGTTCTGCCTGCTCCAACATTTTGTTGTTTCTCCTCCCTTCGCATGACGCTTTGAGGAACTTTGTACAAAAAAGCAACATTTTAAAGACTATAAAAAAAATGTAGGAGTTTAGAAAAATTTCAGAAATTTCTCAACAAATTTTCAAAGTATGCAAAAGTTTCCTCTAACATTTAAATGCATTTAAATCTCACATTACGAATTTTACCGCAATGCATCTTAGACCATAGTTTCCCAATATGTGGGTTGCGATGTGAGCTGATGTCTGGTGGGTCACGAAAAATATCCTAAGTTTGCATTTATTTTCTACGTTTTCAAAATTCTACCAACCTTCTTGAGATCAAGTATCATTGTATCATTTTTGGCTTCAATGATTGGTTATCTTGAATCGCTAATTTTAAATTTACTTGAGAGTATCTAAATTTGAAATATCCGTATGATAATTTTCAGAAAATATGACCATGAAAAATGGTCAACAGTGAACTGACATCTGGCAGAGTAATTTTTTCGAAACAAACTGCACATATCATATTTAAAATGCATTGTGACAATGTGTAGGATTATTTCAAAGAATTTAACGATTGAAGTTCAGTGAATTTTTTTCACTAACTATAACTTTTTTGGTTAAATTTCAAACTCAGCTAAATTTACCTGAATATTTTAACAAAAAAAAAAAGTCTCAGTGTGTCAATTTGTTTCTAAAGTTGTGGATGACGTTAATAATTCTTTGTTTTTCAGTTCAGAAAGCTATACATTTTTACGTTTCAAACGTGGTGAAGGTTTCCTGTTTATATCGGAAAGATTTTTTCTCTAAAGTTCATTCATCCTCAATGCAAGAAATGGTCACCCTGATGTTGAACGATGATATTTTGACGTTTATTCAATTGTATGGAAATAAAAATCTGTGAGGAACACTATCAACAAGTTTCAGAAATTATTCGATTTAAATCTTGAATTTTACGACAGGAATTGAGTAAATTTATCCGAATTATATTTAAGCTGCAATTATTCAAAAAAAAAAAAAAAAAAATACCAACAAAAATCTTTCGAACCCAGAAAAAATATTGAAATGTTCCTGGAGTAGTTTTAGATCCAAAAAATGGAGAATGGATGAATACTTAAATAGTTTTTTATTGAAGAATCCTAAGATTAGCATTAGCCAAAAAATTTGAGTTATTGCTTATTTCTAAAACCTGCAAGAATACTTGATGGAACTTTTAGAGAAATTTTTTAAAAAGTTCAAGAATTGCAAAATCTTGGTAAATCTGGTGGAATTTTTTTTATCAAAAATCCCAAAAGAATCGTTAGTGCTGTTCAAAGGAAAAAATATCTGGAAAATTCTTAGATGAATCTTTGGTATTTTTTTTGTTAAGATCCTTACAATAATATTCTACAATCCTAATATTCTAACAAAAATATAATTTTCTAAGAAATCCATGAACGAATTACTCGAGAAGTGTTTGAGTATTTTCGCGGAAAAGTTGTTGAAAGAACAGTTGAATGTATTCCTCTAGGAACTTTATAGAAATGTTAAAATTCTTCAAACATGTCTCAGTTAGGATTTTTTGGAAAAATAAAATTAATAGAGTTTTGAAGGAATGCGAGATGTTGCTCCTAGATTTTTGATCTAGAGTACCGTCAGACGGGGCTACTTTTGATTCCGGGGGCTACTTTGGACACTCACGTTTTGGATTTATTTCCAGCATAAATATTGATCTGAGGCATTTTGTGTCTTCAGCACTTTTATTAACCAATTTATGTTCAACAATCAGGCATGAATATTTTTTTGAACAACATCAACAATAACAGGATAAACAAGAAAATATATCAAAAAAGTCCAAACAAATATTCACAAGCTACAAAACATTTGCTATGTAAACATTGTATGAATTTTCCACATATCGTGGAAAGTTGTTGGGAACATCACAAAACTATCGAATCGTCATGATTCAAAGAAATTTGTGATAAATTTATGGTGAAAGTTGTTTTTTAGAAAAATAAATGATCAAATGTCTTAATTTTACGACTCATATTTAATTATAATGTGTTGGTTTCTATATTTTACAACACAATAAAAAATAAACAAAGGATTAAGAAAAGTAAATAATTGTAAAACATATAAAATTCAACTCGTATAAGCAGTAAACTAACAACATAATCCTTAAAAAATATTGTTCAGTCATATTTTACATGAATCTGCTATACAAAGCAATGGCATCCTTGAACTGCTAAAATAAACTGTGAGTGCTAAGTAGAATGAAGTGCACGTGAAACTAGCCATCCTGGTGCAAACAACAAAACAAGTTGTATTTCCATTAATAAATTCACCAATTGCTGTTTAAACTTACCGTATTAGTGCATCGAGTCCACTGTGAATGCAGTTTTGAATCCGTAACTTACTAAACGCTGATAAAAACTCGTTTATTTGCACTCTGTGGGTTTTCGCCATTCGACATTAGAGGCAAACAAAGGATCACTCTTCGAACAGTTATCTTGTGTGACGCTGTTATATCCACCATGCCAGACAACGATCATACATCACGGCTGCGGAGCAACTCACTCGTGAAGTCTAGCGCGAAGAGTACTGATGCTGACATGACTGTTGCAGAACTCGCCAACCTGATGCAGTCTCAACTGGCTACCTACCAACGAACAGTCAAGGAGGACTTCAAAAAGTTCGGTGACTCTCTTTCGAGTATTTCTACCGAAATGACCAAGTTGCGAGAGGATATAGCATTGGATATCGAAAAGCTACGTGAGGAGAATAATAAAACGTTCAATAGTCTATCTACGACGATCGACGAAGCGAAAAGAGATACATCTCTGGCGTTGGACAGATCTGCTCGAATGAATGATCTTTTGGTGAGCGGAGTGCCGTTGGTAGTTGGTGAGGACCTATCGAACTACTTTCGTACATGGTGTAACTCATTTGGTTATGCAGAGAGAGACCATCCACTTGTCGACATCCGACGACTCTCCAAAGGAACTCCAACAGCTGGAACTGTTTACATGATCCTAATACAGTTTGCCATCACTGTGCAACGTAACGAATTCTATTCTCGATATCTCAACTCTCGTTCGTTGTCGCTCTCTGGGATAGGATTCTCTGTTGACAAGCGAATTTACATCAATGAAAATTTGGGGCCCATCGTCAGCAATTTGCGATCGAAGGCGCTACAATTGAAGAAGGCTGGAAAACTGCGAGCGGTTTTTACACGGAGTGGCGTGCTATTTGTACGGAGAATCGGAGAGGATAAGGAGATCGCCGTGTCTACAGAGAATGATCTATGTTTATTAGCCAAAACCCTTTCCTAATAAGCTTTTCTTTATCCTTCCGCTCCTTCCCATACATCCCGTGATTCCTTATCCTAAAAGTTTTGTTCGAGATGATGCTGCTGCTGTTGCTGTGATGTTCCTTGCTCTTGATGATGCGATTGCTGCTGTTGTTAGTCTACATTTGGTGGACACTGAATAAATGCTCTCTAATGCTTGCCGTTCTAGTTATGTAGTTTTAACTATTAGTTACTTGTTTTTTTTTGTTTGCGCCATGTATTTGTTTGAATGATTTGTATGATATTATTTGTTTCGAAAAATGTAATTTTTAATGAAGTGCTTTTTTATCATTCTCCCTTATTAGTTAAGTCCTTTTTTTTACCTAATGGCTAATAATCCAAATTTCTACACCTCGACAAACTGGTGCATTCCAGGTACTGTGATAAAATCTGCTTTAATTAGAAATAAGCTTTCTGTGTGCTGTGTAAATAGTCAAAGTATTTGTGCTCGTAAGCTTTGTAAGATTGAGGAATTGCGTGCCATAGTTAGTGTCAGTAAAGTTGATATTGTATGTGTAAGTGAAACATGGTTGAATGAAAACGTTAATAGTTCTATTTTATCAATTGACGGATATAACATAGTTAGACATGATAGAGTTGGTCGTCTAGGAGGTGGAGTGTTAATTTATATTAAGTGTGATATACCTTTTAACCTTGTAGCCAAATCCGATAATCAAAGTGGTGTTGCTATTACAGAATTTTTATCCATCGAAGTAATTCTACAAAATGAAAAACTATTACTTACTGGCTTTTACAACCCACCTGAAATTGATTGCACTGAACCACTTGAACACTTGCTATCATTATATGGTAATACGTATAGTTACGTTTACCTCCTAGGTGATTTCAACACTAATCTTTCTGTAAGTTCACCTAAATCTAATAGGACGCGAAGTATTTTATCTACCTATTCAATACAATGCCTAGGAAGTGAGCCCACGTTCTTTCATAAAAATGGATCATCTCAATTGGATTTAATACTTACTAATGATGTGTCTAAAGTTTTAAGATTTAGTCAAATAGAAGCACCTGTGCTATCAAACCATGATCTTCTTTTTGCTTCTCTTGATTTTGAACGAGAAGTGCATCCAATTAAAGTTGAGTATCGCGATTACAATGCTATTCGAATTGATTCACTAGTGAATGCATTTTATTCAGCTGATTGGAGAAGTTTCTATCGCTCAAATGATTCCAATCAACAATTAGAATTTTTTAATGCTCTATTAACGGATCTACATAACCTGTATGTCCCTATACGAACTACTAACTCCAACAAAAAATTCAGTCCGTGGTTCAATAATGAAATTGGCAAAGCTATTGTAGATAGAGATTTGTTGTACAAAAAATGAAAGAATACTAAGAATGCCAATGATTTACAAGCGTTCAAAAGAGCTCGGAACAGTGTCAACAGTGTTATACGTTTAGCAAAACAAAATTATTTTAGTTCCAGGCTTGATCCAAATCTTTCAGCAAAAGAGCTATGGAAAAATGTAAAAATGATAGGGATAAATCCGCCTAGTATGCAAACAACAAATTCTTTTACTGCTGATGAAATCAATCATATGTTTTGCCAAAATTTCACAGACAATTTCTCATTGGATCAATCGAATGTAACAAATTATGTTGATCGTGAACCATTTTACTTCGATAGAATAGATGAAACTGATGTCGTGTATGCTATGAACTCAATAAAATCTAATGCTCTTGGCTTAGATATGTTACCAATGAAGTTTTTGAAGGCTATTTGTCCGATATTAATTAAACCGATCACTCACTTGTTCAATTCTATCATTATCACGAGTGCTTTTCCTGATGCATGGAAAAAGTCAAAAATTATACCAATCAAGAAAAAATCTAATTTGAATTCAATGGATAATTTAAGACCTATAAGTATCCTATGTGCACTATCAAAAGTGTTTGAAAAAATAATCAAATCAAATATTTCTTGTTATATAAGTAGATTTAATTTGTTGAGTCAATTTCAATCGGGATATCGTTCGAAACATAGCACAAAAACTGCAATGCTCAAAATAATTGATGACATTGGTGTTGTTGTGGATAAGGGACGACCTGTCGTACTTATACTTCTACATTTTTCAAAGGCATTCGACACCGTATCACACGCCATATTGTGTCGTAAACTTAAAACAAAATTCTCTTTTTCAGATCATGCAGCAAATCTAATTGAATCTTATCTATGTTCGAGGTCGCAGGCTGTCTTTAATAATGGGGTTCTATCAAGCTTTCTACCCGTTACCTCTGGAGTGCCGCAGGGTTCAATTTTAGGTCCAATTTTATTTTCTTTATTTATAAATGACCTACCTTGTGTGATTTCGAGATGAACCGGCCAATGGCCGAAAATCTCGTTAATAAAGGAAAAAAAAAAAAAAAAAAAAACCTACCTTGTGTTGTGAAAAATTGCCAGATTCATCTTTTTGCGGATGATGTTCAATTATACTATAAATGTTTTGAAAATACATCGACAAAAATTTCGCAAGATATCAATGATGATTTGCAACGGATTGATGATTGGTCTCGCAAAAACAAGCTAACATTGAACACTCGGAAAACTAAGGCTCTCTTCATTTCAAATTGTGCCTTCCTGAACTCGTTGAGGCCATTTTTGAAACTCAATAATGAAGTTATCGAGTTCGTTGAACATGCTACTAGTTTAGGCATCCGAATTGAATCAAATTTAGAATGGGATAGTTATATCTTGTCACAATGTGGTAAAATTTATGCCTGTTTAAGAACGTTATCTAAATGTGCATCATTCTTGCCAAGCAGGACAAAATTAAAATTGTTCAAAAGCCTAATTTTTCCCCATTTTTTAGCTTGTGATTTTCTGCTAGATTCTGTCTCATTGCATACCTTCAATAAATTAAGAGTAGCATCGAATACGTGTATTCGCTATATTTTCAGTTTAAATAGATATTCCAGCGTTTCTCATTTACACCACTTACTCATAGGATGTCGCTTAGAAAATTTCAGTAAACTCCGTTGTTGTCTATTTTTACACAAGCTGTGTAGCACAAAACAACCAGATTATTTATACAGCAAGCTACAACTTGCGAGAAGCACTCGTTATAAAATAGTTATTTATGCAACAAGTTGCAAAATGATGATTTTTTCAGCATGAGTTGTACATTTATCCAACGAGGCTCGCCGAGTTGGATAAATAAAACGAGTGCTGAAAAAATCGAGTTTTGCAACGAGTTGCATACAACATTTTTTGCTATTACGAACAACTCCGTTTAAGCTAGACATTTCCAAAAGCACAAACAAACATTTCAACAGAAACTACGTGGGCATACATCCATGAGTAGTATCATTTCAGTATTTTTCAATCGCGTAGGCTGCGACATAGTAGTATCTAGAATGTCACAAATTTTCTCGTTCACAGACCTATATTCCCTATTGGTGGACAGAACAGGTAAGACGACGCGTACAGTAGCGGATTCTGCTGCCACCTCTACGAATTCTGGACGATCCCAAACCAGTATTGTCGGTCAATCGTTAAAAAATGCAGTTCGCCGGTAATGGATTTTTCTCGTTATCCATGCAAGATACCCTGCATCGGAAGTTGGGTGCATTAGTGTATATCCGAATGCTAATCGAATGCACCACTTCCGAAGTTGGGTATCTCGCATAGATTCTGAGAAAATTCCAACTCTGGTGAGCAATCGATTCTAACTTTTTATCGCGCCGACAATATCACCAGTCTTGCATCTGTATCGCGCATCAGCTATAGAATCAGATGCTATGGCAGAATAGACTAGAATATTTGGCTGACGCCTCCCAAACAGTACTGAAAAGTGCTACTTTTCAGCACCGAAAACAGTGCTGAAAAGTAGCACTTTTCAGCATTGTTTTTTTGGTAGGAAAAGCAGGCCATTATGTAGAGCAAATTGTCAATGAAAAGTTGATTAATTTGCAACGGAATAGCAAACAATATATTTTACCACGATATCATACAACTAAGTACGGGAATTCATTTTTTGTGCGAGGTGTAGTACATTGGAATTCATTGCCTATAAACCTTTCGAATGATAAATCATACTTAGCTTTTAAGAGAGGATGTGAAGAGCACTTCAAATAATTTTAATTGTAAATGTATTAGTAGAAATTATTTTGTTATTCTCAATAACTCTTGCAAACGGCGCTTTCTTCTACAGTAAACTACTTTGTGTAGCATAAAAAAGACATGAGTCTTACGTTACATATATTAGAGCAATAAATAAATAAATAAATAAACTACTCTTACGCCATCTCAAAACTAGCCAAAATGCATCTAACAAAGGCAAACTTTTATTGTTTCTGTACAAAGCTAATTATTCATCGCAGTACTTGGTAGTTACACAATTCGTTTGCATCAATCAAGCATAAGTCGCTATTTATTAGCTGACATTTAAAAGGAAGTAATGATGATATGCATGCAAACTACACATTATGAATAGCATGTGAAAAGTATTGTATAGGTATAGTTTTTTAAAGCTTTACAATTTTCTAAATTATGTATATCATTGAAAAACATTCGAAAACATCACAATGAACGATCATTAGAATCAGTTTGAAATTTATGATGAAAAATCATTTTACTATCAAAACGTATTAATTTCTAAAAGTGTCCAAAGTAGCCCCTTTTTTGTCTTGAAGGACACATTTTTTTCGCTATTCAAGCAACTTTTTTATTTATTGATGGATTTGCCTCATATTTTGCACATTGGTTTCTTACAAATACAACTTAAATATGCGCAAGAATAATCGAAATCTATCCATTATTCACAGAGCTACAAATCCTCAAAGTTGAAGAATGTGGAAATAATGTCAAAAGAATCCCCGGTACTTTATGCATGTTAGCGTGTACAGTGATACTTTAGCAAGTCAATATAAATTATCAAGACTGAGTTTTTTCACTTTGAAAAGCAAGCTGAAAAGTCATCATTTTTGCAAAAACGAATGACGGGCTACTTAGCCTTAAAATGATTTCCAATACATTCTCTGGCGGAATTATTCAAGAGATTTTTTAAGCAATTCGATAGAGATTCTCCGAGAAATTTTCTGGTGAGATCAGAAAGTCTGAGAATGATTTTCCATGCGAATCCTTGGACAAACTCAATTGAAATGGGTAAAGGAGTTCTTGGAGAAAGAATTGAAAAGTAAGAAATAAATTCATGAAGAAATTCCTGTGTGAATTCTCAGAGTTTGTTTGTTGTTTGTTTTGTTTATTTGAGACATTTTACACCATTCATTCGGTGCATTCATGTCTAATTCTCAGAGGAATCTCTTCAGAGCATATGGTTGAATACCTGAAAAGTTCGTAGAAGAATCACAAAGGACATTCCTTCTGAGTTTGTTTGCTTGAATTATTGAAAGATTTTTTACTGGATTACAAAAAGAATGAATCTTTTTCGTAGCAAAAATTGAAATTTGCAAATATCTCTGATCTGCCGTAAAATGAGACAAAATAACAAATAAATAAAATCAATACAAATCTGTCAAAACTACGTATTTTCTAGGCCCCCCCTGGGCCCCCTCCAGAAAAAATCCTAGCTATGCCAATGACTAATTCAAAGGAAATCTGAGAAATTTAAAAAGATTTTCAATAGCCCTGATTATCAGAAGAAATATACCATCAAAATTTGGTTCAAAGTTGGTTTGTTTAGTTATTTGTAACCACCTTGTGGAGTTTTTAATGAGAAAATAGACGGAATTTTGAGATACCCTCTTTTTGAAATGTATCCATTGAAAACACTAATTTCAAATAGATTATTTAGGCATCCTAATACCGAAAAGGATGTTCAACTTATTTCAATGACATATTGCACTTACATGTCGCCAAAGTCTTTCACAAATGTTTTTTTTTTTCAAAGGCTCGAGCACTGTAGGGCATTACAAAGCCATTTCGACATTATTATTATTCAAAAATATTGTTATAGCCCAACTAGTTACTCTTTTGGCTGTTCCGGCTAACCTTGTACTGCTCTAGAACTTAAACTTCAATCGCTGAGTAATGGACTATTGGTCAAACTATAGAACTCTAGACCACTGACAATACTTTTGTGATTATTTGTAGCATACATTACTACATCTAGATTTTGCACAAATTTACATTTTTTCTTTAAGTTTCCTGTTTTTTTTATTAAGGTGCCCCGGGGCAAGTGAGAATCCGGGGTAAGTGGGACATTCCGTCAATATTGTTATTTTTATAGCATGTGCTCCATGGAACAGTTATCAGCTCAGCACCATTTTCAACTTGCATGATAAATTGTGACACGTTTCACGTTTGAAAATAACGTCCTGCTAGTTCAAGGCCTACTACACCAATGATCTTTGGACATAAATTATTATTGTATTTTTTAACACAATGCACATTAGAAGGCAATGTTGTAAAATTTGTTGAATATATGTGCGGCTCATGCTGTAAAAATCATCTTTCTGCAACTTGTTGCGTAAACTACTGGTTACTAACCACCACCCCATTACGTAAGGGACGATCCAAATATGCCTCTTTCATAATTTTTCGAGGATTCAGACCCTCCTCTCCATTTGTCACGCTTTTTACAATATCTAAATGCACTGTCACACTTTCGTAGTCAACCAACCGCCAACCTTTTCCTCACTTGATGGATGAAATATTTGTGAATCTTCTCTAAAGAAAGGTTTGTGTGTAATTGAAGCAATGTTTAGGGGATCTGATCATGGCCTACTCGAAGTCAGTTATACAAACACTAGCGAGGCACTAGCATTCAGTGGCCCATGCTTTTACTATTCCTACTTGTAGCCTATTTATGCACCGACCATTATCGTTCGTTTTCATTTGCCCAATAATAGGAAAATGTATAACCGTTTATTCTGCGGATTACCTCCTGCAAGATGCTGGTCTGCAAAAACACAGCTCTTCCTGATTGCAGCCCGCACCCGTTACTCATCTCAGCTGCTGGAGGTACACATACCTACCTAGTTGTATCTCCCGTAACAAATTTAATTACCTGTTTTGTCATCGTTTCGCGCGTCTTGATGATCATGGCATTCCAGCAAGCGGAACAACACAAAGTGCCATCCGTCTCCATCGCATCGAAGCGAAACGATGATGATGAGATGAGAGCATCAAGCTGCGTGGCTCCAAAGGTGGGTTGTTAGCAGGGGAAGCATGGTACCCGATGATAACCGGAATAATTTTTAACGGTTCTGTTGTGTTTTATCTTTCGCCGTCGTCGTTCACTTCCGTCCGTCGCGGCGGCGTTTCGACGGTAGCTTTTTTTCAAGGAAGGAGATCGTTTACAGAAAGAAAAATTGCCAATAATCTTTCGGTAATTCGATGTTGTGCTGTGAGGCAGTCGTTTCGTGGCTCGTATTTCAATTAGCATACGCTTAGATAGGATGGTGGAAGTCGTGGTGGCGTCGCAGTTAATCATCTTTCGAACGTTGGTTGGTTGGTGGGTAAGCAGTAGGCGATGATGATGGGGCGAAGCGTTTGCGTCATTAACAGGCGCGGCCTACTGCGAAGGGTGGGTGTTGCGGTTGGTGTGCGAGACCAATAGGAAGGGGTAGGGGCGCTAATGATTGGGCGTCACGTTTTTCAGACTTATCGATTAGCATGGTATTTAGCTTAAGCACTTGCAGCGGAGATTTATGGCTGTGCCCCCTACGTCGTTTTGCGGTGGCAGTAAATTTCCGACCGACAGTTCAACAAAGGCGAAATTTATACCATCTCATCATCTTTTTATTACTGCCCGCCAATATAAACAGAGTACGCTTTCCGTTCGGACGATCACTTGCCTATCAAAATATGTACAAACGCTGAGAGAAGCTTCTGTGGAGGGAACCCGATACGGATTAAACCGATTATTGACCATCAATTTTCAACTGCACTCGGGTATCTTTCTTCCTGCATTCAACTCTCGTCTAGCACTATAAGGGCTGTTCATTTTATAAAGTGGACAAGTTGTGAATCGTGCACATGTTTTAAAATTACTAACGAAACTTGAATCCGTGTACATATCGTTCGAAAAATATTGTATGATATATATTACACACAAAATATGTATAATTAAATTACCATCAGCTGGAATTAAAATAAAATAATCTCCCAAAAATATTATTAAGTTTTATTTTATTCTGATGAGAATTCTGGAGGATCCTAGAACAAATCTGATGAGAATCCTGAAATGATTCTGATGAAAAATTTGAAAGGATTAGATGAGAGTCATAAGTAGATTCTGGTAAGAATCCCGAGATGATTCTAATGAGAAATCTGAGAGGATTTTGATGCTTTCCCTATAGGTTTCTGTAAACACTATTTATTTCTTTAATCAAAAGCACTTGGTAAAATTTTGTACATCGTAGAATAGTAGAAAAATGATTACGACTCGAATAATGGAAGGGATATATAATAAACAATCTGTCCACTTTATTAAATGAACAGTCCTTAAATGTATCGCTTTCCAGTTTCTGCTACGGTCGGCAGATCCGCTTGATTTTTCCTCCTCAGAAAGCGGCGGCAGCCAACGATGCCAAACTGTTGAACGTCAGGCCACTGACAGTTCTTTATTATTTTATCACGAGCTTTTATCCTCCACCTATAGCCAGCCGTCCTCGGGGGTACGTCTCTCCCCCCCATGCAGTGTATCGTCCACGTCAATCGGAACACATTTTCGCTCTTATCCCTGAAACCGGGATCTGGGTCGGGACCAAACCAACGATTCCTGCAACGTTCCGTTCTTCGATGAAATTCCTGACCTATAGATGCTTACATATCGAGCGTACATGTTTGTTTGAACGCATCAAAGTGACCCGGCCAAATGGCACCACACTGGAACTGAATCGAGACTAACTGATTGGACAGGGGATGGGGGAGGAATTGAACCACCAAAGAAGAACGTGGTGTAGGGATTGGTTGTTGATTTTAGCAGCGAAGCATAGCATAGCTTGGTCAACCAATCAAATGGAGTCTCGTAGATTGCGATGGGCTGCAGGAAGAGTGGACCGAGTAACGCAATGAAAACAAAGGCAGCGCCACTTGTTGAAGTGAATGCAGTCCATGTAGACAAAGCAAGCTTAGACTTTTTTGTACATTTCATCTGTTAGCTCAATACTGATGGCGATTCAGAGTACAAAATGTGTTGATCTGAGATATCGAGCCAGAATAAATGCTGCATCACCATAGAGTTTCGAACTGCTTCATCGTATGCGCTATTTTTCGCTGAATCAAATGTAAAATAAATAGAGGACGGATCTGGTTTGGTAATTAGAACACAAGCCTCTCACGCTGAGGACCTGGGATCAAATCCCATCACTGAAAAAATCACTTATGACTTTGAAAGTTATAGTGACGACTTCCTTTGGAAAGGAAGTATAGTCGTTGGTATCGAGATTAACTAACGACGAGGGCTATAAAAATCGAGTTCTGCAACATTTTTTTGCTATTTCGTAGAAGGCCACTTGTGGGTATCAGAAATTATATCGGAATGCATTCACCATCATTTTAAAATTTCTGAAAAATTGTTGTGTAATGATTCATTACGCAACTCAAAACAGTTGCGTAATGAGAAAGAGTTGCGTTATTAATCATTGCAGCAGTGGTTTCAGTTGCGTAATGAATATTCCCGCACTGCATACTTCAGTGCAGGAAAGTAGGCCGTTTCATGGCCGTGATGAAAAACAGCCTGTTACGATAAGAAATTGCAAAAAAAAAAGAAGTTTAAATGCACCACTATGGCGGATATTAAAACATACTTGCAACAAAGTGTAGTTTTATAAAAGCTGTTATGGTTCGTCCACTTGTTCTTGAAAAATGCAATAAAACTACTGTATTTCGATAAATAACTTCAATTCAATAATCCACTTTGCACTTTTTGCCGAAATCACATGGACGAAGACGTACCGAGCAAAATGTGATCAACTGAGCCACGCCACATTACGATGTGAATTACTTCACTGGGCACTTATTCACACTAAGGAAAATCTCCGTAAAGCTTCTATAATTTACGAAATTTTGAGAAATTTCTTCAACCACCGTAGGGTAAATGATGGCTTCGGCACCCTGAGGGTATTTTCGGCAACACTAACTTATCGTCCTTGTTTAAATCTATCTATGGAACAAGAGTTAACTTCAATGTACTCAACATATTCCTTGAACTATAATCTTCCATGTAAATCACTTCTTTCACCAAAATATTATATAACATGGGTTTTATCATTAAATCAAATAAATGCTTACGAAATTATCGTCATTCGTGAGCTGCCGAATAAAACAACACAAGAACAGCTTACAAAATCTCACCACTTTAAAAGGTCCAATTCTCAGCTCCAATGCCAATTTTTTCAAACAAGCTACGCACCGATCACTTATGCACTATTGAACTTTTGATTTGTATATAAAGCACTCGAAAATACTTAATTTTTATGCTTTAAATCACAAATTGAAATTAATGCACTTTGATTTCCTCGGCAATCAATTTTTATTGCTGGACTAGGTTGCCAGAGAACCATATTCAATTGCGGTGTATTTATTATTCACGATTTAAATTCATCGAAAAAAATAGAACACCACTAATTTATTTATTGGAATTAGCCAACAAAGCATGCATTGGTAACAATTGATCCTTTTAATACTTTCTTATTAGTAGATTGTAGGGCATAATCTTCAATATACTGAAAAACATATAAAAGATACGTCTTTTAATAGTTGAACTATTTTGGCAACACTCCTGTTGTTCTACAGGCAATCAGAGGATGATGTTTTTGTGTCAAGTCATAAGTGAATTGATTTGCAAAGGGCCTATTCTGATTTTCTCATACACTGAGAATAGTAGGAACGCAAATCAATTTTACTGGCAAAGTTGATCCGAATAGATCGAACAATATTCATAAACCAGAAAAAAATCGTGGAACATTGAAAACAAATGTGCATGTACCGTCATTGGGGGTGAGATTTGGCCAAAAATGCGTAAGTCCTCATTTATTTTTGAACAAATTTCGCAATTTGACTTGATGTGTTCGGCTAAAAAAAAATGAATTCTCATTGCAAAAATATATTTCACGGGCAGGCATCAAAATTATCAGATAGACGATGATACTATCATCTATCTGATAGACAACTGATACTGCCAGTTCAGCCAGATGATACTATCACTTCTTGTCCATCCTGATAGTATCACTGATAGAATGGTTCCTATCAGAGAAAGATGATAGAGTGATAGTATCCCTATCCCAAAAAATTCTTATGATGATACTATCAGTACAACATCTCTCAAATAACAATGATAGAGGTTCTATCTTTATCAATTGATAAAAATAGAATAAAAATTGTTGTACGATGGGTATAGAAAATTAACTAAATTCCATATTTAGCAATCCAATGTGGCGGCTTCAGGAGTGTAAGAATTGTTGGAAACCCATGCAATATGGGTATTTTCGGAAAGGGCACGACGAGAGAATGACGGCAATCGTTGTCCGACGCCATTTAGAAATCCAAGATGGCGGCCTCCGGTTTGGTAAAATCCTTGAAAATCCAAGCAATATGGGTATTTTCGGAACGGGCACGATGAGGGGATGACGAGAATCGATGCTCGACGCCATTTTGAAATCCAAGATGGCACATTTGATCAAGGAAAATTGTTGAAGACCCATGCAATATGGGTATTTTTGGAACGGGCGCGACGAGGGGATGATGAACATAGATATTCAACGCCATTTTGAAATCCAAGATGGCGGCATCTGGTCAAGGAAAATTGTTGAAGACCCATGCAATATGGGTATTTTTGGGACGGGCGCGACGAGGGGATAATGAAAATCGATGTTCGACGCCATTTTGAAATCCAAGATGACGGCGTCCGGATTAGTAAAAGTACAGAAAATACCCATATGGCATGGGTTTTCAATGATTTTACCAAACCGGAGGCCGCCATCTTGGATTTCAAAATTGCGTCGGATATCGATTTTCGTCATCCCCTCGTCGCGCCCGTTCTGAAAATACTCATATTGCATGGGTTTTCAACAATTTTCCTTGACCAGATGCCGCCATCTTGGATTTCAAAAAGGCGTCGAGCATCGATTTTCGTCATCCCCTCATCGTGCCCGTTCCGAAAATACCCATATTGCTTGGATTTTCAAGGATTTTACCAAACCGGAGGCCGCCATCTTGGATTTCTAAATGGCGTCGGACAACGATTGCCGTCATTCTCTCGTCGTGCCCGTTCCGAAATATCCATGAGAACATACCTTGATTTATTTTTATTGGCCTTTTCCCATTATGCGCAAGATTTTGGTTTCAGTATTTGTATCAATGATGGGATAGATAGGGTTAGCTATAGAATTTTGCAAATAGTATATTTTTACCCAAAGATAGATGATAAAAATATGCTTGATCCAACAGTGATAAAAAATGCTGATAGTATCTCCATCCGTCTATCAATTGATAGAGATAATATAGTCTATCTTTATTCATCATTTTTCAAGAAGTGATAGTAACCCTATCACTACCCATAGATCAGAGCTGCCACATATACAGATTTGTCTGTATTACACAGATTTTTTTATTCTGACACAGATTCAATTTGTATGGAACACAGATTTTCTTTCAACAATTTTTGTATGGACACAGATTTTTTTGTATGGGACACAGATTTTCTAACCTGGTAGATACAGGTTTTCTATCAAACCATCTGGCAGCCTTGCCATAGATATAGCGCAGACAGACGTTCAAGTTAGACTCAGCCACTTGTGTAAAAACATGGCCACCACAAATCACCAAGTGGCAATAAGCTAACAGATGGCGTTAGTGGCGTATGCGTCCCGCCACCATCCTGATGACATTTCGTCGACAGCATGACACACAACCGCTCCCACAGTCCACGTGCTCAACGCTAAAAACTATGCACCTTTTTTCGCGCTGGGTGGATGATGTTCCCTTTTGGTTCTAATTTCTCATGTAAAAGTTAATTAAATCCATTGTAATTTTTTACCACAAGTTGGCATTTAATTTACTCACAGATTCATGCTTGTATAACACCCTTGAATGATCGTAACTCATGTAAAATAAATTGGCGTGAAAATACCACAATTGTGTGAATCATTTTTAAAGTGATTGTTTTGATATTTTTGTTCAGTGGGTGGTGGACTGGGTGGTAAGTGAGAAGATGAAGCCACGTGCTTTTACGAACTGTCACTGTACTGCAGCAATTAGCTCCCTAGGTGACACCACGGTAGAATTTACACAGGAATTTTGAATAAATTTGTTCCTGCTTAAACGTCTGTCTGCGGAGATAGTATCATTTGATAGTATCAAAAGATAGACGTGATATGGTAAATGAGAGGGATAAATTTGAAGCCTATTACCTGGAATCGAACCAAGAACCTTGTGATCGATAGGCTCGTGCGCACTCCCCTCGTCTATCGGGTTTATGGACAAAAGGTCGAAAGGACCTTTCCTTTTTTGAAAAAAGATTTTCGAGCCTTTGTCTCCCCTTTTCTGTTCTTCGACCTTTTGTCCTTTCGACCTTTTGTCCTTTCAACCTTTTGTCTTTCGACCTTCTGTCCTTTCGACCTTTTGTCTTTCGACCTTTTGTCATAGATTCCGTCTATGGACGCCTTGATGTGGGGTGATGCTAAAACGATAAATAAAGCTTTCGTATTGCAATCGATCCATCATTCTCAAGGCAAAATGTATGAATTTCTATAGTCCAGATCGCCGCATGTATAATTGATACGCAATAAGAACAAATCAAGAGAACCGTGTTCGACCATTCCCCCCTCCGCAACAGTCCTTGTATGAAAAAGTAAATTTTGTGTTTGAGCCGCAACGTTTGAGCCTACTCCCCCTCCCCCTAGAGCGTTACGTAATTTGTGGACGGCGCCTTAGTCTGCACAAATTTAGTGACGTTGTGTATTCAATATGACTCTCAGCTTTTCTATTTGTAACTGCAATGCTGTTCTCAGTGTAGTCTGTATTTTTCTGCATTGGCCCTTTCAACGAGTAGAACATAATGAGTGACGTTCAATTTCAGGCATTGTCAACAAATACGAAAAGTTACCAATACATAACCTAGTTTTTGTACTTTTTTGGATTGCCGAAGAGAACAATTTTGTTGCCGACAATAGTAATTGCATTGCCGATAAAAGAACAAGTGCCTCGTGACTTTGGTGAGGAAAAATAGACGATTTAGAGAACAAAATAGTGTTTTGTGCATAATAATTGATAAATTAAGTGTGCTCAAGTGTAGTTCAGGTTTCTCCTGTTAATTTTTGTGCTTTGTTGTTGTGTATAATTGCCTTCCTAAAAGTTCAACTGCTTAGGCTGCCGACAATACGTAAGTTCCCCTATATAATTGAAAACGTGAACAAAGTTTCCGTCTTGACTAAGAAAAAACGTGTGCGCATCAGTGTGTGCGTGATGTTCGGCGTAGAAAACGATTCCTTTGATTGTGATTGTTTTCGCTGCCCTGTGAGCCGTCATGCAGTAATTGTGCCCATATGTTTGTGTCGTTCGGTCAACAGTAATTGTGCCCATATGTTTGTGCTGCATTTTGATGACGCCAATTAAGCGGTTCCACGCCGTTTCGCAAACCCGATTATTTTTGTATATTTTGAATCGCCTGAAAATTTGCATACAGATTCTTTATGACCAAAAATGCCATTATGCACTTTCAGACCGCCATTTTGAACCTCGCCTTATTTTTGAAAAGGGCGTATCGGAAAATGCATGGGAAATCTTTAAAAAACTGTAACTCGAAAACGGTTTGTCCGATCGATTTGAGATCTTCTACAAAGTTGTAGGTATTGCTTAGGACTATATGGAGAAAAATGTGCACGGTAAAAACAAGTTACAGATTATTTTTTATTTCGGACAACAAATTTTAAAATCGATTTTCTCCAGAAACGCAGTTTTGATTTTTTTTATTTTTAGATATGTTTTAGGGGACAACTTATGTGATTTATTGCACAATGTTTCAAAATGGAAGAGTTATGGACAAAAAAGTTATGATTTAAAAAAAATACAGATTTTGAAAAAAATCGAAATAGAGGAAAACAATATTTTTTATGTGATTATTTAAAAGTACAGAAAAATTGCAATCGAAAAGTACTTAAGTAATTTTTTCTAGGTTGCATCAATTTCGAGATATACTCATATTAATATAAAATTTTCAAATAAAAAAAAAGAAAAATAGGCCCCTTTTCAAGCATATTTCGTGTTTCTCCATTCCAGAAAAAAAATTATTTTGATTGAGCGAATCGTAGCTAAATCGTGTATCGTTTGATCAAAACATTTATGCTTAAGTATTGAAAAAAGAGTGCACGGTAAAAAATATAAACGATATTTTCAAATGAAAATTTGAAGCTTATAGTTCTTGAGAACCGCAACATTGATGTTTTTAATTTTTGGATATATTTTGCGGTTGTTGTAGGTATTGTTTAGGACTATTTGGAAAAAAAATATGCACGGTAAAAAATAATGACAGTTGTTTTTAATTAAAAAAATCGATTTTCTATGAAAATGCATCTGTGATTTTTATTATTTTTGGACTTGTTTGGAAGAATTATGGACAAAAAAGTTATGATTTTATAAAATATTACAAATTTTGAACAAAAATCGAAATAAAGGAAAACAATATTTTAATAATAATCTGTGTTTATTTGATAGTACAGAAAATGCATTGGAAGAGTACTTAAGTAAAATTTTTCTAGGTTGCATCAATTTCGAGGTATACTCATACTTATATAAAATTTTCAAATAAAAAAGAAAAATAGGCCTTTTTCAAACATATTTCGTGTTTCTCCATTCCGGAAAATTTTATTTTGATTTCAACAACACAAACCAAGTCAAGTCAAGTACACAACACTGAAGACGGCTTTTTGAGGTTGAAATACGCGTATCTGTCGAAGGATACAATAGTAGATTTAAAAGGAACAGTACTACTCATCTTTTTGTATATTTACAGGCATTCTACTAAACAGGCTCTACAAGGGTTTTCATCACTTTTGCCTGTGTTACTTGATGAACAAACACGTTTTTCCCATACCCATACATTTGGACATGGTAAATGAATAAAAGGAAAACGATGCTTTTTTTTTTAACGTACTTCATGGGTACAAAAATAATTCGCTATGTTGTCAAGTTTTATCACTGTAGCATAACAAAACAAAAAAAAAAAACAAAAAAAAAACATAAAAAAACAAACCCTTTCTCCATGGTTGTACGATCTTGCCGCGATGAGAGGGCTTAACCCATTGGCAGGGCTTAGCCCTGGGGACTAAAGGTACACCGTTGTGATAGGATCACATTTTTAATGCCACGTTTAGATTTACCGTGTATATCTCGGAAGTGATGCATCTCAGCTAAATTTTACTTGAGTATTTTTCGATAGAAATTTTTTATATTTAAAAATATAGTTATTTTTCAAATTTTCATTTGAAAATTTCGTTTATATTTTTTTACCGTGCATACTTTTTTAAATTTTTTAGTATGTATATAGGTTTTGATCAAACAATAAACAATTCAGCTACGATTCACTCAATCAAAATAAAATATTTCTGGAAAGGAGAAACACGAAATATGTTTGAAAAGGGCCTATTTTACTTTTTTTATTTGAAAATTTTATATAAATATGAGTATATCTCGACATTAATGCAACCTAGAAAAAAATTACTTAAGTACTTTTCGATTGCAATTTTTCTGTACCTTCAAATAATCACATAAAAAATTATTGTTTTCCTCTATTTCGATTTTTATTTCAAAATCTGTAATTTTTAAAAAATCATAACTTTTTTGTCCAAAATTCTTCCATAATGAAACATTGTGCAATAAATCACATAAGTTGTCCCCTAAAACATATCCAAAAATAAAAAAAATCAAAACTGCGTTTCTGGAGAAAATCGATTTTAAAATTTTGTTTTTGAAATAAAAAATAATATGTAACTTTTTTTACCGTGCATATTTTTCTCCATATAGTCCTATGCAATACCTACAACTTTGTAGAAGATCTCAAATCGATCGGACAAACCGTTTTCGAGTTACAGTTTTTTAAAGATTTGCTATGCATTTTCCGATACGCCCTTCTCAAAAATAAGGCGAGGTTCAAAATGGCGGTCTGAAGGTGCAAAATGGCATTTTTGGTCATAAAGAATCTGTATGCAAATTTGCAGGCGATTCAAAAAATACAAACATTAAATTAAAAAAAAAATCGTCATTTTCGGTAGAATTGCTCAATTAATTTTAAGAGAAATCCATTGCGGTAAAGTGTTGTATTTTGACCACTCACTTTATTACAGTGAGCCGTGAGTTGGGAGACGGATCAGTGCGTAAAACGAGGTTTTGCCTTATGGAGCCTACTTGTATGAAATTAATTCTTATTATTTAGATAAATTATGCTCTTTAAGCATCATTAACATATTATTGATATGTAAGGTTCTTAATCAGGCTATGTTGTGTGCAAGTTAAGGTCTTTTAGGAGTTATGGGAGAGTTAATGGAGAGAATGGAGATTTGGGTGCACTGCTAAGCACTAGGTGTGTTTTTGAACGTCGTTCGATGTTTTTCTTGTTATTTAATATGGAAATGTGAAGATAAATCGGAAATATGAATGAACCAGTGAATTGCAAGTGCAGTTTATTAGAATAGAACCGTGAGAAGTTTGTGTACATCGAATTTGTTTTTAGTATCACGAATTTTTAAATTGTCTTGTGTTGTGTTCCTACACCTGGCCACCTTTTCCCGTTTTGCCTCTATCATGTTACATGCGTTTCAAGAGTGTGCGTACAATTCCTCAAATGTATCGCGTAGTTTGTTGCGCGTTCCATGGAGTGTTGCATAGCGAATATTTTCGTTATAGTGTTAGTAATTTAAAGCTGCGTAGCGAATGAATGTGATGAACAGAAGTGCAATTCTGTGTTGTTTTTTCACAAGGGCTTAGAGGCTTCTGGGGGGGACACTGCCGGGGCGAAACGCACCTTGTCAATTTCTCTGAAATAAATGAGTATTGAGAGAAAAACACTATGCGGATTGATGAAACGTTGCAAATTGTTGACGCCCTGAAAATTTGATACATTTTGAAACACTTAACAGGGAGATAGAACAATAAATTCAGAAAGCACGATTCTGATGTAACTTCCCCGATCATTTCACTTGTTGTTTTGGAAGTGATGAATATAGAATTTTTACAACCTTCCACCATAAAACAGATGGTTAGAGACTGGGTAAGTTAAGCGCCCGGTTGGGGCAACATGCACTCCATTGTTCGGGACAAAACGATCCATTCCAAAATGATCTACAATCATAAAAGTAAGGTCATTCGAAGCCATTACTAACGTATTTATGTACAATTGTATCATCTTGTTGATGAAAATCATCCGAAACTCGTGTTTTTACGATAAATAAAATAACGTTTAAAACACGACGGTGCGTCTTGCGTCAATGTTGTGGTGTGTTCTGCCCCAAAGAGCGGTGCATTGTGCCCCACATCAATCTTAATTCACGCAAAACTAGTGATTGCAGAAAGTTAAATTTTCCAACAATAAAATGTGATTATGATGAAAATTCGCTCAACACCATGTAGGGTGAACCCAAACCAACTAGATTCGTGTATTAAAACACTACATACATGTTGTTTGGTGTTCATTTCGGCACATTTTCCTTAAGTGGTGCATATTACCACAGGAACCCCTATATGTATTCATCGATTTCTCTTCATCGTTGTTCTCTTTGCGTTATTGTAGAGAACTGATTCTCTTTTCGTAACATATTTTTGTGCTGTAGGATGAAGAATCAGTATAACTTGCTTCATTAACAAGAAACATTACAGATTTATCTAATATAGCGGAGTTATTAGCGCAAGAGAGGATCGATGAAGAAAAATCGCTCATGTCAGTTAGGCCCTATTGAAGTAACAGCACAGAACTATGTTTGCTTGATACTTTTTTCTCAGTTGGGTGTTAAATGGATAGAAGAAGTACGAAGAAGCAAATGAGAATATGTGACGTGGCATAGCGAAACGAAGCGATGTGAGAGGTTGATGTTGCATGGAAAACGCACGCGTTCTGTGGGTGTTGTGAAGTACATAGATTTTTTTCTGCATATTGTTCATGTAAAGGAGGTGAGAAGGTAATTTGACTAATGAAAAATACAGATACATGACGGTTTAAAAAATATTGAGAAATTGAGGGATTAAGAGGGGTATTATACCTACATTGTTACCTTGATGACTACAGCGCACAGTGGGACGAAATAAAAAAAAGTGGGACATGTGTGTTTGTGCTGAAACCATTGGGTTTAGCGTTTCGACATGTTCTGCAAAGTTTCATCATTTGTTGAGTACTTAATTTAGACACTGAAAAAAATTTCACTTTAAGTGATATACACTGAGAAAAAAAATTAACTTTTTTAATTATTGTCAAAATTGAAAACTGTCTAAGGAAGTATTGTAGGCGACATCATTTCATGAAAGTTTGTTGAAGACAGGAAAGCTCTGTCTCTTACACTGACGGAGTTAGGGGGTAAAAATGATGGGTACCCCCTTAAAACTCATATTTTCTTCATTACTTCTAAATTTGAATTTTAACATTTTTACAATGTTCTACAATGTTTAAGGTGCTGTAAAAATACACAGTTTTGCCAAAGACACTGAAGCGCTAGCTCTTCATCTTGAAGATTTACGAACGATTTTCTGATTTTTTCACATCAAATTTAAGTGTGCATATCTTGTAAAGTTGCAAGTAGTAGCAGCTAATTTTAGCATCATGCTGTTCTTCAACCTATATCCTTTTAATATTTGTACGAATAATTGCGGGGCCAAGCGGGGCTCATCGCAGTTTGTTTAATTGAAAATTGTATTTCCCATAATTAAATATATATTTTTTTGCAGTTTTTAATGTATGTGGTATAGTTTTTAAGTATTGTTTTCATTATGCTATGGAATTTTTAATGTTTGCCCATTTTAAATGATAATTAAATGTTTTTTTACAGTTTTTGTCAAAATTTGAACAGTTATATATTTTTAAGTAATATTAATTTTTTCATGTATCTGACAACATTTTTATAAGTGTATCAAAGAGCTAAATACCGCTATAAGAATAAAATCAACTGATCAACTGATTCAAATGTATAATTTGATTGTTTATACTACAATCTTAGTATTAATAAATAATTGAATTGCACTCCTAAGAACATTAAAACATAGAAAGATACAAATTTGTTTTGATAGCTATCAATGACATTGCTTGGATATCTATTATAGCGCTGTATATCTGTATATGTATTGATTTCCTAGATTTGCAAAAGTACAAAAAGTGACAGACGGTATCTAGCATAGGGACAAAATCGAGTATTTAAGGATTAATAAAACTGTGTTTAACTATTAATAAGACTGATACACTTGAAAAAATCCAATAATTTTCACGGAAAACTTTTCCTCTATAGCCGTGTCAAATTGAAACTTGAACAGTAAACATTATAAATTTGCCGTTTGTAAAATGGGCCAAGAGTTAAATATTATAACAAAACATAAAAAAATTAACAGATAGAAAAAAAAACAATAATTAAAATTTAGAATACATGCATTTATTCATAGGAAATACAATTTTCAATTAAACAAACTGCGATGAGCCCCGCTTGACCCCGCAATTATTCGCACATATATTAAAAGAGTATATGTTGAGGGAAGGCATGATGCTAAAATTAGCTGCTACTACTTGCAACTTTACAAGATATGCACACTTAAATTTGATGTGAAAAAATCAGAAAATCGTTCGTAAATCTTCAAAATGGAGAGCTAGCGCTTCAGTGTCTTTGGCAAAAATGTGTATTTTTACAGCACCTTAAACATTGTAGAATATTGTAAAAATGTTAAAATTCAAACTTAGAAGTTATGAAGAAAATATGAGTTTTAAGGGGGTACTCATCATTTTTACCCCCTAACTTCGTCAGTGTAGGAGATAGAGCTTTCCTGTCTTCGACAAACTTTCATGAAATAATGTCGCCTACAATACTTCCTTAGACAGTTTTCAATTTTTATCATAATTAAAAAAGTTAATTTTTTTTCTCAGTGTATATCACTTAAAGTGAATTTTTTTCAGTGTCTAAATTAAGTACTCAACAAATGATGAAACTTTGTAGAATATGTCAAAACGCTAAAACCAATAGTTTCAGCACAAACACACATGTCCCACTTTTTTTGATTGCGTCCCACTGTGCAGCGTAGCGTCACGCCATTGCCGGGCATATTGTAGAGCTCCATCTTTGTCGATCTTGGGCAAAACTTCTCCAGTTGCCCCGAACGTTTAGGGTCGCCAGGTCCTCTTCCACTGCGTACAGCCAGCGTATTCGTGGTTTTCCCCGAAGCCGCCGACCTCTATCTGGTTCCCTGCTGAATATTATTTTCGCAATTCTTCCTTCCGACATTCGCACTAAGTGACCAGCCCACTGAAGTCTGTCTTATTTTACACGCTTGATAATATTCGCATCTTCGTACACTTGATACAACTCGTGATTCATGCGTCTGCGCCACACACCATTTTCAAGCTTCCTATCGAGTATTGTCCGCAGCACTTTACGCTCGAAAACACCGAGAGCTTTCCAGTCTAACTCTTTCAACGTCGACGCTTCGTGCCCGTAGAGAGCTACCGGAAAATAAATGCTCTATACAGGGCGAATTTTGTTTCCGTTTGCAAGCTGCGGGGCCTACGCTGGTTACGTAGCCCGTAGAAGGTCCTATTTGCAACCGCAATACTTCTTTTCACTTCGCGGGAAACGTCGTTGTCACATGTCACAAGTGTACCAACAACTTCAAACACATCCCCATCAAACACTACCTCAGCACCTACACCACCATGCCTGACTCTATCTCTACCTGCAACCATGTACTTCGTCTTGGTAGAATTGATGGTCAGGCCTATCCTCGCTATCTCCCTCTTCAGAGGCACGAAGGCCTCTTCCACTGACCTGCGATCGATTCCAATTAGGTCTATATCGTCCGCAAAGCCATGGAGCATGTGCGACCTTGTGATAATAGTGCCAATTCTCTGCACGCCAGATCTCCTAATAGCACCCTCGAGTGCAATGTTGAACAGTAAATTCGAAAGTGCGTCTCACTGTTTCAACCCATCTAACGTCACGAACGAGGTTGACACCTCGTCTGCGATCCGAACACTTGATTTCGAACCATGCAGCGTTTCACGTATCAGCCTTATTAGTATCGTCAGAAAACCATGTTCAGACATCATCTGCCAAAGCTCATTTTTTCACTGAGTCGTACGCCGCCTTGAAAACAGATGGCGAGTCTGCAAGTTATATCTAGTCTCAGTCTGCTGAACAGGATGCGCGACAGAATTTTGTACGCCGAATTCAGCAGGGTAATTGGCACGATTGTAAGACATTTCCCAGAATGACGTTCCCCAGAACGACATTCCCCAGAACGACATTCCCCAGAACGCCATTCCCCAGAATGCGACATTCCCCAGAAATCCATTCCCCAGAATGAGACATTCCCCAGAAAACCATTCCCCAGAAACAAAAATAACAAGAGATGTTTGGGGTGTTAAAATCCAGTTAAATGGTTAATAGTAAATAGTGAACGCATTTAACTGCAAAATTCGAGGAAAACCAAAATATAGTTTTCATTGATAAAACATTTTCGTATTTTTTTTAACGACATTTTTTTTCAATCTTTCGTTTTTTGACTGGAGAATCTTTCCCAGACAACCAGAAGTCGCATAACAGTTTACGAACAAAGTCGTTAATTTACACAAATTACATCACATCCGGACTACATGGTGGATAATATCGTTTGATCGATGAGTTTCCTAGCATAAAATGCTATTTCCTGAGTTCATTTGTACATTTCGTTTCATCCCGTATACTTGTACAAAGTAGGTCGGATAAATTCGTAGCAGCTGTCAAATCAATTTTGTTATGATATATTAAGTCGCATACGAGTACAGACTAGTTCGCGTGAAAATTTACACACTCGCATTGCATGTTAATTTTCATCATATAAAATATGCACGTATATCGCCTCCACTTTTGTACGTATAAGGCCTTTTCGCACATCTTATACGTGAAACGTTGCGCATATAAGCATCGCATAACGCAAAAGGTGGTTTCGTTATACGTACATTCTGGTTGTCTGGGTTAAATAAAAAATTCTAGAAATTCATCAAATACAGCGCCACCTTTGGTCACAAATGTAATTCGAACCTTTTGGACAATTCTTATATATTTTTGACGATTTTCTAATTAAAATCTTCAAGCACGTTTAGTTCCTCCTTAGAGTTGATGAACTTTGTTCAAATGTTTGCAGTATTTTATTGTAGTCTGATTAATTTGGGCCACCCCAGTGCACAAAGACTACGATCTTTTGTAGCTTTAGTTTTGCTATGAAAGGAAGTTACCAAAGACAAGAGAAATTTTCCTGTTGTAATTGTTTTCCATTAATCTACATAATTACGAAGACAATACATCTAGGAAGAACAGCATATGTTCAAAAGAAGGGAGAATGAAACTAGAAAGCATATTCCATCAATTTATTTTGTATACAAATTACCCTTTGAAAATACAATTAGAAAGAACAACCAATTTAAAAAGAAGGAAGAATAACTATGAAAACAAACAAATCCAATAGCTTGAGTCAAGTTTGATCATGAACATAGTATGACATATGTAAGAGCAGCTTATCTTAAACGGTTGTGCTACTTTTCCTCGAATGTCGGATCCCCAATTGTCGTTTCCCCGAACGCCAGTTCCCAAGATGCCAGTGCCCCGAACAACCCGTTTCCCCGAATAGCCTAGTTCCCGAGAAGTTTTTAAGCTCTTATGATTGTCATAACTTTTTGTGTTTCAAAGTGATGAACGAACCGGTCATCTGATATGCACCCTTCTTCACTTCATTAGCGGTTCTTTCGAGTTTCACCATCATTGGCATTTTTGGCAAGATGTATTCAGTCGAGGATGACGTTATAATCCATGTTGTCTTCTTCTTTTAATTGCTTATCATTCATTCTAGTTCAGCACCCAGTCCTTCAAGACTATTCTTGCACCTGTTTGAACTGCATCACTTTTCGGGGAAACGAGTCATTCAGGGAAATGTCTTTTGGGGAAACGAGTCATTCGGAGAGGTGGCATTCCGAGAAATGATATTCAGGGAAATAACAGTAGTACAATCATGTTAAGTAGATGTAAAATTGTTAAACAGCATTTTTCCCTTAAGTTTATGGTTAGGTCTGCCGATGTACCACGTAGTCATTTATTTTGGATTTTCAAAGCACCTCCTGCCCCCTTCGTGATCTTTTGTCCGTACAAACGTTTTGAAATTTGTAAGGGCCGTGCTTTTGGCCAAACCATGACCCCCCCTCCCCCTAGGTGACCAAGACCTGCCTCGCCGTTTAAAAGGTTTTTTTGAACTCAATTCCGATTTTATTCGCTTGAGATCCATAATAATGATTTTGACAAAATAATATTTCGGCTGATTTGACGTCTGTGTCCGGAATTTGAATCAATTCAGTAGGTACATTTTAACGACAAAAAAAAACTGAATAACACTATTTAAAAACGTATAAAAACGATTCTGGGGAATGTCCCATTCTCGATGGATCGACTGGTAAAGCTGCTCACTTCCGTGCTTGAGAAGCTCGACCGGGATCTCGTCCTTCCAAGCAGCCTTACAGTTCTTCAGCTCGCTGATAGCCAATTTAACCTCTCCTATGGTCGGTGGGTCCACAGCATGATCGTCATCATCAATATTCATCCTGTTCCTCGCTACATTTCCATTTTTACCGTTCAACAATTGCTGAAAGTGCTCCTTCTCTTGGCAGCCACCGCTGGCGCTGATTTATCTGTCAGCAAATCCCCTTCTCGATCATTGCACATGGCGGGCACCATTGGCCGTTGCATAGAATCTCCGCATATCATTCCCATTCTGCTTTCTTGAGCTTCAGCTACCACACTTTCTTCATGCTGCCATTTCTTTCTGTGGTGGATTCGCTTTTCTTCGGCTCTCGCTGCCCTGTACCGCTCTCTGTTCTGCCGAGTTCCAGCCACAAGTATACGGCTTCTGGCGACATTCTTCATGTCTGTCACTTTCTGGCACTCTTCATCGAACCAGTCGTTTCGTCTTCGTCGTTGGCCAGTGCCAATCACTTCCCGCGCCGTTGATGTCACAGCTTCATGAATAGGGTCGCACAGGCTGTCGACGTCTCCAGCAACGTTGATTCTTCCCAACTACGCCTCGGAAGGTCCTAACATCCATGACATCTGAGAAATGTCACCCATCAACCAGCACGTGGTCTATTTGGGAGCAGGCTTCGCCACTCGGGTGTCGCCAAGTGTGTTTGCGGATATTCTTCCGTTCGACGTAGGTATTGCTGATTGCCATTCCTCTAGCAGTAGCAAATTATTCGCTTCATCTGCTTCCCAATCACTATGAAGTCAACTCCACGTTCGGCTCTGTCACCACCGCTGTAGTAGATGTGGTACTTGAATGAAGTTTTGGCGATGGGGTCCCCCACTCGGACTTCACGTTCTCCAGTTCTTGGCCAGCGTATTTCCTGGATAGCTGCCACGTTCACGCCAACATTCCGCAGCTCACGAGCCAGGAGCCCAAAATGCGCGGGTTCACTCAAAGTTCTCACGTTCCAAGATCCAACTTTCCAAGCGTTGTCTTTTATTCGTTGCCGGGTGTTGCCGTAAAGTCAATCCGTTTGCTCTACTTTTGCCTTTCTTGGTTGGTGAAGAGTCTTCGATAGGCCACCTAACCAGGGTTGCGCTACCTACATCGTGCTAGAGGGGCTGCCTCCTCGGTGCTGACACGATACAGCACTGTCCGCTTGTTCTTTACATGATGTCGACGGTCATATTTAGCTATCACAACCATCCACCTTTATCAGGGCTTAGGACCTGTAGCTCTGGTTCTCGATAGTTTCAAGTTCTTTTGGACATGCTACTATGGTGAGCCGTAATGCGCTAGCAGTGTTAGACTTGGCCGTTATTGGCTTTTAAAATTTGAGCTATCGATATGTGCACATTGAGAATGGTAAGTTAATCCCAAGGTCCATTTATTAAATCTCTACTACTACTTCTCTCCTTACTAAAGCAAAGTATGCTGTTTCGCTTTGAAAAGTAAAGAAATTCCTTGACTGAATGGGTCAAGTTTTTCACACAGACCTTTACTTTTTCAAAAAATTCGTCATGCTGCGGGAGAAGATCGTTGACGATTGTCTCCAGGCTACCCGGGTAAATTTCAACTGGTGCCGTGGCACCTTTTGAACTCACCATCCTGGCTCGGAAAGCTTTTCCCCAGTATCATATTTGTCTGATTAGTGCTTCAAGATGTTCAAGAATATCAGTAAGATATCAATTCTAGACAAACAAGTGAAAACGGTGAAACTACCTTTGCTTTTAGAAGACTTGTTGGGGACCATCAAACATCCTAAGCGTCCTTGCTAGTGACTTTTCTATTTTTAGGCAAAAATGGTTCCTGTCGCGAAAGAGATAAGAGAAAAGATAAAAAATTGGATAAGTAAGCGATGGATAAAACCTTCAACTACAAAGTACCAGAAAGGAAACGGGTCTGGAATTGAACCCATAATCTGTTGCTTTGAACTGCCATTTTAGAAATGTTGGTATAATACGTGCAACGTTTGATTCGCCATAGTCGTCATTTGTTCCAATTTTAAATGAGATGGTTGTGCATTTTGCATGAACAAGCGACAAATTTCAAAACAATGGATACCATATCTTGATTGCGCTACCTGGTGCTGTGGAATTCTCCGAAATGTTTGTAATAAATAGAGTCACCTTTAGCCACAGATAGATCCACCCACTTCCATCCAGTATCACGCCGCATAATGCAATTATTGCACCTGAAGTGGAATATCAACAGATTGATACCTAATACCGGAGTTCTGCAGTTAATGCATGAGTGTAGTAGGAACACAGTCGAAATAAAGACGTGTACCTTGCCTTTACCCTAGATTTAATGTCTCATGAGCAGTGGTGGAATGGAAAAAGCAGTAGGCTTGAATTTGGAGATAATATCAGTACAGTAGCTCAAAAACGTGAATCTGGTCAGTTTCACGTGTTCGGGATACTATTGTATAACAATACGCGCAAACGCCCCCAAGATAAATAACTTTTTCTCGGTTATAATCGTATCGAAAATTACGGATTTTGTGGTGAAAACATAGTTTACGTCGAACTGAACGTTGGAGAAGTGAAGTGGACACCAAAACCACACGTTGAACTTGGTCGAAGTGATTAATTTATGGTGATCATATCACGCAATGACGCTGCCCTCTGAACGCTTACCAATACATAGCGTGTAAAGCTAGTGCGAACCATATCAGTGTAGTGCAAGCGAATCCCGAGTGAGGAGGGGGTCCAAAATAGAACAAAAAAATGATCATTCGCTAAGTGATATTTCTTTTTCCTTGAGTTTCCCCTCCACTCCCGTCCCCGCAAAAAGGGGTAGGTAGTGGGTGACCACTACCATTTTATTGCGTTCTAAATCTGTTCTGTTTGGCAAAATTTTCTGAACCTGGCAGTTGGCCTATTAGTGCATGAGCTCCACTAGTGGCGGCGGCCCAGGAGGGGCCGTCAAATAGACATTTTCCCAGTTTGCTTGAGGAATTCGGAGCCGTGACAACACTGCTTCTGACGGCCATAAAAGGAAGTAGTTTACCCGACGATCCATTCATAATCGGCGATAGTGTTGAGGATTCAGTTCTGTCGCTGCTATCGTCGAACGCAGACGTGTGTAAATTCGCACAACTCGAAACATTTTTGCCTCCAGCTTCGTTGCTGTTAGGTAGTCGTACGCGCATACTGCTTTGTTTGTCGGTCGTTTGCATTTTATTGATTATCGGTGGTGCTTGCTTATCGAATTATCAATATGGACCAGATGATGCTTAACACCGTGCAGTTTCGATTCCCAATGGGTAGCCCAAGACCCACTTGGGCTGAAATCGCAAACTTTTTGAAGCAGCTGGAGACTGATTTGCTGCAAATGGAAACAGTATACAAAACGGCTCGTGATCGATCACTGTTCATAAAGTTTGCTTCTTCCGATGCAATGAAAGAATCGTTGAGGAAAAACACGAAGCCCCGAGCGTTCGTGTATACGAGTGGCAAGTCGGTTGAAGTCCGCATGTCAACCGCGGGTGCCAATATGCGGTATGTCCGCGTGTTTGATCTGCCACCAGAGATAGGTGATGAATCTATATCGCTGGCGCTGCAAGGCTTCGGGAAGGTGGAATGCGTGATCAAGGAAAAGTTCCCACCGGAATTGGGTCTTGACCACCTGTACACTGGTGTACGAGGTGTTCACATGGACGTGAAAAAGAACATTCCTCCGTCGATAGATATTGCCGGTTGGAAGGGAAATGTTTTCTACGACGGACTTAAGGAAACATGTTTTTCATGCTAAGAATTGGGACATCGGAAAGACTCTCGTCCCCAAAGGGAAGTTCGAAAAAGGTCGGAGAAGAAAAAGGAAACACTAACGTCGTATGCGGAGATCGTAGCTAGCAAGGAAATTGAACGGGTTTCGCAGCAAAACACGGAAGCCTTCGAGGAGGATGTTATCGAAGTACTGGAAGAAAGTGTTGACCAGTACACGGATGCAGTAGAATCAGATGGGATGCAGCACAGCGTTTATAAACAATCAGAAGAATCGGATAGAGAAAAACGCAGAAAAGAAAGTGTGGCAATATTGGAGGAGGTGGCACAAGCAATCCAGGAAGCAATGCTTAACCCACAGACGAAGCAGCGACGGGCTCAATCAGCAGCATCAGGTTCCGGTTCTAGCTCTGGCTCGACCTCGGCACCGAGAAAAAAATGTTCGCGGAAGTCTTATTATTAGAATATGTTTTTATAACAAACTATATTTTCAGATCTTCGGCTCCGTAGAGTTTTTAATTAAACATTTGAACCAAATAAATAAACGAAATAGTAAAAAAAAAAAAAATTGTGTTGAGGATTGGGCTGGACCAATCGAGCGCTGTACCAGCGAAGATAGAGACTCAAAATACATTTTGCGAACAAGAAACCGAGCTCAGATTGAAGAATTGCTGCAGCTATCAGAGCTATCCGATGGAACCAAAGTCACTGTTACGTTGCATCCTACGTTCAATACCAGCCGTTGTGTGATTTCTACGTTCAGCTTAATAATGTCTGATGAGCGCATCGTTGAAAAACTAGCCGGACAAGGAGTAACTGAAGCCAAACGAATCCTGAAGAACAAGGAAAATACACCTGCCATCATTTTGACCTTTAACCGGGCCGCCTATCCAGAAAAAGTAAAAGTTGGTCTTCTGAGTGTTCCAACCCGGCCTTTCTACCCGAATCCACTGTTGTGTTACCGCCAAAATAGATAAGCTCCAGAATCAAATTAAACAGAGAGATGACAGAATAAGAAAAATTGAAGCGCAGAATCACAATATGAAGAAAATTGTGGATGGAATGCAAATTAGGTCAAGGAACGATTCAAACACTAGCCAACCGCAATCAGATACGGATATCAGCAAGAAAAAGCACAAACGTCAGAACCCACCTACATTCTACGATCAATCCAGGCAATCAGCAGGACCATCACGTATGTCACCCCCGCCAAAAAACCCTCATCAAACTCTCGAAGCCCGATCAGAACCAGATACGGGTCGAATAGCACCCTGGCAAATGTTGAACCCGTGGGCAATGCCGACAGCCGAAATCCTGAAAAGCATATGGATCCTAACGTCTAGCAACCCTATGGACCAAGAAAATCAACAAAATTTATCGCCTACAGTTAATCCAAGTCATCCTTCCGCCAAACAGTTATTGAACACGAACTTACCAAAACCCCGGTTTGAGATGTGGGAAAGTGAAGTACCACACTCACTTCTTAATGAAGCGCAGTTGCGAGTAAGATCCGTCCAGGACACAATACCCCTACCTGTCGATGGTGAAACTCCTGCTGCGGCCGGTACACATGCTCTAAATTGCCATCAATATAATGCCAACGAAACTACAACGCTTCAATACAATCAAGACCAACAGACAGATTTTCCTCCAAACAATCCTCCCCAACATTTCAAAACTCCCTCCCAAACTCAGTGTTTCCAATACTCAAGCAAGAAAATGCACTTGATCAATAGTTCAGAATACAACAACTGCCCCAGTCAAATCGACCATCGGCAGTCACAAACAACCAACACGCAAGCCAATAATCTTTGCGACACCTCTCCGCGAATGCCTGGCAAACGGTGCGGGGAGGGAGAGAAGAAAGCAATCTCCCCCCTCCCAGATGAGGGAGTGAACGCCTGGGGGGGGGGGGGTTAGAAATACAAGTGCTAATACAGTACGCTCCCAAACACCTTCCTGGGGTTCAACCGAAAACACGTTTAAGAATCTTCCCACTGCGGCACGTACCAGCTCAACCATATACGATCAACTCTACAATCGAAACCAACAAGCATCAAGCAGCAAGCGCCTCCTTAGCGACCGCATCAAGACCGCACCTTTCCGTAACAGCACAGCACACCCTCCCGAAACAACACAACGACCGAAACGGATGTCCGACGATGCGATTTGCAATGACCAATCCGGAGCGGGGTCCGTAAACCCCACGCAAGTCCTCGCACTGGCCCTGACTATAGATGAACGCATTCCTATAGCGGCAGCTGGTGCGAGGAGACTTGCATCCTCTTAGGCAAGTACAATAAATTATTCCTCTGAAACCGTTTCTTCTGCACCGTCAATCCCTCCTTCAGACCTACACTTGGAATTGGAATCAAACAACAGTACCAGCGACATCGGAGCGGGGTCCGAAAACCCCAAGCAAGATCTCGCACCAGCCCTGACTACAGATGACTACATTCCTGTAGCGGCAGCTGGTGCGAGAAAACTTGCTCCTCAGGCAAGTAGACAATATTCTCAATACGAACAATCCTCCTCCGCCTCATCAATTCTCTCTCCAGTCTCTGTGCCAAGACGCACCAGATGACATCATCGAAACCTTTACAATTCAATGGAACGTTCGCAGCGTTTGGAGCAACTACAACGAATTCCGGAAACTTGTAGATGACCGTTTGCCCATCACGACATGCCTTCAAGAAATGATGACGAGCCAAACCACAAACCTGATAAGGAATCGTTATCACTGGATCATCTGTAATCGGTCTGAAAGTCTGGGAAATGGCATTGCTGGTCTCGGTATCCGCAGTGACATCCCTTTTCAAGTCATACCTCATGATTCTGACTTGCACGTCTGTATTGTCAGAGTTGGTAAGCCATGGAACATTACAGTACTATCCATCTACGTTCCACACACGCTCAACAATCAGGAATTTATCGGTAAGTTGGATGACCTCTTACTAACCCTTGAGCCACCATTCTTGCTCTGTGGCGATTTCAATGCATCACATGAAGTATTGGGAAGCAGAAAATCTAATCAACGCGGTCGGCTACTACTAGAATGGGCGGTGGATCATAATCTACTCGCCTTGAATGATGGATCACCAACGCACTATCACAACACATCAGGCTCCTTTACTGCAATCGACATCTCTTTTGTTTCGAACTCTCTCGCGTCCAAATTTATTTGGCACTGTGAGGATGACCTCCATGGCAGCGACCATTTCTCGATTCATATACGGTCCAATTACATGCTCCCAACCATCCGTTCTAGGAAAAGATGGATATACAAAGACGCTGACTGGACCAAATTTGAACATGCTGTTGCCCAAAACATTCCAGCTAACTTCGAAGCCTCTATTGACGACTTAACAGAGGGCATCTTTGAAGCAGCCTTGGAGTCGATTCCAAGGTCAAAAGGCGTACCCGGAACCAAAAATCAACTGTGGTGGAACAAAGAAGTCGGTGAAAAAATTAAAACGCGCCGCAAAGCTCTACGGAAGCTCAGGAAAATGAAGGATGATGACCCCGCGAAGGCCGCAGCTAAACAAGAATTCAATACTGCTAAGTCAGAAGCAAGACGGGCAGTAAACGAAGCTATGTCAAAATCTTGGACTGAGTTCCAAAGTATTTTCACGAGCAGCTCATCCACTTCAGAACTCTGGAAAAACTTCAGAAAACTCAATGGCAAGAGACAGCTTAAAGGACCTGGACTCGTTCTAGACGGTGAACATACTAGTAACCCTGCAGTTATAGCAGATCATCTTGCTAATTTTTTTGCGGACATTTCAGCTACTATAAACTATCCTGAAGAATTCTTGTCAAAGAAACAAATTGATGAACAAGACACAATCGACTTGGAATCTACCGAAACCACGCTTCTAGATGATGAATTTACTATTCATGAACCTTTCCGGGCCTTGGAACATACGAGAGGTACATCAGTGGGACCAGACGAGATTGGATACCACATGCTCCAGAGACTCCCCTTCCATTGTAAAATCAGTCTGTTGAGAGCCATTAACCAGATCTGGCGTTCAGGGAGTATACCTGGTAGTTGGAAAGAGAGCGTTATAATCCCGATTCCAAAAACTGGAGGACATAGAAAAGATGCGAATGATTTCCGTCCCATCTCTCTCACAAGCTGTGTTTCTAAAACCATGGAGCGGATGGTGAATCATCGACTTATTACCCATCTAGAAACCCAACGAACCTTGCACCATCGACAGTTTGCTTTTAGAAGAGGAAAAGGAACAACTAGTTACTTGGCAGAACTCAAAGATGTCATAACTTCAGCAGCGAAGAAAGGGGAACACTGTGAAATTGTCAAATTGGACATAAAAAAGGCATATGACAGGGTGTGGCACCATAATATTATGAGAGCAGTAGTGGAAAATCAGTTGGGCAGTCGAATGAACAAGTTCGTCTTTAACTTCCTGCAAATGCGTACAGCCAGAGTATGCTTCGGTGGGCACCTATCGCAAAAGGTAGCTCAGGAAAACGGGGTACCCCCGTTGCTGTCAGTAACCCTCTTCTTGTTGGTGATGAACGATCTGTTCAAAGTAGTACCAAAAAACATCCAGCTATTCCTATACGCCGATGATATAGTCGGAACCGGCAAACGAGTCAGCTACTTGCGACGAAGACTTCAAAATGCTGTATCAATAATTTAAAAGTGGACAATGGGGATAGGTTTTCAAATGTCACCACTCAAATCAACTACGATGCATTGTTGAAAGGTACAGCGTCACAAAAACTGGCATCTTGAGGGTCCGAAGATCGTTCTCGATGGAGCTGAAATACCAAAAGTAAAAACGACTAGGATATTGGGTATTCATTTTGATAGAAAATGTAATTTTAACCATCATATGAAACATCTTAAAGCAGACTGTGCTAGTAGGCTAAACTTACTTAAAGCCATATCTAGGATGGCTGATCGCAAAACGCTACTTTACATTGGCAACGCAACAATCACCTCAAAATTAACATACGGGATAGAAGTACTGAGAAAGAGGACTACAAAGTACTTGCCCCGGTATTCAATGATATTGTTCGTATAGCTGCGGGTGCTTTAAAAACCACTCCAATCTTGCCACTTGTAGTAGAATCAGGTTGCCTACCTTTTGAATTCATAGCAGTTCAAGCACTTGTGAAGAAAGCATGTTCTGTATTGGAAAAAGCACGAGAACAATCCAACAATCTATGGGAAAAAGCTAATACAGCTTTCCACGATCTAACAGACAACTTCCTACCACAACCATGCAAGTTACTAACAACTCATAATCGGCCTTGGTACAAAAAGAAACCTAACATAGATTGGACTATTAAGACTAAAGTAAAAGCTGGTCAAATGCCTTAATTAATAGTGAGCATATTTCGAGAGCATGTTAATAGTAGATATAAAGACCACAATAAATGGTATACCGATGGATCACTAGCCAACGAACTAGTTGGATTCGGAATCATAGGACCCAACTACCGAAGCAGAGCAAGCCTTCCGGGACAATGCTCAATGGGAAAATTCAACTCGAAAAACAACAAGAATAGTTAAACCTTTCGTCGGTAAATGGATTGACCAGAAAAGCCGGAAAGATCAAATCATCCTAACTAGATTGAGACTCGGGCACACATGGTTCACAAAGCACCACCTCTTTGAGAAGAAACCTGCCGAATCTTGTGATAACTGCGATAGAACTCAATCAGTGCATCATATTCTAGTCGGATGTCCATTATACCACTCATATCGACGTGAAATTAACCTTGCTGAGAATTTGGAAAATATCCTTAAAAATGATAAGATATGTAAAGAGAAAGTACTAAAATTTATTAGAAAAATTGGACTGTATAATAAGATATAAGTTTGAATAGTAATTCAATCAACGCCGTAATAAACAAAACGAGACGAATGCCGTAATACGGTAAAGTCTCTATAAAAAAAAAAAAAAAACGTGAATCTCATCAAGTAGCCTATTTTGGGTGCATGAATTTTCTAAATCATTAGTGTGTTAATGCGGAAATGCAGCTTTTTGTCTACAGCAGCGATGGGCATTAGTTTCACTGGTTTCGCTGACTATGATTTGCTTTGCTTGGCTACTGTAGAGTGAATATCAAGATTTTCTCAACCCTGCTCTTGAGATGATATGGCAGAATCTAGAATAGTGTATAAAGTTCTAAATTTGCTGTGAATTACTTCCGGTTGGTATTCCAACCCCGAACGGTACACTACTGTTTGTTTGGTGGCTTTCGAAAGCATCCCAGAGGTTGCTGCTGTTTATTTTCCGCTCGGACCACGCACAGCGTCAAACCGCAGCAGGCTGGTAACACCCACCAGTTGCAGTGTGTGTGGAGGTTGGGTCCGTCAAGGGGTCGCACGTTTCATGCACCATGCTGCCCGGTGTAAACGAAGTGTGACGGATCACTCCGTCATCGTCGGCATCATCGCCATCATCAAATTAGCTTTCGCTCGCCATGAGGCCATATCACTAAAAATAGAACACGCGAGTTAATTGAGTGGCCCAACAAAGTAGCTTTTGGTGTCGCATAGTAACCGTCTCGCGCTGTTTCCATTCCTGCGGTGTGCCAATATTGAAGGCCGTTTAGGGAATCGATTTTCAAGGCTGGCGGTGGGCGGGTCGGTCGCGTGGTCGGTTACTTTGCAAAGAGCAGGGCCGTATTAACGGGAGGGGGCTAGGAGAAATTTCGCAATGAACGCTTCAAAAATTCTTGTCGGATATCCTCTTTAAAAAATCAGGCTGATTGATTCACGAAGATTTCTCCAATAATTTGAGTGATAACAAAAAAAAAACCTTCAATTGAGAGATAACAAAAAAAAAACCTTCAATTACGTCAATAGTTCTTCTAAGCAATTTTTCGAAGATGTCGCCAGGAAGCTAGCGAAATCTGTTCTTAACATTCCAAGATCTTATTGTTGTCGCTAGTTATGTTTTCTAGTTTGCAGTGAAAACAAAAATCAAATATTGAGAGGTATTCTCCTATTAACAGAATGGCACTACAAGTATTTTATCAGTGATTGCGAAGATAAAATAGTACTTTTAATTTTTTTTTGAATTTTGAAAATTTTATCATGAAACGACAGTTGTTTGTAATGGCCTCACGGATTCCCTGACAAGTCGTCACGCCCCCCCTAAGGGTTCGCGGACCACCGATTGGGAAACTCTGTTCTAACGTACCCTTGAGCCCCCACATTTGTAAATCCGGCTCTGGCGAGCAGTATCGCCATATAATTCCCATTAACAACGATTATGCTCGGTTGTAATCAATTTCAATGGTAATGAGCGGGTGCTCACTTGAAGTGACTGGCGAATGGATTTTCCGTGAAAATGAAAAATACCTCCATTCGGGCAGAGTGTGCACAAGAGGCGAGGATGAAATATATTTGTTTACCTTGAACCGAGTGAGTGGTTGAACGGCCAGCCCGAAGCTACCGATCCGGATTCTCCCGAAGAAGAAAATGCTTTATCATTCTCCGGTCCTTCCTGGTTCTGTTCTCGTTGGAAAGATAAAACCGGGCCATTTTGTACCGCACCCACCACCCGCCACTCAGCGCCTGCTATGCTCTCGCTCGTGCCTTTGTCGTTATCGGTGCTGGTCATGGTCGTGGCAGGCGGCGATCAAAGTCGGCTCTTTATGCTTCCTTGCACTCTTGGGCTTTGTTGGGTTCCAAAGTAGGAAAAAAAAAAGAAAAGGAGTAGGGTTCAGACGGAAAGGTGTGTATTGATTTATGTGCAAATGCGCATCCATTTAATCCCGTTCATAAATTGTTCTGGTGGACGGTGGAAACCCGGATAGGTTTGGTGGTGGGTTGACAAAAGCAACTAGGATGAACAAGGAGGCAGAGTGTTTCAAGTCTTGAACCATTTTTTACCCACTGACTTATTATCTTGTTGGGCATAGAAGCACCGGCTCGACAACAGTGGGATGGATAATGAAAAAAGTGAAAGCATACTAACTAATGACTGTTTGTGGAGGATTCCGACTTGGAGAAAAATTTGTTTGAAAAATGAACAATTAGTCATGGCCTAATAGATCATCTGGACAGGATATGCTCCCTTCGTTATAGCCGTTAACATCACTACGAACTTCCATCATATATGCAAATATCTGTCTTGTAATGTTTAGACGAAACTCTGTCGAATCTCTGAACGAGATTCTATCGAATCTCTTGACGAGATTTTGGTGAACCTATGAACGAGATTCTGTCAATTGAATTAATTCTCTAGACGAGATTCTGTCGAGTCTCTAGACGAGATTTGGCGAATCTTCGGATGAGATTCTGTCGAATCTCCAGACGAGATTCTGTCGAATCTCTAGACGAGATTCTGCCGAATCTCTAGACGAGATTCTGCCGAATCTCTAGACGAGATTCTTCCGAATCTCAGGACGAGATTCTTCCGAATCTTGGGACGAATTTTTTCCGAATCTCGGGACGAGATTCTTTCGAATCTTGGAACGAGATTCTTCCGAATCTCTAGACGAGATTCTTCCGAATCTCTAGACGAGATTCTTCCGAATCTCTAGACGAGATGCTTCAGAATCTCTAGACGAGATTCTTCCCAATCTCTAGATGAGATTCTTCCGAATCTCTGGACGAGATTCTTCCAAATCTCTGGACGACCCAAGTAACAATGAAAGAATGAAACAGCAAGAGTATTTGCTGAATATTGGCTGATCAATGGTGTACAAGGCTGAACACCGTGACAGCTGAACAATAATTTGAAGAAAAGCTTATTAAACACCCTTATTCAGCAGTATACTCAAAGCTGAATATTGAGTTGAACAAACTATTTTTCATCTACAGTTTTAACTTTTGTTCAGCCAACCTGAATGATATTGATTAAAGGTTATTTATAACTTTAATCAAATCAACAGCCATTGTCGAAAAATTGTTCACCTGTATGTTGATAAAAATATACATACCAAAATATATACCTACATTGGGTCAAACACTAAATTAATTATTATAAAACTGTTTCATCGAACAACAAAATTTTCACATCCCGAAGCAGACATGCTGTAAACGCACACGGGCCTTTCAGTTGTCCAAAAAAATCCTGAATCCAGCATCGATGACTTTGTGTAACAACAAGATAGAACACTACACTCGATGACGCAGATTTTTTCGTAACATTTTAATTAACTGTACGAAATCGAAATCATTACCAACTTGCGTTGACAACAATTGAATAGCAGAAATTAAAAATTACCGAGGATTCTATTTTGAAACAAAAATCACAACACACTTTTACAGCTAACTCAAGTGTTTTTGCATAGCGCTGTTATCACTTCTTCAGCCTCAATGCAGCCTTTAAATAGCCCTTATTCAGACAAAACAATATGTTAGTCCCTTGCTGTTGATGATGTTCACACAGTCTCATGTGGAGCAGATGTCAAGGTAAGTGGTTATAAATCAGCGAATCCCAGTTCAAATCTCAATGGTACATATTTACTAATCTTCATCTTTAAATTCCAGCACTTTTCTACACTATGTGTTTGAAATTGTTAGTTGCGTTGATAAAACCCAAAACTATAAACCTGTAAATATTGTAAATTGTGTTGGTTAATTGTTGAATAATGGATGAATAAGCGATCGTTAAGCTTTCGAAGGTTGCCATCTGTTCTAAAAATAGAATTATGGTTATTGAAAGAGGCCTGATTAAGCGCATGCTAGACCTTTATTCAGCCTCCTATATAGCTTCAATTAAGCTAAAGGCTGAATGAAATCGCCAGAATTAAATGTTTAACAGCTGAACAACAGTGAATGCAGGCTATGAACAGCTTTTGTTCAAACAAAGGCTGAATTGAATAAGCTATAAAAGCGTTTGAGCAGCTTCAAATTGTTACCTGGGGAGATTCTTCCGAATCTCTGGACGAGATTCTTCCGAATCTCTAGACGATATTTTTCCGAATCTCTAGACGAGATTCTTCCGAATCTTTAGACGAGATTTTTCTAAATCTCTAGACGAGATTCTTTCGAATCTCTAGACGAGATTCTTCCGAATCTCTAGACGAGATTCTTCCGAATCTCTAGACGAGATTCTTCCGAATCTCTAAACGAGATTCTTCCGAATCTCTAGACGAGATTCTTTCGAATCTCTAGACGAGATTCTTCTGAATCTCTAGACGAAATTCTTCCGAATCTCTAGACGAGATTCTTTCAATTCTTTAGATAAGACTCTTCGAATCTCTAGACGAGATTCTTTCGAATTCCTAGACGAGATTCTTTCGAATTTATAGACGAGATTCTCTCAAATCTCTAAACGAGATTCTCTCGAATCTCTAGAAGAAATTCTTTCGAATCTCTAGAAGAATTTCTTTAGAATCTCTAGAAGCAATTCTTTCGAATCTATAGACAAAAATTCTTTCGAATCTCTAGACGAGATTCTTTCAAATCTCTAGACGAGGATCTTTCAAATCTTTAAACGAGATTCTCTCAAATCTCTAGACGAGATTTTTTCGAAGAGATATTTTTCTAGACGAGATTCTTTCGAAACTCTAGAAGAAATTCTTTCGAAACTCTAGACGAGATTTTTTCAAATCTCTAGACGAGGATCTTTCGAATCTTTAAACGAGATTCTCTTAAATCTCTAGAAGAGATTCTTTCGAATCTCTGGAAGTAATTCTTCCGAATCTCTAGACGACATTCTTCCGAATCTCTAGACGATATATTTCCGAAGTTTGAGACGAGATTCTGTCGAAACTCTAGGCGAAATTTTGTCGTGTCTCAAGACGAGATTCGGCAAATCTTCGGATGAGATTCTGTCGAATTTCCAGACGAGATTCTTTCGAATCTCTAGACAATATTTTGTCGAAATTCTAGACGAGCTTCTGTCCAATCTCTAGACGAGATTCTATCGAATCTCTAGACGAGATTCTGTCAATTCTCTAGACAAGATTCTGCTAATTTTCTAGACGAGATTCTGTTGAATTTCTGGACGATATTCTGTCGAAACTCTAGGCGAGATTTTTTTGAGTCTCTAGACGAGATTTGGCGAATCTTCGGATGAGATTCTGTCGAATTTTTGGACGAGATTTTGTTGAATCTCTGGACGAGATTCTTTCAAATCTCCAGACGAGATTCTTTCGAATCTTTTGACGAGATTTTCTCAAATCTCTAGACGAGATTTTCTCGAATCTCTAGAATAAATTCTTTCGAATCTCTAGACGAGATTCTTTCGAATTTCGGGACGAGATTCTTCCGAATCTCGGGACGAGATTCTTCCAAATCTCTAGACGAAATATTTCCGAATCTCTAGATGAGGTTCTGTCGAAACTCTAGGCGAGATTTTTTTGAGTCTCTAGACGAGATTTGGCGAATCTTCGGATGAGATTCTGTCGAATTTCTGGACGAGATTCTTTCAAATCTCTAGACGAGATTCTTTCGAATCTCTAGACGATATTCTCTCAAATCTCTAGACGAGATTTTCTCGAATCTCTAGAAGAAATTCTTTCGAATCTATAGACGAGATTCTTCCGAATCTCGGGACGAGATTCTTCCGAATCTCGGGACGAGATTCTTCCGAATCTCGGGACGAGATTCTTCCGAATCTAGGGACGAGATTCTTCCGAATCTCGGGACGAGATTCTTCCGAATCTCGGAACGAGATTCTTCCGAATCTCGGAACGAGATTCTTCCGAATCTCGGAACGAGATTCTTCCGAATCTCGGGATAAGATTCTTCCGAAGCTCTGGACGAGATTCTTCTGAATCTCTGGACGATATTTTTCCGAATCTCTAGATGAGATTCTTCCGAATCTTTAGACGAGATTCTTCCGAATCTCTAGACAAGATTCTTCCGAATCTCTAGACGAGATTCTTCCGAATCTCTAGACGAGATTCTTCCGAATCTCTAGACGAGATTCTTCCGAATCTCTAGACGAGATTCTTCCGAATCTCTAGACAAGATTCTTCCGAATCTCTAGACGAGATTCTTCCGAATCTCTAGACGAGATTCTTCCGAATCTCTAGACGAGATTCTTCCGAATCTCTAGACGAGATTCTTCCGAATCTCTAGACGAGATTCTTCCGAATCTCTAGACGAGATTCTTCCGAATCTCTAGACGAGATTCTTCCGAATCTCTAGACGAGATTCTTCCGAATCTCTAGACGAGATTCTTCCGAATCTCTAGACGAGATTCTTCCGAATCTCTAGACAGATTCTTCCGAATCTCTAGACGAGATTCTTCCGAATCTCTAGACGAGATTCTTCCGAATCTCTAGACGAGATTCTTCCGAATCTCTAGACGAGATTCTTCCGAATCTCTAGACGAGATTCTTCCGAATCTCTAGACGAGATTCTTCCGAATCTCTAGACGAGATTCTTCCGAATCTCTAGACGAGATTCTTCCGAATCTCTAGACGAGATTCTTCCGAATCTCTAGACGAGATTCTTCCGAATCTCTAGACGAGATTCTTCCGAATCTCTAGACGAGATTCTTCCGAATCTCTAGACGAGATTCTTCCGAATCTCTAGACGAGATTCTTCCGAATCTCTAGACGAGATTCTTCCGAATCTCTAGACGAGATTCTTCCGAATCTCTAGACGAGATTCTTCCGAATCTCTAGACGAGATTCTTCCGAATCTCTAGACGAGATTCTTCCGAATCTCTAGACGAGATTCTTCCGAATCTCTAGACGAGATTCTTCCGAATCTCTAGACGAGATTCTTCCGAATCTCTAGACGAGATTCTTCCGAATCTCTAGACGAGATTCTTCCGAATCTCTAGACGAGATTCTTCCGAATCTCTAGACGAGATTCTTCCGAATCTCTAGACGAGATTCTTCCGAATCTCTAGACGAGATTCTTCCGAATCTCTAGACGAGATTCTTCCGAATCTCTAGACGAGATTCTTCCGAATCTCTAGACGAGATTCTTCCGAATCTCTAGACGAGATTCTTCCGAATCTCTAGACGAGATTCTTCCGAATCTCTAGACGAGATTCTTCCGAATCTCTAGACGAGATTCTTCCGAATCTCTAGACGAGATTCTTCCGAATCTCTAGACGAGATTCTTCCGAATCTCTAGACGAGATTCTTCCAAATCTCTAGACGAGATTCTTCCGAATCTCTAGACGAGATTCTTCCGAATCTCTAGACGAGATTCTTCCGAATCTCTAGACGAGATTCTTCAAAATCTCAGGACGAGATTCTTTCGAATCTCTAGACGAGATTCTTTCGAATCTCTAGACGAGATTCTTTCGAATCTCTAGACGAGATTCTTTCGAATCTCTAGACGAGATTCTTTCAAATCTCTAGACGAGATTCTTTCGAATCTCTAGACGAGATTCTTTCGAATCTCTAAACAATATTTTGTCGAGTCTCTAGACAAGCTTCTGTCAAATCTTTAGACGAGATTCTATTGAATCTCTAGACGAGATTCTGTCAATTCTCTAAACAAGATTCTGTCGAATTAAAGACGATATCCTGTCGAATTCTAGGCGAGATTTTTTCGAGTCTCTAGACGAGATTTGGCGAATCTTCGGATGAGATTCTTTCAAATCTCTAAACGAGATTCATTCGAATCTTTGAAGGAGATTCTTTCGAATTTCGAGACGAGATTCTTTTGTATCACTAGACGAGATTATTTCGAATCTCTAGAGGAGATTCTTTAGAATCTCTAGATGAGATTCTTTCGAATCTCTAGACGAGATTCTTTCGAATCTCTAGACGAGATTCTTTCGAATCTCTAGACGAGATTCTGTCGAATCTGTAGACGAGATTCTTTCGAATCTCTAGACGAGATTCTTCCAAAACTTTGGACAAGATTCTTTCGAATCTCTAGACGAGATTCTTTCGAATCTCTAGACGAGATTCTTTCGAATCCCTAGACGAGATTCTTTCAAATCTCTAGACGAGATTCTTTCGAATCTCTACACGAGATTCTTTCGAATCTCTAGACGAGATTCTTTCGAATCTCTAGACGAGATTCTGTCGAATCTGTAGACGAGATTCTTTCGAATCTCTAGACGGGACTCTTTCGAATCTCTAGACGAGATTCCTTCGAATCTCTAGACGAGATTCTTTCGAATCTCTAGAGGAGATTCTTTAGAATCTCTAGATGAGAATGTTTAGAATCTCTAGACGAGATTCTTTCGGATCCCTAGACTAGATTCTTTCGGATCCCTAGACAAGATTATTTCGAATCTCTAGACAAGATTATTTCGAATCTCTAGACGAGATTCTTTCGAATCTCTAGACGAGATTCTTTCGAATCTCTAGACGAGATTCTTTCGAATCTCTAGACGAGATTCTTTCGAATCTCTAGACGAGATTCTGTCGAATCTGTAGACGAGATTCTTTCGAATCTCTAGACGAGATTCTTCCAAAACTTTGGACAAGATTCTTTCGAATCTCTAGACGAGATTCTTTCGAATCTCTAGACGAGATTCTTTCGAATCCCTAGACGAGATTCTTTCAAATCTCTAGACGAGATTCTTTCGAATCTCTACACGAGATTCTTTCGAATCTCTAGACGAGATTCTTTCGAATCTCTAGACGAGATTCTTTCGAATCTCTAGACGAGATTCTTTCGAATCTCTAGACGAGATTCTGTCGAATCTCTAGACGAGATTCTTTCGAATCTCTAGACGAGATTCTTCCAAAACTTTGGACAAGATTCTTTCGAATCTCTAGACGAGATTCTTTCGAATCTCTAGACGAGATTCTTTCGAATCCCTAGACGAGATTCTTTCAAATCTCTAGAGGAGATTCTTTCGAATCTCTACACGAGATTCTTTCGAATCTCTAGACGAGATTCTTTCAAATCTCTAGACGAGATTCTTTCGAATCTCTAGACGAGATTCTTTCGAATCTCTAGACGAGATTCTTTCGAATCTCTAGACGAGATTCTTTCGAATCTCTAGACGAGATTCTGTCGAATCTGTAGACGAGATTCTTTCGAATCTCTAGACGAGATTCTTCCAAAACTTTGGACAAGATTCTTTCGAATCTCTAGACGAGATTCTTTCGAATCTCTAGACGAGATTCTTTCGAATCCCTAGACGAGATTCTTTCAAATCTCTAGACGAGATTCTTTCGAATCTCTACACGAGATTCTTTCGAATCTCTAGACGAGATTCTTTCGAATCTCTAGACGAGATTCTTTCGAATCTCTAGACGAGATTCTTTCGAATCTCTAGACGAGATTCTTTCGAATCTCTAGACGAGATTCTTTCGAATCTCTAGACGAGATTCTTTCGAATCTCTAGACGAGATTCTGTCGAATCTGTAGACGAGATTCTTTCGAATCTCTAGACGAGATTCTTCCAAAACTTTGGACAAGATTCTTTCGAATCTCTAGACGAGATTCTTTCGAATCTCTAGACGAGATTCTTTCGAATCCCTAGACGAGATTCTTTCAAATCTCTAGACGAGATTCTTTCGAATCTCTACACGAGATTCTTTCGAATCTCTAGACGAGATTCTTTCAAATCTCTAGACGAGATTCTTTCGAATCTCTAGACGAGATTCTTTCGAATCTCTAGACGAGATTCTTTCGAATCTCTAGACTAGATTCTCTCGAATCTCTAGACGAGATTCTTTCAAATCTCTAGACGAGATTCTTTCGAATCTCTAGACGAGATTCTTTCGAATCTCTAGACGAGATTCTTTCGAATCTCTAGACGAGATTCTGTCGAATCTGTAGACGAGATTCTTTCGAATCTCTAGACGAGATTCTTTCGAATCTCTAGACGAGATTCTTTCGAATCTCTAGACTAGATTCTCTCGAATCTCTAGACGAGATTCTTTCAAATCTCTAGACGAGATTCTTTCGAATCTCTAGACGAGATTCTTTCGAATCTCTAGACGAGATTCTTTCGAATCTCTAGACGAGATTCTGTCGAATCTGTAGACGAGATTCTTTCGAATCTCTAGACGAGATTCTTTCGAATCTCTAGACGAGATTCTTTCGAATCTCTAGACGAGATTCTTTCGAATCTCTAGACGAGATTCTTTCGAATCTCTAGACAAGATTCTTTCGAATCTCTAGACGAGATTCTTCCAAATCTCTGGACGAGATTCTTCCAAAACTTTGGACAAGATTCTTTCGAATCTCTAGGCGAGATTCTTTCGAATCTCTAGACGAGATTCTTTCGAATCTCTAGACGAGATTCTTTCGAATCTCTAGACGAGATTCTTCCAAATCTCTGGACGAGATTCTTCCAAAACTTTGGACAAGATTCTTTCGAATCTCTAGGCGAGATTCTTTCGAATCTCTAGACGAGATTCTTTCGAATCTCTAGACGAGATTCTTTCAAATCTCAAGACGAGATTCTTTCGAATCTCTAGACGAGATACTTTCGAATCTCTTGACGAGATTCTTTCGAATTTCTAGACGAGATTCTTTCGAATCTCTAAACAACATTTTGTCGAGTCACTAGACAAGCTTCTGTCAAATCTTTAGACGAGATTCTATTGAATCTCTAGACGAGATTCTGTCAATTCTCTAAACAAGATTCTGTCGAATTAAAGACGATATCCTGTCGAATTCTAGCCCAAATTTTTTCGAGTCTTTAGACGAGATTTGGCGAATCTTCGGATGAGATTCTTTCAAATCTCTAAACGAGATTCATTCGAATCTTTGAAGGAGATTCTTTCGAATCTCTAGACGAGATTCTTTCGAATCTCTAGACGAGATTCTTTCGAATCTCTAGACGAGATTCTTTCGAATCTCTAGACTATATTCTTTCGAATCTCTAGACGAGATTCTTTCGAATCTCTAGACGAGATTCTTTCGAATCTCTAGACGAGATTCTTTCGAATCTCTAGACGAGATTCTTTCGAATCTCTAGACGAGATTCTTTCGAATCTCTAGACGAGATTCTTTCGAATCTCTAGACGAGATTCTTTCGAATCTCTAGACGAGATTCTTTCGAATCTCTAGACGAGATTCTTTCGAATCTCTAGACGAGATTCTTTCGAATCTCTAGACGAGATTCTTTCGAATCTCTAGACGAGATTCTTTCGAATCTCTAGACGAGATTCTTTCGAATCTCTAGACGAGATTCTTTCGAATCTCTAGACGAGATTCTTTCGAATCTCTAGACGAGATTCTTTCGAATCTCTAGACGAGATTCTTTCGAATCTCTAGACGAGATTCTGTCGAATCTCTAGACGAGATTCTGTCGAATTTCTAGACGAGATTAAATCGAATTTCTAGATGAGATTCTGTCAAATCTCTAGACGAGATTCTGTTGAATCTCGAGACGAGATTCTGTCGAATCTCTGAACAAGATTCTGTCGAATCTTTCAACGAGATTCTTTCGAATCTCTAAACGAGATTCTATCGAAGCCCTAAACATAGATTCTGTCGAATCTCTAATCGGGATTCTGTCGAATCTCTAATCGAGTTTCTGTCGAATCTCTAGACGAGATTCTGTCGAATCTCTAGACGAGATTCTGCCGAATCTATAGACGAGATACTGTCGATTCTCTAGACGAGATTCTGTCGAATCTCTAGACGAGATTCTGTCGAATCTCTGGCCGAGATTCTGTCGAATCTCTGGCCGAGATTCTGTCGAATCTCTGGCCGAGATTCTGTCGAATCTCTAGACGAGATTCTGTCGAGTCTCTAGACGAGATTCTGTCGAATCTCTTGTTGAGACTCTGTCGAATCTCTAAACCAGATTCTAGACGAGATTCTGTCGAATTTCTAGACGAGATTAAATCGAATTTCTAGACGAGATTCTGTCAAATCTCTTGACGAGATTCTGTCGAATCTCGAGACGAGATTCTGTCGAATCTCTGAACAAGATTCTGTCGAATCTTTCAACGAGATTCTTTCGAATCTCTAAACGAGATTCTTTCGAAGCCCTAAACATAGATTCTGTCGAATCTCTAATCGGGATTCTGTCGAATCTCTAATCGGGATTCTGTCAAATCTCTAGACGAGATTCTGTTGAATCTCGAGACGAGATTCTGTCGAATCTCTGAACAAGATTCTGTCGAATCTTTCAACGAGATTCTTTCGAATCTCTAAACGAGATTCTATCGAAGCCCTAAACATAGATTCTGTCGAATCTCTAATCGGGATTCTGTCGAATCTCTAATCGAGTTTCTGTCGAATCTCTAGACGAGATTCTGTCGAATCTCTAGACGAGATTCTGCCGAATCTATAGACGAGATACTGTCGATTCTCTAGACGAGATTCTGTCGAATCTCTAGACGAGATTCTGTCGAATCTCTGGCCGAGATTCTGTCGAATCTCTGGCCGAGATTCTGTCGAATCTCTGGCCGAGATTCTGTCGAATCTCTAGACGAGATTCTGTCGAGTCTCTAGACGAGATTCTGTCGGATCTCTTGTTGAGACTCTGTCGAATCTCTAAACCAGATTCTGTCGAATCTCTAGACGAGATTCTGTCGAATCTCTAGACGAGATTCTGTCGAATTTCTAGACGAGATTAAATCGAATTTCTAGACGAGATTCTGTCAAATCTCTAGACGAGATTCTGTCGAATCTCGAGACGAGATTCTGTCGAATCTCTGAACAAGATTCTGTCGAATCTTTCAACGAGATTCTTTCGAATCTCTAAACGAGATTCTTTCGAAGCCCTAAACATAGATTCTGTCGAATCTCTAATCGGGATTCTGTCGAATCTCTAGACGAGATTCTGTCGAATCTCTAGACGAGATTCTGCCGAATCTATAGACGAGATACTGTCGATTCTCTAGACGAGATTCTGTCGAATTTCTAGACGAGATTCTGTCGAATCTCTAGTTGAGGCTCTGTCGAATCTCTAGTTGAGACTCTGTCGAATCTCTAGATGAGATTGTGTCGAATCTCTAGACAAGATTCTGTCGAATCTCTAGACGAGATTCTGTCGAATTTCTAGACGAGATTCTGTCGAATCTCTAGACGAGATTCTGTCGAATTTCTAGACGAGATACTGTCGATTCTCTAGACGAGATTCTGTCGAATTTCTAGACGAGATTCTGTCGAATCTCTAGTTGAGGCTCTGTCGAATCTCTAGTTGAGACTCTGTCGAATCTCTAGACGAGATTCTGTCAAATCTCTAGATGAGATTGTGTCGAATCTCTAGACAAGATTCTGTCGAATCTCTAGACGAGATTCTGTCGAATCTCTAGACGAGATTCTGTCGAATCTCTAGACGAGATTCTGTCGAATCTCTAGACGAGATTCTGTCGAATCTCTAGACGAGATTCTGTCGAATCTCTAGACGAGATTCTGTCGAATCTCTAGACGAGATTCTGTCGAATCTCTGAACGAGATTCTGTCGAATCTCTAGACGAGATTCTGTCGAATCTCTAGACGAGATTCTATCGAATATCTAGACGAGATTCTGTCGAATCTTTTGACAAGATTCTGTCGGATCTCTAGACGAGATTCTGTCGAATCTCGAGACGAGATTCTGTCGAATCTCTGAACAAGATTCTGTCGAATATTTCAACGAGATTCTTTCGAATCTCTAAACGAGATTCTATCGAAGCCCTAAACATAGATTCTGTCGAATCTCTAATCGGGATTCTGTCGAATCTCTAATCGGGATTCTGTCGAATTTCTAGACGAGATTCTGTCGAATCTCTAGACGAGATTCTGCCGAATCTCTAGACGAGATACTGTCGATTCTCTAGACGAGATTCTGTCGAATCTCTAGTTGAGGCTCTGTCGAATCTCTAGTTGAGACTCTGTCGAATCTCTAGACGAGATTCTGTCAAATCTCTAGATGAGATTGTGTCGAATCTCTAGACAAGATTCTGTCGAATCTCTAGACGAGATTCTGTCGAATCTCTAGACGAGATTCTGTCGAATCTTTAGACAAGATTCTGTCGAATCCCTAGACGAGATTCTGTCGAATCTCTAGACGAGATTCTGTCGAATCTCTAGACGAGATTCTGTCGAATCCTCAGACGAGATTCTGTCGAATCTCTAGACGAGATTCTGTCGAATCTCTAGACGAGATTCTGTCGAATCTCTAGACGAGATTCTGTCGAATCTCTAGTTGAGACTCTGTCGAATCTCTAGACGAGATTCTGTCAAATCTCTAGATGAGATTGTGTCGAATCTCTAGACAAGATTCTGTCGAATCTCTAGACGAGATTCTGTCGAATCTCTAGACGAGATTCTGTCGAATCTTTAGACGAGATTCTGTCGAATCTCTAGACGAGATTCTGTCGAATCTCTAGACGAGATTCTGTCGAATCTTTAGACGAGATTCTGTCGAATCTCTAGACGAGATTCTGTCGAATCTCTAGACGAGATTCTGTCGAATCTCTAGACGAGATTCTGTCGAATCTCTAGACGAGATTCTGTCGAATCTCTAGACGAGATTCTTTCGAATCTCTAGACGAGATTCTTTCGAATCTCTAGACGAGATTCTTTCGAATCTCTAGACGAGATTCTTTCGAATCTCTAGACGAGATTCTTTCGAATCTCTAGACGAGATTCTTTCGAATCTCTAGACGAGATTCTGTCGAATCTCTAGACGAGATTCTGTCGAATTTCTAGACGAGATTAAATCGAATTTCTAGATGAGATTCTGTCAAATCTCTAGACGAGATTCTGTTGAATCTCGAGACGAGATTCTGTCGAATCTCTGAACAAGATTCTGTCGAATCTTTCAACGAGATTCTTTCGAATCTCTAAACGAGATTCTATCGAAGCCCTAAACATAGATTCTGTCGAATCTCTAATCGGGATTCTGTCGAATCTCTAATCGAGTTTCTGTCGAATCTCTAGACGAGATTCTGTCGAATCTCTAGACGAGATTCTGTCGAATCTCTAGACGAGATTCTGTCGAATCTTTAGTTGAGGCTCTGTCGAATCTCTAGTTGAGACTCTGTCGAATCTCTAGACGAGATTCTGTCAAATCTCTAGATGAGATTGTGTCGAATCTCTAGACAAGATTCTGTCGAATCTCTAGACGAGATTCTGTCGAATCTCTAGACGAGATTCTGTCGAATCTTTAGACAAGATTCTGTCGAATCCCTAGACGAGATTCTGTCGAATCTCTAGACGAGATTCTGTCGAATCTCTAGACGAGATTCTGTCGAATCCTCAGACGAGATTCTGTCGAATCTCTAGACGAGATTCTGTCGAATCTCTAGACGAGATTCTGTCGAATCTCTAGACGAGATTCTGTCGAATCTCTAGTTGAGACTCTGTCGAATCTCTAGACGAGATTCTGTCAAATCTCTAGATGAGATTGTGTCGAATCTCTAGACAAGATTCTGTCGAATCTCTAGACGAGATTCTGTCGAATCTCTAGACGAGATTCTGTCGAATCTTTAGACGAGATTCTGTCGAATCTCTAGACGAGATTCTGTCGAATCTCTAGACGAGATTCTGTCGAATCTTTAGACGAGATTCTGTCGAATCTCTAGACGAGATTCTGTCGAATCTCTAGACGAGATTCTGTCGAATCTCTAGACGAGATTCTGTCGAATCTCTAGACGAGATTCTGTCGAATCTCTAGACGAGATTCTGTCGAATCTTCAGACGAGATTCTGTCGAATCTCTAGACTAGATTCTGTCGAATCTCTAGACGAGATTCTGTCGAATCTCTAGACGAGATTCTGTCGAATCTCTTGTTGAGACTCTGTCGAATCTCTAAACCAGATTCTGTCGAATCTCTAGACGAGATTCTGTCGAATCTCTAGACGAGATTCTGTCGAATTTCTAGACGAGATTAAATCGAATTTCTAGATGAGATTCTGTCAAATCTCTAGACGAGATTCTGTTGAATCTCGAGACGAGATTCTGTCGAATCTCTGAACAAGATTCTGTCGAATCTTTCAACGAGATTCTTTCGAATCTCTAAACGAGATTCTTTCGAAGCCCTAAACATAGATTCTGTCGAATCTCTAATCGGGATTCTGTCGAATCTCTAATCGGGATTCTGTCGAATCTCTAGACGAGATTCTGTCGAATCTCTAGACGAGATTCTGCCGAATCTATAGACGAGATACTGTCGATTCTCTAGACGAGATTCTGTCGAATTTCTAGACGAGATTCTGTCGAATCTCTAGTTGAGGCTCTGTCGAATCTCTAGTTGAGACTCTGTCGAATCTCTAGACGAGATTCTGTCAAATCTCTAGATGAGGTTGTGTCGAATCTCTAGACAAGATTCTGTCGAATCTCTAGACGAGATTCTGTCGAATTTCTAGACGAGATTCTGTCGAATCTCTATACGAGATTCTGTCGAATCTCTAGACGAGATTCTGTCGAATCTCTGAACGAGATTCTGTCGAATCTCTAGACGAGATTCTGTCGAATCTCTAGACGAGATTCTGTCGAATTTCTAGACGAGATTCTGTCGAATCTCTAGTTGAGGCTCTGTCGAATCTCTAGTTGAGACTCTGTCGAATTTCTAGACGAGATTCTGTCGAATCTCTAGTTGAGGCTCTGTCGAATCTCTAGTTGAGACTCTGTCGAATCTCTAGACGAGATTCTGTCAAATCTCTAGATGAGATTGTGTCGAATCTCTAGACAAGATTCTGTCGAATCTCTTGACGAGATTCTGTCGAATCTCTAGACGAGATTCTGTCGAATCTTTAGACGAGATTCTGTCGAATCCCTAGACGAGATTCTGTCGAATCTCTAGACGAGATTCTGTCGAATCTCTAGACGAGATTCTGTCGAATCTCTAGTTGAGACTCTGTCGAATCTCTAGACGAGATTCTGTCGAATCTCTAGTTGAGACTCTGTCGAATCTCTAGACGAGATTCTGTCGAATCTCTAGACGAGATTCTGTCGAATTTCTAGACGAGATACTGTCGATTCTCTAGACGAGATTCTGTCGAATTTCTAGACGAGATTCTGTCGAATCTCTAGTTGAGGCTCTGTCGAATCTCTAGTTGAGACTCTGTCGAATCTCTAGACGAGATTCTGTCAAATCTCTAGATGAGGTTGTGTCGAATCTCTAGACAAGATTCTGTCGAATCTCTAGACGAGATTCTGTCGAATCTCTAGACGAGATTCTGTCGAATCTCTAGACGAGATTCTGTCGAATCTCTAGACGAGATTCTGTCGAATCTCTAGACGAGATTCTGTCGAATCTCTGAACGAGATTCTGTCGAATCTCTAGACGAGATTCTGTCGAATCTCTAGACGAGATTCTGTCGAATCTCTAGACGAGATTCTATCGAATATCTAGACGAGATTCTGTCGAATCTTTTGACAAGATTCTGTCGGATCTCTAGACGAGATTCTGTCGAATCTCGAGACGAGATTCTGTCGAATCTCTGAACAAGATTCTGTCGAATATTTCAACGAGATTCTTTCGAATCTCTAAACGAGATTTTATCGAAGCCCTAAACATAGATTCTGTCGCGAATCTCTAATCGGGATTCTGTCGAATCTCTAATCGGGATTCTGTCGAATCTCTAGACGAGATTCTGTCGAATCTCTAGACGAGATTCTGCCGAAACTATAGACGAGATACTGTCGATTCTCTAGACGAGATTCTGTCGAATCTCTAGTTGAGGCTCTGTCGAATCTCTAGTTGAGACTCTGTCGAATCTCTAGACGAGATTCTGTCAAATCTCTAGATGAGATTGTGTCGAATCTCTAGACAAGATTCTGTCGAATCTCTTGACGAGATTCTGTCGAATCTCTAGACGAGATTCTGTCGAATCTTTAGACGAGATTCTGTCGAATCCCTAGACGAGATTCTGTCGAATCTCTAGACGAGATTCTGTCGAATCTCTAGACGAGATTCTGTCGAATCCTCAGACGAGATTCTGTCGAATCTCTAGACGAGATTCTGTCGAATCTCTAGACGAGATTCTGTCGAATCTCTAGACGAGATTCTGTCGAATCTCTAGACGAGATTCTGTCGAATCTCTAGTTGAGACTCTGTCGAATCTCTAGACGAGATTCTGTCAAATCTCTAGATGAGATTGTGTCGAATCTCTAGACAAGATTCTGTCGAATCTCTAGACGAGATTCTGTCGAATCTCTAGACGAGATTCTGTCGAATCTCTAGACGAGATTCTGTCGAATCTCTAGACGAGATTCTGTCGAATCTCTAGACGAGATTCTGTCGAATCTCTAGACGAGATTCTGTCGAATCTCTACACGAGATTCTGTCGAATCTCTAGACGAGATTCTGTCGAATCTCTAGACGAGATTCTGTCGAATCTCTAGACGAGATTCTGTCGAATCTCTAGACGAGATTCTGTCGAATCTCTAGACGAGATTCTGTCGAATCTCTAGACGAGATTCTGTCGAATCTCTAGACGAGATTCTGTCGAATCTCTAGACTAGATTCTGTCGAATCTCTAGACGAGATTCTGTCGAATCTCTAGACGAGATTCTGTCGAATCTCTTGTTGAGACTCTGTCGAATCTCTAAACCAGATTCTGTCGAATCTCTAGACGAGATTCTGTCGAATCTCTAGACGAGATTCTGTCGAATTTTCAGACGAGATTAAATCGAATTTCTAGATGAGATTCTGTCAAATCTCTAGACGAGATTCTGTTGAATCTCGAGACGAGATTCTGTCGAATCTCTGAACAAGATTCTGTCGAATCTTTCAACGAGATTCTTTCGAATCTCTAAACGAGATTCTATCGAAGCCCTAAACATAGATTCTGTCGAATCTCTAATCGGGATTCTGTCGAATCTCTAATCGAGTTTCTGTCGAATCTCTAGACGAGATTCTGTCGAATCTCTAGACGAGATTCTGCCGAATCTATAGACGAGATACTGTCGATTCTCTAGACGAGATTCTGTCGAATTTCTAGACGAGATTCTGTCGAATCTCTAGTTGAGGCTCTGTCGAATCTCTAGTTGAGACTCTGTCGAATCTCTAGACGAGATTCTGTCAAATCTCTAGATGAGATTGTGTCGAATCTCTAGACAAGATTCTGTCGAATCTCTAGACGAGATTCTGTCGAATCTCTAGACGAGATTCTGTCGAATCTCTAGACGAGATTCTGTCGAATCTCTAGACGAGATTCTGTCGAATCTCTAGACGAGATTCTGTCGAATCTCTAGACGAGATTCTGTCGAATCTCTAGACGAGATTCTGTCGAATCTCTAGACGAGATTCTGTCGAATCTCTGAACGAGATTCTGTCGAATCTCTAGACGAGATTCTGTCGAATCTCTAGACGAGATTCTATCGAATATCTAGACGAGATTCTGTCGAATCTTTTGACAAGATTCTGTCGGATCTCTAGACGAGATTCTGTCGAATCTCGAGACGAGATTCTGTCGAATCTCTGAACAAGATTCTGTCGAATCTTTCAACGAGATTCTTTCGAATCTCTAAACGAGATTCTATCGAAGCCCTAAACATAGATTCTGTCGAATCTCTAATCGGGATTCTGTCGAATCTCTAATCGGGATTCTGTCGAATCTCTAGACGAGATTCTGTCGAATCTCTAGACGAGATTCTGCCGAATCTATAGACGAGATACTGTCGATTCTCTAGACGAGATTCTGTCGAATCTCTAGTTGAGGCTCTGTCGAATCTCTAGACGAGATTCTGTCGAATCTCTAGACGAGATTCTGTCGAATCTCTTGTTGAGACTCTGTCGAATCTCGAAACCAGATTCTGTCGAATCTCTAGACGAGATTCTGTCGAATTTCTAGACGAGATTCTGTCGAATTTCTAGATGAGATTCTGTCAAATCTCTAGACGAGATTCTGTCGAATCTCGAGACGAGATTCTGTCGAATCTCTGAACAATATTCTGTCGAATCTTTCAACGAGATTATTTCGAATTTCTAGACGAGATTCTATCGAAGCCCTAAACATAGATTCTGTCGAATCTCTAATCGGGATTCTTTCGAATCTCTAGACGAGATTCTGTCAAATCTCTAGACAAGATTCTGTCGAATCTCTAGACGAGATGTTGTCGAATCTCTAGACGAGATTCTGTCGAATCTCTGAACAAGATTCTGTCGAATCTTTCAACGAGATTTTTTCGAATCTCTAGACGAGATTCTATCGAAGTCCTTAACATAGATTCTGTCGAATCTCTAGACGAGATTCTGTCAAATCTCTAGACAAGATTCTGTCGAGTCTCTAGAAGAGAGTCTCTGTCGAGTCTCTAGAAGAGAGTCTCTGTCGAATCTCTAGACGAGGTTCTGTCGAATCTTTAGACGAGATTCTGTCGAATCTCTAGACGAGATTCTGTCGAATCTCTAGACGAGATTCTGTCGAATCTCTAGACGAGATTCTGTCGAATCTCTAGACGAGATTCTGTCGAATCTCTAGTTGAGACTCTGTCGAATCTCTAGACGAGATTCTGTCAAATCTCTAGATGAGATTGTGTCGAATCTCTAGACAAGATTCTGTCGAATCTCTAGACGAGATTCTGTCGAATCTCTAGACGAGATTCTGTCGAATCTTTAGACGAGATTCTGTCGAATCTCTAGACGAGATTCTGTCGAATCTCTAGACGAGATTCTGTCGAATCTCTAGACGAGATTCTGTCGAATCTCTAGACGAGATTCTGTCGAATCTCTAGACGAGATTCTGTCGAATCCTCAGACGAGATTCTGTCGAATCTCTAGACGAGATTCTGTCGAATCTCTAGACGAGATTCTGTCGAATCTCTAGTTGAGACTCTGTCGAATCTCTAGACGAGATTCTGTCAAATCTCTAGATGAGATTGTGTCGAATCTCTAGACAAGATTCTGTCGAATCTCTAGACGAGATTCTGTCGAATCTCTAGACGAGATTCTGTCGAATCTTTAGACGAGATTCTGTCGAATCCCTAGACGAGATTCTGTCGAATCTCTAGACGAGATTCTGTCGAATCTCTAGACGAGATTCTGTCGAATCTCTAGACGAGATTCTGTCGAATCCTCAGACGAGATTCTGTCGAATCTCTAGACGAGATTCTGTCGAATCTCTAGACGAGATTCTGTCGAATCTCTAGACGAGATTCTGTCGAATCTCTAGACGAGATTCTGTCGAATCTCTAGACGAGATTCTGTCGAATCTCTAGTTGAGACTCTGTCGAATCTCTAGACGAGATTCTGTCAAATCTCTAGATGAGATTGTGTCGAATCTCTAGACAAGATTCTGTCGAATCTCTAGACGAGATTCTGTCGAATCTCTAGACGAGATTCTGTCGAATCTTTAGACGAGATTCTGTCGAATCCCTAGACGAGATTCTGTCGAATCTCTAGACGAGATTCTGTCGAATCTCTAGACGAGATTCTGTCGAATCTCTAGACGAGATTCTGTCGAATCCTCAGACGAGATTCTGTCGAATCTCTAGACGAGATTCTGTCGAATCTCTAGACGAGATTCTGTCGAATCTCTAGACGAGATTCTGTCGAATCTCTAGACGAGATTCTGTCGAATCTCTAGTTGAGACTCTGTCGAATCTCTAGACGAGATTCTGTCAAATCTCTAGACGAGATTCTGTCGAATCTCTAGACGAGATTCTGTCGAATCTTTAGACGAGATTCTGTCGAATCCCTAGACGAGATTCTGTCGAATCTCTAGACGAGATTCTGTCGAATCTTCAGACGAGATTCTGTCGAATCTCTAGACTAGATTCTGTCGAATCTCTAGACGAGATTCTGTCGAATCTCTAGACGAGATTCTGTCGAATCTCTTGTTGAGACTCTGTCGAATCTCGAAACCAGATTCTGTCGAATCTCTAGACGAGATTCTGTCGAATTTCTAGACGAGATTCTGTCGAATTTCTAGATGAGATTCTGTCAAATCTCTAGACGAGATTCTGTCGAATCTCGAGACGAGATTCTGTCGAATCTCTGAACAATATTCTGTCGAATCTTTCAACGAGATTATTTCGAATTTCTAGACGAGATTCTATCGAAGCCCTAAACATAGATTCTGTCGAATCTCTAATCGGGATTCTTTCGAATCTCTAGACGAGATTCTGTCAAATCTCTAGACAAGATTCTGTCGAATCTCTAGACGAGATGTTGTCGAATCTCTAGACGAGATTCTGTCGAATCTCTGAACAAGATTCTGTCGAATCTTTCAACGAGATTTTTTCGAATCTCTAGACGAGATTCTTTCGAAGTCCTTAACATAGATTCTGTCGAATCTCTAGACGAGATTCTGTCAAATCTCTAGACAAGATTCTGTCGAGTCTCTAGAAGAGAGTCTCTGTCGAGTCTCTAGAAGAGAGTCTCTGTCGAATCTCTAGACGAGGTTCTGTCGAATCTTTAGACGAGATTCTGTCGAATCTCTAGACGAGATTCTGTCGAATCTCTAGACGAGATTCTGTCGAATCTCTAGACGAGATTCTGTCGAATCTCTAGACGAGATTCTGTCGAGGCGAGATTCTGTCGAATCTTTAGACGAGATTCTGTCGAATCTCTAGACGAGATATCGTCGAATCTCTAGACGAGATTCTTTCGAATCTCGAGACGAGATTCTGTCGAATATTTAGACGAGATTCTGCCGAATCTCTAGACGAGATTCTGCCGAATCTCTAGACGAGATTCTGCCGAATCTCTTGTTGAGACTCTGTCGAATCTCTAAACCAGATTCTGTCGAATCTCTAGACGAGATTCTGTCAAATCTCTAGACAAGATTCTGTCGAATCTCTAGACGAGATGTTGTCGAATCTCTAGACGAGATTCTGTCGAATCTCTGAACAAGATTCTGTCGAATCTTCCAACGAGATTTTTTCGAATCTCTAGACGAGATTCTATCGAAGCCCTAAACATAGATTCTGTCGAATCTCTAATCAGGATTCTGTCGAATCTCTAGACGAGATTGTGTCAAATCTCTAGACAAGATTCTGTCGAGTCTCTAGAAGAGAGTCTCTGTCGAACCTCTAGACGAGATTCTGTCGAATTTCTAGACGAGATTCTTTAAAATTTCTAGACGAGGATCTGTAGAGTCTGTGGTCGAGATTCTGTCGACGAGATAATTCATATTTGTTTCAATGATTCATATACTTCACCCAGTGCAGTGGTTATGATCAACCCATAATAACTTTTGCAACGATCCACAAGCATATGGCCCTTGTCATCAACCCACGACGGATGATGTTTATCATGTTGATAGGAAAATTTACACAAGCACAATGCAAATCCGCCCGGGCAGTGCTCTATTTGCAGCTGCCTCCCGCATTCGACACAATGAACAATCAACAGTTGTTGTTCGTTGTTGAGTCAGTTCGTCCCACACCGGCAAAGTGGGGAAAATATTATCATGCCCTAGGAAAAGGGTAACTAGTTTGGTCAAAATCATCCAATAAAATTATTTGAAACAAGCAATGTTTGGGTTTGAATTAGCAATTAGAAATTATTTTGGAATTTTGCATTTAAGAATACATTTTTTGCGTGTTTCAAAGGCCTTCCCTCCCCCAAATGATGGGTGTCATATTTGAATGATCCCTTTTTAGTGCTCATCACAATTTTTCTTGGTATATAATTTTTGTAGTAGTTTTTGTTCTTAGGAATAACAATTGTTTTCATTTATTGCTTGTTTCCATATTTATTTATTTTTCTGTGAAAATATATATTCAATGCTCATTGTTCAAAATGTTTTTTGTTGCTATTGCTCATGTCTTATTGTTTTATTGACTACTTTTTATAGAATACAGAGAACCTCCCTTCTATAAATGCTTGTTAATTTAGCTGCCCCAGCAAAGGAATCCTTGACTAACACACGAACTCGAATGGCGTTGAAGCCACGGCATCGACCGGTCTAGAATTGCGAATTGTGTGTCGTCGTCAACGCCTGCTTTTCGCACACTTGCTTTCTGTGTGTGATTGGCGTTGGCGCCTTTCGCCAGCACCATCGATCGAAACGAGCATTCCATTAACGGGATTGAACCAAACTAGATACTGCTCGTGTAAATCTCCCAGGTGAGCGAATCAATCACTTCACCCTCCCACAAGTGCCGAGAAGGGGAGGGGGTGGTGCACTCGGGGTTTATTTTGCACGTGCAAGTACCCTAGGTCAATGGGGTTCATGCATTTCATGCAAACAGATGCTGCACCCACACGATGCGCTATGACGATGACGACGACTAGGATGGCAGCAACTATCTTCCACATCCCCGGCAACATGCAAGCAAAACCGAGCTTAAATCATAATGTTGATCGATGAAGATTAAGATAAATTGTTTATTGTTGGTCGAGCTAACGGTAGGCCATAAGCTTTCCCCTTTTGCAGCATATTACATACGTCGTTGGTAGAGATTTTCCACGGCTAGTTGCACCTTTTCCGGTAGCTATGGCCAGGAAAGCTCCGACATGACCACCACCCAATTAGTATTGGCCTTGGAACAAACCGGAGCTAATCACCCTGAACTTCCCTGCATGTGTGGTTTCACATTCGCAGTGAGCCATGATTTTTTGTTGGGTTTTTGTTATCTACGGCAAGGCATCCTTCGATGGCTACGCCTGCCTAGTTGACTTGACAGCGTGGGGGTTTGCGATGATGATGAAGACGACAATGATAATGATGGAAGGCACCAGGGCGAGAAGGGGTGATGAATATAAATTTGACACTGCGTTACACGTCTCGGCTGTGGTTTTTTTTTACGGGATCGGTTCTTCCAGTCCGTTATTATCGACATTGTTATGGGTTGACATTTGCTTCGCAAACGATGACACTGACGACGCAAACGGGGCTCGTCATATCGCATCATTATGGACGGATTGTGGCGGTATTTTTTGCTTGATTCATGGATCTTCGGGATGAAATTGGTTGTGAAAAATGGGGACACATTTTGTTATTGTTGGGACAGGCTGCACCACAGAGTAGACAGTATGTGCCTTAAGTCGGGATGAAATGGTGATTAAAATTAATGCATATGGATCGCTTACGTGTGGGTGGGTAAAGAAGCTGGATTTATGATAATTTATAAAAATAGCTTGTCTTTCTAAGAACGAAGATTAACAAAAGGCGATTACAAAGAACTAGTCGAAAAATCGATTAATTCTTGTTTAGATATTTGCTAGAAATTTAGCATAATCTCGTGCAGAGATTCGACGAAATCTCGTCCAGAGACTTGATAGAATCTCGACTGAAGATTCAATAGAACCTCGTCAAGAGAATCGATTGAATCTCGTCTAGAGAAACGATAGTTCAATTTCTTGGCTACGATACAATCTTATAAGAGGCTCGATGGCATCTCGTCTAAATATTTGACAGAATCTGTTCCTGAGATCCAACAGAATCTCGTCTAGAGATCCGCAGAATCTCGCCAACAGAATCGACAAAATCTCCTCTAGAGAGTCGATAGAGATTTTACAGAATGTAGTCTAGAGATTCGACAGAATCTCGTCCGGAGATTCAACAGAATATAGTCCAGATGTTCGATGGAATCGGCAAGATCACGTCAAGAAATTCAACAGAATCCCGTCTAAAGATACGACCGAATCTTGACCAAAGATATAACAGAATCTCGTTCTGAGAATCGACAAATTCTCGACGGAAATTCAGCAAAATCTCGTCTAAAAATTCGACAGAATCTCGTCTAGAAATTCGACAGAATCTCGTCTGATAATTCAATAGAATTTCGTCTAGAGATTCCACAGAATTTCGTCTAGAGATTCAAATGAAACTCGTCTAGAGATTTGACAGAATGTTGTCTAGAGATTCATCAGAATCTTGTCCAGAGATTCAACAGAATATCATCTAGAGATTTAACAAAATTTAATTTGGAAATTCAACGGAATCTCGTCTAAAGAATCGATAGAATCAATTCTAAAGAATCGTTAGAATCAATTCTATAGAATCGAGAGAATTTCTTATAGAGATTCGACAGAATCTTGTTCTGAGATTCGACAGAATCTTGTTCTGAGATTCGACAGAATCTTATCCGGAGATTCGACAGAATCTCGTCCGGAGATTCGACAGAATCTCGTCCTGCGATTCAACAGAATTTCGTCTGGAGATTCGACAAAATCTCGTCTAGAGGTTTGACAGTATCTCCACTAGAAATTCAACAGAATCACGTCTAGAATAGAATCTAGTTTCGAAATTCTACGAATCCCATCAAAAGATTCAATTGAAACTTGTTTAAAAATACTACAGGATTTCGTCTAATCTTTAGAATCTTGTCTAAAAATCGACAGAATTTCGTCCAAAGATTCGTCAGAATCTCGTCTAAAGATTCAACATAATCTCGTCTAGAGATTCGACAGAATCTCGTCTAGAGATTCGACAAAATCTCGTTTAGAGATTAGACAGAATCTCGTCTAGAGATTCGACAGAATCTGGTCTAGAGATTCGATAGAATCTCGACTAGAGATTCGACAGAATCTCGTCTAGAGATTCGATACTATCTCGTCTAGAGATTCGACAGAATCTCGTCTAGAGATTAGACAGAATGTCCTCTAGAGATTAGACAGAATCTCGTCTAGAAATCAGACAGATTCTCTTCTAGAGATCCGACAGATTCTCGTCTAGAGATTCGACAGAATCTCGTCTAGAGATTCGACAGAATCTCGACTAAAGATTCGACAGAATCTCGACTAGAGATTGGACACTATCTCATCTACAGATTCGACAGAATCTTGTCTAGAGATTAGACAGAATCTCGACTAGAAATCAGACAGATTCTCGTCTAGAGATTCGACAGAATCTCGTCTAGAGATTCGACAGAATCTCGTCTAGAGATTCAACAGATTCTTGTCTAGAGATTCGACAGAACCTCCTCTAAAGATTCGACAGAACCTCGTCTAGAGATTCGATAGAACCTCGTCTAAAGATTCGACAGAATCTTGTCTAAAGATTCAACTAGAGGTTCGATAGAAACTCTTCTAATGATTCGACAGAATCTTGTCCAGAAATTTAAAAAAATCTCGTCTAGAGATTCTACAGAATCTCGTCTAGAGGTTTGACAGAATCTAGGCTAGAGACTCGACAGAATCTCGTCCAGATTCTCATCTAGAGATTCGACATAAGCTTGCCTAGAGATCGATAGAATCTTGCTTAGAGGTTCGACAGAATCTTGCTAAGAGGTGAGTGATAATCATGTCTATAGAATCTCGACTAGATATTCGACAGAATCTCGTGTTGAGGTTCGACAGATTCTCGTTTAGGAATTCGACAAAATCTCATCTAGAGATTCGACACAATCTGTCCCAGATATTCGACCTGGGCCTGGGCGGGTTCCGGGTCATTTGGCCGAACGCGTTTTGGCAGAATGCCGTTTGGCCGAACGCCATTTGGCTGAAAGGGTCATTTGGCCGAATGCCGTTTGGCCGAAATAGAAAACAATAGTGAATTACAGTCAGCATGCATTTGTAATGAATTTTAAAGAACTGATTCAGCTTATTTTTAAAAGAAGGATAAATCATCGTTGATATTCAAATAATTAGCTCTTTAGTGAAACGCTTACAGCTGAAAGAAGAAAGTCCTACATGTAAGCAATTATTCACTTCTCTACTAGCAGTAATAGCTGCCAGCAGAGGTTTTTGCATCGCGTTTGTAGTCAACTTTTGACAGTAACTAAAACGGATTATGACTTTTTCGTACGTCTGCTGGATCGGGTTGTTAAGTTCCTTCGAATCATACGAAATGACATATTTCATAGTTCTAGCGACCACAAGTTTTGGCTTCTTATTTTCACAACGGAGATAGAGTGAGCTTCTTTTACGTAAGTGTTCACCGAGTCGTTATACGCAAGCAATAGTGCTGAGTTCAGTTCACACGTTGCTATCTTAAACTTAGAGGAGAATGACATCTTACCAAATTTAACACCCGTGCTGAATTAATATGTTTTAATAGGACATTTTATGAACGTATTGAAATCCTCAATACCAAAAACTATGGCAACATCACTCCTAAAAGAACAGCCTATGAGCAACAGAAGAAAAAATCTTTTAGAAAATTTAAGCAAGTGTAATGCAAATAATCGTTTTGTCAGTATAACTACAAAGAACTGCCAATGATTTGAAGAAGATAAACTTCCCAATAGAAATATAAGCTTAATTATTGCCGATAATGATGAAACCAGTATAACTCGAAAGAATAGCCTATGTTTGAAAGAAGGAAAAATTTCTGATGAAATCATTAGACACTTGAAACCCTAGCACACCGTTGTTAACCCAGATGCGAATTACCCATCGGCTTAGAGTCTTGTCCTGAACTAACGGTTCAATTTTATCGTTCTCTTGAAGCACTTATATAGTGACACACATGACGTTCCGTCACATCATAAAAATCAACAAATTTATTAGTTATTGGGCCACATTCACCGTTGAGACAATTTGATATTTTTATTCGTAATTCGGCCAAACAGTATTCGGCCAAACGACCCGTTCGGCCAGATGGCATTCTAGAGATTCCACAGAAACTCGTCTAGATGTTCCACAGTATCTATTCTAGAGATTCCACTGTATCTCGTCTGGAGTTTCCAAAGAATCTCGTCCAGAGATTCTGTAAAATCTTGTAGAGAAGTTCCATAGATTTTCGTCTAGAGATTTCACAGTACCTCGTTTGGAGATTCGACAGAATCCCGTCTTGAAAATCGACAGAATCACGTCCAGCGATTCGATAGAATTTCGTTCAGAGATTCGATAGAACCTCTCGTCTAAATTATACAAAGAATGTCGTCTAGAGATTCCACAGTTTCTCGTCTAAAAATTTGTCAGAATATTATCTAGAATTTCGACAGAATCTCGTCCAGAGATTCGACAGGATTTTGTCTAGAGGTTCGACAGAATCTCGCCTAGACATTCCAAAGAACCTCGTCTAGAGATTCCACCGAATTTTGTCAAGAGATTCAACAGAATCTCGTCTATAGATTCGACAGAATCTCGTCTTTTGATTCGACAGAAACTGGTCTAGAGATCCGGCATAATCTCTTCTAGAGACTCGACAGAATTTTGCTAAGGAGAGTTAGAATCTCGTCTATAGATTCGATAGAATCTCGTTTTTTGATTCAATAGAATGACGTCTAAACAGAATAATGTCGAGAGATTCGACAGATACTTGTTCAGAGTTTACAAAGCATCTCGTCTAGAGATTCGAAAGAATCTCGTGTAGAGTTTTAACATAATCTCATCCAGAGATTATATAGGAACTCGTCTAAAGATTACACAAAATCTCGTTTAGAGATTCGACAAAATCACCCCTTGCACATAACATATGTGGAACCCGAGCTCAAAAAGTGGCACCCACTTTAATATTTGCATGCTGGTATAAGGACATCGAAATGTCAAAAGTGTTATACCATCAATACATCAATCGACATTGCACATTGGGCCAGACCACAAAATTAGGAAAAAAATTGATTATGAAGATGATTTTCTAGAACCAAACTGTCTTCGGCAAAAATGTTACATATGATGAGGACTACATTTTGACATTCAGTGGCATTAGGGTGGTCCAACAAAACACGGAAATATTTTTTCCAACTTTTATGCTTTTCAAGCTAGCGCTTTGAACTGTTCTATAAAGTTGTTCTCTGTTAAATTTTGAACAACTTTTCCCAAGACGCCAACCTTATAAGTCTACTATAGCCCTTGGTACGACGTTTTCAATGTTGCAGGGTAGGGCAGTCCAAGAAAAATTAATATTTTGCCCATAACTTTTTTACTTCAAATATCAAAATTACGTCTTCTACAAAGTTTAAGAAATTGTTGAAACGTGTATTTTGGTGAAAGAGTTAAGTGATTCTATTCATTCGTTTATGAAATATGACTAGTTTTATACAAAAAATCATATTTTTCAATCGTCAATATCAACAAAAACGGGGATCCAATTTACACAGGATCTGAAAGGAATTACTTAGAGGATCAAATGGTATATTGTATCACTGGAGAATATTGGAGGATTTACCGTATAATTTTGATGAGAAAACGAACATATTGAGCATGAGCATAGATGACCGTGCAATTTGTAGTTGCTACTCCTTGATTGACCAGAGCAATCGATGTTGCACAAAGAGTTAATGAATAGGGCTTGGGATTAGCTTACCATTCTTCAATGTGCACAAATCGAGAACTCAAATTTAAAAAGTTAATAACGGCGCCGGGTACATCCTTACGATCATCGGGGAAGGGAAGGTATGTTAGTTAGACAACCGTTATTACTAGAGACCGAGTATACCTCTACATCTCCACAGCTGTCATGGAAAGTATATTGGGTTAGTGGGATAAGGTAAAGATCTGGGAGTCACAATTGTTGGTAATGCGATCCATGATATAAACACGCGTAATCGAATTAGCGATATAATTCGATAAACGCATTGTACGCCGACCAAGTGTTCATCACTCGCCCACGCAAGAGCAAGCGACACGATCAATAGATCAAACACTCTTAACAATCCGCGACGCTTTATCATTTCACTACTCGACTGACGCGTGATATATTTGATCCTGTCCCCATCGCCGCCCCCGCATGGACAAGCACCAAGGACGAAGGATCAAACAGAACTCAATTTTGATGAGAAAACGAACATATTTTACAGAAATTTCATGATTTTAGCTGAAATATTGTTGAGTGCTGACAAAAACAAAGCCAAAACCAGCAGAAATCTTCTCAATCGAATATATATTGTTAACTTTTTCTTTTATAAATACAAACCTTTTGTAATAGAGATCGAATGAACCTTTGTATTTACGACAATTGTTTTAATGGATCAGTTATAATATGTATGAAATGTGTTATTTTATTTATTTGTTATATATGTATAGCGTGTTGGTTGAAATATTTCACTGATATATGTCATCCAATTCCCAGGAAGTGGAAGTCAATTGCAACTCAAATTTATTGTGTTTGAACCTATTTTATACCCTGGGAGTAGTAATGACTTTCTAGCTCATTGGCGTAAATAGGGAGGGGCCAGGGGGGGGCCTGGCCCCCCCGAATCATGGACTTGGACCCCCCGAAAAAAAAAATGGAGAATAAATGACAATATAGTTTTCATGCACTTAACCGTGTTAAATGCATTTTGAATATAAATTTCCGGATGATCATTGTTTGACAGGCAAAAGTAATATGTAATTTTAAAATGTCACATTGTGCCATAATATTTCCTTTTTGCCTTTTCCCGATACTAAAATTCATTGAAGCATATTTTAGAATTAGCAGAACTAGCTTGATCCATTTGTAGTGGTGTTATTAATTAGAAAACCAAAGTCTCTTCATATTTTTGAACAAGCTGCGATATTTTGTGATCGTTGTTACTGGGAACAAATCGTTGTTACTGGGAAATGCTTGTGTATGTTGGTAAAGTTTTACAAAAACAAGTTCTCAAAAAAAAAAATCATTGGTGCAGCAAGTGAACTTTATTTTGTATACATTTTTCGTGAACTTTAAATGTTTCATATTTAAATTTATGAGTCATTCGATAAATTTGTCTCCGAGACGTCGGAACAGATATCAAGTGCTGGTAAGTAGAAGACAATGAAGCAGTTACATTCAAATGAACATAAAAATCCCTCTACGTATAGTAAGATAGTGGCGGATTCGTACAATAAAAAACATCGAACCGTATAAAGTCGTAGATGCCGCAACATTTGTTTTTTTTTCAATGTTAAATTGACACAAGTTTTCTGAAGTTTTTAAATTGAAAAGATAATAAGACTATTTACTAGTTGATTTTGTAGAACAAACGTAAGGTCTTGTTCATACTGAAGATTGTTTTTAGACACGCTTTTAATTCTTCTATAAGTGTTTATAATATGTATTTTTTTCAATTATTTTTAATAATTTCTCTTACGAAACATTTTTTGGCGTCTTACGTAGATTATATGGACATTACATCAATTCTTTTCATTGTCTTTGTTAACGAGATTTTTAACCTTGGGCTAGTTCATCTCGAGACCAACAGCTTTACTTCCCTTCCAAATGAAGTTGCCACTATAACTTTTCCAAGCAACTTAGGGATTTAAAGTTTTAAACTCTAACAAAAAAGGTATTTTTCAATCCTTTGTTCAAATTTTGGTTTCGTGAGGTTTAGAGAAATGAATCGTTCACTACAGAAATGTTGAGCAATAATAATCCATGTTTTCAAACTAGCAAGCGTTTTTGCTTTTTTCAGAATTTCACATTGATCTTGAACCTTCATTGAACTGATACATTGACAGTCGAAGCTCGTTATAACGACAACTCTCTATAGCGACATTTTTCGGTCCCATGAAAAATATTTCAATGTTAAATATATTCTCTATAACGACTTTTCTCTATTGCGACGGTCCCTTGCGATGTCGTTATAACGCGCTTCGACTGTATATCTCTATCTTGTTTTATAAATTTGCAAAAAATCTAGTTCAAATCGAATTGAAAAGGTAAATCCTGATTATAGTCAGCTTTTAAATACTTGTATTCTATTCGAGATCTATAAGATTGAATTGAATACGGCATCTTGGAAATATAAAACGAAAAAATAGATACGTTTACTATTTTTCCATAAAAGTGACATTTGGTATCTAAGAATGTTGATCAATCGGTTTTGAACGATTTTTCGATTTTGATCTACCTAGGGCTGTGCAAATATCGATATTATCGATAATACCGATGTTATCGGCTTGATTTTATCGATACGATATCCGATATCTGTCGACCCGATACTTTCCGATATCGATAAAACTACTGACCGTCCGACAATCAGGATAACACTCAATGATTATGTTAAAACTAGTCAAACGGAATTTGAAAAACCCTTTATTAAACAATATAGGACATCGGTTCGACACCGATAATGTCAAATCCGATATATCGCCGATACCGATATTGAAATATTTGGAATATCGCCGATACCGGTAAATCGTCATTGTCCGCAGCCCTAAATCTACCTCTGTATGAAAGTGCGCCACTATAATCGGTTCACACATATTATTGAAACAAGCATTGTTAAGTTATCTAAATCCTTTACGACTTTTATCTCTCATGATAAGGGGCGTGCCCCCCCTCAAGTCTGATGGCTATTTACGCCCATGTTCTAGCTCGATGTCAGATAAACCAACTTAGATTAATTTGTATGCTGAATTATTTATATGAATAGGATTTATTCGTGCTGTTCGGAATATGCGGCAGAAAAATCACAGTGATTGACAATGGAAACAAAATATTATTCAATACTTTTAGAAAAAATTTACAATAAGAGGAGATATATTAATATTTTTATCGCCAATTCAGGCTGATTTTTGCCTATTAGTTGCATTTCATGTCAGCCTAAGCCGCAAGTGTTCGGAATATGAATCTAAACATTATATAAATAAGTATAATATGCTAAAAAAAGTCAGTTTAAAAGTTTTCAACCAAATTATGTTTAAAGCTTTGCAGTAATGTTCAACACGCAGAGAATTGACAGCTATTCAAAATAATAAATATTTTTGTTGTTTTCAATAAGTGTTTTTGATTTGTTGTAATTTAAAAAATGTGGAAATAACAATGAATTTTATTAGAGCAATCCAGCTTTTTACGCTAGCTATAAAACAACGGGGGGTGATTTGACTTTGACATTTCTTGGCTATCAATTTTATAGTTTAGTCTAAGTAGGCAATAATTGAAGATTGTTGATTGAAACATTTCACACGATAGTTTTCACTGGATTTGTTTTCCTGCTGCGGTTTTTTTGTGCATATTGCAATGTCTACTCCATTTCACACAAAACTCTATTGAATAAAAATGGTCATATCTCATAAACGAATGAATATAATCACTTAATTATTTCACCAAAATACGCGTTTCAACTAGTTCTAGATCTTTGTAAAGGACGTAATTTGGATAGAATTTAAAATAAAAAAGTTATGGGCAAAATATCAATTTTTCATGGACCACCCTACCCTGCATCATTGAAAACTCCATAGGAACGGCTACAGTACACTTACAAGATTAGCGTCTTCGGCAAAGTTGTTCAAAATTAAACAAAGATCAACTTTATAGAAGCGTTAAATTGCAAAGCATAAAAGTTGCAAAAATATTTCCGTGTTTTGTCGGACCACCCTAATGTCATTTAATGTCAAAATGTAGTCCTCATCATATGTAACATTTTGGCCTAAGTGTTCTAAAAAATCATCTTCATAATCAATATATTTTGTTTTCATCTAATTTTGCGGTCTGGCCCAATGTGGCATTGTATTGAAATGAACCATAACATATATCCAGAGTGGTAACGAAAAGAATGAAAATAACTATTTATGGTACAGCTTTAGAATGAGATATACACCACACGTATTCGAGATAATTTAGTCAATGTATTAGATATCTATGTTGTTATGTTAGAATTATATTCTTTAGGTGAATGAATGGAATGATTTTCGAAAGCAAAAGCTTTTTAACGTTATGAAACAGGAAGTTTTTTGATAGGAAATAATATTTTCGAAACGATCACATTCTGTGGTTATGAAACATGAATATTAAATAGTATAGCAGAAAAAAAATACATTTTGTGAAAAAATAAACATGTTTCATCTTCAGACATTGCTTTTCAACGTTGTCGACCGTCTCCCGATCTTAATGTCTGTAACCTTTGCAACAACTGGTCTACTGATCGAATCATATGTTTTTTGTTTACTCTTGGTAATGACAGTTTGATGTCTTCTATACTAGATATACCACTTGCCAGCAGCTGGAAGTGGGTACAACTTTTCAACTCGCTTTCACTTCGGAGTTCCACATATGTTATGTGCCCCTTGAGATTCGACAGAATCCTGTCCGAAGATTCTTCAGTATTTTGTCGCGAGATTTGACTGAATCTGGTCTGGAGTTTCGACAGAACTTCGTCTAGACTCTCGACAGAATCTCGTCCAAAAATTCGACAGAATCTTGTCTAGAAATTTCACAGAATCTCATCTAGAGATTCTACAAAATCTCGTCTAGAGGTTCGACAGAATCTCGTCCAGAGATTCGACAGAATCTCTTCTAGAAATTCGACAGAATCTCGTCTAGAGACTTGACATAATCTTGCCTCGAGGAGAGTCAGAATCACGTCTATAGATTCGATAGATTCTCGTCTATAGACCCAATACAATCTCGTCCAGAGATTCGACAGATTTTTATCTACAGATTCGACATAATCTCGCCTATGGATCGACAGAATCTTACCTAGAGGTTCGATAGAATTTATGATTTATGGATTCGACAAATCCTCGTCTAGAGATTCGACAGAATCTCGTTCATAGATACAATAGAGTCTCGTCTAGATATTCGAAAGAATCTCGTCGAGGGATTTGACAGAATCTCGTCTAGAGTTTCCAAAGAATCTTATCTAGAGATTCCACAGAATACCGTCGTAAGGTTAGACTAAGGGTATGCGGTATGGATTTTTTCCATGTCGATACGAAACGAAACGATACGCGGAATATCTTGCGCTGATAGTGACGAAACGAAACGAAATTTAAAAATGTTTCGTGTAACTCGATACGAATTCAAATATCTCACGGAATTTATGGAAACGAAACGAAATTTTTGAGTTTGTTCCGCGGAATAAACGTTTAATTTTTTTTTCTTATCAAAAGCCGGAAAGTTGACGAAAGGCATGAAAAACGTCCTCTTAAATTCTCTACCATATGGCTTGTTTTATAAAATGAAACCTTAGTGTTGCTCAGTGGAGTCCTTACATGTTTTGGTAAGACTTTTTTTTTGTTTGTTTGAAATCTTCTTAATAACTTTATAAGATTTCATTTCGACATATTTGACATTCACACGAGGGAATGAGTGGGTTAATTTAAAATGTTACAACTAAGAAGTGGATCGAAAAGCTGTCACAAACATTTAAAACAATCTCAAAAATATTGAGTGGAGCCCAAAATTAATTAAATTTTTAGAAATGCCTTACAATTTTTTAATCATGTAGTTGTGATGTTATGTCAATATCTACCATAAACATGGAATAATGATTTTTTTTTTTTGCTGTACTGTATGATTGGGGGCACAAGTTGATAAGAAACCATTAAAACACTAAACTGAGAAGCAGACTCTGTCTCAATTGGAACATAACTCCAGAAAGAAGAAGAAAAATAAGTAGAACGGAGAAATCACTGGAATATTTGCTTTAGTATTTGCTGGAGTATTGAATTAAATTAAATTTTAAAGAATTCATCAACACATACCTTAGAAATCAATCAAGACAAATTTAAAAGAACTGCAAGAATAATAAATTCCAAGAGATATTGTGGCAGCAACTAAACCAGGATCGCCTGTTGGAGTTTATTTAGAAGTTCCTAATGGAAAAGCTTTGCATGAACTGTGAATTAATTCACAGGGATCACTATGGAGGATCAAATCTCGATGAATGCAAACTTTTAGAGTAAACCTTGTAGAAAATTATTATTTTGTAGAGCAAATACTGGAGAAATGATTCTATTCCAAAATCTGTGAAGGAATTTCTGGACGATTTCTGGAAGAATTGAGTTTTTGAGGATTGTTGATATTATTTCATTTTCAGATTCTTTGTTTAAAACTGACTACAAAATCACATTTTCACTAAATTTTGAGCTTCGAGAATATCTTATAAAATATTTGAAAATTTTGAAAAAAAAAGTTTTGAACTTGGACAACATAGCAAAGAGGAACCGCAAATAAGATTGACAAGTTCACCTATGTCCATTCAGACAATCCGTCTTTCAAATAGCTAAATTTAATGTTTCGCTTATTTATGGTTTTATGGTTTCTCGAGATTTAAATGTGCGAAAATCGAAAAAAAAAGTTGCGCTTTCCCTAGGTACCCCACCAAACTTGGATCTAAATCCGGAACCTATTTCGATGGTGCATACATTGCATGAATCAAATTTATAGCTGATTTGAGATTTTTCCTAAAAAAAATCATCAAAATCGATCGAAAGATGGCGTAACTAGAGAGTTTTGAAACTTTGATGTCGGTATTGAAAGGGTTAAGACCTTTGCTTTGCAGCATTTGGCTTCTAATACTTGTGATGATAAATTATCATTATTAAACAATCCGATTTTTTTTTAATTGGGGGTCGTGAGGAAATTACGTCACGTTATAAGAGGAAAGAGGAGTTGATGGTGTAGCACAGTGTGAATAAACCAAGATAACCCAGATCTAGATTCATTTTTCGAAAATAATGTACGCATCTTCTTTGTTTAAGGTGAATACAAATCGAAGGCATACCTCAGAATTTCAAGAGCACAAATCTAACGAACTCGACAGCGGTTCAAGCTGAACACTTGATCGATTGGCCAACGAGTAACCAATCGATACAGTTTTCAGCTTGAATGTACGTCTGTTTATTTAGATTTGTGCTCTTGAAGATTTGAGGTGTGGCTTTGGATCACTTTCGGGTTTTCTTTAAAACTGTTATTTCTATAAAATATAACACAAATCACCCAGAATCTGATCCGCGATCTCCGAGCGCACCGGTGCAGCGCTTCTCTTACACTCTTTGCCTTTAATTAATGTTCTGGATTTAAGGCTCCCCCAAATCAACGCGATTTTTTACGGCAACAGCGCAATGTAGAGTTTTATGAGCGTGTCTAAACCACAGCGGCACGATTTCGCAACGGTTTTTGTCGCGTCAATCTTAATGGGTCCATATAAGAGTGCTTGCAGCGACACAACAACGAAATGGTAGCGATTTTCCTTCGCCGTCGCTGAAAAAATCGTGTTGATTTGGGGGAGCCTTTACTCATGCAACGCGAATAATTGATGCGTGCTAGTAGTTTTCTCTTCTATTCTCCCGCTGTTCTTATGCAGAGTTAAAAGTGACGTCATAGCGGGAGAGTAAGTGAGAGAACTAATGCGCGTATCAATAATCTGCACCACCTGAACAAATCCAGAACATCAGGGACTCCGGCTACGCGGCTTTTTTTACATTTGAGTACAGACAAATTTGGCGATATATTAACGGATTTGCTCAAAAGGACACGCGATGTTCCCTGGAGGAAACGAACAACCGTGGTTTTGCTCTCTTTTTGCTTCATTCTTATGAAAGATAACATTGCGGTAGTTCATCAAAGGCAGTTGTTCGTTTCCTGGGCGTTTCTGGAAACTTTACAACAGCCATGCGGTGTAGTCACCCCACAGTTAAGGTCCAAACGTAATGATAGCGGAACGGCAACGAAAAGCGGAACGGGTTCGATAGCATGAATCACACCATCTCGACTGGTTTGTAAATAAATGAAAGTGAAATAACACTGAATCGACAACCCTGTTATAGTTCATGCTGGGGAACCGGTTCCGCTTCCCGTTGCCGTTCCGCTATCATTGCGTTTGAGCTTTTATGGAAAGCACACAGAAATGGATCAAAGTTGGAACGGTGAATATCTCATTTAATTGCCCATTGCACGGTGACGTCATCAGAAATTCGTTCTCTTTCCCTCCTCCGGGAAATCTGAAAACAACGGTGCCAGTTCCTGTCAAACTTGACAGGTACTGGCACCATTGTTTTCAAGTTTCGTTGAAGAGCGAAAGAGAGAGAATTTCGCAGTGAAATGCCTAATAGAGTGGCAAAAACGCAGCCCATTTTACCTACGTGAACCATAAATCTACACAGCATCGCAATCAACAATAACATGCTTAAACACATTTGTTCCGATCGTAGGAAATAAAATGTCATACATATGCCTAGAAGCGTTGATTCATATCTATGGGGCATTGAAACCCATACCACAGTTATGAATCAAAGATAAGACGATTCCTAACGAAACGCCAATACGTATGCTTTCACTACCACATCATTCGTTTGCTTCGCAGATAATTTGCTGTTATAGTGTTCTGTTCCATGATATGAGTGGATTTGATCCATAATACGGACCCTCCACTCTCAGTGCTCCACATCTGTGTGATGGACAATGTTTGAAATTTCTATAAAAGTCGACACTTCTTGGTAAATAATAGCAAATTTCGAGGTGTATTCCCAAAAACAACTAGGATGCCGGTACCAATGGTTGTAATGTACCAGTAGATTGGACTAAGGAATAAAACGTACATTTTTTGATAAAAACGACATGTGCTATTTTTGGTGGATAGATCGTCTCTAGTTTAGTCGATTTGCCAAATTTCAGCATTTTATTTCATCAAAAAGTCATATAAATAATTAGGTTAACGCAAAAAATTTGCTCCCTTGCACCAATAGTTGCCGTCGTGTTCCAGTAGTGGATCAACGGATGGAAGCAGTTTTTAAAATGAATGTATAAAAATGAAGAAAAGTCCCAGAGATGTTCTTAATGCTTCATTCGAAAGATATTAGTTGCTGTTCGAAGGGAAAAATGTTAAACCTGTGTAAAAATTTGCTTTTTTTTTAAATTCCTTGTATAACTCCCAAACGTCTACTACTGGAGCACTAGCGCAACTACTGGAACACGTGTACCAATAGTGGCTCAAGCGATTTTATGTTAAAAAATTAGTTTTATCACTCTTTTTATATTTTTCCCATATAGTAGAGGTTGAAATCTTTCTGTTGACACCAAAAGATCTCTGCTAAGGCTTTTCGTTATTTTGTTATGTTTTTTTATAGCTTAGGTAGTCCACTAATGGCACCGGCACCCTATATTGTACAGTGCCCGAGAGAGAATTTTATTTTGTACAGCGTCACCATGATTTTTAATCATTTTTTGTTCTAAGAAATGAATCTTAGTTGATCCATAACTGAACTGTGGGGTGACTGTACATAAGAGTAAAAGCGTGCGCTTTGCCGTTTTGTTCGAAATTAAACTCGAAATTTCGCGAAATTCCGTTTTATTCCGTTTGTTTTCAAATTTCCGTGGAAAAATTTTAACAATTTGGCGAAACGAAACGAAATAGCAAAATACAAGTTTCGCCTGTATAAATTCCGTGGAATTCCGCGGAATTTCGTTTCGAAGCGTATTTGACGGAATCATTCGGTATTTCGCATACCCTTGGGTTAGACAGAATCTCGTTTAGAGGTTTGACAGAATCTCGTCTAGATATTCGACATAATCTCACAGAACTTCTACAAGATCTTTCCTGGTCGTTCGACAGAATCTAGCCTTGAGGAAGTACATAATCTCGTTTAGAGATTCGACATAATCTCTTCCAGAGATTCGATAGAATCTCGTCCAGAGATTTGACAATATCTCGTCCAGAGATTCGACAGAATCTTGTCTAGAAATTCGAGAGAATCTCGTCTATAGATTCGACAAGATCTTGTCTAGAGATGCGACAGAATCTCGTTAAGAGATTCAACAGAATTTCGTCTAGAGATTCCAAAGTAGGAATTGTTAAAAAAATAAATACATCCTCATCTTTGTTTATGGCCGATCCAACTTTCAATCAAATTCCATTCGTTCAAGTCTTTGGCTCACTTTATTTTGCTGGCGTTTATGGGAATAACGGTTTTCGATCAAGACAGCATTCGAACATAAGAATAGGGGTGATATACTCACAAGATATTTGTCTTGAGATTCGATAAAGTCTCGTACGTTATCGTCCTTCCTTGCTCGACGAATAACAAAATCTGGAAACATGTTATGAAATAAAATTAATAAAATTTGCTCAAGTTTATTCTCCCAATTTTGTTTTGAACGCAAGTTCTTAAGTATCTTATGTGTAAAATAAAAATATATCTTGAAATATAAACATTACTCTAAACGGCAGAGAGGTTCATCACGCCTTATTTTGGAAAATAAACAAATTAATCGAATGAACCTTCCCTCAATACGAGACCGAAACTCTCATGAGTTCCTTCCACTTCATATTTCCCCATTGATCTCTTTCGGTGAGAATCGGCGAGAGAACGCATCTGCTCATCGTGGGAGGCCACCGAAAATTTCAACAAATGCCCCGCAGATGGAAAATAAAACCGAAAAGAATGGTCCCATACGGCACAGACAGAAATTGTTTTGGAACTGTCATCGCAGTGCCACGGCCACAAGGCGACGTAAAGGAATCGGCTTCTGGTCAACTGCTGCGAAATGTTCCCGGAATGTTTCACACAACTACAGCAACTTCGCACGTTGAGCGAGTGCATTGGAATGTTGGAGAGTGTCGGCCAAGTAGGCAAGGACACACTTCATGCGACCACGGTCATGCACCTTGGCATGGAGGGAATGCACCACTGAGCTGCCATGCCGTGAGAGTGCAATCCGTCCTTCCCATACGGGTGTTGTGTGAGAGGGAACTTCTGGCGCCGGCATGCAGTAGTGGTTTCTACGGGTCCTACGGCGAGTGTTAATAGTGTCACCCGAAAGGCGATTTGCAGCATCGCAGTAAGCGGTTTTGCTTGATGGTGTCGCTTCACCCACTTCGTATGGCAGGCAACCGAGGTCAGGGATATAATTTAATTTGAAAGAGCGATGGTCGTTGCAGTAGGCGATGATTAGTTTGGTCCAAGAGGCAAACGGTACCATCGCTTGGGATGAGCTTTTTGCGATTGAATGGCCCGGAAATGTCTTTCGCAGTGAAAAATAAGCGGTTAATTAGCACATAAACAAGACGCTTTTCGCCGGGAATCGCCGTTATTACGTTTATTGCGTTCACGTGTATATTTATGGGATGATGACCGAGCTGGTAGAACTTGCACCCGGGCCGAGGCAATCTAGAATCCGTGGAAGAATCTGGAATTACTTTCAGAAGTACGTGTCCTGCCAGCTAAACTAGCGCCGTCGTCGGATGGATTATAGGTATCGTGAGGTGGGAAGGACCAAAGGAAGAGCGATACACGAGCACACGAGGGGGGTAGATTTATTACAGATTAGAGCGAACCTTTAATGAGCTATTGCTCGCCTACTATGGTACCTCGCTACAAGTTACACACGTCGTTCGAAGCTTCGTGAGCAGCAGTAGGCCAGCCAGCGTAGTGTAGCGTAGGATGAAAGGAGTGTTAACTCATGCAGGCTGGCGCCTCCAAGGTATGCCCTGCCCGTATGCCGTCGTACGCCTCAACGCCATCAGTATGGAAGGAAGAATGTAGAAAAACGTGTGCGATTAGCTCCAACAAAGCAACTCAACCGACGTCAGTCAGGACCCGTGTGAAGGAGGCAGCCGATACATGTGGAGGAGTACGAGGAAAGATTTCTAAACTTTGATAATGTGGCTGCCTGGGGGATGATTGGGGGTAGGGGTATCTGATGGAAGTATGCTAGGACGAGAGGTTGATGGTTTCTGTTGTAGCTTTTGATCTTGTGTGAGGCGCTCCATTCTCGTTGTAACGTATTAACAATGTATACACTTGGCTCGACTGGAAGCATATGCCCTAGTGAGGGCTTCAATGGGTGGAAAATGGGACTGTTGAAACGATAGACTGGGGTATTGCATCAATTATCCAATTAAACGTCGAAAGGAGTGTATGATTTACCGGGAAACTATGGTTTAGCGATACGTTAATCGTTCTGAGTTCCGATAAGTTTAATTGATGGAAGCAATTTCAACCGATTGGATTTCACGGGATTCCAATTTCCATCTCTAGGGGTGGAGGGGTAATTTTTTTGATAAAATGGATAAAATAATGTAACAAATATATGGTGTTGTGCTAGTATCCATCGTATTAAGCATTGATCAGTGAGAACAGCAATTTTCCCAGTATTGCAGTGAATGATGCTGATACAAACCGATGCCAAACAATTCTTTCTCAAAACGGCTTTAGCATTGTACATTAAGATTTTGATAAATCTTGATCTCTTTTTGAAAATAATGCAAAGAAAATGCATCTTGCCCTATTCTCAATCCGTCGTATCGTTTTCAAATCTGTCCCAATCAGTTTCCAGATTCGTCTCACAACTTACGGCTCACTGTGATATATTGAGTGGTCAAAACTCAACATATAATGAGATGTATTACTAGAATATATAGATCTTCAGCATGATGGAATATACTAATTTCCTTTAAAATTCATTGTTCGTCATCAAAATTCAGCCCAAACATATGAACACAATTCCTTTTGACCGTACAATTGTGGCATTTGTTCATAGTTCAGCGCAAACAACACAATCAAAGGAACCGTATTTTTACGTCGAGCTTCCCGCACACATTGATGCTCACAAGCTTTTTTTTTTCTCAGTACGACGAATTGAACTTTGCTTACATTCTCAATTTTACGCGGTCGGTGAGGAAATTTCGTGAATTATAGAGCTTTTGCGGCGTGTGATTGGAATGAAATCCTTCAATGAAGAAGTACGAAGGTATTCCATAGTGAAAATAAGTGCCTGGCGAAGTAAGTCACACAGAGGGGTGTAACCTCTCAAAATGGTTACATTTGTTTTTTGTAAATATTCCCTGTAAATAGTTTTTTTTGTACATTATTATTATTCAGGTTCGTGGACACACCGTGTTGACCGCATCTCTTCGTGTGCGCTCTCTAGTTAACTCGGTGAATTTTCCAAATTTTCCGCGGTTTCCGCGAACAAAACGTGTGTGAATCGGTTGTTTCGGTGATAAAGACAAATTGTGCAGTGAAGGCTTGGTGGAAATCGGTGGTGAAACGGCCGAAAACGGCGAAAACAAGTGCAATCCACGTGCCTCGAACGGCAAAACAAATCGCCGTCAGCCGGCTCCCCGGCTGATTTCATTTAACGTCTTAGTAGTGTGGGACGTGGAACACGGTGTGCCAGAAGGCAGTCGTTTCGAAAAATAAAAAAAAGTGCGGAAAAGTTTTGGGGGTTTTTTGAAATTATTGAAAGTGGCTTGAGCGAATTACAGTGCGTATCGTGTGAGTGTGCTTACAGTGCGGCACATAATTATCTGAACGCCCGATTATTTTCCCACCTTGAAGGAGTAAAGAAGGTAGGATCTCTCCTCTTTTTATCTTTTTTGCTCATTTGGGGTAGGTAACGGGTGACCGTTGCCAGTGGGAGTAAGTTCCGACGTAGCTAGTAGCGGCGACCCAGGTGGGTCCGTTAAACGCAGACTTCCGGAATATATGGACCCAACGAACCAATTTGGTGAGTTGACGTTCCTCCAGTTGTCCGGAAAGAACGGAATTCCACTTCCGAACAACCCGTTCATTACCGGAAAATCGGTAGAGGCATGCGCAGGTGGTTCAATTGAGAGCGCGAAGTCCGAAGCGCAGGGTTCGAAATACACTCTGCGAGTTCTAGACCCAGCTCAAGTCGCCAAGCTACTTAAGCTAACAAAGCTGATTGACGGAACCGAGGTGGAAGTTATCCCTCATCCGAATTTAAATGTCAGTAGGTGTGTCATCTCCTGCATCGATTTGATCCAAATGGAGGAAAAGGACATCCTACAGGAAATGATTAGCGAGAAGGTCATCCGTGTGCAACGGATCACCCGTAACGAAGGAGGCAGAAGGGTGAATACTCCGGCGTTGATCCTTACTTTCTGTAAGACAACGTATCCGGAATATCTGAAAGTCGGCTTACTACGCGTTCCCACCCGTCCCTATTTTCCTAACCCAATGTTGTGCTACGGCTGCTTCAGCTACGGTCACACTCGCGTTCGTTGTCCTGGCCCACAACGCTGTGCGAATTGCTCGCAGAACTTCCATGGGGGAGAATGCAGTGAAGCTCCGTCGTGCCGAAACTGCAAACGTGACCATCGTTCAACAAGTCGTCAATGTTCGGTGTATAAGAAAGAAGTGGAAGTGATCAAACTAAAAGTGAGCGAAAACTTGAGTTTCCCGGAGGCCAGAAAACGCGTGGAACAGCAAGGAGGTAGTTACGCCCAGGTAGCTGCACAACAGAACGTCTTTGAAAAAAAACTGAAGGAGTTGGAAGTGGCTATGTTGGCGAAGGATAAGGAGATAGCGAAGCTGCACGAGGAAGGTAAACGGAAGGATGAAAGGATCGAGCAGATGATGGCTTTCATCAAGCAAGTCAAACAACAATCGAGCCAAGAGAGAACCCACCACGTGAGTGAAACCGTCGTCGTTGAGAAGCCCCGCCACAGCCCAGAGCAACGAGTGGTCCAGTCGACGGCTGGTCCAATGACACGGTCAAGAAACAACTCCCCGGCCGTTCAGGAGACAAAGCGCGGAGGACCTTCAAAATTCGTCTACCCCAAATCAGCCACCTCGCCAGACACCAGCCCGCCTCCGAAGAAGACCGCACCCACTACTCATGACCTAACTCAGATGGAGTATTCCGGCGAAGAGTCTGAGGTATCGGAGACACCCCCTAACCAGCGTCTTCGATAACCCCACTCTCGAACAACGCTCGGAATACAACGACGACCCTCGCACAAAAACGGACAACGAGACTTTTCGGTTCGGAAGTAGGGAAAGTGTAGTACCTCTTCCGACGCAAGTACGGCAGGCTGAAGGAGTCATCCGGGACGTCTTTCCCCAACCCGTTGATGATGAGTTCACCTCCGTAGCCGATGGAATCCCACACGACACCACGATATTGCAGAACCACCGAGGTACCATTCACTCTGTACCAACATCAAGCAACAGCATCGAAACCAACAACGAGAACACCGACGATACTACACAAAGTCTTTCCCCAGTGCTGGCTATTGCCGGTGCTTCTGGAAGCAGTCGTGTAGTAGTTTCGGCAATGGCTGGCACTGTGGGGCAAGACGTCCCACAGGTCAGTCTTATAAATTCTCAACCACAAACAGGTACTGCCGCGCCTGCAATCTTTTCAGACACCCACCAAACCACATCAACCGCTGCAAATCCCAATCGATACCAACCAGCATCAACCTACCACCTCGTTTTCAACAACTACCTCTCCGACGATACTACACAAAGTCTTTCCCCAGTGCCGGCTGTTGCCGGTGTTTCAGGAAGCAATCGTGTAGTAGTTTCGGCAATGGTTGGCACAGGTCAGTCTATCTAAATTCCCATCGCAAACGGTTGCTGCTGCGCCTGATTATCTTTCAGGGTACACCGCATCACCACCATCTCCCGGAGAAGGCCCTTCGAGTGTTCATCGCAGAAACATTGCACAAAGCGCTTCCCCAGTGCCGGCTGTTGTCGGTATTGGCAGAACTAGTGTAATGGTTTCGACAGCAGCTGGTACTGTGGGACAAAGCGTCCCACAGGCAAGTGACAGTTTGGTTCTTTCGTCGTCAGAGGTTACCGCACTCCCTCTTTTTCCCACAACAGACCCACCGATCCGAAGAACATCAACCTCGTCATCCACCACACGATCAACCACGGATAGCCGTTCCGGGTACTGCTTCGCCCTCCAGTGGAATATCCGTGGTCTACGCGCCAACATCAGCGAGCTAAAGCTTCTCATCTCTGACCTCGAACCGTGTGTTGTAGCTTTGCAGGAGACCAAGTTGAACCAGACTGTTGTTCCGCCAGACTTCGTCGGTAGAAACTATACGTTGCTGCTACAGTCGAGGAACGCTAACTACTGGCAACATGGTGTAGGCCTTGCTATCCGGGAAGGCATACCTTTCGAGCGTTTACAAATCGACACCACCTTCCACCTCGTCGCTGCACGCATCTTCGCACCTATCCAAATGACCGTGGTCTCGGTGTACATCCCACCGAGTGCAGTCCATTGTCAGACCGCATTGGGAGATCTGTTAGAGTATCTAGAGGGTCCGGTTCTTCTTCTCGGGGATTTCAACGCGCACCATCTCGCTTGGGGCTCTCACCAGTCAAACGCGCTTGGCCGATTCGTTGCCGAAACAACGTTGGACAAACAACTGGTGATCCTGAATGACGGCTCCTCCACTCGTGTCGACCCGGCAACGGGTAAAACCTCAGCAATTGACGTGTCCATCTGTTCTGAGAGTCTGGCGCGAAAGTTCACGTGGCGGACCTTGTCCGACACACACAACAGCGACCACTTTCCGATAACGGTGTGCATCCCCGGATGGTCCAATCGTCGAACAACACGACAGAAGTGGCTGTACGACCAAGCTGATTGGCCGTTATACGAACACCTCATAGCGGAAACCATTCGCCCAGATGTCGAGTGGGACGTAGAAAGCTTCACTAAGAAAATAATTGCAGCAGCGAAAAAGTCTATCCCTCGTTCCAGTGGCCGTGTTGGACCGAAAGCGGTACCTTGGTGGTGCCCTGAGGTAAAAGCGGCAATTCGCCAGCGGAGAAAATGTTTGCGATCCCTTCGACGCCTTCAACAGCGCGATCCAAATCAACCCGAAGCATTGGCGAGCTTCCAGGCAGCTAAAGCAGAGGCGAAAAAAGCGGTCACCCAAGCAAAGCAGCAATCGTGGGAAGATTTCGTGGCAAAAATATCACCCAGCAGCACGACGACCGAACTGTGGAATACAGTTAATACATTGCGTGGCAACCGACGACAGCGACCGGTGGTACTTAAGAAGTCGAACGGATTTACAGACAACCCTGAAGAAGCAGCGGAAGAACTGGCGAAGTATTACAGCGAGAGATCGGCGACTTCAAGCTATCCTCCATCGTTCCAGATGGCGAAATCGGCAGCTGAACGGGAGTCCATGGATTTTTCGCCCAACACCGGCGATGTGTATAACATCGATATCACCCTAGCCGAACTTCTGTTGGCTCTCGACAAAGGGCGAGGCTCCTCAACAGGGGATGATTCTATAGGGTACCCTCTTCTTCAACGTCTCCCTCTGTCTGTGAAGATGACGCTTCTTGAGGTCTTCAATGAAATCTGGCGAAGTGGCGAGTTCCCTGCCAGCTGGCGGAATGCTATCGTCGTTCCCTTCCCGAAACCTAATAATCCGGCCAATATCGCTCACCAGCTGCATGGCGAAGCTTTTCGAGCGTATAATCAAACATCGTTTAATTACAGAATTAGAGTCGAGCGGTCGACTTGACAAGCGCCAGCACGCCTTTCGTACAGGACGTGGCACCGACACTTACTTTGCCGAGCTGGAGAGATCGCTTCCAAATATCGACGAACACTGCCTCATAGCCTCCTTAGATCTGTCGAAGGCGTATGATACGACCTGGCGGCACGGGATTGTTCGCACTTTAAAGTCATGGCGAATACGTGGTCGAATGATAAACATCCTTAAAAGTTTTCTCTCTGAGCGGACGTTTCAGGTGTCTGTAGGAGGACATTTGTCCCCCCAACACCAGCTTGAGAATGGGGTACCACAGGGTTCCGTGTTATCCGTAACACTGTTCCTCGTCGCGATGCAACCCATCTTCCGAATCATACCGGCGGGTGTAGAAGTTCTTTTGTATGCTGACGACATTCTCCTCGTTATACGCGGAGCGAAAACCGAAGGATTGCACCGAAAACTACAGGCCGCTGTGAAAGCGGTTGACAAGTGGGCAAAGAGCGTAGGTTTCGGTATATCTGCGACAAAGTCGAATTGCTCTTATTGCAGTCCGAATGCGCGTCGAGAACCGGCAAAAGAGATAACTATCGATCGAACAGCCGTTCCGAGGACCAATCGTCTGAGAATCTTAGGCATTACCCTGGATCGGACACTTACATTTAAGCCCCACTGCATAACGGTAAAGAAAGCGTGCGAGTCGCGATTACGTATACTGCAAATGATCGGTGCCAAATTGCCCCGTGGAAATCGTTCTTCTCTGCTGCAGGTTGGATCGGCACTGGTCACCTCGAAGCTGATCTACGGGATCGGACTGGTAAGTCGAGGAGGACCAGCATCTCTACAGATACTCGCCCCGGCGTACAACAAAATGGTCCGGTATTCTTCCGGAGCGTTCGTGACCAGTCCAATCAACTCAATCATGGCTGAAGTGGGTACTTTACCGTTCGACCTTCTGGCGGCACAGTCTATAGCGCGAACGGCCATTCGAATCGCAGCAAAAAGTTCTGATAACAACAACCTTCCCCGAGCAGAAGAAAATAACGACTGAATACCAAATTGAGGTATTCCATACCAGATAATTTCCAATACTTACAACCTGAATGAGGTATGAATGAGCCCTGCATAAGAGGTAAAATACCTCAAATAATACCTTCTGCATATTCTACAAATACCAAGCTGATAACTAGATGAGGTATTGTAATACCTAAATAATACTTGATGGATTTTCATATAAAAGTGAAATTTCGCAATACCAGATCAATACCTTCAGCAGTCCTCAATAGCTATTTAATACCTCAATAAAGTATTTTTAATTGTTTTAAAGATTTTTTTCAATACCATTATAATACCAAATTGAGGTATTGACAACTGAACAATACCTAATTTTGGTATGATACCAAAATATGGTATGCATAAGTTATTGGGGAGTTATTTGTTCCTCATCGGGTCCTCTTATCCGCCGTATATCAGACCGTTTGGTTGAACTTACGGGAACAGCGCTTCCTAATGTCAGCCACCTTGTACGACAGAGCGCCCGCGAGTGGCATGCGCGAAAACCGACGATAGTTTGGGAAGTTAAGAGGAGCATTAGAGCCGGTGACCCAACGGAAAAAGTCCGCCCGGTTGTGCAACATCTGCTTTCGACGCGCTTCCATCAATCGACCGTGGTATACACCGATGGTTCCAAGTCCCAGAACACGGTAGGTGCTGCTTGGCATACTACAGGTCTGGCTGGTTTGTACAGTTTACCGGAGCAGTGTAGTGTCTTTTCCGCAGAAGCCTACGCCTTAAAAATGGCAATCTCAATTCCGAACGTGCCTAGAGAGTTGGTGATCCTTACGAATTCGGCAAGTTGCCTCCAAGCGCTGGAGGCGGGTAAATCCAAGCACCCCTGGATTCAGGAAATTGAGCGAACAGCAATGACCAAGTCGATCAGATTCTGCTGGATCCCTGGACATGCAGGTATCAGCGGCAACAGCGAAGCCGACCGACTAGCCAATGACGCTAGGAGGCAACCGGTCATCGATACCCCCCTACCAGGAGAGGACGCATTGAGAGCTGTCAAGCAGCTAATACGGTGCAAATGGGATGACTAGTGGTTCAACACTCGTGATTCGAAGCTTCGGGAAGTGAAGCAAGATACGCTTCGTTGGACGGAGCTCGGAAGCGCAGCCGACCAGCGTGTGCTTACACGGCTAAGGATCGGTCATACGCGGCTTACCCATACATTTTTGCTTAAAAGAGAACCCCCACCAACCTGCGAATGTTGTGGAACAACGGTGTACGTGCGACATTTAATTCTGCAATGCAGAAAATATGAAAGGGAGAGGGAGCAGAACAATGTGAGCACGACAAGCTTGAGAGACGCCCTAGCGAATGAAGAAGAAGCAACGAAAAATTTATTAAAGTTTCTACATGAAACAGGCCTTTACAAAAAATTGTAATGAAACATGAATTGTTTTATGAATTGTAAATTTAAAACCACTTCAGTTCGACACGAATGCACCCTGGTGTAAAGTGTCGTTAATACACAAAAAAAAATTATTATTATTATTATTATTATTATTATTATTATAGAGTTTTGGCACTTCTCAGCAAAAAAATGCTGGAAACTTTCACCTACCCCGGGCAATCTGTATGCCAAAGGGGATTAGGCTCTGTGGATCTCATTGGTCGGTTTTACTTATCCTAATGAGTCTGCTGGATGGGCTTCTCAGTTGTGGTGGTTCAGGAACCGTCTAACTATGCTGCAGGTTCCAAGAATCACCGCTTTTTGGATGCTGTGTAGGTCCTTCTTCAATTCCAGCTCGTCTAGGGACCTTAGGAGAGATTTCGGGACAATTCCGGTCGCTGAGAGGACTACCGGAACTATACGGACGTCCTCTAGGTGCCACATCTGCTTCAACTCCTCCGCCAAGTCGTGGTACTTCGCTATCTTGTTAGAGAACGTTGATTGGACATTGTGGTCCAGCGGTACAGCGATGTCGATGAGTGTAACTCGTTTCATCCTTTTGTCGTAGACTACAATGTCGGGGCGGTTGGCACGGATGAGGACGTCCGTTATGATCTCGCGATCCCAGTACAGCTTTATGCAACTATTTTCCAGAACCGGGTCAGGCAGGTACTTGTAGTAGGGCACAAATCGATCCACCAAGTTGTGCTTAAGGGCAAGCTGTTGATGCACAATCTTGGCAACTTCGTTGTGACGATCGAGGTAGGCTGATCCAGCTAGTACTGAACAGCCGGCAACGACATGCTCGATAGTCTCCCCTACTGAATTGCACTTCCTACAGCGGTCCTCCACGTCTTCGTGCAATATGTAGTGCCGATAGTTCTTCGTCGCAATTACCCGGTCCTGGATGGCTACCATGAAACCTTCTGTTTCTGAGAAGAGGTCACCCCGCACCAGCCACGTGTTTGACGCCACCTTATCGATGTGCTCGAGCTCCAGTTGATGGGGGTGCGTTCCATGCAACTCCTTCTGCTTCCACATTGCGATCATCTCATCGACAGTTTGGATGTCGCAGTTCAGCTGGTAATCCTCCTGCGCCAGATGCAGGGCGCTGAAGCCGTGGTCAGCTTCGCATACAGTGCGGTAAATTTCGTGGCGGTTCTGGCTTTCTACGAAATATGCCCGCAGCTGCTGGATCTGGGAGACACATAGTGCCTGGATATCGGCGACGCCTCTTCCTCCTGCTGCACGTGGCAGGGTGACTCTCTCAATGGACGATTTTGGGTGGCGCCTTCGGTGCTTGGTGAACGCCACTCGTACTGCTCGTTCTATCGCCTCCAAGTCAGTCTTGGTCCACTTTACCACCCCGAAACTATACGTCAACAGGGGCACAGCAAACGTGTTGATCGCCTTCACCTTGTTGCCGGCAGACAGAAAGCTCTTCAGAATACAGTTGACACGTGACAAAAACTTTTCCTGCAGGTCCTTCTTGATCATCGTGTGGCGAATACCTCTAAGTTGCAGGAATCCAAGGTATTTATACGTTTCGCCTTCAACCATATTCCGAATCTCCTCCTGCTCGTTGACGCGGAAACAGCTGGCATCCATAACTTGACCCCGACGTAGATGAATTGACCTGCATTTGTCAATACCAAATTCCATCCGGATGTCGTTACTGAATGTCGTAACTAGCTGCAACAGCTGATGCTGCCTCTGCACTGATTCCGCAAATAGCTTCAGGTCGTCTATATAGAAGGTGTGGGTAACTCTTGTGCTCCTTTCCCCACTTTTCAGTTGGTAGCCATAGTTGCATTGGTTGAGTGCTTTGCAGAGGGGGTTCATGGCCAGGCAAAACCACAGCGGACTAAAGGTATCGCCTTGAAAAATCCCCCTCCTGATGCTGAGAGTCCTGGACAGTAACACAGCTGTACCGTCGGTAATGTGTAGGGATGTGCTCCACATCCCCATCGCGTGTTGCATCAGTCTGATGACGTTCCCGTCTACCTTATACAATTGCAGTACCTTGAGAAGGTACGAGTGCGGTACTGAGTCGTATGCCTTTTTGTAGTCGATGTACGCCATACTCAGGTTCCTTTGCTTTTGGGTAGCTTGCCCTACAATGACTGCATCTACGATGACCTGATTTTTGCAGCCCTGCGTGTTTCTGCGACACCCTTTCTGTTCCTCGGTCATCACGTTGTTGGCGTCGCAATGGGCTTGCACCCTCCTCGCTATTACCGACGATAGCACTTTATACAGACTTGAAAGGCACGTTATTGGTCTGTACTTCGCTGGGTCAGCTGTGTGTTGGTCCTTTGGCAGAAGAAATGTGACACCCCTGGTGATGAATTCCGGTAGCTGCGTGGGGTCTCCTAGTACCGTATTGAAGCATTCCGCCATCCGCCCATGGATCGTTGTGAGTTTTTTATACCAAAAATTGTGCACAAAATCAGGTCCTGATGCAGCCCAATTCCTGGTATACCGGGTAGCTTCACGTATATCCTGCGCGGTTACCACGACCACGGTCATGTCTCCAATTCCATCACATTGTCTCTCTTCTTCTGCTAACCACATCCCATCGCCGTTGTGTTCGGTGGGGTTCTCCCATAAATTGGCCCAAAATTGTGTAACGTCGCCAATCTCTGGAAGTCCGTCGCCAAAGTCGACCTTGTCATTTCGGATGCGGTTGTAGAACTCCCTCTCGTTTATGTTGAACATCCGGTTTTGTTCCTTCCGCTTCGAACATTCTCCATAACGTCGCAATCGTTTCGCAAGAGCACTCAACCGCTGTACATGGGTGTCGAGGATCTCAGTAATGTCGACTTCTCTGAGATCTCGGAGCTCTGCGGGCCTAACAATTTCAGCAACATGACGAACTAGCCTCGTTGATCGATTCCCCTGCTTGTACTGTATTAATCGACCAACCTTTGATCGCAGTGTTGCGATTCGGCTCTCAAGTCGTCGCATCCTGCGGGTTTCTGTGCGTTGGGGCGTGTGCCATCTTCTCCTTGCGGGCGCGTTCGCAATCCCAACGTCTTAACTACAGCTATTGCAGCTGAATACACGATAAACTGCAGATCCTCAAGGTTCTCCACGGCTTCTAACTACTGTGGCAAAATATCCTGATTTAGGATGCTTACTGCACTCGTCAGCCGGTAGGAATACCGCAGCTTTGGTATCCGGTGCCGGGACATGGGGTCTGTCCCACGGAACTGCGTAACTGCTGTGCCCATATGGAGTGCTAGGTCGTCTCGTAATTGCTGTCGTTGCATATCCGCTGTCGGTCTTGGAGCAGTGGGTGCAGGTAAATCACGACTCTCACTCGTGATCGGTGCATCCAGCCCAACAGAACTCCTTCTCGACGTATCGCTCGATCTTGTCCCCTCCTCTTCTATTTCCCTCTGCACTTCCAGCTTGATATACTCCACTTCTGCAGCGGTGAGCATATTATGAGACATAATTGCACGCTGCCGTGTGTACAGCTTGTTCAAGTCAAGCTGGCGCGCAAAGCGAGGAAATCGCTCGTTGAACATCTCCAGCATCCCTGATCTGCCAGACATGTCCGTCTCCATCCTTGTGCAGACATAGTAGCAGCGAATCACATACATATTCATCTCCCTCGTCCACATGATCCGCTGCCGTTATTATTATTATTATTATTATTATTATTATTATTATTATTATTTTTATTATTATTATTATTCTTATTATTCTTATTATTACTCTTATTATTATCCCTATCATCATTATTATTTTTCTTATTACTACCCTTATTATTACTCTTATTATTATTTTTTAAATTACGGCTGCCTCAAAATAATATGAATTAACATTTGAAATATTTGAAATTGAAATACTTATACCTAAAATAAAATGAAATTAAAAAAAAAGAATTATACAAAAAAACATCGAAGTAATCCCAACATGAACATCCCCATCCCTATTCCCATTCTACTACACGCAAACATATTTTGTTGTATAATCTACCGAATACATGGTAGAATTAAGAACTGCACCAACGATTTTCAACCGACTACAAAAATCTGTTAAGTTGACTATAATCTGGTGAAAATTACTGAGCAGTACAGTAAATTTGACTATGTCCACAGTAGCATCCACTACAAAGCATTGTATTTCAGTCCGTGACACCCACCGTACAACACAGCGTGGTCAAAAGTATGATGCTAAACTTCTCAAATCTAGAATGTTTCTAGTCAAAAATACTAGAACTCTGGTTAAATCAACAGAAGAAATTTTCTTGTGTAGTGATGTTGACTATGTTTTGGTAGAGTAAACAGATTAATGTAGTCGGTTGAAAATCGTTGGTGCAGTTCTTAATTTTACCATGGATGCAGTAGTTTCTACAATAAAATTCATTTCAGTGTAACATCCTTATTCCCATTCGTCTACTACTACACACCACCGCTACCAGCGACAACTGTCATGACGTTGGTAGCGATTCGACAGCAGCGATCAAATAAAACCGTTTGTCAACATACAAACGGTCTCTAATAGGTGAACCACCACGATAACAACCAGTAGTGCGCGCTTTATTCCCGCTTCATTTTTATCCTCGAATAGTGAACTGAAAAGCCCCGGTGTGCCCCTTTCATTGTTCTTGGCCCGGTCGGCTATTGTTCAATAGTGGAATCCAGAAAGCTTGTGAGAATCCGTGCGCCGCTAGTTCGGAATAAGTTCATCCGGCTCGAAGGACCACCCAGTGTGAGCGGCCGCGAGAATAGTTTGGTCCGGCCAGCGAAGTGGTTAACGGCCTACCAGCTGAAGAATCCGTCACGTCCCCCGAATGCGATTGCCACTGAAGACACCATTTTCATCCATCCAGGACAAAGCTAACACCGCGATGGATGGTGCCGGGACCAGCAACGCCTTGGTAGACGGTTCAGGCCCCATAAGAAACTGTGTGGTAATGTAAATCCTATTTTCCTTCCTTCTTTGTAAGACAAAATGCCCCTAATTAAAACGAATCTTATAATCAAATTGAGAACTTTTGAATATTGCTAGCAAAGCCCTGTATTTTCTCCATCTCCTCCAGATTTCGGTTTTGTCCACCTCGACAACGTAAATTTTGACGTAGGACTACGTTTGAGTTTTTTAAAGGGAAGTGTTTCCGCCCATCTCCCCAATTTCCTCTTGGAGCAATTTGAAACGACCCTGAGGCCCAGGACAAAAAGCCCATCTTGATGAGTTCGGCTCTGATACCATCCTTGCCAGCGGCCTTGTTGTTCTTGAGTTGTTGAATGGCATCCTTAACTTACCCCATCGTGGGAGCTGGTTGGTTTCCGCTGTCTGCTGTGCTGACGTAGCCATCGCCTTCGTTGTCCTGACCTTTTGTGCCTGTGTTCTCTGCGCCATTCAGGTGTTCATCTTAGTGCTGCTTTCACCTTTCGATCACCTCGCGACCGTCCGTCAAGATGCTCCCATTCTTATCCCGGCACATCTCAGCTCGCGGCACGAAGCCTTTGCGGGATGTGTTGAGCTTCTGATAGAACTTCCGTGGTTCTTGAGAACGGTACAGCAACTCCATCTCTTAGCATTCCACCTCTTCCAAGCGGCGCTTTTTGTCTCAGAATAGGCGGGTTTGCTGTTTCCGCTTCAGTCTGTATCGTTCCACGTTTTGCCGCGTACCATGCTGCAGCATTGCAGCCCGCGCTGCATTCTTCTCCTCTAAAACCTCCTGGCACTCCTCGTCGAACCAATCGTCTCTTGAGCTCCGTTCCACATATCCGACAATGCATTCGGCAGCGTCGTTAATGGCTGCTTTAACTGTCCTCCAGCAGTCCTCAAGAGGGGCCCTATCGAGCTCGCCCTCATCCGGCAACGCTGCCTCAAGATGCTGCGCGTACGGATTGGCGACATCCGGTTGTTTCAGCCGCTCGAGATTGTGCCGGGGCGGGCGTCGGTACCGTACATCATTGATGACGGATAGTTTTGGGCGCAGTTTCACCATCACCAGGTAGTGATCGGAGTCAATGTAAGTGCCACGATAGGTTCTGATGTCGGTTATGTCGGAGAAGTGCCGTCCATCGATCAAAACGTGGTTGATTGGCGATTCTGTCTGCTGAGGTGATCTCCAGGTATACCGATACGGGAGGCTGTGCTGTAAATAGGTGCTACGAATGGCCATATTCTTGGAGGCGGCAAAATCTATCAGTCGTAGGCCGTTCTCGTTCGTCAGCCAATCGTTGGTCTGAACTCCTCCTCCTGGTCAATCTGAGCGTTCAAATCTCCTATCGTGATTTTGACGTCGTGGCTTGGGCAGCGGTCGAACTCGCGTTCAAGCTGCGCGTAAAAAACGTCCTTGTCATCGTCAGTGCTTCCGGAGTGTGGGCTATGAACGTTGATTTTGCTGAAGTTAAAGAATCGGCCTTTGATTCTTAACTTGCACATTCGTTCATTGATCGGCCACCACCCGATCACGCGCCTTTGCATATAACCCATCACTATGAAAGCTGTTCCCAGCTCGCGTGTGTTGCCGCAGGTCTGGTAGATGGTATGATTACCTCTAAACGTTCGCACCAATGCTCCTGTCCAGTACACCTCCTGCAGCGCTACGATGTCGAAACCGCGGGTCTTCAGTACATCGGAGAGTACGCGAGTACTTCCAATGAAGTTGAGAGATTTGCAGATCCACGTACCGACTTCCAATCGCTAGTCCTTTTTCGTCGCTGTGGTCTTTGCCGATTGTTCCGGTCCGTATTCTCTCGTTGACGTTCCTGTGCTGGTGTATTTTTACGGCTGGCTTGCAGGGCCTGACACCAACCCTCTAGATATCCGGAGGACCATTCCCCCAAAATGTTCGGAGGGCCATAGTGTGCAGTTTAGCTTAGAGTCCTTCTCTGGCACTCGGACGATGATTAGCCGCTCCTGAAATGGGGAACAGACGCTGTTGTGAGCCGCTCCTAACATGGAGTACAGACGCTTCAGGTTTGCAAAGGCAAAAGCAAACGCAAACCCCCCCTTCCCTGTCAGCATACGACCAAAGTTCCCACTGGGGGTTGGTTACCCGATCTTCCCCAAGGTTACTCGTACCCCGGCCAGTACCACGAGGAGGTCTGGAGTTGCTGGGTAAGAGGCTAAGGACCGCACAAAGGGGTCTATTTTATTCCTGCAGGTACGCGAGGTAGGGGAAGGGGTGGTAAAATGAACACCTTAAGGAAATCATCGTGTTTCTAATAGAAAAACGAGGAATTTGTATAGTTCTATCCCACAACATCCAAAATAGAGATGGTATCTATAGCAGCGACATGAATTCAGACTAAAATAGCTGAATTATCACATATTTTTGGCGCTAGCAAAAAACGATGTAAATGTTCATTTTACCTGCACTGTGTGGGTAAAATGAACAGCTGTTGGTGGTAAAATGAACATCATGAAAAAGTCGTGAGCAAAATAAATATATATGAAAATTTCTATTGCCCTACCGAAAATATATCCATTAATGATTGTAACCCATTCAAAAAGAATACTAAAAGTATCAGATTTGACATCATATGACAACGATTTTCACCTCACTGAAAAACCTCCAGTCTTCCGAGCTAAAAGTTACGTCAGTTCTAATTTTCAAACGTAATTTATCGAAATTTATCGAAATTTGTTTTTTTCTCGGTAAAAGGCGCGGTGTTCTTTTTACCACCCCTGTTCATTTTATCACCACTTCCCCTACCAATGGTGCGCCATGCTCAATCATTTACCGCGCCAATGATGTTACCCGCGAGGTAAAAAGGCGTCTTGCACCTGTGAGTCGGGCTTTTTACGGACTTCGTAACCAGCTAAAGTCCCGCAGCTTATAGACGACGATCAAACTCGCGTTATTCAAGACTCTAATTCTTCCGATAGCTCTGTACGGTCACGAATCTTGGACGTTGAAAGAGGTCGACCGCAGCTTTTGGGGTCTTTGAACGTGAAGTGCTGCGAACAATACTCGGCGGTAAATTGGACAATGGCATCTGGCGGCGTCGCATGAATCACGAGTTACACCAAGTCTATAATGAAATGGATATTGTTAAGCGTATAAAACACGGCAGGCTGCGGTGGGCTGGGCATGTAGCTCGCATGTCGGAGGAACGTCAAGCTAAACTAATATTCAGCAGAGAACCAGGGAGAGTCCGTCGCCTTCGTGGAAGGCCGCGCACCAGATGTCATCTCATCTCAACCTCCAGTCCTGTGAAAGAATATTAAAAAAATCGTATTATTTCAACTTTTGAGATTACCCATCATGCAAACAAGTTCTGTAGGCTTGTACCAGGTAGATGAACGGAAATACGCCGCGGACTCTAACCACTTGGCTAATGAAGCTCACTCTCTGGTAAAGCACTAATGAATTGCATATAATGTTCAATGTAGCATATCCCATTGAAGGTTTTATGACAACAATTATGATTACAATTGAGTGTTTACTTGGATCTAAGCTGTACCCAGGCATGTTTTAAAAAATGGAATTGTCTTCTGCATTCGGATTAAATTGATTCGAAAACCACCAGAACAAATCGAAAGTTGCACGTTAACAAATTTGTTCAACACCATCACCGTTTAGAATGTTGCCGGAAAAAAGGTGCCCTCAAAGCGCGCAACTTACCAACCAACGAAGTATCAAAATACAAGCTTCCGGTTCACGGTCATTAAATTTTTTGCACCGTCTCCATCCGCATCCACATCGCATTCCACCGTGTCCTCTATCACCTATCCTCCAGTGGTGCGCAACAGTTCCGGGAAAACATTCCTCTACCCGTTCAGTTTCGCCTTCATGGTGCATTATCCTTGAAATGGGTGTTGGTGTATGTGTGTGTGTGTAAGTGGGTGAGTTCCTTCCTCCCCGTTTCGCCGATTTGTGCCCTGTGGCATCTGATTTTACCTGGCGTCGTCGTCGATGATTCTGTGTATAGATTGTGAACACCGGAGCCAACACTCTGTAGCTCTGTAGCAAGCTAGTCGAACGTCCGTTTTGTCGCACCCTTCCGCTTCCGCTTGTGTCTTCGGTGGGGAGAACCGCCACCATCAAGCACCATCCATAAAAGTTCGCACATGAAGCAGTGAGGACACGTTTGTTCCGAAAGCATCGCACCATTATGTCGGGTTGAGTCGTGATATAAGTCCCCCATCCTCCCCATCCAAGTCGCCATCCCGTGGATCATCCCGTAGGAAGGTGAATCCAGCAAAAAGACACTCGATACCTACGAGCAGACACCACCAAATCCAGCAACCAGCCTTCCGTCATCCAAGCAGGCCAACGAGAGACGACACTGATGATGGTCGAACCTCCACGCGGTGTGTCTGAAAGTGTTATCAAGGAAAAAAGGGTCCACCATACGGAAAAAATATCTAAACCAATCAGCATAATCACAACAATAAACACATATTCTATCTGCTATCAGATGTTTTGAAACTGCCGAAAGAAATAAAACAGTTTTTTTCATTACTACAAAAACAATACTTTCTAGACTACCTATTGATTCCTTTCCGATCCTTGTTTGGACCCATGCCTTTGATTTTCCGTTGGTCCCGTTAGAGAAAGGTGGTAATCCTTCTTGGATACATTGTTAAAAAAACGCTTAGAATGTCACTTTTTCTTTCTTTTATACACTAATGACGACCTCAAGTAGTTGGCAGTTTTCGGAATATGTAACCTTATAAATATGGTAAACCGTGTTTTGATCCCAATTGATCTATGTACGGGTTCATGAAGTGGTATCGTATATCCATGTTGTGTGACAGTGAATGCACATGGTCAAGGACGTTAGCTTCTAACCCTTCTAAGACGATGCCCACCAGTGCGTTCACAGATGCGTGCATAAAATGAATAAGCAGAGCGGTTCTATTTTAGCTATTCTTTCATTTCTGCACCGATCGTTGATATCAAGGTTGGTAGAGTACGACCCTGTTTCCGCACCGGTAGTTGCTATTCTTGCTTCTTGTTTATTATTATTGACAGCTACAGTGTTTGCACGACATAACGTGAAGTGTTTGTTCCGCATTGTTTGGACATTTAGACAAAAAGTAGGGTACAGAACCACTTTGGCATGGGAGGTTCTTCTCGGCCGAATCGTCTGAAACTTTGCAATCAGAAGCGCCTCAGTACGATGCATATTTTGACCAAATATAAGCTATGTAGCTTACAAAGTTCTCAGAGGAGTTCTTGGGGATATTGCCACAGTAATCCTTGAAATTCCCGGAGAAAATCCTGGTTGAAATCCCAAGAGAAATTCCTAATTAAAATCACAAGAGAAATTTCTGAAGGAAATCTCCGGAATACTTCTCTGAAAAAAAAAATCCCCGACAGATTTTTTGAAGAAAATCCTGGACAAAATCCCTGGAGGAATTGCTATAGAAATCCCCTGTTGAATTTCTGAAAAAAATCTCTAAGGAGGTCTAGGAATACCCCCAGAGAGAATTCTTGAAATTCTCGGAGAACTTCCTGGAGTGAATTCCCTGAGGAATTCGGGATATCTCCAGAGAAATTCTATGAAAAAATCTTTGAAGGAATTTCTGGAGAAAATCGCCGTAGGAATTCCTGGACGAAATCCCCAGAAGAATTTCTGCAGGAAATTCTCGGAGGTTCTTGTGGAAATAGTCGGAGCAATTCCTGGTGAAAATCTCCGAAATAATTTCTAGACTAAACTCCCCGAAAAATTGCTGGACAAAATCCACAGAGTAATAGCTATTGAAAATCCCCTGGGAAATTCCTGGAGAAAACTCGCGGAGGTGTTCCTGGGGAAATCACCGAAGGAATCCTTGAAACCCCCGGGAGAAATTCTAGAAAAAAAAATCCAAGAGAGAATTCTTTAATGAATTCCTGGTTTAAATCCCAAGAGAAACTCTCGGAGGAAATCTCCGGAAAAATTCTCTGAAAAAATCCCCGAAAGTTTATCTGAAGAAAATCATCCTAGAGAAAATCCAGAACCAAATCACCGGAGCTCTTGGAAAAATCTCCGGAGGTATATCTGGAGAAAATCCCCGGCGGAATTCCTGGACGAAACCCCTGGAAAAAATCATGTCTCAAATCATCAAAGAAGTTTCTTAAGGTGAAGATGAATCGAAGCCATAGTTCAAATTTTGAAGAGCACGGATCTGGAGAACCAAACATCTGTTTCAGCTGAAAACCTAATCGATTGGTCACCACCAGCTAGTAACCAATCGATTAAGTTTTCAACTTAAATGGATGTTTGGTTCTCCAGATCCGTGCTCTTGAAAATTTGAACTTCGGCTTCGATTTATCTTCACCTTAAGAAAATCCCAAGAGGAATTTCTGGACGAAGTCCACGGATAAATTTCTGAAGGAAATATATACCCGACGGGATACCTGGAGCGAGTCCCCGGAGAAATTCTTGCAGCAAATTCCCGGATGAATGCCTGAAAAATATCCCCTGAGAAATTCCTGAAGAAAATCCCTGAGTAAATGTTGGGGGATATCCCTGGAGGATTCCATGAAATCCCCGGAGGAATTCCTGGAGGACATTTCTGGAAAAATTCCTGCTGCAAATCCACAGCTGGTTTAAATTCTCTGAAAAAATCCCCGAAATAATTTCTGGAGAAAATCCAAATATGAATTTCTTTATGAATTTCTGGACGAAATCCTCATAAAAAATCCTGGATGAAGAGGAATGGGAAATGATATTGGAAATCCCATGAGGAATTCTTGAAGAAAATACTGGAGGAGTTCTTTGGAGAAATCTTCGGAGAAATTCTTGAAAATAATGTCCCGATGTAATTTCTGGGCGGCTTTACCGGCAATTCATTTCGAGCTACACTGGGAACTCCTTCGAAAATTTCTTTGGGATTTTATTTGGATTTTCGAGATAGTTCCTCCATTAATTTTATCGGAGTTTCTCCAGGAATGCTCAAGTAATCCTAGGAAAGCTCCATTAGGAATCCTTCTGGAGTTATTCCTAGAATTCCCCTAGATATCCTGCAGAGTTTCTCCAATACATCCTCAAAAGTTCCTCCGGGCAATTCTCATAAGTTTATCTTTGTATTGATTTAGAGCTCCACCTCCACCTTTCCTCTGGATTTCTCCAGGAATTCGTTACTTTACATCCCTCCGGAGTTCCTTCAGATTTCCTTTATGGAGTTACTCCAGAAGATGAAGTTCATCTGAAGCTCCCTAGAAAACAATAATTTTAAATAAATGTTGGTCTTGATTTCTACCGGATACAAAATATTAAATATTAAAAGGTTTAAATATATTAAAAAATTATCCTCATAACAAAACATGCGAATCTTGCAAAACGAACGTCACTATGTTTTGAAGAAAAGCAACGGTTGGATCGGTTGGATAGCGTTGCCAAATATACAAACGCACTACTAACCGACAGTGTAGGTTGCTGTTTCCCATACGTGTTTAGCAACGACCAGTGCAATGTCGCGTTATGATGGTCGTTAGCAATTTGTGTTTATTCACGCTGCGGTGGGCATCGTCTAAGATAGTTGATAACCAAAAGCCTATTAGCAGAACTCCTAGAATATAACATCAGGTCGCACAACAAACGATCTAGTAGGCATGGCAAATCATCGAAGCCGCACTCTTCTGGTATCGTGAAAGCAGCGTTTTGCCTTTAGTGGAGCTCCCGTTTGCTTGCTACAATTTCAAACTCCACATTTGGCGAATCCTGCCAGGCTTTGTTACAATTAAGTAGCATGTTTCCGAACGTTATTGATTATTGGTGAGCAATCGGGAGTTTTCCACTAGATTTGACTAGCGCTACGTTTGAAAACTTGAAACTTTGAAAAAGCAATAAAAACGCGAGAAAAGTGACAGAAAAATGGTGACTGAAATCTTCCGAAGTGATCAATTGCGAATCATTTATACGGAGATCTATTACCAACTTTTCATAGAAGATTGGTACCCAATTTGTCCTTTCCCGGCTAGACACAATAACCGATGAACTGGAAGACGGATGCAGTTTTCTGTAAGTAATACCTAAAAATGTTTTCTCGCATATGTGTACAGGAAACGAAACGAAAAAAATGTGCCTGGTTCAATTATTAGTTATTTGAATTATTTGTCTGTATGAAACACTCAATTATGATTTGGCATGTGTTCCAAATAACGTTAAAAGCGACTTGCAGAAAAAAAGTGTACGTAAACAAACACACGCGCATGTAAGCAGCCTACTAGGATGAGAACTAAACATGGCAATTAAACGCCTATGAAATTCGTTTAAATGCATAGGTCGGAGAGATGTAGAAACAAAAATTCACGAGAATTGTTTTGACTTTATACACTCAATCCTCAATTAAACCATTTCTTTTCATTCAGAACTGAATGTTGTTTAAAACGTCCGAAAAAGATACATTATTTTGCCCGATGTCTTTCCTTGAAGTTGATTTGAAATTGTTCGCCTACCTTTTTAAATAGCACTCTACAAGTCGAACTTTAACTTTGGTCGATTTAAAGTTCCATGTGTTTATTTTGAGTTAACGTCAAGTTCTCAGACTATGTTTAGTCTATTTCAAGCAATTGAAATTAAAATATATATATGATGAACTCTCGACAAAAAAAAAACAATGCTTCGACAGCGTTGAAAAAAAAAACCTTGCAAAAATACTTTTATCAAGTCTGTCGGTGTGAATTGAGCAGCGCAAAAAAAAAAAACAGACAAACAGGTTATTATACTGATGGTTGCTATTCCGCGATTGGCCACGGTCAGTGAAGATGCACAAAGAATTAACTAGAAGTTCGGCTGGCATAATCTTCTTCAAAGTGCATAAATCAGTGCCTCTTTTTATATAGGGTCAATAATGTTTATGATAGAGAGTAAAAGCGTCTGAACCGGTATACGGTCTAGCAAGGAATGATTTATTTAAGTTATTGGGTATTGTATAAAGAAACCCGTTTAGGGGGGAATGTTAGCGTAGTAAGCGTTGCGTTGATAATGAACCAATGCACGAGTTCACTAACACAGCGTAACAAAAATGACATTGTTGCGTGTCTCAAGAATCAAATTATGTGTCTCTAGTAGATTTGGGGTTGCTGAATCTGATGCCGTTCTCAGAAATGTTCCAGCACGTCACAATTTTTAGCTACAGGTCGCCAAAGTTGTATAAAACACTGGTTTCATTGATGTTTACATAAAATTTAAACAATGATTTATCAAAAAATATTATGAACTAATCCACCAAGCATGCGAAATAGGACTTAAACTTTCATTTCAGATATGATTTGATTGAAATTGTACGATTAAATTGAGCTTAAAACGTTTTTTTCAACCAACTTGCAGTCTCCATACGAAATCCGTCGTTTCTCTTATATGGAAAAATACAATACTTTTCGAAACCAACAAAAAATAACTTTTGAGCATCGGAAGTATCATGAACTTTGTTGATAAGTATTGTTATACACATGAAGCTTGAGTTCTGAGGCAAATTAAGCAAATAAATTGCCATACAAGCTGGAAAACTTGCATGCAAGTTGCCTGAAATAGTAAAATTTAGCATTTTCAATGGCCAATATCTCAAAAACTAGACGTGCTTTGATATTTCTGTAAATGGCAATGAATTAAGCAATTCCTAATTAAGTTAATAGCGGTATTTTGGTGCTTGAGACAAAATCGTGTTCCGCAGTGTAATTTGACGTTTGAGCGGTGCCGAATTCACTCATTGCCATGGTCACGTAAATAATACGGCACCGCTCAAACGTCAAATAATGAACTCGTGCATTGGTCCATTGAGCCATATTAATGCAACGCTTACTACGCTAACATTCCCCCTTAAGCGGGTTTTTATACAATACCCTGAGACGAGACTCGCGAAGACGGTCTTCTTTTTCTGTGATTGCTGAGTTTTTTTCTTATTCCACTTTGTGTTTATACCAATTATGAGCATGCTGTTCAAACCCTCACATGAACCTCTCAGCAAAAAATGATTGAGTTTGTATCACATCGAATCATAAATACCTGTTTGAGTGAAATTTCATGCCAGCAAACGTAGCAGACATTAAAAATAATTAATCTTCTGCTTAGATTTATCAGCAACTTTGGAAAAAACTGCTCCGCCGACTGAGGTTTTTAATAACAGTTTACTTTGAACACAATACTTTTCACTTTTTCAGCCATAAAAACGGTGGGCTGCATTTGACGTTTCGTGAGAGGGGAATCTGGGCTGCATATGACGTTGATATTTTTCCTCTTCGCGAGTCTCTCTCAGACAATACCCAATAACTTCCGGTCTTCTTGCAGCTTTGGTCCAGATAACGCCTTGTGAGAATGTCAGCCACTTGAGGATTGGAAGGCACATGTTCCAGTTTGATCGCTTTAGCCTCAACTTGCTCACGAATGAAATGATGCATCACATCGATGTGTTCCGTTGCTGCAGAATAGCCCATTTCCTTTTCAGCCAAACAGATTAAACTTTTTTTGTCACATTTGATGACCAGAGACTCGTTGATGTCGTATAGTACCAGGCAGCCTCTTGAGTGACCATCGAAAGTGTCATGTATTCTGCTGCTGTGGTCGATAGAGCGACAGTAGCTTGCCTTCTGGAACTCCACGAAACCGCTCCACCATATTGTAGAAATACATACCCACTGACTGATCGCCTGGTCTCTGGATCGTTAGCCCAAGCAGCGTCACTGTACCCAGAAAACGCCGGATCCGCATTCCTCCTGTACGTTAGCTTGCACTGCTTGGTGTCTTTGAGGTAACGCAAAATTCTTTCGGACGCACTGGACAGCGGAATCCCTGGATGTCTCGTGCACTGTGCGATAAACTGGAGTCCACCAATCAGCTCGCGGAATGGAATAGCCTTTATGCTTTCTCTTTCCCCCTCATTTCGTGGGCTCATCGTTTTTAACAGCCGCTGATTCGTGTCCAGCGGTGTCGATTCGGGATTACAGTCGCTAAGATTGTATTTTTCTAGCAACTCATCTATGGACCGTTCCTGATCGATGGAGATGGTGCCGTCGGTCCTGGTGGCTTGCAGTCCCAGAATTTGCTTGGCTAGACCTTAATCCTTCAATCTGTCGCTTCACATCGTCGACCAACCCTTGGTCGTTGGAGAACAGAAGAAAATGGTCGACTTAGACCGCCACGATAATGAGCTTACCATCAATCAACTGTAGTATCACTTGTCGTACTTTGAACGCTTCAGTCCCATTCGCTTGAGTTTGTGGTCCAGCTTGAAGTTCCAAACTCTGCTTGCTTGTTTGAGTCCGAAGACTTGACAGGAGAATATGTTTCACTCCTTTCACTTGCGAGAATCCTTTGATTACAAGTCTTGCCTTGTAACGCTCGACAGATTCATCCGTAGCGTGTTTGATCTTGAAGACCCACTTGTTCTTCAACGCTTTCCGTCCCTTTGGAAGATCCACAAGACCGTGACCAATCCATTGGTCACGGTCTTCGCGATTCAGTGCTTTCTGCACCGTACCAGGATCCTGGATTACCTGTGGAATACATTCCGGCAAAAGATGGTTGCCGCTATCGATGATACTAGGCAACTTGCCTTGGCCTGGGTGCTTCCAGTCACTATGCCCAGTTTCCTGTTGCAATTCAACAGCTACTTCCTTTGAGAGTGACGATAGGCCTTGGAACACTCCGAGTGGCCGATCAAAATATATGGTACCGACTTGGGGTCCCACTTCGCACGCTTGACTTTTGGAACGTACGCTATTGCTCCGAAGACTCACAGTTTCGATAAATCCGGTTTCCTTCCCGTTTACCGCCACTTCTGCCCAAAATCGCGTTCATGCGTTTAGCCAACCCGTTTTGCTCCGGATTGTGAGGCACTCTTGTCTCGTGAAGGATTTCGAGAAACTCCTTGAAATGCTTACCGACATATTCTCCACCATTGTCAGTGCGCAGGCACTTCAACTTTTTTCCAGTCTGGGTTTCGGAATAAGCCTTGAACGCCAAAAACACTTCAAACACACCTTTCTTCGATTTCAAGAAATAGATGAACGTCATCCTATCATCGATGAAAGCGACAAAATACTTGTTCCCGCCGATTGACGGTTTCTCCACATCCGAATGGACCACTTCGAAAATGTCACTCGCTCTTTTGCCACCGGCAACCTCTGATGCTTCGCTTCGATACATGGGACACAAGGCAACATCGCCCCGTTTTAAACTTCCATACCACTCACCATGGCAGGTAGTCGCATCACGTTGTTCATGTTCAAATGACCCAATCGCCGATGCCAGATTTCCAAATTGGAGACTGAACGTGCCGCGCACGCGCTCGTTTGACCAACCTGGTTCAGCCGGTAAATGCCGTCCTATTCACGACCCATGGCGATGACTTCTCCCGTTGACTCTTGTTTGACCACGTATGATTCATTGGTAAAACTGACGCAATAACCTTTCTAGCAAATGCGACTGGGGATTTTTTTTTATTTCCGTACAAAGTGGGTGTCAGATTTTCATGAAACTTTTTCCACAGGCAGGGCTCATCAATATATGGATAAAAAAAATTGAGAAAAATTCAGGGTCGCTTATTTTTTTTATATGGATAAAAAAAATTGAGAAAAATTCAGGGTCGCTTATTTTCCCGGAAAACTCAGTTGGATTTTTTTTGTTTTCCTCTGACACTACTTACTTTGAAACATCATAACTCAAGAACGAAGCATCGTAGGAACAAAGTTTTTTTTTATGAAAATGAAAGCAAATCAAAAAATTAACTGGAAAAAGTTTTCCACAAAATTTTTCACCGTTGAGAAAATTCGTAAAGAAAAGCCGGAAAAACTATGCTCCAACTCGTGTAAAATTAAAAAAAAAAAAAAATATTTTTGAGAAGATAATTTCATAAGCTTTAATCGCTGAAGTTTTTGCACACTAAGCTCTTACGGTGAATTTCACCGTAATCTCAACAGCTGAACAGTTTGGTGAAATAAAACACCGTAATTCCGTCGAAATTTTACGGATTCCGGTGATTTTTCACCGAATACTGTAAAAGTTTACCGTACTCCTTTGATTTATTTCACCGAACTGTTCAGCTGTTGAGATTTTACAGGAATCCGTAAAATAATTTAAGTGTGTGGAATGTACTCTTTTTTCGTTTTTGAGTTATGGCCAATTTTGTAAAAAATGTGCAAATGTGCCATTTTGAGCCTTTCCTTTGAAAAACTCAAGAAAGAAGCATCGTAGAAACAAAGTTTTTTTTTTATGAAAATGAAAGCAGATTTTCTCAGGAATAAAAAAAAATATTAACTGGAAACAGTTTTCCACAAAATTTTCCACCGTTGAGAAAATTCGTAAAGAAAAGCCGGAAAACTATGTTCCAATTAGTGGAAAACTTTCAAAAATATATTTTTGGGAAGGTAATTTCATAAGCTTTAATCGCTGAAATTTTTGAAATGTACTTTTTTTTCGTTTTTGAGTTATGGCCAATTTTGTGGAAAATGACCATATAAGCCTTTTCTTTGAAAACCCATATTTCAATCGAAACATCGGAAAAACAAAGATTTTTTTTATCAAAGCAAGTGAAAATTTTCTAAAACATCTGAAAAAAAGATATGGGATTGGTTTTAATGAAGTATAAGTCGGAATAGATGATATTTTTCATGAAAAATTACACCGCTAAGAAAAAATGAAAAAAAAAACTGTTTCTGCCTCAATTTTTCATTACACTGAAAAGGGATTCTTTCTTTTCTTTGTAACAAATAAGATTATTATTATTATTTTTTTAATTTTATTTATTCAATTATTCAGTATATAACTTACATTTTCATCTTAATACTATCTATTTTTTCAACCGGGAAGATTGTCTTTGGTTGCTAACACCAGAAGATTTTCGTTTCTTTGTATTATTAAGAACAAAGCATGCTGTATTTTCTTGGTTTAGATAGTATTAAGATGAAAATGTAAGTTATATACTGTAAAATTGAATAAATAAAATTAAAAATACAGTTAACTTTCCCTTACTCGATATTCCGTATCTCGATATCGAGTTAGAGAACCATAGTAAAAGTTAGTTTTCATGGATAACTCGATTATCCCTTGGAACGCAGCTTTTATGTTCTGTAACTCGATACCTCTGTAACTCGATGGTCCCTTCAATATCGAGTAAGGGAGAGATGACTGTATATAATAATAATCTTATTTGTTCCATAGAAAAAAAAATCCCTTTTCAGTGTAATGAAAAATTGAGGCAGAAACAGTTTTTTTTTTCAGTTTTTCTTAGCGGTGTAATTTTTCATGTAAAATATCATCCATTCCGACTTATACTTCATTAAAACCAATCTCATATCTTTTTTTCAGATATTTCAGAAAATATGCAATTGCTTCGATAAAAAAATCTTTGTTTTTCCGATGCTTCGATTGAAATATGGGTTTTCAAAGAAAAGGCTTATATGGTCATTTTCCACAAAATTGGCCATAACTCAAAAACGAAAAAAAGTATATATCAAAAATTTCAGCGATTAAAGCTTTTGAAGTTACCTTCTCAAAAATATATTTTTGAAAGTTTTCCACTAATTGGAACATAGTTTTCCGGCTTTTCTTTACGAATTTTCTCAACGGTGGAAAATTTTGTGGAAAACTGTTTCCAGTTAATTTTTTTTTTATTCCTGAGAAAATTTGGTTTCATTTTCATATAAAAACCTTTGTTTCTACGATGCTTCTTTCTTGAGTTTTGATTTTTCAAAGTAAGTAGTGTCAGAGGAAAACAAAAAAATTCCAACTGAGTTTTCCGGGAAAATAAGCGACCCTGAATTTTTCTCAATTTTTTTTTTATTCATATATTGATGAGCCCTGCCTGTGGAAACAGTTTCATGAAAATCTGAGACCCTTCGGCCCACTTTGTACGGAAATAAAAAAAAATCAAGTTTGTAACAATAGTTGCAGTAAAGTGTTCCTATAATGGAGGATCCCATATGAAAACAACGGATACCGCAACTATAGGACCACATATTAACAATACACCACAACTAAAGGAACAGTGTACCAATAGTGGAGGTAATAATTTTCACTGACATGCCGTTGTTTACTGCAATAAAATTATTTCTCTCATCAAGTTAAAGGGCATTACTTTGCGTTACAACAATAATATGTACATATTTTGCACTTTCCGAATTTTTAGCGTTTAATTGAAATTGAATCGTGCTGAGTACCTCCACTATTAGAACATTCACCCTATTTTCATTTTCAGCTAAGGCCTTATGCCTGGCCCATCGAATCATTTCGTAGGACTGTACTTCGGTGCAATTATTTGTTACTGCTACCGATTTGTCAACGCTAACAATCATCTCTTGACGAATTTTTTTGGGTAATTCATGCAAAGTTTTATTCTTTAATCTATCCATCGCCAAACCTTTACAAGGCTGCGTCATTTTTTTTTTCGTGACATACCTTTGTTTGATTCACAAACACGTCGAAAAGCAACCCGTTTTTCTGAGGCAGGGCGGCAACATATTTGAACAGTTTGCAGGGCTTTTCAGGCCTATAGTGGCTGGAATAACCATAAATAGTTACTGAACTCTTACTATGTGATTGGTTTTCTACAGTATAAATACAGTTCCGATCGACTGCATTCATTTTATCTCTTAAGAGGGTTGTATATACTAATTTGTCGAAATGGCCACCTCTTTGCTTTTTTCCTTTTTTTTATGCTGTAAGCTTCTGGATTGAGATAACACATCTCTAGATCTTGATTAGTAAAACGGATTTGAGTGAAGAGATTCCAATCATTGAACTCCGTGCCCCAGGATACTCTAGCTACAAACGATTTTGTTCTCTTCTTATTCATTGCATTAGTTGGTAGCTCGTTTTCAAACCCATGATATGTAATTCGAACGTTTTCCAACTTTGCTTCTGAGTCTACTGCATGCACACACCTATCGCACATGAAATCAATGACATCAGACATATCTTGCTCAATGGAATTTAATATTTAGAGGCTCGCTTCCGCTTTCTTCGACACCGGTTTTATCATTCTGGATTACTCCTTCATCGCCCTCTTTAGCTCCTTTCGGTTCCTCCGTCTTCTCTTCACACAATGTACTCCTTTCCGTTACACTCTCCATGCTCTCTTCCACTTGAACCATTTTTACCGATGCCTCATCCTCCATACCAATGCCCTTTAGAGCTTCACTGGTCTCTGTAGCCTCAATTTCCTCTCCTGTTTTTGTGGTGTTCCCCTCATCCTTCATACTAATGCCCTTCAGAGTTTCGCTTCTCCTTTCCGTTACACTCTCCATGATTCCTTCCTCTTGAACCATTTTTGCCGATTCTTCCTCTTCCATACTAATGCCTTCACCGCCCTTTTTAGCCTCTGTTTCCTCTCCTGTGTCTGTGGTGTGGACACAGTCACGGGCTTCTTTAACCCCTTCCTCCATCTTCTCTTCATTCCTTTCCTTTACTTCTTTCTGCACTCCTGTGCAATCGCAGGCCTCTTTAGCCCCTTCCACTTCCTCTGCTTCACGGGCCTCTCTAGCCCCTTTTGGTTTCTCCATCTTCTCTTCATTCCTTTCCTTTACTTCTCTCTGCACTCCTGTGCAATCGCGGGTCTCTTTAGCCCCTTCAACTTCCTCCGCTTCACGGGCCTTTTTAGCCCCTTTTATGTTCCTCCGTCTTCTCTTCATTCCTTTCCTTTTCTCCTTTCTGCACTGCTGTGCAATCGCGGGCCTCTTTAGCTCCTTCAACTTTCTCCGCTTCACGGGCCTCCCTAGCCCCTTTTGATTCTTCCATCTTCTCTTCGCTCCTTTCCTTTACTTCTCTCTGCACTCCTGTGCAATCGCGGGCCTCCTTAGCCCCGTCCACTTCCTCCGCTTCACGGGCCTCTTTAGCCCCTTTTGGTTTTTTCATCTTTTCTTCAATCCTTTCTGCATTCCTTTCTGCACTCCTGTGCAATCGTGGGCTTCTTCAGCCCCTCCAACTTCCTCCGCTTTCTCGGCTTCCTCGGTTCTCCACGATTTCCTCATGACGTTACGTAGACGCCTCTTATTCCGTCTACGCAACACATCCTTCGCCGACATACCGCAAGCTTCATAAGCAGCTGGATCTTCCAGTACTGCCGGATTAGTCTGCCATGTTTCCCCATACATTGACGAACAATACTCCTGCAGAACTTCCATTTGCTTCTCGCTGAACAGTTGCTTAACCATTCCAAAAAAACACATGGTAGATACTCGTTTTAGCTACGAAACCATTAACCATTCTAAAAAATATATGGTAGACAGTGTGGCCAGTGAAAAGTGAATGTATAATTCCCGGTTTTTTCACGTTATTTCAAAAATATTCCCGGTTTAACTAAAGGCTAAAAACGTCAATTAGACTTTTTCATCAAACGACTTCAAGTATAAGTTTTATGGTAATTCACCAAAATATGCCTTTTAGAGTTAGATGGAAATCAGATTTTATTGCTGCATCAAATTTAGGGCCATACTGCCCGCATAGAAAAACACAATTCGTCGTACATTCCGTACAGTATTGTGCATTCAGATTAACTTTAGACCGAAGTTCATAAGAGAAAAGAAATATCATTTACAAAAGTTCGTCGAAGTTCGGCGTCGGCATTCTACCGAAGTGCTACGCCGACAAAGGCATTCCTTATGCGTCAGAGAAGCACTAAATTAGAATGCCGACGCCGAACTTCGCCGAAGTTTTGACCGCCGAACTTCTAATTGTCACTCGAATTGTCAAAAACATCTGTAGAAACTGTTCGGGGTAGTGTAGTTTTATTCCCAGACAACCTGGAATCGCATAAAAGTTCACGTTACAACTCGTTTATTCATACTTATTACATCAAACCCGCAAAACACCGTCAGATTGTTGAGTTTCCTCGCATAAAACACTTCTTTTCTGAGTTCATTTGTACATTTTGTTTCGTCCCGTTGTTATTGTCGGAAATGATTGTGGATGTTCTGAGGAATGGTATCAATTCATAATTATGCGGGTGTTTCTGTTAAATTTCAGTCTGATCTATGAAACGATATTTTATCATTGGTCAATTTAAATTATCGCGGAATTTGTTAGGAAAATGTATAGTGTAACTGTTCCTGCCTCAATTTTTCATTACACTGAAAAGGGATTCTTTCTTTTCTTTGGAACAAATAAGATTATTATTATTATTATTTTTAATTTTATATATTCAATTATTCAGTATCTAACTTACATTTTCATCTTAATACTATCTAAACCAAGAAAATACAGCATGCTTTGTTCTTTGTTCTTCTTAAGACTACCTGTAAGAGCTGGTGTTCCTCAAGGCAGCATTTCGATTGACACAGGTCTCTCCGCTAAAGGACGAAGCTTGTGTGTCGTCTGTAGTAGATGGCAAAGAAGTTTGGATATGTTTTCTTCATACTTGCAAAAATTGAAGATTTCTCCCAATGTTTTCAAAATTCAGCATCACCGAAAGCTCTTTATTTGGTACCGTAAAACGGGGTAACTTTGATAGTTTTTTCGAAGAAAACTTGAATATTTATGCATGCTGTTTCAAAGAATTTTAATTCATATTTTTAAAACAAGTACTGGTATCCTAACTATCGATTGCAGTTGATAGATTTCCAAAAGATTTATTCTTGATGGATATATAATATTTCATATAATCGAAAGTCGATTTTCTGTTTTGGGGTAACATTGATAATGGAGCATCAATCGAACAGAATTGAATGAATTACAGAACATTTATAGGGCGTTGCATACCTTTAGGCGTTTAACGCTATATGGAAATTTCTGACTTAGATTACAAAAATGGTCCCAGTTTATAAAAATAGTTTTCACTAAGAGATTTGAGACCGAATTCGAGTTCTACTATAACTAGGCTATCAAGTATAGTTGACGAATTCATTATGAATTCATCAAATAGTGATCGTAGAACAGATTGTTTGAGAGCATTTCAAAATTGCTAAAATCTTATAAATTTTTCATATTTGCATATAAGTCCTCAAATGTACTTGATTCCAACGAAAATAGCTTTAACATGAAGTGTCATACTAATACTCTTTACTTTTGCATTAGTTTTGCTTAACAGATTAACAGGATTTTTGTTATTTCGTTTAGTATGTTGAAAGTCTCGCACTATCAAAGTTACCCCGTTTTACGGTACCTTCATGCAGACATGTTGTCATGATGGAAGGGTTTTTAATAAATTGGACAAATGAGGTAAAGTTTCTAGGGTTCATGCTAGAAACTACTTTAACTTACAAAAATCACATTGAGATTGAATGCCAAATGTGACAAATCTCTAAAAAGTCTTTATCCACTTGTTCCCGCGGATACGATCCGGTAGGGAATAATTACACGAAGAGAGATACGTTCGAATTCACGGTTTATTTCATACTGATTTTCTATAGCTAATGATGTCCTATTTATACTCCACTCTTCCCTATTTACTTGCATGGAATATTCTAGAAGTGTATTGTTGTATACAAGAATGTGTTGTGTCTAAACTGTTATACAACCTATTTGTACTGCAGAATCTTCTGGAACTGTCAGAGAATGATACAATGCGAAGGTAAACAATAATAATGCTTTTCAATGTTATGATGAGGAATGATCTCGATTGTAAGTATAAAGTTGATTGAATAACTATGCTATGTCTAATAATGTATGTTTGTTTTAGGTATGAATATGAACGAATACATGAGGGATAAATTCAGGTGAGTAAAGTGTTGCCAGTAGGGCAGATTTGCGGTGTGTTTGTGGCCTCAACATGAGGCATGATCGTCCACCGGTGTGGTGCGGCATGATGCACCCCGGTGGCTTGTTGTTGGCCACAACACCACTCATTAACAGAAAATCGTAACTTGGTCTTAAGAAAGATGCATTACCTAAGACTACCTTACGAATGGTGAGTGCCGCATTGGGGGGTATTTTTTCATCTATAGTGGTTTCAGATACACCGTGCTCTACGTGACCGTAGTAGGCGAAGCGCGTGAATATACGTATACGACATTAGTTGTTGGGACCCGGACGAAGGACGGTCTGATCGTAGCATGAGCGCGCCTTGCCTACTACTCCACAGAAGTAGAAGACTCGCAGCGAAAGGTAATAAAAATCAAACAAATGATAACGCCAAATTGTAAAATCGATATTCTCGCAATAAAGCAGTCTCACTTCTCCGACGCCTCCGAGGCAAAAGCTGTCTTCTCGGCAATAATGGCGGAGTGTCGTCGTGGCGCAATATAAAATGCGAAATGAAGAATTTAACGGTTGTTGAACAATCAAGCAGCGGAGAAGCGTTCGGCGTCGGAACTTTTCCTTCGAGCCCTGAGTCTGAAGTCACGAGAGTCCATCCTTTCACGGCTCGGGGTTTCGCCTTTTTCGCTCGAAGTGATTTAGATTGCGACTGCTGGAAAATGCAAATTCCGGTTCATCAAATTTAACGTGCTTGCTAACACATTCTTCGACAGCTATTCTCACTTAGAAAGCGGTGAAGAAGTACGAACAAGTGACATTTTTATAACTGCAATCGCCAAGTGACCTGCATTAAATTTCATTAAGCCAACTTTTTGTCGCTTTCTTCTAAAACTGGAAGAAGGTTCTTTAATCACAGCCTGCAACGACATCCGGTTGCAGTTCGAGCTTAAGTTTTATCGCGCATTGGCCTCATATCGCGATTGAAAATTAAAATTCAATTCATTTGGTTTCCTTAGTCTGGCGATTGTCGTGCTACGAAGGCATTAATTTTGAGCAAGTTTGTGCCACTTTGGGCGATTACAGTGCAGCTATTTAAGGGGCTGGGGGCAAAAATGCCAGCAATTATAATTAAACTGGCGAAAGTTTACTCCCTTGTCGTGATCGGTCGATGTTTCGATTTCTAAGGTTGCTTTGTTCGAAAATACAGGCGTTGTATATAATTAGATTTTTCGTTTGCCATGGATGCAAATAACAATTTCGGATTAGTTAACTAGTATAATCGTAAAACTTTGGTCCTGATTCATTTTACTTTAATTGAATCTCAAAAGTAAATTATAGTAAGAAATCCGTTCCATTCATCAATTCATCAATTTTTAAAATTCCATCATTCAAACTATAAATCAAAAGCTTCTCCTACTCTTGAAACGCTTCTACAAAGCCTACTTTAACTGTTCGATTGAAAATCTTTCCAGATTTTTCACCATTGCTATGGATTTAGCAGGCCATGATTTCCTATCGTTTCTCTTCGTCTTCCGGCTTTTTGCACACTGAGTGTTTTTTGCACAAACTTTAACTCTTCCTACTCACTCAGATTATCTATCACGCAAGAGCACAAATTGCAAACGAAATCCTGAAGGCAAGAAATGCATTTTTTCAAATACTTCCCGAGAAACTATTTCAATTCCGACGGAGCAAACTGTCGGAGCGCAGCAGTAGCAGCGACATCGCCGAAGAGGTAAGTGACAAAAATTTAACCTAAAATCCGAACGAAAGCGTCTTCCTTCTTACCTCCCATTGTCGGCGAGCAGTTCAAGTTCAAATAGCTCATTTGTCAAACCGTTTGCCAGGTTCCGCAAGAGTGTCGCACACCACAGATGATAGAGTCCCGAAGGACTTCTCTGGCTCTTTCCTCCGGTGTAGCAAAAGTTGGAAGCGCACTGTCTTCCTTCAGATACACAGCTCTGGCTGGCTGCTGGTTGATAGGGAAGTTTTGAGTCGCAACTCTGTGCCATCAGCGTCGCATCTTGGACATAGACAAGCAGACGTAACTCTGATGAAGTTTGTTTTCAAACATGTTTCAACGAACATTTCTGCAGGTCTTTTTTATTCATCGTAATGGTCGCCTGGATGGAGAATGTGGTAGAGTTGCTATTATTATTCATAGACATATGAAACATCAACTTTTTTCGTACTTTGAAACAAAAGTTTTTGAATCTTTGGGTGTTTCTGTTAAAACACAGCTTGGTAAATTTACTTTCAAAATTTTGGGCTACTGCAAGGGACATTGTTTACGCAAGTTCAGTTATAAACAAGGAATTCAGATTAGAATAGTCAGACTGTAGTGTAACCGTAACTAAATCTCATGCAATTGTTATACACTCAGTCACTCATTACTATTACCGCCAAAACTTAGCATTATGTGCATCAGACTTCCAGTAGAAAGTGATTGACCGCTCTATAATTGCCTTTAGAATACTTCAGAACAATAAGTCTATACATCAAGATCATACAAAAGGTCAAGTCTGAGAACATTACAGTTAATAATCGATCAACAGTTAATGTAGTTAGTCTGTACGTGTGCAGTTTGTAATAGTCCAGAAATACAGTGATCGTTCAAAGTTTATGTGAACAGTTTACAGTACAGAACAGTGGGGAAATCCAAATTCAGACAGAATAAACCGTAGTTGAAGCTAAGTTTTCAATAAATAGCCGTATGTGTACCAATTCTCCGTCAAATAAACGTTGTGTTGTAGTTCAGCAATTTCGTGTGCCAATTCTGCTACAGTTCCGATTATCACCGCGACCATGAATGAAAAGTGTCCGACAAGATTCCGACTACCACACAGACGCTCTTATGTGCGCAGACATAAAATGGTCCTTCGAGCCGGATTGTCGGTTTTGAAGTCGGGCCTCGGAACGGTCGTTGTCGTGAGTGCAAGTCCATAATGCTCGCAAACCCCGTCGGAAGTTGCGAAGTACCAGTATCGTCGCAGTAGTGAAATGGCACCGCCGCCATCAAAATCCATCGAGCAAAATTGTTGTGAAGATCCAGGCCCCAAGTACGAAATTTCAGTGATTGATGCTGCCAACCCCCCCGCGAAGTGACAGATAACGCAATTTTCACGTACCTACTTTCAACGTAAACAATGGGGCCATCCACCGCTGCCGGCACAATTTTTCACTATGGCAGATCGGAATTTTGTTTCGTTGTTGACGGGTGCAAAACAACGATTGGAATGAAATGAAATAAGGGCGAGTCTGATATTTTCGTCTGCCAATGGAAATAAATTTAACAAAATCACCAAGTTTAAGCACCAAATGAACTTAAGAGCGTACCAATTCGTTCGGTGAACAGATTAAATGACGTGTTAGTGCTTTGTTTTGCGGGAAAGTAATCCATAAGAAATTACTCACAATACAGCCTAACTGATATGTGGATCGCTTTTATGCCCTCAAAAGAAAGCGCTGGCCGTAACATAAAATAAAATAAAATATTGTGGGCCTCGTGGCCGTGCGGCAATGGCCGCCAAAAGTTAGCTTACTTTCTGGTAGGGATCCAACATATTGACGTTTGGCTTTGGTTCGGTCAATTGACTTGTCCACCGGTGTGATAAATTCATTCGGTTAAAGAATTTTGACACTTTAGCGGGTCACGTAGATGCTTCCCACGTGTTTCGGTCAAGTGTCAAAATTCTTGGACTGAGTGCACCGGTGGATAAGTCCATATCAAGCGACCCAAGTCAAACGCCAGATCACTAGATCCCTTTTTGTAAAAGTGGGCTAATTTTTGGTGATATTAGCGTTCGTAAAAGCGGGATACTTCATCCAATAAGCTTATATGATTGAAACTTAGACATCTGGTGGTGAATATGAGAAAAAAAAAGTGTACAAATCCGCAAAACAAAATGTACTGCGAGTTGATATGATCTCAGATTGATTTCAAGCTTATAACAGTCAATTTCCCATAAATCAATGATTATCGTAAATATCTAAGGGATGATTCAAATATTACGTAACGAAGAAATTTGCCAATTTAAACCCCCTCCCTCCCTGAAGTAACAGGTTTTATATAGAAAATTTCAATTTATTGTATAGCGTTAGCGTTAGCGTAGTTACGGTATACTTCGTAGATTGGATACTAGCAACATTCATGTTTCTTTTTAATAATCTCATTATGACTACTTTCAAGAACAAGGCAGGGGAGTATACCTTGTTCAAATCATAAACAAGAATACTAAAAGCATGAATATCACTATTCCCGGACACGCCCATCTTTACCGTAACTTGGGATAGGGGAAGGAAATGTTGATGTAGCACTTACTTAATGAGAGGCGACCGACTCAGCGACACCCTCATAAGTGCTACGGAGTTGGAGGTTGGGGAAGGTATATTGTCAGGATTCGCCTAGAAAGCTGGCGATAGACCATAACTATTTGTTGTTTAAGCGTTTTCAAATTAATCTTTCGAATGCCGGCAATCAAATGAGAAAACAATAGCTTTATACTATAAATATAAATAGTATTTCGCGAAATGATTGTCGATTGTGCAGTAATATTTTTGCTCAATAACCAGTAAAAAGCAAAACCGATCCCTCCGGGGTCATCGGATTGTATAAAATAACGATACGCGTAAAAAAAAATCACGTCTATTGAAAAACTGTACTGTGCCCATTGAAAAACTGTACTGGGTGGTACTGTATTTTTAGATAATCGAAAAACGAAAGGAAGCGCGTTCGAACTAAGCACCCTGGGATAACACAGTCGGTTTTTCTGCTCAAAATTATACGAAAAGCAGAATCGATCCCTCCAGGGTCATCGAACGGTTAAAAAGCATCCACAACCGATTGTTAGTTGCGTAACACCCGCCCGGACAGAATGCGCAATCTGAACATAATTATCAAACTCCGAAAATAACATTTTCCGTTCAAGAAACGATCAGAAGTTCCACGACGCGGACAAAAACGATCCGGAAGGCTCACAAAAGAAAAAGTATCATACTGGAACAAACTCACCGGATTGATTCTCTAAATTTATGTGCTGCCTGTCACTTCCGGATGGTTCGGTGAACTTAGGGCAGCCAAAAACCAACAGTACTGAGGACACAAATCAAACAAATCACTTTTTCATTTTCACTTTTCACTATTCCATTTGTGAATGTAAAAACTGTCCTGCTTGGGCTTCACAAAGCACTACCCAGCAAGACGCTCCAAAACAGGAAAAAAAAATCTCCGGCGACGAAAACATGCGCGAAACCGTGAGCCAAATCTATCGGACGACGCAAAACCGAACTGTCCTGCTTGGGCTTTACGAAGCACTCTGAAAATTTCAATTTATTGTATGGACCGAAACACTACAAAATATCTCTTACCTCTCCTTGTTGTGTTACGTAATATTTGAACGATCCCTCACAAATTTGTCTTGCTTTGGATTGCCAAGTGGTCAAAACATAATTTCGTAAACAAAGGAACGGTTACTATAAACAACTTACAGCATGCGGACCACATCACACCACTATTCAAAACTCGCTCGTGGGCCATACAAAATCATCCCGATGACCGTACAAATCCTTTTAGAGAATCGCTATTTGGTGATTACTCGTTTATAATGATGTTACAAATGCCAAATAAAAAATGTAAAACTATTTTAAGTACATCAAGCATAATTCTAGTTTACGCCCTATTTTGAGCACACTCCATGATTTTATTGAGTTTGACAGTACCACGGACCAAAATTGTTCGGTACATTGACGTTGTACTGCAGCTGTCATGATGCTCCCGGGTTGGATGCTGCCTACATCAAAGCCATGAACATCAGTGTGTGTGTGTAATGCCAATCGCGGCAAAAATCTTTCCTACACGGAAAACATCCAGTGCGTGCAACAGATATTGCAAAGAATAATCAGTCAGTCAGTAGTACTCAATGGACAGTGTGTAATACATGAATTCCGTCAAACAATCATTCACTGTTTGAAAATAATCCGTACAGTTCATTTGTGTTCGAAAATGTCCAACAGTTTTCACAAATTCGGTTATGCAACATTTAATCTGTTAACCCATGTTGAAAAAAGAATCCATTTCCGTGGTAGCCACGACAACCTTCAGTGCGAATTGCACCATGTTCCATTGGTAACCAAGCGAAAAGCTGTCAAATCAGAATAGTGTGCGTGGTGACGAAAGTATTTGAAATTTAGTTGGTTACCGTCCGTCGTTCAGTTTGCCTGCGGTGTGAGTCCAATGTGATGGATTTTACTAAGGTGGCGCAGATGATTAATGCGTGCCACTAGTTCTCTCTTTCATTCTCCCGCTGTTCTTATGCAGCGCAAATAGTGACGTCACTATTTGTGCTGCATAAGAAGAGCGGGAGAATAAAAGAGAGGACTAGTGGCACGCATTAATCATCTGCGCCACCTTAGTAAAATCCATCACATTGGTGTGAGTCGCCTGATAAAATCGGCAAATTCTGTATAATGGAATCGTTTGCCATTCCCTTGAAGCGAATTACCGGGGGCAATTCCGAACTAATTGCCGCTCTTGTGAAAGCCGCGCAGGAAATAAGGTTAGTGACTGTACCATCGCCGAAGGAACACTAGTTGCTGGAGGCGATAATCGAATCGCTGCTGGAATAGAAACATCGCATCAAGTTGCACACCAGAAAAATGAACAAACATGTGTTCGAATCAGTAGAGGCGCTTGAACAGGAGGACCAACCCTTCTTGCTACTGAATGCGTAGGAGTTCAGTAGGTGCCATCGCTGAATCATGTAGATTACATTGGTCCAATCCAACGAACTGGGATCGTTGGAGCGTAGTAGAATCGTCATCGGAGGAGCGCAGCCGCGCTTCTGCTATCTTCGTTGTGTCGACCACACAGGGTTGACATTCCACGCCAACGGTTAAAGGTCCGTTGGTGCCTCATGAGCAGCTTGCCAACAGTCCAGCGAACGAGTCGCTGGGGCATGGGGAAGGCACGATACACATCCATTGGTTCACTCGACGAGAGTGAACAACAACGCATTGCAACAAGGAGCAATGGACCGATGCACGAGTTCACTAATTTGACGTTTGAGCGGTGCCGAATTCACTGGTTTCCATGGTCACATAAATAACACGGCACCGCTAAAACGTCAAATAATGAACGCGTGCATCGGTCCATTGCGTTGTCCTGTCAGCTTGCTAACGTAGCAAGCTCCCCATTTCTATGCGCCCGTAGGAACGGGGTTGGGATCTGCCTGGCTAGGGAGGTCATCGCTTTACAACGGTGGAGTTCAGTCGGTTCAACTAGTGCCTCAACGGAGGTAGACAACAGCTAGTTGGACATCCAGAGGAGCGCAACTAGAGTATCGTGCCAGTGTTAAGACTACAGTGTCTTTATCGTCGAAGATAAGCCAGTCATCAGTGATCCATTCACGTTCCAGTCAAACTGCAGAAGTTTGTAGAAATCGTCCAGATCGTCAATGAGCAGATTATGAGACTCCAGTAGCGGAAAGTTTGTCATTCAGCCCAAACCAGTATCCAGACCAGTTAGAAGCAAAGTAGTATACACGTTCGTCAATGAGAGAGCATCGGCCACGTCAAGGGACGTGTACGGAGGCCAACCGGCCTTCGTTTTTAGGCAAGTCGTTTTGTAACATTTTTTTCGGTTTAAAAAGCGCTCTCTCATATTATTCCTAGGAAATGTTCACCAGAAACAGGAACAGAAGAAGAAGTCCAGCAATATTCGCCCAACTTAGGGAACAAAACATCATGACGGCATGCGACTCATCGTTTGCATAGCCGCCTCAATCCATACACGAGGTTTGGATGGGGATCCAGTGAAATTCATCCAAACGCTGAATCATACAATTGTGATGTTAGAATACAACCGTAAAAACCAGAAGAGGGATCAATTCAGTTACCAGTCAACTTGCCGAATGTTATCAACCAGCTAGCTATGATAGAAATCCAGTTCATCCTATAACGATCATCGAGAGGAGACCAGCAGTCCTCAACCATTAACCACGGTCATCAGTACAATTCATTGAATTCGAGGCATGGCGGTTCCAGTCGAAACGCATCGTCACGTCTTCCCGGAGCACCCGCTCCGCGACACAGATAAGTATCAGTGTTCCAGTTTATTTTTGGCAATTTTAGTAGAATTCTAAGTCATTCGATACTTGCAGATTCATCAACTCGAGGACGTTGACGAGACTGGACCAGTCAGTAATGAATGCATGGATAGGATTCATCACTTAGTTTATCCACCAAAGAAGGGATCCATTGAAGTTCATCTTTAGTTGAAAGCCAGTGCTATGCAACCAGTCGCAAATCTTCAGTTCAGTAAGCAACAGTGAAAGAGAACGATCGATCTACCAGTCATTTAACCGATGGCATCCAGTACCACCACCAAGGATGATAAGATGAAACGGATGGTAACCAAAAACGGCATCCGCGACGAAGAGAGCATCGTCATCGATTTCATATTCCAATCGGTCAAGTTAAGCGAAATTCGGTCCTTCAAAGCAGCATCGCCAACAACCCAGTACAACTCAGCCAAGTTAGGCCATTTGATGACATGAAGAAACCAGTTTAAATAGTTAGCTAATTGCTTAGTTAGTTGATTGTTAGTGATCAGTATCTCATACGAAAAGTCATTCAGATAGATAAGCAGTTTTCGTTGATAGACTTAACCGTGCGTCTTTCAAGGAGGGCGGTATGTTCACGCCCAATTTCAGTCAGAAACGATACGTCCGGATTAAATTAGCTGTACTGTTATGTAACCGTAACGCATTCACACTCAAGTGATATGCACTCATGTACTCTCAACACATCCAGTAGTTTAACCGCCAAATTCGACTACAATGCATAATTATCTAACAGTCATAGGTGACTGACCGCATTATAATTGCTTTTAGAAAGAGTTTTAGAACAATTAGCCAGTGTGCATTAGAATCCTATATAAGACCATATCGTATTAAAACACATTTAGTAACTGATCAAAAGATAGACAGTATACAGTACAGTAATCAGTGCCATAATGTGCAATGTCCAATAACCAAAAGGTCCAGAAATACAGAATATAGTGAAGCTAAGTGTCCAATAAATTAAGTATCAGTTCAGAAGAATATGTGTATCAGTTAATCGTCGAATAAGTGTTACGTTCGTACAGAACTTTTGCGTAGTTATCGTCTTCTCAGTGCTCATAATCACCGCGATCATGATTGTTAAGTGTCCGACCGATACCGACTACCACAGACGTTATTATGTGCGAAAACATAAAATGATCCACTCCGGGAAATAAATTTCAAAAAACGTCACAGCCATAGCACTGGAGCAAGTACAGCAAGGACTCCAGTTGTGCGTATTGAAGCTCCGTACAATTCACGAGTTGCTAACGGAGTCGGCCGTTAGTAGTTCGGAAGCATCCCCCCAACAAGGAACGATTCATAAGATCAGACAGTACCGCCCCCCTTGAAAGACGCGAAACTAAGTCTTTCATTGAAGATTGCACTTTATCTAAAGGAACTGACTAATAGAAAAAGCTTACTATCTGAATTAGTATCTGTATGTCATCAAATGACCTAACTTTGCAGAGGCTGTCTGGATCTTAATCGCTTTTTCTCGATATTCTAAAAACTGTCTGGTTTTCCTATTTTGACTGCATATTACTGAACTGAAGCGTTGCTTGTCTGCTTTGGTTTTCCTGGTAATGATCGAGTTGTACTGAACTAGGCCGATTTCCATATGCGAACGATGACGATGCTCCCTCCGTTGCGGATGCCGTTCTTGGTTACCATCCGTTTCTTCTCTCCTCATTCTGCTTCTGTTGACATTGCGAGGAATGTTATCTGTGACGGGCTGCTTGAAATGCGTTGACCCTTTCTTGCTGGACTGGAGTGGACGGACTGAATTTCCTCGGTATCTACAGTTGAACTTGGTTGGCGAACTATGCAAAAATAAATAGATCTGCAACCTGTGTGGTATTGATTCGCTGTATTGTAACCCTTTGCTCCCAATGGCATTATGATAACTCTTAGCGACAACATGGTAGCCAAAGAATGTGAAGATGTCACCCAATCGTAAATCAAACAATCTAGTAGGCATAGCGTAAACCAACAAATCACTCTTCCAGTAACGTCAAAAGCAGCGCGTCGTAATTTAGGTGGTGCTCCCGTTTGCCAACATCAATTCTTAACCCCACACAACCGTGTGCATTCCGCTGAATCTCATTCACGGCTTGTGATTGGCTGGGAGACCGTGCGAACCATGTCCGTGTGAAATGTGTCCCGTGGATGGACATGATGAAAGCAGTTGGTGCTTTACCAACCCAGTCGATTTACCCTATTGATCAAATGAGAGGGTGCTTTTTAAACCGAAAAACAGTGTGATACAAACACTTGCCTGGAAACGGAGGCCGGCTGGCCCCCGTCTACGTTCCCTGACGTGTCCGATGATTTCTGTCTGATGTACTCTGTTACTGTCCGTACTTTACCGCAGTGATGCATTTGAACGCGTTCAGTTCGCGTTCCAGTTCATTTTTGGAACGGAGAGATCAAGTAGGCTTGCTCATTGTTCAGTTCAAAAATTTGAACTCTAATGAGCAAAAATTTGAACGCAGAATGTTCTGACAGATTTCACGGTATCCTATCGTGCCAAAATTGTTTATGAGGTGAACAAAGCAAGACATAATATATTTATTTATGATTGAATTGATTTTATTATTGATTTAAGTCATATTTTCCAAGTGAATACCTAAATCTATGCTTTAATTACCATTGTAGTGCATTGCGATCAGAACGGGCCGTTCGAGAGCAGCGACAGGCTCCGGCTCGCGAGTTCACTGTCTACTGCGTTCTCGTGCAAAATTTGAACTTGCTCCGTTCAGTTTTGGCTCGCGTTCAGTTCAAAATGCATCACTGCTTTACCGATCTGGATAATTATGTCGACTGACTTCCGCTCAACTATTGAACGGTCTGAACTGACTTGCTCTGGGATGAAATACCGCTGATAATGTTGCGCTTCTCAACTGACTAGATGAAGAATCTTTAATGACTAGCGTTGGAGAAGACAGACCATCTGACGATTGCTATGAATAAAATGAGAGACCGCTTTTTCAACTGTATACAAAAAATAAAAAACGACTTGCCTGGATGGAGGCCGATTGGCCTCCGCTGAATACACAGAGTCAATATTTATTGACTGTCAGTCTCGAAACAAATTTCAAAAATATCACGAAACCAAAATTTAGTTAAGTTCAGTCAGTAATTCATAAAACAAAAAACGGCTCTTCTTTGCCGGTAATCAAATTCACTTCACTTAACTACATTTTTAAGTCAGAATTCTGCACAGTACGGTTTTACGATGGGAGTTCTGGACTGTTCCAAAGCTTCTGATGTTTCGTGTGTGTTGCGGTGAGTGTGGCAACCAATTCCGACTTGCCACCGGTCACTCGTTTGACCGGGATCGCAAAGGGTTCCATCTTGCGAACAATACCGTCTGATTGCAGCACAAACGACACAATTTTCCGAAAACATAATAACGAAACACGACGAAACTGTATCTTTGTTCTGGACGGCACTGACGATCAAAACAACGACGAAACTTTCTTCTCCATCTGTCCGCTACGAACGATCAAAACAAAAACGAAAATTTCTCCTGCCTCACATACACTAATGAACCTCACAATTTTTCGCTCGGTTACCAACGGCGCATGGTGTATCTCGTAGTGACGGTTGTCGCGGCTACCACGGAAATGGATTCTTCTTTCAACATTGATGCAACTGAACAGATGTTGCATAACCGAATATATGAGAACTGTAGGACATTTTTGACACATCAATAAACTGTACGAACTGCTTTCACACAACAAATGATTATTCTGACGGCATTTTTTCAATACACACTCCGTTGATTATACTGTAATACTACTGTAATACTGCAGTCAGTAGTGCCTGATTTTTTCTTCACAATTTCGTATCACAGTATCCTGAATGCACTGGATGATTTCCGTGTAGGAATGATTTTCGCCGCGATTGGCATTACACACACTAATGTTCTCAACTCTGACGCAGTAAATCATAGAATTTCGTTTCACAAGATTTGATCTTCATAACTGTTTTGCTTAATGGATTTTGATGGCGGTGGAGCCATTTCACTGATGTGTTTCGCAACTTCCGATGGGATTTGCGAGCATTACGGACATTCACTCACGACGACGACCGTTCCGAGGTCCGACTTCGAAACCGACAATCCGGCTCGAAGGACCATTTTATGTTTTCGCACATAATAGCGTCTGTGGTAGTCGGTATCGGTCGGACACTTAACAATCATGATCGCGGTGATTATGAGCACTGAGAAGACGATAACTACGCAAAAGATCTGTACGAACGTAACATTTATTCGACGATTAACTGATACACATATTCTTCTGAACTGATACTTAATTAATTGGACACTTAGCTTCACTATATTCTGTATTTCTGGACCTTTTGTTTCTGTACTGTACTGTACTGTATACTGTCTAACTTTTGATCAGTTACTTAATGTGTTTTAATACGATATGGTCTTATATAGGACTCTAATGCATACTGGCTAATTGTTCTAAAACTCTTTCTAAAGGCAATTATAATGCGGTCAGTCACCTATCACTGTTAGATAATTGTGCATTGTAGTCGAATTTGGCGGTTAAACTACTGGAAGTGTTGAGAGTACATGAGTGCATATCACTTGAGTTTGAATGCGTTACGGTTACATAACAGTACAGCTAATTTAATCCGGACTTATCGTTTCTGACTGAAATTGGGCGTGAACAGACATGGAGGTCTTTATTATGTCTTTGTTTCAAATATCCTGTTCGGATCTAGTCAGCTATAACAAATTTTGCAAATCAGTCCGTTTTATTTTAGGCAGATCTAACTGCAATTTCATATAAATTTTCAATGTGAGTATTTACACAGAATTAGGATGTGACATTTATGATAAATGGTCCCACTTACAATTTTAGTTTGCCTTCGCAATAAGGCTACCTTTTTCGAACAATGCTGCGTCCTTCGCACAAATTCAGTTTTCCGGTTGTACTATTAGCGATAAACCGGCTGTCGTTTATGTTCAACGTCTTCCGTCCTTTATCTGTCCGCCTAGTGGTCTCTCCACTCAACTATGTTTTCACCTTTTCTAATTTCTAACTCTTATTCGTTTTTATTTACATTTACTTCTACGATAGTTCTACGACATCTGTCAACTCCCCTCCTCTACCTTTCTTACATGTCGCTGTCAATGTCTCACTTTTCACGCCTCACCGACACGGCAGTGCTGCCAGAACATTCTCCAACTGGTAACGCTGTCCTGGAAGCCACATCCAGCACAGGGTTTCTATCCTCTATCTCCATTCTGGCCAGCTCCACTGTCGCTCGCTTGTACCTTCCGGTGCTGGTATGCACACACGCTTGACGGACCATTCCGTCTCCAGACTTGATGGCTTCCTCCACTACTCCACGGACCCAGCACTTCCGGTTGACACCCTCGACTACGTACACCAAATCTCCTGCGCGAAATGGTCTTATTTTGCCGCCTCTGTTTCAACTAAGGCACATACTCTTTTATCCACCGTTCCCACATCACGCTAGCCAACTGTTGCGAACGTTGGAACGCATCCCGCAAGGTCACCTCTGGATCTCGTTGAACAGTCGGTGAACAGTCTTCCATCGTCGAGAGCCTCCTTTATTGAGCGGACCAAACGCTCCCAGACGCCTCCCATGTGCGGTGCGGCCGAAGGGTTGAACGTCCACTTCGTTCTCGCGTTCGCTAATAGGTCTGCACAGTAATCTCTGATGCCCTGTGCAGCCTTCACTACTTCCTCGCTGGCTCCTTGCTGATTCGTCCCATTGTCCGAGAAGAACTCGATTGGTTAGCCTAGACGGCCGATGATCCGGTGTATCGCCATCAAACACGACTGTGTTGTCAGCCCGAGCGCCATCTCCAAATGTACCGAGCATGTCACCTCTTTTCCATCCTACGTCCTACTGTCACATCATATGGTCCCAGATAATCTACGCTGACGTAGCTGAACGCACTGAAATACGGCGTTGATTGCTGCACTGGAAGCGGAGCCATCCTCGGAGCTTCAGAACGACAACAATGTACCTTGCACCACATGCAGGATGTCACCACTGCACCCATGTCTACATGGGGGATACAATATCCGTGGCCACTTCTCTCGTGGTAATGCTAGACTATTAGCCTCATGATCCGGTGGTCATCTGGAAGAATTAACCGCAAGTCAAACGGTAGAAACTCTGATCGCTCCACCCGGGCCTCATTTCCAATCAGGCCATGGTCATCGATCCTCAGCAAGCAGCGCTCCACCTTCTCATACTCCTCTTGCTTCAGCTGCAGGTGAACTGACGCTTCCATGTTTGCTATCCGCACCTTCAGCTGGCTTCCCGTAGCTCGCAGTGTCTCAATAGGCAGTCTCTCCATTTTTCGCCTGCAATTCGAAACGAATCGGCTAACACACGCCATCGTTCGATTCCGCTTCGAGGTTCGCGTCTACTGGTACCGCTGAAAGCTTCACATCGGGCAGCATGAGATGAACTCGTAACTCCTCTGTTGTGTTTGCCGGTGGCAAACTCTTCTTCGGCCATTCCTCGCCGCTCTCGTACAGGAACTGCTGTCCTCGCATCCACGCGCTGTTCGGGTCTATTTTCGGGTTCTTACCCCACTTCATCAGCTGGTCTGCCACGTTCAACTTCGTCGGCACCAATCGCCAGTCTGCCAGTCTTGGATCTCTCTGATTCGCTCGCTGAACCGCTGCGGCCACGCTATCGTAGTAGTCGTCGACAAAATGCCGCTTGACGACTGCTACCGTAGCCACCGGGTGCCGATCCGAAAACTGCTCCTCACGAACTGGGCGAGCACGTGAAACCGAAAGTCGCTACGTCCATAACGTCCACCTGCAAAGTATCGTCGCTGTTGTGCCTGCTTATGCTCTGTACTGATGCGGATTTGTTGGTACATTTCCTGTATGTCCCCAACAAAGGCGACCGGACGCTCTCGAAAATGGCAAATTACCCGTGGGAGGGGCATTAGCATAACCCTTGAGCTCCTTCGAATTCAGGGAGATTCCATTCACCGACGCTGCAGCGTCCCAGACCAGGCGTACCTTGCCCGGTTTCCGTGAATTAATCAAAACATTCAGCGGTAGACACCACACAGCTGCTTGTGGCGTCTTCGTGAACTCGGTGTTGGTTGCTTTGTGTGCATACCCTTTTCTGGTACTCTTCAATCTGCCGACACACGTTCTCCTTCAGCGCTGGACTGCGTTCCGTTTTACGGTCGAGGGCTTTCATCCATTGAACGGCCATTGGGTAGATGTCGGGAAATCTTCTCTCGTCTTGGCGCCATAGCAATCTCGTTTCAAAACGATCGCCAACCCGCTTTGTCGTCGTCTCAAGGATTTCTCGAGCCTGCTTCTCCTAAGCCGGTTCTGGAATGGCAAACGATGAACACGTTGTGATGCTGTTCTGGTGTCGCACCAGGTCATGGTTGCTCACCGGTGCGATGAAGTGTAGATGAAAATACGTCTGCACCGCGGGCTTTCGCTTCTCGGAACTGTAGGTCGTCCTGCCCATATTCGATCGTACAGCGATTGGTTCGTTCGGTTACCCGACACGTGTCTCCAACGGCGCGAACAAATGAAGATTGTATCGCTGCACCACTTCTGCCTACCGAACATTCTGCTCCGGAAGCTGCAACTCAGACACCGTTCGCGTGTTGGATAGGGGAAACTTCTCCCTCGAACCTTTCACCGACATCATCATTTCCACACTTCGAGACTGGTTCTAAAATCGGTTTATGTTTCCGGTCCACATGACGATCAACGGCTCTAGTGTCCCTTCTGCTTTCAACCGTTTTGCGACCACATCATCCACTAAAGTCATCAACGATCCTTCGTGAAGGAATGTGACGGTATCGTACTGTCGCTTGCCGACGTAGAGCAACTGCAGCTGCACTGATTCTTCTACCCGGTGCAGCAGAGAATGATGAGCTCCCTGACAAACCCACATCACACACTGGATTTTGGAAGGTCATCGAGTTGCATTGTGCTTGTTAAGGCAGAATTCTTCTCAGTTCAGAATCAGATGATCGGTCTGTGTGCAAAACCAGCAAGGCCGGCTGGCCACCTCTCTGCGAGTAACTTCGCTTCGCTTCGGCTCGGACTCGTGAACATGGACGAACTCCTTCTTCCGATTGTTCTCCTTCCCAGGCCGCACTCGGTCTTGTGAACATCCTTAGCGGACTGTCTACTCTGCCCCGCTTGTGCCGGACCCAATCCAGCTTGTAGCTTGGCGCAGCTTGTCGACTAACTCCTGCACCAGCATCGGGTTATTCAGGTGGTCGTTCAATCGTTCGGCTTTCAAATAGTCGCACAGTTGCTTCACTGCGACACCAACATTTATGAACGTCTCCAGTCGATCAGCTCTCGGTGCAGGAGCGCTCCCCACCTTCGTCAGCAGCATTTTCAACAGCTGCTTCCCAAACAAGCTTCGAAGGTCCTGAATAACATACGAAACAGAATAAATGAAGGAAGGGACGAATGACAATCAAACAACAACAACAACAACTGAATAAAGCAGAACTAAACGGCTTTTGATTGCCTTGAGTGCGTCTTCTTGCAGGCAGTCCTGCAGCCACTTCAGATTCCCAAATTCGTGTGGTGTGTTCGAAGCTGCTGATGAAAAGCGGCCAAACATTCGCTTCTCCACGAAACTTCGGAAGGTGCAGCGACGCCAGTTTCCGAGCGGCCAGCTGCTCTCTCGTGATTCGGCCGACAGCTCGCTCCGATTTCCGCCAATTTGGCTACATCTAGAGTTTCGACCCTTCGGATACGCGCCACGAAAATCGACGGCCGACTGCATTTTGGCAATTTCCTTCTGCTCGTCCAACCACTCGTATACTTTCTGCTTCGAATTGTCTGTCGAAGATATACCAACAGCACCATCTTGGTCCTTCAACGCGTTGACCTGCTAGCGAACTGCTTCCGGATTGCATCCCGCTTCTGCAAAAAATCCCTCTCCGCAGCTTGTTGAGCATCTAATATCTCCTGCTTGTGCTGTAACAGCTGCTCCTCCATCTCGCGTTGAACCTGGAGCTCCAGCTCACGCATTTCCCGTTCTTGTTTCAGCTGCTCTTCCTTCCACGTCTTCTGCTGAGCGAGCAACTTATTCCGCGCCACCATCTGCTTCGCGCAGGCCTTTTCCTTGGCTACTCGATCCGAGGAGGAAAGAATAACTCGCAATAACTTATGCCTACCATATATTGGTATCATACCATAATTAGGTATTGTTCAGTTGCCAATACCTCATTTTGGTATTATAATTGTATTTGAAAAAATGTTTAAAACAATTAAAAATACTTAATTTTGGTATTCGATAGCTATTGAGGACTGCTGGAGGTATTGAACTACTATTGAAAAAAAAACCACTTTTATATGAAAATCCATCAAGTATTATTCAGGTATTACAATACCTGATCTAGTTATCAGCTTGGTATTTATAAAATATGCAAAAAGTTTTATTTGAGGTATTTTACCTCTTATGCAGAGCTCATTCATACCTCATTCAGGTTGTAAGTATTGGAAAGTATCTGGTACGGAATACTCCGGTTGGTATTCCATACCAGATAATTTCCAATACTTACAACCTGAATGAGGTATGAATGAGCCCTGCAAGTTGGACTTTTTACTCCTCTTCTTGTCAGTCGAATTAGGAACTTTAAGCTTCTGAACACTCAAAATATAATGAAAACATCGATAGTACAAGTGCTAATATATTTTGGCATTCGTTAAGTTTGCACTTAGTCTTGTTTTGAAGTTATACATTCTCAACATAACTAATTAAACTATGCATGTTTGATGCATGACTAATTTGACCAGTGTATAACTTCACCCGGGATTCTGCCATAACTGTTTATTTCGCGCTGTCAGTTTTGTCGCGATGAAATTAAGGTCAAAAGGTGTAATACGCCCCCCCCTTAAGGAAAAACTGTTCTATCGCAGTAGCAAATGCATCACTTCTAAAGTTTTCTATTGCTATTTAGTTGGCCATGCTCTGCACGCAACTTTCTCTTTCCAGGTTGCTTCAAAAAAGTGTACAAGATGTTTTTTGTAAACGGTCCCAATGTTTACGTTTCAAAACAACCCGGGCAATATGCCCCTTTCATAGAAAAAAGGTCAACAGCGTTGTAGTAATGTTTCCAAGGAGAATTCCACCACCTGCTAATCTTAAAAGGGTCCATTAGCAGTCGTCTTCCGGTTTTTGTGTTAAATACAGTAGTAAAGAATGGGCTTCATTCACCCTGAGGCTCACTTATTATTATTATTTATCTTTATATGGGAGATTTTCAGTCCTTGGCTGGTTCATCTCCGTCGAGGCTTACTTATCAAAAGCAAAATTTTAAACCAAAAACCTGATTTTCGATATTTTTAGAATTTCTATTGAATGTTTATACTTTTCAAAGAACATATATGCGCAACTTCTTTTTTTTTCGCGAATATTTAAGATATTGACATGTGAAACAAGCCTCAATCCCGTGAAAATGAAAAGGGGCGTATTGCCCCGTTGGGGCGTATTACACCGAGTTATCCTATATATTATTTGTGACCGGAAATCTTTGTGGTTCATGCTAAAAATCCGATAAAACCATGTCCTTGGATCCTAAGTGATTTGCGTAAAGGAAAGGTAAGTAATTCTTCATTATTTCCACCCGCAGTATTGACTTTGCAAGAGATATGGATTTCAGGGATTTGTTTTTTTTTCTGTTGTAGGCGCTACCGGAGGCACCAACACCGGAACACCTATTCCAAGCACCAAGATACAATCTTCAGCGAGATTGAAGGCAGGAAGTTCATTTGATTATGATCCGGCAGAAAATCAGTGGAACATTCATTTGTATTGCCGAAACAGTGGAGAATGATCCGAATGGCAGGTGTATCTCGATGGGAATCTCGAGGTGTCGAGGTGAATCTGATGGGAATCTGATTGGACCCATGGCACCTATGACGAGATCTGGCGATAGAAAGGTCATCGAAATAGAGACGCGGAGCCATTGACGGTAGCAACGAGAATAATTTCAATGAAAGTGCTCCAATCGACAAGATTCCCAGTTCACGTGAGGTGGAAATACGGCTTGGATTTGAAGCGGTCATTTTGATGGCGGCAGATCCATCTGGGGACAGAGAGGCATCTGGATCCGTGGATTACACTCTTACAACTTTTGGGACTTCTCCAGAAATCAGGGCTGATAGCAGGTCTCTTTTTAAAGACTAGGTCTCTTTTAAATGCAAGTCGCTAAAAACTCCCTATTTTAATGGACGGTTTCTAAAAACTCTTTTTTGGCTTTTCGATCTCTAAAGTCACTATTTACGTTCTGCTTGCAGTAAGTTGTGATTCGAAATACCTAACTAGGAGTTTCCACAGGGATTACTCAAAAAAATTCTCTTGTTCGTGTTCTGAAAAAAAGAAACTTTCTTCGGAATTTTACTCTGAATGTCCTTTAGAATTTAACTTGGAATTACATTCGGAATTTCCTTGGGAATTTCTTTAAGACCTTGGAATTGTCTTTAGAATTTTCTTTGAAATTTCCTCTGTTATTTTTTTTGGAATTTCCTGTGGAGTTTCCTTCGGAATTTCGTTTGTAATTTTTGTAATTTGCTTAGAAATTTCCTGTGGAGTTTCCTTCGGAACTTCATTTGGAATTTTTGGAATTTTCTTCGGAATTTATCTTGGAATTTCCTTCGAAATTTCCTTTAGAGTTTCATTTGGAATTTCTTTTGGAGCTTCCATTGGGAATTTCTCGTGGAATTCACCTCGGGAAATTGTTTTGGGAAATTCCTTCGAGAAGTTTCTTTGGAATCTCCTTTTGATATTTTTTGGTAATCCTTTTGGATTTTTTTTCGGAATTTCCTTAAGAGTTTCTTATGGAATAACCTTTGGAGTATCTTTTGGAATTACCTTTGGAATTTCGTTTAGAATTACATTCGGAATTTCTTGTGGAATTTCCTTCAGAGTTTCATTTGGAATTCTTTTGGAGCTTCTATTGGAATTGCATTCGTAATTTTCTTTGAATTGAAAAATCATATTTTGAATTTCCTTCGGAGCTTGGAATTAGTTTTGAAGCTTGGAATTTTCTTCAGAAGTTTCTTTGGAATTTCCTCTGTAATTTTCTTTTGAGTTTTCTTGGGAATTGTTTTTGGAATTTTCTTTTGGAGTTACCTTTGGTGCTTGCTTTGGAGTTGCATTAAGAATTTCATTTTTTGTGGAACTTTATCGGAATTTGCTTTGGAATTTATTTCGGAGATTCAATTTTTTTTTTGGAATTTCCTTCGGGAAGTTGTATCAGGAAGTTCCTTTGGGAAGTTCGTGTGGGAATTTTTCCGGTAAGTTTCTTCGAAAAAATCCTTCGAGAAGTTTCTTCGGAATTTCATTTGGATTTTGCTTAGCAGTTTCCTTCGAAATTTCCTTTGGAATTACCTTTGGAGCTTCCTTCGAAATTTCAGTTAGAATTTATTTTGGAATTACATTTCGTCTGTAATTTTCTTCTGGAATTTCCTGTGGAGTTTCCTTCGGAATTTCCTTTGGAAGTCTTATATAATTTTCTTCGGAATTTCCTTTGAAATTTCCTTCGAATTTTCCTTTGGAGTTTCATTTGGAATTTACTTCGGAATTTTCATCGAAATTTCCTTTGGAGTTTCCTTTGAAGTTTCCTTCGGAGTTTCCTTTGTAATTCTCTTCTGAATATACTTCGAAATTTCCTTCGAAGTTTCCTTTTCTTCGGAATTTTCTTTGAAATTTCTTTCGGAGTTTCCTTCGGAACTTTTTTGCATTTTTTTTTTGTAATTTTCTTCGGAATTTCACACTGGTGCGTAGACGGTAGACCGAACTTCGATTCTTAAAAAATATTGTTATCCGGGTAGTAATAAAACCGTGGAGACTCGATAATATCAATGACAACTAATTGTTCAAACAAACATATAGACGAAAAACAACATAAAATTTCGAGTCCTTGAAAAAGGTCCAATTAGAACCATAACGTTGGAAAAAGAAATTGTTTTAAATTGCCAAACTAGACTTAAAAGCCAGTGAAATTTTCCAAAATAACCATACAGTCGATTTATCAGTAAGATGTCCTGAACGGAAATCTTGAACTAAATACTGGCAAAATTGTTAGAAAAATTACTTCATAAACTCTTGTAAAACTTTTGGATTTTCTTGAAAAAATTGTGAAATTACCATTAGTATAGGTTATTTCTGGAGTTAAACTGAAAAAATCTAGGTTGAATTCGTAAAAGTATCTTGAACGAAATTCAGAAGTATCGTCAAAACAAAGAATACATGTTTTCCTAAAGAAATCTCAGTAGTATTAAACTTTGAGCGAATTCCTTAATTAGTTTAATCAATTCTTGAAGAAATAATCTTAAAAAAGCATACAGCAGTTCTGATTGCAAGTTTTTTTTATAGACTTGGTCTTTATTCCAATGCAATTCTCTGAAAAATTCTATTTTTATAATAGGTTTCTTAAGTCTCATTTTTAAATCAAAATGGCCACTGAAGTGACTATTCTTTTTCTCTTTGATTCAATAAACCTAACCAGGAATTTACACCGTGATTACTCAAATATTTTCCAAAATGCAAGTATATGATTTCCTTTAGAGATGTTTCCACTAAAGCAGATTTAATTAAGATTTCTACAAGAGTTCTCAGAAAAAAAAAACACTTCAAGGGTTTATGTTTTTGAGTTATCGAAGAAATTCGTTAATGGTTTTTACATAAAAATCCTCAAAGTTATTCCATGTATGTTTTCAAGAAAAATATATTTAAAATTCTTCATCATTTGAGGTTCTACAAATGTTGTCCATCAGGAATTTTCTATCAGAGATGACTGTAGGATTTGTTTTAGCAATACTTTCCAGGCTTTTCCAGGGATTTATTCAATAATGTCTTGAAAAATCCTTGAAAATTTCATGCAGACATCCCAGTAAAAATTGAGCAAATTCTTTAAGAATTTCCATCCAAAAAGTTTGGAAAATTTCTGTAAGAAATTTAGCTGGTCTTTGTGAAGAAGTCGAAGTAGGAATCTCTGGAGTCATTATTGCTGAAGAAATCATTAGAGAAGTGCTTAGTTGAAATGTTAAAAAAAAAACTAAACAACAATTCTGGAGAAATTCCTAATTCCAATCTTGAAATTCTTGAAAAAGCACATACAGTAATACTTGTAAATCTAAAAAAATAAATAAAAATTATTCATAGAAATATGTTTGGCTGGATTTATTGAAATTTTCAGTCCAGGCTGTTTCATCTCATATCCAGATAGATTTAAAAAAATAATAATAAAAACTTCAATCTGATGATTCCTTTTTGGAATGTTAGTGTTTTCTAAGATCTTGGATGTGTTTTTTGCTCCAGTTCGGTCTCTTTTTTTAGCATAAGGTCCCAAAAGTTCATATTTTAAAGGTATTCAGTTGCTATCAGTTTTGATCCAAATAATAAATGTCGAAATGTCATGAGTAATACTTGTCGTAATTGAAGAAATAAATATCCATAGAAATATGTCTGGTCAAATATTTTGAAAAAATCTTATAACAACTTATACTGTTATGGTCCCTATTTAGGTTCCCTGTTTTTCTTTTGATAAAAGTTGGTTTTTTTTTTCAAGCGAAAAATCCTATTTTTAAAACCTTGATTCACTACCAGGCCTGTAATCAAGCACATCGATATGCATAAGAGCAATGTGAATGATTGGCGAAATTTAATGTTCAAAAATTTACGACCGTCCTACTGGCTGCCCTGTATGACCATATTGTCCCGCCTACTCCTGTTGTAAAAAAAATGTGATCTGTGTTAATTTGATTGATTTTTAATAGAGGCAAAGCTTATATGTCTGTATTTTTAGTAGTAAAATCGTATCCGAAGAAATATCCAATATTATTCTACGGAAAAACAATAATCCAAATGCATTTACTAACACGCTATACAATGCCCCTAATAAAATTGAATTATACTAAGTCCGTTTTACCGGCAGGTATACGATTACTAGGCCCAACCAGCCAAATAGCGATTAGGTGTGACATTTGAACTATTTAGTTTAGATTTTTCTCGGAGTGAACACTTGGGACACACTGTGGGCAACGCCAATCACTATTGAAAACTCCATGGTCAACAGCAGTGCAAGAAAAATTACACTTTCCACACAGGACCCAGCCAACGTCCTCAGACATTGACACTGACATCTTCTATTGCAACGATAAATGTGTTTTATGTTAAGGTTAAGTTTGGAAACGTTTTTTTATAAGCAGGTGAAATCAACTCGCCTGTAAAAAAATCTGAAGTGCTACGACAAATGACATGCAATAGGTTGTTAACAAAATGTTTATAAAAGCTTAATTAAGTTTTACCAAATTAGGATATTATGTCGCCTAACACTGAACACCTGAATATAAGAAATGAAAGTAATGTTCGAAATGATAGGGTCAGTGTTCCCTTAGTGGACAGTCCCCTATAGTCGCACTAGTGGATTTTTACGGCCATTTTGCTATAAGTCTTTTCAAAATATTTTTTGACATGAAGATCAGGAGCTATTTATCTAAGTACACAGCTTAATTTTGTTCAAAAGAGAATCGAAATAATAAGCTTTGTTTAAAATTTGAGCTCTCTTGCGCCTATAGTAAACTTACTGTTCCTATAGTAGCACTTCTGAGAGAAACTATTTTTTATTATACGGAATAATTGATGAATTAAGAACTTTTTTTACACCAAACGAAAGCTTTTGATCCAAACTTTGTAGGAAAAATATAGAAGCTTTATAAAAATACGGTTTAGATTAGTATTTTGCCAACGCCGTGATGCTAGTGCTATTATAGGAACAGAAATCAGAAATAGTGCTACTATTGGCACATGTATTCCTATAGTGGCACAAGCGTTAATAAATTCAAACATATGAGTTTTCGTAGTTTTCATATTTTTTCCACAAAACCAAGATAAAAAGCTTTCAGATGATGTAAAAATTTGACGCTAGCGTTATTTCTCGACTTTATACGAATATTTGTTCTTAGCTATGCGGCTATTGGTATCGGTACATTGACCCTACTAATAAAATAATTAAAGCAAAGCATTTCTACAGTTTTTGAGCACCACAACTAGGCGCACTTGACTCAGCACTCTCTGCGTCTATTTGTCTCTACTTTAGACGACGAGGGCAAAAGAAAAACTTCTGCACTGTATCTTTTGTCGAGGAACTTAAGTTTGTGTGCAGTTAGTTCCGTTTTGGAAGATAATATCGAAAACGGGGCGTTGCAAATCAAGTTATTTTTCGCAAAAGTGATCCAAATTCTCGGAATGCTGATCATTTTTTAGTTGAAGTGTATCTATCACCTGCGTTAAGTTTCGCGGCCTACTTGATTGATACAATTTTTGTTGCTATCGACAAAGTCTTTTCTATTTATTTCCTCAAATACGACACGCGGTAGAGTGTGACAGTTTCTTTTTCTTAATAAAGCCAGAAGATCAACGGTTGCAGGAACAAAACCGGAAATAATGAAACAAAATGAACTTTGGCTTCAACTGTTATCTGTTTCTGAGAAAAATTTGTCTTTCTCGGAGTAAGTTTTTCATTTCTCGAGAATTCAATATGATGCCCTTCGGAAACTCCCTCCATCTCGAGAAATTTCCATCTGCGGAAGCGGGAAATGTCTTCCCGAATGGCACGTTTGCGACCAGTAATTACTAACTTTCCACCCAATGTACCTTTTCTTCATTAATTTTTATCGATTCACTTAAAGTGCATTCCTTCCATCCGCTCGGTTTCGCAAGGAGCGTCCGTTTGGCGGGTTTCGCTTCGTGTGCTGCGGAGCGCTTCCTGATCCTGGGCAATTAATCTTCGCCAAAACTGGAGCAAACCGGACAGGACAGGACCGGACAGCGGGCGAGCTGCCCCACCGGCCGGCGCTGTGTGTGTGTATGGGTGAGTGAGTGTTGGCGTTATGTGTGAGCGAGTTTAATTTATAGCCTTTCATAAATCTTTGAAAAGACACGCGAATTCTATGAAGCGCACCCGACGATGACGATGCGATGGTCGGGAGGTGGTCGGTAGGTATACCTCCATCCATATCTTCTCCTTGACCTCCTTGACAACGACGCCAGAAGAATCGAAAGCAACGCAGTAGGCGATGGTGTGTGAGTAGGGAGTGCAATACTGTCCATATTGTAATAGTAGTTTTACGCAACAAGTTGCAGAATGAGGATTTTTCCAATGAAGCTTGTCGAGTCACCAATGGCAAAAAAGTAAGTCATTTTCCGCAAGTTAGTTTGAAGCAAACTAACTTGCAGCCTAGTGCATTATAAAGGCAAATAGGCAGCTATGAATAGTAGTTTACGGAACAAGTTGCAAAATGATGATACAGCACGAGTCGTAAATTTATCCTACGAGGCTTGCCGAGTAGGATAATTACGACGAGTGCTGTAAAAATCGAGTTCTGCAACGAGTTACGTACAACATTTTTTGCAATCTCGTAGAAGACCACTCGAGAGTATCAGAAATTATATCGGAATGCATTCATCATCATTTTACAATTTCTGTAAAATTGTTGTGTAATGATTCATTACGCAACTCAAAACGGTTGCGTAATGAGAAAGCGTTGCGTAATGAATCATTACAGCTCTGGTTTCAGTTGCGTAATGACTATTCCCGCACAGCATACTTCAGTGCAGGAAAGTAGGCCGTTTCATGACAGATTGGCATGATGAAAATATTGATTAGGCGCAGCGGTTTGGTTTTATAATACGTGTTTATTGGTTAGTAGTTGGAATAGGAATGAAGAAGAAAAAGAAGACATTACTTCCTCTATGGGTGCTTTGATCATGGACATGGACTTCCGGTTGCTAGCATCAAGTATGATAAGCATCCTATCAACTCCTTGTAAGGCTGCTTGGTCAGTTCTATGTTTTCTTCATGTTCAAACTGCGGCTTTGGTTCCATTGGGGTTGATGTTGGTCGACATTCTTCCATTCCGAAACGTTTCAGCATTCCATCAATGTATTTGGGCTGACTAATCTTGATTTGATTCTCATATCGTTCAACTTTGATTCCGAGGAACTGCTTAACTTCTCCCATATCTGTCATTTCAAATCTTTCGGAAAGTTGATTCTTGATAAGTTGAATTTCTTCAAGGTTGTTTGTCATCAGCAAAATATCATCTACATACAGCAACAAGTATACGACCACTCCTCCAGTACGCTTCCAATATAAACAGCAGTCGTAGTTGGATCGTTCGAATCCCAAGCTCAAAACAAACGAATTGAACGCCTCATTCCAGCTTCGTGGTGCTTGCTTGAGTCCATAAAGCGATTTTTGCAAACGGCACACCATGTTCCGATCTCCTTCCTCGAATCCCTCTGGCTGGTACATGTAAATTACTTCCTTCAAATTTCCATTCAGAAACGCCGTTTTTACGTCCATTTGATGTATGGTGTACTTGAATTGATTCGCTATACTCAGCATAATCCGGAACGTTGTTATTCGTGCCACTGGTGCGTATATCTCTGTATAATCATAATTCTTCTTCTGCGAATATCCTTTGGCAACAAGCCGCGCTTTATACCTTTCAATGTTGCCGTTGTCATCACGTTTGATCCGGAATACCCATTTACAATCCACGATGTTTTTCTCTTTTGGCTTCGGATGCAAAGTCCAAGTTCCGTTTTTCTTTAAACTCTGCAACTCGCTTTCAATCGCTTCCTTCCATCGGTCCCAATCATCTCTCTTTTTCAGCTCAGCAATGTTATTCGGTATTTCTTCAACAAAAGCTTCTGCATTCAACGCATAGGCCATCGGAGTTTCAACACTGCTATAGGACACGTGGTAGTCATTCATCCAGACAGGAGGATTCGTCAATCGCTTCGATACTGGTTGATCACTGAACGATTCATCAACAGCATGTACTCTCTTCCGTCTCGGATCAGATACAACATCTTCAACATTTCCAGCTTGTTCGACACCTGCAGCTTCTATAACATTCTGTTCATTTTCATCGTTATTCTGTATTTGTCGTATTCGATTTTCATCTTGTACTTTAGCTTCATTTTGATCATCTATCACGGGTTCATTATCGGTTTGCGGTTCTTCTTCTTCCAGTTCATCATTGAAATCTCTTGAACGTATCGGAGGTTTCCTGCTATTCTCATCACACACAACATCTCTGCTCACAAATATTTTCTTCTTCCGGGGATCAAAGATTCTGTAGCCGTTCGTTGCATAGCCAACCATGTAGTTCCTCTCAGACCTTGGATCAAACTTTCCTCTGCATTGCTTCGGCACATGGGTGTGTGCAACTGCACCAAACACTCTCAAATTGTCGATATCGGGTTTCTTGTTGTACCAAACTTCGTAGGGTGTCTTCAAAATTTCCAGCGCACTGGTTGGACTACGATTTGACAAATATGCAGCCGTTAGGACAGCTTCTCCCCACAAACTTTTCGGTAATCCAGCATCAAATATCATTGAACGAGCTTTATCCAAGAGGGTCCTATTCATTCGCTCCGCCACTCCATTCTGTTGAGGTGTATACGGAGCTGTATATTCCAACGATATTCCTTCTCTACGGCATAGGGATCGAAACGCTCGACGATTGTTGACGCGGATGGAGTCTTCTTGGGAACGTCTTTTGTGGGTTTTGGGGAACTCTGCTTGACATTCACGGATTTTTTGCTGGGATGAGAGGCATTTTTCCGTTGAGGAGGACGCCGTTTGGGGGCAACATTTGTTGATCCGTACATGGAGAGTTTGGTAACATGAGTAGAAGCCGTGGAAGGTTTCATTGCAGGAACTTTCGACGATCTATCTTTTTTGGATTTACTCTTCAATTTGTTGGCTTCGTCTTTCAAACTTCTTCTTAAATTAAGGCACTTTTCGTAGATTTCCTCCACTATCAGATCATCCTCGTCGAAGATTTCCTTTTGAACACACAGTTTTGTCGAGCTCATGATCTGTTTCACTAATGCCCAAAGCTTTTCAGGACTCACACTTATCACAAAGTACTTCATGTTCTTCAGATAGAACTTCAACCCTTGATAGATCAATCTATACAGTTGGTAAACCTTCTGAGCAAACTCCGAAGAGCTCTTGGATATCACACAAACGTCCTCTTCGAGGCGATTGATCTGGTACAAGTAATTGCGCTGAAATCTTATGAGAAACTCCGCCGTCCGCTTCTCTCGTTTCCTAAGTTCTAGGTCATCTTCAGGCTCGTCAACCTTCCCCAAACAATGCCGTATGTCATCAATCAGCAAACAGATTTTCTTCTGCAGCTCGGTAATCTTGATGAATGTGTCGAACTCTTCCACAAGCGATTTTCTTGATGGAGGTCGTATCCGTTCCGAGGAGGGTATCTTCTGTCCAAACGATTGCTTGCTTTTTTTTGAGTTTCTACTGCTCCGTTCGATGGCGGCAAAGTCCAGAACCGGTTGCACTTGGTTCACAGGCTCTTCGCATTCCTGTTCATAGGTTTTAATGATTGCTGAAGCTGGCTTGACAGGGGATCGAACCCTTATGCTCAGCGCAAATCCGTTCAACGTAAAGTCGTCATCCTCGAAGCGTAGATTATCCTCAATATCTGCAGCATCGTCGGATTGACGACTTCCTAATTCCTTGGACGACGACACCATGATGGACGAAACGGATGAACAGCGTGATGAAAAGGAAGTCACGGTCTGATCACTGTCATGATCATCTTGCTCCGCCTCAAAAGTCTTTAGATCCTCATCTACCCTCAATTCCACCGGGCCGAGATCTTTATCCCGTAGATCCTCCTCTGCCACCCGAAGAATTTCGTTGATCTCGTCTTCGGAAAGCAATCGAGCCGTGCCGTTCTGTTGTTGTGGCCTATGCTTAATCTCACTGACGGATTTCGGTTCAGCCTTCGTATCGGAATTTCGCTGAACATTGCGAATTATTCGATCCAAATTGCTAACGTTGATGTACTGGAAGTTGTACCGCGTAGATGACCGTCGCATGAAGTCGTCCACGTCGATATTCATTCTACCTAATTCAGTGATCTTTCCAGATCACAGATCTTGATCTTCTACTCAAAAATTAAATAGCAATCGCTTTTTTTGTGTCGTACAGACGCGTTTGAAAAAGTGTAAAAATAATTTCAAAAAAAAAAATGTATTCGGCCGGTTACCACATTCTCCTCCATTGTCGCATCGAATTTTTGCAATCTTCACACCAAAATAAGCTGCTACCTTTGCGTTATATTCTTCAAAGCATTCTAAAACTTCATCTTTTGATTTCAGCAGGTACACAACAGTAAAATGGCTGAAGTCATCAATGAATGTTACAAAGAATCTCTTGCTATCGTACGTTCCAGGCGTGAACGGTCCACTGACGTCACTATGTACCAGCTCCAGTACCCTAGTCGAACGTTGTCCTTCTGCAACTCCAAACGGTTGTCGGGTTTGTTTTCCGCTCAGACATACTTCGCACGGGTTTTGCTTCACACATTCCAGTAACGTAGCTTTCGTACTCACCATTCCGTTTTTCCACAGCTTTTGCAAATTCGCTTCTCCAAGATGACCATATCGTCGATGCCACAGACCAGCTTCATCATCTTTCGTCAATAACGCCTCAGCTTCCTTCTTCAATAAAACGTCTAATTGGTAGAGCCTTCCACATTTCCGTCCCGTTGCAACAGTTTGACCATCTTTGACTATCTTCACTTTCCCGCCCGCAAAAGTGATTGACATACCTTTATCTTCAAGACGACTGATGGAGAATAGATTTAGGTGTAACCCAGGGACATACAGCACTTCTTCAACAATGGATGATATTATTCTTCCTTCCACCTCGGTACAGGTCCGGATAGTTCCAGCATATTTGGCGGTCAGCGATTGGCCACTCTTCGCAACAGCAATCGAAATCTCCCTTGGCAAACGATGTAGCTCCTCGAAATAACTTCTATCTCTCACCATGTGGTCCGATGCTCCTGAATCCAGAAACCACTGGAACGAATTGTCGGTCTTCTGTGTGACTGCTGCGGCCAGCTCCGTTTCACAGGTCGCCACAAACGCAATATCCGTAGCACAGTGCACGTTCGCTTTACCTCTACGTGGTCCGTTGTATTTCGTCAAGTTTCGTGAGTTTCCGCTAGCTTCTGAATACTTTCTACCGTTGTCTTCCGTCATCTTAACTCGACAGTCCGAGCGCTTGTGCCCTAACTTTCCACAGTTGTAGCACTTGAACGAGAACCTTTTTCCAGCAAACGCCGATTCGGTATTTCCGTCTTCATCGAGACAATCGTTCTTCACGAAACGCTTCGCTTCTTCTTCCAACAAACGGTTCTTGACAAACTCCATGGACAACTTATCGAATGACATTGTTTCCAGCGCCGTACACAGCCCATCGTATTGTTCTGGCAGGGTAAGAAGAAGTTGGGTAATCGCATCATCTTCTTCAACCTTGGCACCGGTCATCTTCAGTCCTCGCAGTAGCTTGTCGAACTCCAGCAAATGATTCTGCATACTCGCACCGCTCTTCAACCTCAGCGAACCAAGTCTACGACGGTAGTACAGCCGGTTGGCAAGACCTCGACGTTGGAAAGTTCCTTGGATGCTATCCCAGCACTCTTTCGCAGTTTTCCTTCCCATAACGTATTCCAAGTGGCTATCGGAGACGCGGTGGACGATCAGGCTCTTGCACTTCCGATCGAGCTTCCATTTTTCCTCGAGTTGTTGCTTCTTCCTCGTCTTGACTTCCATAGAGTCCTCATGGAGTTCAGCGTAATCTTCCTCGTTAATGGTTTCCTCGATGCACTTCACAAGGCCTTTCTCCTCCAGCAACACACGCATCCGGTACGCCCACTGGTCATAATTCCTTCCGTCGAAAATCCACTTCTTCTCGTCCTCCATTACCTTGGTTCGCAAATCTTCCTCAAACTCGAATAACGTATCTGGGCCTATAACCTATTGATTAGGCGCAGCGGTTTGGTTTTATAATACGTGTTTATTGGTTAGTAGTTGGAATAGGAATGAAGAAGAAAAAGAAGACGTCACTTCCTCTATGGGTGCTTTGATCATGGACATGGACTTCCGGTTGCTTAGATCAACAGAAAACAGCCTATTACAATGAGAAATTGCAAAAAGTACCGTTTTTGCAATTTCTCATCGTAATAGGCTGTGTTTCATCACGTCAATCTGTAATGTAACGGCCTACTTTCCTGCACTGAAGTATGCAGTGCGGGAATAGTCATTACGCAACTGAAACTAGTGCTGTAATGATTCATTACGCAACGCTTTCTCATTACGTAACTGTTTTGAGTTGCATAATGAACCGTTACACAACAATTTTTCAGAAATTGTAAAATAATGACGAATGCATTCCGATATAATTTCTGATACCCTCAAGTGGTGTTCTAGGAAATTGCAAAAAAAGTTGTACGTAACTCGTTGCAGAACTCGATTTTTACAGCACTCGTCACAATTATCCTACTCGGCAAGCCTCGTAGGATAAATCTACGACTCGTGCTGTAAAAATCATCATTCTGTAACTTGTTCCGTAAACTACTATTACCAAACTGTGTTTCAATAGAAACACCCAAAATTTCAAAAACTATGGATAAATCGGAACGAACACATCGATTTTCGGAACATCGATTCAAAATCGCCCAACGCTAGTCGTTATCAGTAACCCTCGTATCACAGCTTGCCCTCATCCTGGTAATGGGCGCGTAAGTCACAGTATAGTATGGTTCGACAGCCCCATCCTGGTGGTGCTTGACCAGGGCTTTCCTTTTCCATAGTCGACTTTTTTCCTCGAAACGCCCGGAACTACAAAACCGACTGATGGAAGCGATAGACGAGCTGCAGTAGCAGCTTTCTCCCAGCAAACAAAAGCAGGAGGACATTATTAATTTTGCTGGTGTAAGTTGCTTAATTGAATTCCTGGGATGGTAGCTGCATCGAACTCTGCTCTCTTCGCAGTCATCTTTGCATGGCACAAAACCATTAACCGGCGTTCGCTTTTTATGAGAAATGGTCCTCGGCTCGCCTTGTTCCCATTTACGGCACATTTTAGAGAAAATCCAACCTCAAAAGAAGTCAAAAGATGAGCAGTTGGTAAGTGGAGCTTTTGCTGCCGCTGAAGACACCGCGCTTCGATTCCGGGAATGTGTGTGAACCACGCCTTGAAGCATATTTCACCGCACAACACACAATGATGACACCTCCCTGGGGGAAAAAGTCGACCCATCCATCCAACCAACGGAGAGAGGAAGCCACGGTGAACCCAAGCAACCCAAGTGCGCGAATTTCCTTCCTGTTGATGGTTATTCCCCGAAGACCGACACAAACACTTCTCGCAAAGCTTCGTCTTCTCAAGTCTCGTTTTCTTCGCTGATGTCGGGGCCCTCTTGGAGAAACCGATATCGGCGAAGGAGTGTTGGAAAAATATTTCGTTACCCGTTTTGGACTCCATCTGGACCATGAGCGTAGCCAGAGGAATGCATTACCTTCCTCTGGCTGATAGAAAAATATTTTGAAATTTTTCAAAAATTGTGTCGAGCTTTTGTCTTTATAAGTGCGTTATAATTAAGGCTGATTAAAAACAACTTTCCAGAAATTATTTGAAAGTTTTGATAACAGTCCAAGATAGATCTTGCGAGAAATCTATTGAAAATCTTTTAGGCAACTCATAAAGTTTCTACCAAAAATATTGCCAACAAATTTATCAGTTATTACTATACGAAGAGGCAAAGACAACATTGTATTCATTATTTATCGCCTACAACTTGTATGTGAGTTCTGCATTACAGATAAAGGGATAATAGTATAGAGGGACAGACAGGTTGATAGCCAGAAAGATCACGACTCTTTTTCTTCTTTCTGGCGTTACGTCCCAACTGGGACAAAGCCTGCTTCTCAGATTAGTGTTCTTATGAGCACTTCCACAGCTATAATACCAGCTCCGGCGCTATCATTCATTTTGGAACCATCTGTGTAAAAAATAATCGATCCTGGTGAAATAATAGGCCCTCCTGATTCCCATATTTGGCGATTCGTATTAATCACTTCATATGGTTTATCTAGGTTCAGGATTTTTTCCATCCAGTCTTCGATCATCTGTGCTGTTTTATCAATACGAAAATCTTTCAGTATACTAAGATGCCTAGAAAGATTGCCTTCTAGAAAAATGGTAGATCTTCGCAGCCTTAGCGCACTCCTTACAGCTTCCATTTGCACGTATTGATGTAATGGAAGCTTATAAAGAACTGCCTCTAAGGCTTTTGATGGTGTCCCATTTTTTACCAAATGTTTTCTTACTCACCCAGAGAGCATTCGTGGCTTTACTTATGACCTGCTCTAACCCTCAGCATGGTCATGCTGAATAGCTGCGCGTTTACCGCTACGGCTATCTGGGCCCTTACTCTTATATTATACAACTCTTATATTATACGAATTGATATGTGAACGCTGTGGCATACAAAGGCACTATTTTTTTAAATTGGTGTCTTTTATCTTCTTCATCATTTTTATTTGACTTTTTCTTCTTGTTCTCCTTCACTTCCCATGCCGTTCCTCCTCTAACAATCCAGATTAACTACACTGAAACCACTCCTTACAATCTTGTATGGAAGCCCTCTTCTGTGGCAAGCATTACAGATAGAAGGATAGTAGAATAGAGGGACAGACAGATATAGGGTAAATCGGAATAATGCGCTCAAACCAGGCAACACTGAATTTTCAAGGGATTGAGGCTTCTTTTACACGTAAATATGATTACATATCTTAAATATCCACGAAAACAGATGTTGCGCATATTAGATCTTTGAGAAGTATGAACAATCGATAGACATTTCAAAAGTATCGAATATCAGGTTTTTGGCGTGAAATGTTGCGTCCTATAAGAAAACCTCGTTGTAGATGAAGCCCATCCTTTACTAGTGTACTTATTACAATAATTTTACCGGAAGACGACTGCTAATGGACCTGTTACGCACAGCAGCGCATTTAAAATTTTAACAAACATTGCAATAATCAATTTGACAGCTTGAATCTTGAGGAATCTGTACAATATGTAGTTTGCATGCAGAGCATGACCACCTAAATAAAAACACCTTGACATCAAAAAGTGTAAAAATGATCTATTTATTACTGCGATTGACCAATGCACGAGTTCATTATTTGACGTTTGAGCGGTGCCCTATTATATGATCGCAGTAGGCAGCGCGTGCGAACGGTTGTGTTGAAAATTGATCTGTCACGTTTTTATCGCAAATTATTAAATTCGGCTGGTGAAACGGCTGGTGTAGTTTTCGAAAAAAGTGTCTATAGCTGAAATAAGTCGTCTGATTTCGCACGCGATTTTGGTCAGTGATTCGTTTAAGCCCACGCAGAAAACCATTTATTTTTGCGTCGTTGCCGAAGTTTCAGTTTGCACGCGTACTGAGTGCAATCGAGTTCAAGTTTTCGCGTCGCCGGAGTGATATTTTGCTCTTGTGAAATGAATATGCTAATAGTATCTTAAAGCTGCTCATTCAAGGATGATGATCAATTAGGTGAGCTCGTTCTATGCTTTTTTTTAAATGTACAATATATTATTATATTAGCGTATTATTTTTATGACAACGGTGAGTATGTTACTTAAATGAATTGATGGATCGCATGACCAATTATTGGTGACTCCTAGGTCTTTACCTTATCCCACTAACCCAATATCCTTTACATGACAACTGTGGAGATGCAGAGGTATACTCGGACTCTAGTAACAACGGTTGTCTTACTAATATTCCTTCCCTTCCCCGATGACCGTGAGGACGTGGCCGGTGCCGTTATTGATTTTTAATATTTGAGCACTCGATTTGTGCACATTGAAGAATGGTAAGCTAATCCCAAGCCCCATTCATAAACTCCCTGTGCAACTTCGATTGTTCTGGTCAATCACGGACTAGCAACTACGAACTGTAGGAGTTGTATAAGAAAACATCCATGCATTCTTGCACTGATCGCTCCAGTGTTTATCTCCAGAATCACTGCAAGGAATCATCCAAAAATCTCTCTCATAATTCCTCTAGGCATTCCTTCCTGAGAAGCAATCTCAAATGTATTTTTGGAGCAATTTATGACAGATTTCCAAATGATATTTCAATAAAGAAAATATGTACAAATTTGTGGAAGAGTTTCCTGGGTAGTCTCTCTGAATACGTTGTTAATATAACTAGAAAAAATCCTTGAAATAATCCTTCAAACATATTGCAAAACATTATCGAAACCAAGTAGTGATTTGTGGAGAAATACTGGAAGGAAGCCCTGGAAAATTCTACAGTTAAACCTCCATGAGTTGATGTTCCATAAAAAAAAAAAATTCTCTCTTTGTTAACGAGATTTTTAGCCCTGGGCTAGTTTATCTCGGGACCAACGGCTTTATTTACCTTCCGAAGGAAGTCGTCACTGAAAATTTTAGTGACTATCTCGGGGATGGGATTCGATCCCAGGTCCTCGGCGTGAGAGGCGTGTGTTCTAACCCCTACACCAGCTCCGTCCCCCCCTTTTTAAAAATCTAATTTCGTGGTTACTATGATGGGCCCCTCAAACGGCTTCCCATAGTATTATTGTTGTATGACTTCAATATGGAGGGTTGACCGTATATTCATAATGGAGAAAATCTACCATGAAAGAAGAATACCTGGAAGAAATCATAAAGTTATGCCCAGAGAAATCACTAGAGGATTTCTTAAAAGAATCCCAGGAGCGATTTTTGACGGATTTTCTAAAGAAATCCCAAGAGCAGGTATGAAGTTCAGGAGGAATTCCCGTAGAAATTTGGAAGATTTCCTCCCTGTTCAAATACAATAACATGGGAAATTCCCGAAGAATTGCCTAGAGGAATTAATGTGGGAGTTTCAAAAGTAGCTTTTGGAGAAATCTGGAAGATACTTCTGAAGGATTATAGTAGTTACAGCTTGAAGATTTCGTGGCAGAGTGTAAGTGTAACATCTGGTAAGGAATCTGGTTCTAAACGGTTATTGATGATTAAACTGGTTGGATTCCTGAAATAATCCCGGGAGGAATATTCAGAGGAAAAACTTGAGAAGTCCTTGGAAGAACACATGAATCATTTTCGGGAGGAATTCATGGATGAATGTTGAGAGTAAATCCTAACAAAATCCATTGAATATGGAGAAAGCTCTTGAAGAATTAATATAGGGAATTCGAATAGACGTTCAATGGAAGTATAACTAAAGAAATTCGTTGATAAGTTCCTGTGAAAAATACTGGATCACCCAAAGACAAATTGCGGAAAAAGATCATAGAAGATTTCTATGAGCAGTATCTGAAGGAGTAAATTACTGGAGAAATCTATACAGAAAATTTTTGTAGAAACCCTTGGAAGCATTTTTGGTGAAATTTCTGAAGAAATTACTGGCTGTATTTCTACTATTCTTAGAGCAATGCCTGGAATAGAAACGAGCAATGAACTCTCAAAAGAATCCAATGAAAAAATTTCATTTGGAATCCCTGTTGGAACTCCTGAGCAAACTAGGGAAGAAATAAAAAAAATCACTGACGGAATTCCTGAAGCATTCCCAGGTCAAATTACTTGTCCAATCTTTGGCAAAATTACTGAAGGAAAGCTATGCAAATATCCTGGAAAATATCTTATGGAATCCTTGGTGGAATGTTTTAGAGGAAGACCTAGTAGAATTTCTGGGGAACTGTAGGGGCCCTGGAGTGACTTCCTGGAAGAATATTTTATGGGATATGTTGGATTTAGAACCAACAGGGTACTTTAGGGGTTAATTCCGTGATTATAATCACCGTAAGGAAATACGACTTGGTGTAGTTCAGCGGTAGATTATAATTATCCTGTTTGACAAATAGTACATATGATTCGTTTTAGTCTTATATACAGATTTAGCAGTGAACATGTTTGAATGATTATGCCGTGTGTCTTAATAAAGTCTTATGTCTTGAATTCGTTACTTACGTTTAGTCCCCTAGCTAGTCGTTTCGTCTGTCTTTGTCTTAGTCGTAGTAATGGTTTGGGAAACTGGGTAATTAGGTACAAATTAGTAATTCATCGTAAGAAACTTATTGAAATTCAGCCTTACCGGTCTTACTGTAATGCAGGTTCAAACTTTAGGTTAGAAATATCTCAATGACTGTCAAATCAGTCGGATAGGCTATAGATCGAATGCAATTAATTTTAAGTATATTTAGAGTAATACGAATTTTACCTTGTAGTAGCAACTAATATTGATAGTAGATTCTTCAATTTCCGGATACTTTCTAATCTATTAATTCACTTTAATTATATAACAAATATCGATCCAACTTCATATGCGCTCACTTCTGTTTTGGTTGTTCTTCTACTCACCGGTTGACAGCGTTACATTACCTGACCCCCGGTGTAGCTTCACGGTGTGCGTGTGGGCCAAGGTTGCAGTATTGAAGGTGCGCGCTGGCAACTATGTGTTCGCCAACACTCCCCCCGGGTACGCCGACCATCCGGTCGACTACTCCTTTTCGCGCCTAACGTCCAATACGGCCAGCTTGATCACTGGCCTCTCGTAGACACCAGTCATGGTCCTCACTGTCGCTGACCTTACCTCTCCATCTCGACCAGGGCGAGTCGCAATCACCCTGCCTTTAGGCCAACAGTTGCGGGGAAATGTCGAGTCTACGATGACGACTATGTCGCCGATCTTCACCGGCTGACCGCTGGAATTGTACCATTTTGTTCTCCTTGTTATCTCTGGTAGATACTCAGCAATCCATCGTTTCCAAAATTGATTAGCGATAACCTGAGACGTACGCCAGCATTGTCGTACGGCGGCAGCACTGTCGTCCATTGTAGACAACGGTTTTGTTCCATTGGAAGTTCCCAGCAGAATATGGTTGGGCGTAAGAGCTGGAGCGGCAGTGTCTTCTATGGAAACGTGTGTCAATGGTCTTGAGTTCAAGGTATTTTCGATTTCGATCAACGCGTTACGTAGAACCTCATCTGTAGGCCGTCGTGGCAGTTTCAAGGACTTTAAACTGTTCTTCACACTGCGGATCAGCCGCTCCCAACATCCACCCATATGTGGTGACAATGGTGGGTTAAAAGACCAGACAGTCTCAGAACTTGTGAACTCTTTCATCATGACCTCAACGTTGAGCTCCTCTTCAACACGGCTCAACTCTTTACTTGTACCAACAAAATTGGTCCCTCTATCACAGTATATGTAACGAGGTATTCCTCGACGAGCAATCATGTTGCGGATGGCCATCACACAAGAATCTGTGCTCAGAGTGTGCGCTATCTCGATGTGCACTGCTCGGGTAGTCATACAGGTAGCTAGCATTCCCCACCGCTTCTCCACTCTGCGACCTATTGCGATCTCCATCGGTCCAAAATAATCGATCCCTACGTGAGTGAAAGGTCTAGAGTAGGCAGCTAATCTTGCATCGGGTAGATCGGCCATAATCGGAAAGCTCGGCCTTGCTTGATCGTTCTTGCATCGCTGACAATTCCTTCTCACCTTGGAGCAGGAAACGCGTAGCCGTGGAATCGAAAATTTCTGTCGAAGCTCATTAACGACGGTTTCTTGATTCAAATGGTGGTATTTGTCGTGGTAGTGACTAATAAGTAGTGTTGTTATGTGGTGGTTTCGGGGCAGGATGATGGGATTCTTCGTTTCCTCCGTAATGAAGGCACAGCCGGTAGTACGACCTCGCACGCGCAAGATTCCTTTTTCGTCAACAAACGGAGTTGACTTAAAAAGTGAGCTGCTTCGGGGAATCTGTCGGCCTTGGATCAATGTAGCAATCTCTTCAGCGAACGTATCCTGTTGAGCTTGGCGAAAAAGGAAGTCTTCGGCTGCGCGTATTTCTTCCATGAGCAAGGAGCCTGTAAGAATACGATGATGTTGCAATTTACGTCGACAATTTTCCACAAAACGGCGTAGATATCCAATTACGCTGACCACTCGTTTCCAGCTCGAGTATTCAACCAAACGCAATGCCGGCGACTCCGTTGAGATGTGTGCCAACAAATGAGGACGTATTTCTTCGAGTGTTGTCTTGAAGATTTGGCTTTGTTGTGGCCAGTCGAGTTCATCTCTTCGGAGGAATTCGGGGCCATTAAACCATCTGCTGTTTGCAGCGAGGTCTGGACGACCCTGCCACTTCGTGGCTTCGTCCGCCACGTTCTGTTTCGTTGGTACCCAACGCCATTCTGATGTTTCTGTTGTGTCGAGGAGTTCGCTAACTCGATGCGCCACAAATTGTGTGAACCGACGGTGGTCCGAGTTGATCCAACATAAAACATCTCGAGAATCAGTCCAAAAACAGCGTCGATGTGCTTGAATGGAAAGAGATTCAGTGATCGTTTGTGCGAGTCTTGCACCGAGAACCGCAGCCTGTAACTCCAGCCTTGGAATTGATTGAAATTTTAGGGGGGCCACTCTGGTTTTCGCTGTGACGAGAATACTTCTTACTTCATTGCCGTTAGAAAATCTTAGATACGATACGGCTGCAAAACCGGTTTCACTGGCATCGACAAACGTGTGTAATTCGACTTTGCAGTTGGAAATATTTTCAGGGTAGTAGCACCGAGGTATCTGTACACTTTCAACTTCAGGAAGCACTCGTAGCCAGGTTTGCCACTTCAAAAACAAAGTATCGTTGATCTCCTCATCCCATTGGGTTCCAGAACGCCAAATTTCTTGTAGTAAAACCTTCAGGTAGATGAGAAGGTGGGCAATGAGGCCTAGCGGGTCAAAAATCGACATAAGTACTTTCAGTACCTCCCGCTTTGTCGGTCGCCTTTGGCCTGTTAAAAGCGCTTCGTCGTAGCGGGTCCAGCCTACTCTATATGTGAACGTGTCCTTTTCAGTACACCACCAAAGTCCTAGGACTTTCTCAGTTGCCATCTCAGCTGACAGATCAAGATTCTTTATTTTCGCATCCTCCTCTCCTAATGCCAGCAGGACCGCTGGAGAGTTGCTTATCCAGTTGCGGATCTCGAATCCGCCTTGGGAATGGATGTGTTTTACTTGCTGCGCTATACGAACTGCCTCTTCTTCCGTCTTTACGCTCACCAACATGTCGTCCACGTAGTGACGTTTTAAGATAGCATCCACTGCTTGTGGAAACTTCCCAATAAAACGTTCTGCGTTCAAATTCTTGACAAATTGTGCCGTGCTAGGCGAGCAACACGCACCAAATGTCATAACAGACATTTCAAAAACGACGGTCTCTCCAGAGTCATTGTTCCAAAAGAAGCGCTGACATGCCCGGTCTTGTTCCACAATCTGTATTTGGTGGAACATTTCGCGTATATCGCCTGTAAGTCCAATCTGATGTTCCCGGAATTGCAAGAGTATGCCGAAAAGAGAGCCAATTTGGTCAGGACCCTTTAACAGTACACTGTTCAACGAAACTCCGAAAATCGTGGCGGCTGCATCCCATACGATTCGGATTTTTCCCGGTTTATTGGGATTGAATACCGGAAACACAGGTAAATACCATGCACGTGAAACAGGTCGATCTTCTTCTTCTTTGGTTAGCTCCCGAATGTAACCTTTCGCAAGGTACTCCGCAATCTTTTGATTCAAGGCTTTAGCTAGATCTGGATCCTTGGTCATACGCTTTTCCAGTAAGCGGAATCGGCGAAGCGCCATCGACCGACTATCTGGCAGGCGGATGTCATCGTAGCGCCAAAGCAAACCCGTCTCGTAGCGCTCGCCATTGAAATTGGTCAGTGATTCCAGCATCTTGCAGCTTCGTTGATCTTCTGTAGATAATAGAGCTACACTCGATTTCACCACGCCAAGACTATCGAGGGTAAAATATTCTTTCATAGCCTGATGCAAATCTTCATCCGAATGATCGTTACGTGATCCTATGTGAAATGAGTAATGCACCATGTTTGGCGCGTTTTCATCCGCACCTCCACCGCATACAGTCCAGCCCAATCGTGTTTTTATGGCTATGGGTTGATCGAGCTTTCCTTCACGACACTGTAGTACAATGCTAACGTGGGCATGCTTCAATCCAATCAAAATTCGTGGTTGTGCACCGTCGTAAGACTCAATCGGCAATTTTCGCAAATACGGATACTGTTCCTTCATCTTCTTAACATCCAGAGACTGCTGTGGTAGCTGTAGCTCCTTTACTGTTCGCACCTCATCAAGATTGTACTTCTTCGCTCCGTCGTACGTGCCTGCGATTGAAAGACTGATAACACGGGAATCTGTCTCGCATCGCTCGGTGCCGCCAGTCCATCGAAGGTAAAGGGGACTTTCCACACCATCCAAATCTAACTCGTCTGCGAGCTCTTGGTCCATTAGTGTCAACTTAGAACCTTCGTCTAAAAAGGCAAACGTCTGCACGTACCCACTCTTACCATGGAGTATAACCGGAAGGTAGCGAAACAGCGAATTATTGGAGTTAGAATGGTTGTTGCACTCATGCCGAGCCGAGCTCGTCCCTTGCTCTTCTCGCTGGCTTATGTCGTTCGTTGGAACCGCTTTCTTGCTTTGATTCTCGTTATGAAGGAGCTCATGATGCTTCCGTGTACAACCATCTATGCCGCAGGCTTTTGCCCTGCATCCACCATTGTGTTTCCCCAGACAACGTCGACACAGATCAAAATCACGCACTACTGCCCATCGTGAATCTCTAGGCAATTCCAAAAACTGTTTACATTTCTCAATTTCGTTACAGCTGGACTTGCAGATCGGACATTCCACCATATTCTTTCGAGCGGGCTCAAACTGTACATTCAGTTCCGCTTCAGTTGGCTCCAAATGTGCATTAAGAAACCCAGCATTTTTTTTAGCCGTGCGCGGCTCGATTCGCGTTGATTTTGATTCTGGAATTCCAGGGATTGTGACGGTACTGGCAGCTTCTGCCAGGGAGTAGATCCAGTTTCCGAAAGTAGACAAATTTACTCTCGGAAGCGTATGACGATACCTGGCCCAATCCAGCTTAATGGATGGTGGCAGTCTACAAACGAGCTGATGCAGCAAAGACACATTGTACATGTGTTCTTCCAGCTCACACGCATCTACGATAGCACAGAAGTTTTGAACTTCCACAGCGAAGTCCATTATTGTCTCGAGCTTATCTTCTCTCAAAGAGGGAAGAGCTGTAATCTTTGCAATAAGCGAATGAACTATCGCTTCCGGTTGGCCGAACCTCATGCGAAGTGTCTCGATAACACCGCTCACGTTGGAAGGATGCATCAACCGACTCTTTACAGCTGCATACGCCTTTCCAGTCAGGCTCTTTTGTAGTCGAACCGCATTTTCTGCATCCGTAAACCCACACATGGCTGTTGTGTTAGTGTACGAAGAGAGAAATATGGGCCATTCTTCAGGATTCCCTGAGAAGTTTGGTAGGTCTTTCGATATAGCTTGACGCGCTGCCAACTGCTTCTTTGTGAGAGTCCAAGGATCTTCTAGGTCTTCTTCACATCGGGTTTCTCTTCTAGACTGTGGCTGACGCAACTGAGTACGATCGGAGTAGTGATGGTTTCCCACCGCGTTAGATGTTGGGGCGTATTGGTGATAGCCACACGGCCGGTCACGCAACGAAGGATTCACAATTCTATCGGCAGCTGAACGTTGTGAATTGCACAATCCTACCACTGGTGCTGCAGCGCCACTGGACATTGCTCTCATAGAAAAGGTTCTGCCAATTGTCATTTGATCTTGAAACTGATGATTCAAGCTAGCCAACATACTTGGTCTCTGCGTGGAGTGTCGATCTGGATCGAACAAGTCTTGATGACTCAGCACATCTTCTTCTTTTCGCCGAGTATTATCGCCATTCACCCATTTGCACACCCTGCTCATGCTGCAACTATTTTTGGAGCTCGCCCTGGAACTCGATCTAGAACTCCTCTCGCTGGCTGCTTCCTCCAGTATGGCATACTTTCTGTCCAAAAATACTTTAGCCAACCTTTGTTCTTCTTCCAGTTTCTGCATTTGGAGCTTCAGAAGTGTTCGCGAGGACTTGCGTGATGACGTTGATACATTACTGGACGCTACGCTACTGGCTACGGTCTGATTGCTGGCTTGTTGTCGTTTCTTGCTCTTCGTATCCGTTGGATCGTTCTCCTCTAACCCAATGATTGGATTATCGACAACATCTCCTGTGGAACTTAACTGATCTTTCTCCCTCGGTCCTTTCAACATCTGCGATCCACGTGTGTCCATGCCGTCCTTGGCGCCATCCGATGGTTGAAGTTGTTTGCTGGAAGTCGATCTAGATCGTTGGGCCCACTTTGCCGAAACGCACTTTGGACAGCTCCAACTATGATCTGCTACTTCTTCTGATACTCCAACACAACCGAAGTGGTGCCACTTATCGCAATTGTCGCACTGAACCATCTCGTCGTTATCTGGACCTCTGCAGGATTTACATGTCCGACCAGCTATTGTACGATCCGCTATTGATCTATCCTCCGGAACTCCCGTGACCACTATCGACACATCATCACTGTTAACCACATCATCAACTTGTGATTTTGAGCTTTTTCCTTTTTTTTGCACCTTGACAATTTTCCCGGAACCGTGCTGTTCGCGACTCGACATTTCCGTAATATAAACGATAATTATAAATTGTTGGATTTAGAACCAACAGGGTACTTTAGGGGTTAATTCCGTGATTATAATCACCGTAAGGAAATACGACTTGGTGTAGTTCAGCGGTAGATTATAATTATCCTGTTTGACAAATAGTACATATGATTCGTTTTAGTCTTATATACAGATTTAGCAGTGAACATGTTTGAATGATTATGCCGTGTGTCTTAATAAAGTCTTATGTCTTGAATTCGTTACTTACGTTTAGTCCCCTAGCTAGTCGTTTCGTCTGTCTTTGTCTTAGTCGTAGTAATGGTTTGGGAAACTGGGTAATTAGGTACAAATTAGTAATTCATCGTAAGAAACTTATTGAAATTCAGCCTTACCGGTCTTACTGTAATGCAGGTTCAAACTTTAGGTTAGAAATATCTCAATGACTGTCAAATCAGTCGGATAGGCTATAGATCGAATGCAATTAATTTTAAGTATATTTAGAGTAATACGAATTTTACCTTGTAGTAGCAACTAATATTGATAGTAGATTCTTCAATTTCCGGATACTTTCTAATCTATTAATTCACTTTAATTATATAACAAATATCGATCCAACTTCATATGCGCTCACTTCTGTTTTGGTTGTTCTTCTACTCACCGGTTGACAGCGTTACATTACCTGACCCCCGGTGTAGCTTCACGGTGTGCGTGTGGGCCAAGGTTGCAGTATTGAAGGTGCGCGCTGGCAACTATGTGTTCGCCAACAGGATACTTGGATAAATTTCTGGCAGTTTTACTGGAGGAATTCCTGAAGAAATCACTTACGGAATTTGTGGAGAAAATTTTGACGAAATTCCTGGGGAAACCACCGGTGGAATTCCTGAAGGAATTGCTAGTTGAATTTCTGAAAGAACCCCACACAGTTCGAACGAAACGTGTAAATTTTTGTGAACTCTTTGAAGATAGGAATTACTGGAATGGCTGGAGAAGTTCTCGAAAATACTTCCTGACAAAATGATCTTGGATAAATTCCTCGAGATATCTTTGAAATGGATTTTGGAGAAATTCCTGAGAGAATCACTGGAAAAATTCTCTTTAGGATTCCCTGAACAAATTTAAGGAGTAGGTAAATCTTGGAAGAATTCCTGAAGAAATCGTCGGTGAAATTCTAGAGGAATTCTAGGTGGAATTTTCCAAAGAATCCTTGGAGAGGGAATTCCTCGAATCCCTGGAGAGGTTTCGAAAAGAATATCTAAATTACCAAGTAGTGAAATGTGCCTTGAGCAATTCCTTGAAAATTTGCTGAAGGAGTTTCTAGACGAATTCCTGCATCTGTGGAGGAATCCCACAAGAAATTTCAGGACTCCAAAATGGAATCCCAAAGGAACTTTTTTCTTCCAAGAAAGTCTCTTTGGGATTTCTTGGAAGAACCTCTGGAGAAATCTGTGGAGGAATTCGGAAAGCAGTCCTTGCAGGAATCCTTGGAGAAATTTCTGGAAAGTATCTGAATTATGCCAAGGTAAATTCCTGAAGGAATCCTTAGTAGAACCCTGGAGGAATCTCTGTGGGAGTCCTTGGAAGAATTCCTGGTTAAATCTGTAGAGAGATTTCTTTAGAAGTCCCTGCATGTATTCTTGTATCCTTCCTGGAGTAATATAGATTTAAAAAATATCTCAAAATTATTTCCTGGCAAAATGTCTCTAGCTAAAGTCCTTGATATATTCTTGCTGAAACTTCTGTAGAAATTCCTGAGGGGATCAATGGACTAATACCTTCAGTAGGATTCTCATGAGAAATCCCTAGTGGAATTCTTAGTAGCAGGAATTTCTGCAAGAATTCCTTGTGGAACTCTGAAGAATTTCCAGTAGGAGAGATCCCTGGAGGAGTCCGTAGAGAAATTTCTAGAAAATATCTACTAAAATCCTTCGAACAGTTTTTGAAAAATATCTCTGAATTATTTTGTGGGTGGGTTTTCCAATACAAATTCCTTGAGAAAAAGCCGTGAAGAAATCCTTAAAGCAGCTTCTGGAAAAAAGAAGCATTCTTTGGAGAAATAGCAGGAGGAATCCCTGGTGGAATCTTGGAGAAGTCCCTTCGAGAATCTCGTAAAAATTTCTAGGAATCTATGGTAGAATTCTTAGAGGAGTCTCTGGAGGTGCCATTGGAAGAATTTCTGGAAAATATTTTACATATTTCCTGGTGAAATTTTAGAAAAAATCATTCAATGAGTTACTGTATTCTCTGGACGAGTTTTCAAAAAAAAAAAACCTCTATGCATAATGTCTTGAGAAATCCTCTGACAAAACCTTCTAGAAATGCGTGTTCTTGTGTTCTGGCTCTTGTTTACTATTTTTTCCATCCCCGACGTTACGTTTTACAGTTATGCATTGTCGGCGAATATGAACTGAAGAGTTCCCATCAAGCGATTCGTTATCGCTTCGGTCATAGGAACCCTGCGGCACCAATGGGAAGAATAACTAGCTAGCGGAAGTTGAAGACGAAAGCCTTTAACAAGGAACTATTCGTTGCGGCACTTCGTCAAGACGGCGATAACGAGGATATCGACGCCACCAAGCTAACAATAAGTATGGTAACGGCTTGTGACGCAATTATGCCGAGGAACAGACGGCGACCATCTTCGCGCTGCTCGCGAGCCAGCAGGCGGGCTTAAAGAGCAGGGACGGAAATGGAGAGAGGGGAGCGAAGGACGGCTTTTCGGGAAGCTGAACGGCACTCAATCGGGAGATCAAGCTAATTGCTACAAAGCGCTGTGCAGAGATACAGACACCTGTCCCGTGGGGTAATGCGTAATGGATTTATTATGGTATAGATCAAGGGTCCTTCTACGCCAGCTGAGATGTGCCCAGACAAGCTGAAGATGATTGTGGAGGGTCTCTTTCCCAAGTACGATCCAACGTCCTGGCCACCAACGCCATACGGTAAGGACTCAGAAGCAATCGCCGAGTATTGCCAAGTGTTTAATAACGTATAACTTGTATAAGCGGTGAAGAAAGCCCCTGGTTTATATGGAATAACGAACGTTGTTCAAACTTCAGAAAACTCACCACGATAAAGGGATAATACTAGTCAGCAACTGCAAGGCGGTTTAGTAGATGGAGGTCAACGTCGGAAAGTATGTGATTGCACCTAAGCGCGTGTTAAAGCACCTGGGAGTAATGATCGACGATCGGCTGAATTTCAACAGCCACGCATGCGAACGCAATAGGGAGAATCATGCCAAACTTAGGCGGTCCAAGCAGCAGTACGAGGCGTCTGCAAGCTAACGTCTCGTCGTCGATACGGAGTTCCAGCTTGGGACAAGGCACTAGAAACAAAGCGGAACCGCGAAAAGCTGAACAGAGTGTTTCGGCTGATGGCAGTGCGGGTCGCGAGTGCGTATAGAACGATATCATCAGATGATGTATGCGTTATAGCCGGTATTATTCCACATTTGCATCACTTTGGCGGAGGATATCGATTGCTACCATCGAAGAAACGTCAGAAGCGTAAGGAAGATCGCCAGAGTCGGATCTATGGCGAGGTGGCAACACGAGTGGGACTGTGCGGAAGATGGATCCACCGGCTCATCCCAAACCTGACGACGTGGATGAGTAGAGAGCATGGAGCGGTGAACTTCTACCTGATACAGTTCTTATCAGGTCATGGATGTTTTAGAAAGTACTTTCATAGATTCGGACACGCAGAGTCGACGCACTGCCCAGAATGCCGAAACATCAAGGAGACACCGCAACATTTTGTTTTTGAGTGCCCAAGATACGCGGAAGTGCGGAACAAAATGCTCGGAAGCAGCGACGGAGATTTAAACCCCGATAACATCGTGCAGAAAATGTGTCAATTCGTAAGTACGTGACACGCGATGAACAGATCGATAATGCATATCATGTCATCACTGCAACAGAAACGGTGAGAAGACCAGAGGGCGTCAGGCCGCGATCGGAGTAGGCTAGATCCTCCGTCGGGGGCTAGCTGAGAAGATCGGCACTGAGAAACAGCACCGGCAAATAATCGTCGGGGCGCCTGTGTACCGGAAGCTTCTCATCTCCGGAATCGCAGAATCGACCTCGGCATCTGCCCGGCCAGCTTTGGAATAGGTTAAGTCCACTGTCGGGGACTAACGAAGTAGATCGCGCAGTTGCACCGGCAAATGACCGTCGGGGCACCTGTGAACCGTAAGTTTCCCTCCACCGGAATCACAGGAACGACCTCGGCATCCAACCAGTCCGCCCGAAGAGCATGACGAGCAGCGCAAGTCCAGAGAACCAACTAGCACAGGAGCGTCTATCATAAAAAGTTTCACATGGCCCAGGCGTGCAACCATCCCCAAAATGTAAGTGACGGAGCAGAGACAAATCGCAGCCGGAGCAAATACAGCCAGAGGTGACGAAATGGCGTAGAGACATCAACAAGCCCTCAGCCCCCAGAAGTAATTCCATAGAGAAGTTCCAGAGGGACATCGGACTTGTAACCAAAGCCAAATAAAGGTGGCGTGGCACAGAGTTGTTTTCCTTTTTTATTTTTCCCTGTACCACACTCGAGACGTGCATCCGTAATAGACCGATGAGTGAGAACCACAGAGCCTTAACACAATTAACATCTCATATAGTCGGGGTAGGTGAAAGTTTCTAGCTTTACTATAAAAACAACATTCCTTTCAATATTTGCAAGTATTGCTCTAAAAAGAATCCAAGAGAAAATGTTTGAAGAAATGTTTCGCTAAATATTCTTAAATATGTTATTAGTATTTGGGTGGTAAATGACTGGACAATGCGTACCATTGGTACTTCGCGTACCTGCAGGTATAAAATAGACCCCATTTGTGGTCCTTAGCCTCTTGTCCAGTAACTCTTATCCCTACCTCCCCGTGGTGCCGCCTGGGGTACGAGTAACCGTAGGGAAGATCGGGTAACCAACCCTGGTGGGACCTTGGTCGTATGCTGACAGGGAAGGGGGGCTCCTCTCTTCTGAGGGTGTAGCTTATCAGAGCGTCTGTTCTCCATGTTAGGGGCGGCTGATCATCGTCCTAGTGCCAGCGTGGGACTCTAAGCAGTGCTGTGCACGATGATCCTCCGGCGAGACAGGGGGTTGGTGCAGGCCTTACAAGCCAGCCGTAGAAATCATCAGTACAGGAAGCATACAATGTAAATTCGGACCGGAACAATCGGCATAGACCCAGGCATCGAAAACGGACTAACGATTGGAAACTCGGATCATGGAACTGTAAGTCTCTCAATTTCTTGCGAAGTACCCGCATTCTTTCCGAATTATTGAGGGTCCGCAAGGTTTGCTGGAAAGGTCGACGGTACATACGTATAGGGATGGTTATTCCATCTACCAGAGCTGCGGCATCAGACATGAGCTGGGCACAGCTTTTATCGTGATGGGCGAAATGCAGAGGCGCGTGATTGGGTGGTGGCCAATCGACAACAGAATTTGCAAGTTGAGGATCAAAGGCCGTTTCTTCAATATCAGCATAATCAACGTGCACAGCCCTCACCTAGCAAGTGACGATGACGATAAGGACGCTTTCTACGCGCAGCTGGAACGTGAATACAACGGCTGCCCAAGCCATGATGTCAAAATCGTTATCGGAGATCTCAACGCTCAGATTGGCCAGGAGGAGGAATTTAGACCGATTATAGGGAAGTTCAGCGCTCACCAGCTTACGAACGAAAACGGCCTTAGACTGATTGATTTCGCCGCCTCCAAAAACATGGCCATACGTAGTACCTACTTCCAGCACAGCCTCCCGTATCGGTACACCTGGAGATCACCCCAACAGACTGAATCGCAAATCGACCACGTTTTGATTGATGGAAGACACTTCTCGGACATTATCGACGTCAGAACTTATCGCGGCGCAAACATCGATTCGGACCACTACCTAATGACGGTTAAAGCGCGCCAACGACTCTCCGTTGTGAACAACATTCGGTACCGACGCCCGCCACGGTACAATCTGGAACGACTCAAGCTACCCGAAGTCACAACTGATTACGCGCAAAGCCTTGAAGCAGCGTTGCTGGAACAGGGAGAGCGAAGCCCCTCTTGAGGACTGCTGGAGTAGTCTCAAAGCAGCCATAAACAACGCAGCGGAAGGTGCCATTGGGTTCGTGGAAGCAAATCGACGGAACGGTTGGTTCGACGAGGAGTGTCGGACGGTTTTGGACGAGAAGAATGCAGCGCGGGCGATGATGCTGCAGCAAGGCACCCGTCAAAACGTGGAACGATACAAACAGAAGCGAAGACAGCAAACCCATCTATTCCGGGATAAAAAGCGCCGCCTGGAAGAGTTGGAGTGCGAAGAGATGGAGCAGCTGTATCGTTCTCAAGAAACACGAAAGTTCTACAAGAAACTAAATGATCCCGCAAAGGCTTTGTGCCGCGAGTCAAAATGTGCTGGGATAAGGATGGAGGTATCTTGACGGACGAACGTGAGGTGATTGAAAGGTGGAAGCAGCACTACGATGAACACCTAAACGGCGCAAAGGAGGAAGATCAAGACAGCAGGAGGAATGGCTTCATCAGTACGGTGGATGAAGGAGACGTGCCAACTCCCACAATAGGTGAAGTTAAGGATGCTAACAAACAGCTCAAGAACAACAAAGCAGCTGGAAAGGATGGTATTGGAGCGGAACTTATTAAAATGGGCCCAGACAAGTTGGCCACTTGTCTGCACCGATTGATAGCCAGGATCTGGGATACAGAACAGCTACCGGAGGAGTGGAAGGAGGGAATAATATACCCAATATACAAAAAGGGTGACAAATTAGAATGTGAGAACTATCGAGCGATCACCATTCCACTATGGGCCAGGGACGCAATCTGGCGGGACAAAATTAATAACTCAGTAACGAAGCGTTTCCGGTATTTGGTGTCTTCGGCAAAGTTTTTTGTAACAACAAGGACCATCTACTGACATAAACGCTTAGTTCGTAAATCGTCCGCATAGGTGGCGCCACAATCTAACTTTTTACTGTGACGTTCTAGAGACTTGGCATGTTCGGCAAAGTTGTTCATTTTGATAAAATAAACAACTCTCTCGAAGACGTCAAAATCCCACAGCCTACTGTTTTCGAGTTATTGGCAAAATTAGAGAAAATTAGTGAAAAAAACGATTTTTTTCACCGAATTTGACACTTTTCCTAAGAATCATGTCATATAATATTTTTTGCTGATAAATATATAACAAACGCAAGCTCTGGTGGAAAAAAATTTAATAATACGACGCATAAAACTTATGAAATCGTGAAAAAACTTGAAAAATAGAGCAATTTTTGAACCTTAATATCTCCAAAAGCGCAAAAAAACGCAAGCTCAAATTTTCAGGCAACATAGAGCAATACTTGATGAAACGGATATACGGTGTTTTTGAGATTATTTCATGAAATTATTATTTATGCTCACAGTACAAGCTGGCTTTGGATTTCATCTCGAATTAATTGTTACAATTTTCCTTCAGCTCAAAATTTAAGCAAATCCGTTGATTAAACACATATTTAAGGTTACCTAACAGTTCTCAAAATCGAAGGAATCTCCAAATTGATACCTTTGATCTGTATCCTCTGTTTCAAAACATCCAAGGATCAACGCTCTTTCCGCTTTGAAACAAATATACAAGCTCCGGACAAGAGACGTGCGCTCTGAAATTTTAGTATTTAGAGATTTCGACATGAATATGCTTTTGAACTTGATTTTCCGTGTTAAAAGTAACACATACACAAAATAAATTACTCACCTCGAACCATGACGACAACAATTAACTGATACATGATCAAGTTTATCATGGCATACCATACCATTTGAATTATTGAAGAAAAAAATTATGTACCCAGTTTTAATCTACACTTTCATCTATTTTACTCGCTATCAACTCAAGAAACTGCTTTTAAACTGAATTTCATGGCTACTATGATGGTTTTTTTTTCGAAAGTTTTTGTTCCACGACTCGTTATTTCTTAAAGTCGATCGTCCCTTCAGATTCCTCGTGGAAACTAACTGTATTGAAGTAATATAATCATCGTAAAAAATGAAATATCTCAAAAACATCAAAATATACCTCTCTGGAATTTTGACATCCGTTTCATCAAGTTTTGCTCTATGTTGCCTGAAAATTTGAGTTTGCGATTTTTTTCGCTTTTGGAGATATAAATATTAAAAAATTGCTCTATTTTTCAAGTTTTTTCATAATTTCTTAATTTTTGTGCGTCGTATTATTTAAATTTTTCCACCAGAGCTTGCGTTTGTTATATAGTTATCAGCAAAAAATATTATATGACATGATTCTTAAAAAAAATGTCAAATTCGGTGAAAAAAAATGGTTTTTTCACTATTTTTTTCTAATTTTGCTAATAACTCGAAAACAGTAGGCTGTGGAATTTTGACGTCTTCGAGAGAGTTGTTTATGTTATCAAAATGAACAACTTTGCCGAACATGCCAAGTCTCTAGAACGTCACAGTAAAAAGTTAGATTGTGGTGCCACCTATGCGGACGATTTACGAACTATCCGTTTATGTCAGTAGATGGTCCTCGTTGTTACAAAAAACTTTGCCGAAGACACCAAATACTGGAAACGCTTCGTTACTGAGTTATTAATTTTGTCCCGCCAGATTGCGTCCCTGGCCCATAGTGCATTCTTAATGCAGCCTATAAAGTGCTTTCTCAGATCATCATCCGCCGTCTATCGCCACTGGCAAGCAGATTTGTGGGAAGTTATCAAGCCGGTTTTGTGGACGGCTGATCGACGACAGACCAAATCTTTATGTTGCGGCAGATCCTCCAAAAGTGTCGCCAATATCAAGTCCCTACGCACCACCTATTCATCGATTTCAAAGCGGCCTATACCTATACCATCGACCGCGAAGAGCTATGGAAGATTATGGACGAGAATGGTTTTCCCGGGAAACTGACTAGACTGATCAAAGCAACGATGGATAGTGTACAGTGCTGTGCGAAGATATCGGGTGCATTATCGGACCCGTTTGAAACACGCAAAGGACTTCGACAAGGCGATGGTCTTTCCTGCTTCCTGTTCAATATTGCGCTAGAAGGTGATATGAAACGGGCGGGCTTCAACATGCGGGGCACGATCTTCAATAAATCCAGCCAGTTCATTTGTTTCGCTGACGACGTGGACATTGTCGGAAGAACGTTCCAGGTGGTTGCTGAACAGTATACCAGGCTGAAACGTGAAGCAGATCGGGTTGGATTGAAGGTAAATACGTCGAAGACGAAATATCTGCTGGCTGGAGGAACCGAGCGCGATAGAGCTCGCATAGGCAGACGCGTGACGATCGACGGGGATGAGTTCGAGGTGGTGGACGAATTTGTCTACCTCGGATTATTGATAACGTCGGATAATAACTGCAGCAGAGAAATTCGAAGACGTTTCATTGCCGGAAGTCGTGCTTATTATGGACTCCACAAGACCTTGCGGTCTGGTAAACTTCACTTCCGTACTAAGTGTACCATGTACAAGACGCTAATAAGACCGGTAGTCCTCTATGGGCATGAGACGTGGACAATGCTCGAAAAGGACCTGCAAGCGCTAGGAGTTTTTGAACGACGTGTGCTTAGGACGATCTTCGGCGGAGTATGTGAGAACGGCGTATGGAGGAGAAGGATGAACCACGAGCTTGCGCAACTCTACGGTGAACCCAGTATCACGAAAGTCGCCAAAGCTGGAAGGGTACGATGGGTGGGGCACGTTGTGAGAATGCCGGACAACAATCCCGCAAAAATGGTGTTCAACTCAAATCCGGCCGGTACAAGACGAAGGGGAGCGCAACGAGCTAGGTGGTTTGACCAAGTGGAGCAGGATCTTGGAAGTGTGGGGCGATCGAGGAATTGGAGGTTAGCAGCCATGGACCGTGTTAGTTGGCGTAACATTGTGGCGCAGGTCATGTCTTGAAGGACGAAGAGCCAGCAAAATCAAAATCAATGTTATTAGTAGAACTCTCATAAAACAATACTTTCGAACTCTTGCCTTAGGTTATTGATGCAATAAATGAAAGAATTTATGCCATGATTTCTTGAAAAGTGCGAAGTACCAATGACTTAAAAAATCCTGGAAGTATCCGTACATTAAATCTGGAAGAATTTATGTCAAGAAATACTTCTAGTAACTCTTTATAAAACCCCTGAGGAATTCGTGAGACATTCCAAGATAAAGATCTTATATTCAGATATCAGATTTTTTGGAGGAACTGAATAAAATCTAGTGGTCGCATGCCTTCACCAGCACCCCCTGATGAAAAGCCTGGCTACACTCATGCCCTGTGCCATGAAGCTGAATCTTCGTAAAATGGAAAGGGGGATCATTTGAGGCTCAAGTTTATGTAACCTTTCTGGGCATAGCAATCTGTGCTTGTAAGTGTTACGACGACGACGACGGCAACAGGACGGCGATGACCCTATTCTTTCAAAGTCTCGCGCCATTGTCGTAGACTGCTCCTATGATGACAAGAGCAGGCTGTGCCGGTCGGTAGGTCGGTATGCAATGCATGGCATCATCTTTTGTTTGCTTCCCGGGATGGATGGGTTGCTTTGATGGGGGTCCTTCTCTGGTATGGCTCAGACGGCGGTGATCGTGTGTACACGTGTTTTGTCTTCTTTCGACGCGCGTGTGTGTGTGTGTATGTGGGTTTGGGAGTCGGACAATGCCGGAAGGATGGCTTTCAGGGAAAAATATTGTGCTTCGTGGGGATGGCACGTTTTGCGGACTAAAGGTTCTACCGATTCGGGAGCCGCTTGAAGTGCAATCTGTGGGAGCATTGTCCGCACCGGCGTGAATGGTCTCGGTTGAGAGCAATTTGTGGCTGAAGGAGATACATGAAGAAGGTAATTGAAAAGTTGATTGATGATTGTTTCGTGCTTGTTCAATCTGGTTGCAGTTATTTATTGATTGCACTGTTGATTTCAAGAGGACGATCAAATTTTAATTTTTGAAGACGACTACAGTTTGACAATGAACACAGTAATATTCCCAGCTCTCCACACGTGTTTCAACAAGGGTATCCTAAAAGATTTCCATAGAAATCTCAGAATGGACTCTGAAGGGGTCGTTAATACCACACATTTTCAAATTTCTGGTTGTATTTGTAGAGACTCGTGCCTTTCATTGAAGACAAAAAGAACAAAAATCGTTGGTTTTATTACGTTTCAAGTTCACTGGTCATTTTACCCCTGAAGAATCAAATAAATTGCCACTGAATGAAACATGAATGCGTTTTCCGTTATTTTCACTCTCTATTAAACTACATCAACATTCTCCAAAGTGCCGCAAGCGGTCTCTCCATTAATTTAATTATTATTTTCCTCGGAAATCGCAACAAACTAAGCGGACACAATCCTCCTACATTTGTCGTGCTGAACAAAACAACGGATTATCTGCCAACGAAACAACCCGTCCTGAATTGAACCCAACAAGCCAACCTCATAATGATGGGGAAAAAAGTGAGACTGGTCGCTGTGAAAACTGCTGTTGTTCTAGAAAAGCTCTACTAAATAAAAAAGAATAAACAAATTGTTTTATCTCCGAGATTATCCCCGGGTTCGCGTTGGTCGATGCTCGGTTCAATGTTTACTGGGGCGCGTGGGCGTTTGGTTCCTCCCGGAGAAAGTTCAACAAAGTCACAATAACCAACAACGAGTGAGTACGGTTCGCCTATTTTCGACGACGACGACGACGACGACGACGGTAACCCATTACTACTTCAATGTCGTTACAACTTTACGAGGGGGGGCGTGCGCCAGAGCTTTTGTGTTGTATGGCATATTTAACAGCCGAAGTAATCCGTAGCTCGTGCAGAAGATGTTTGTGGTGCAGAAAAGATCATGAGCAAACTGGATTAAAACTCCACCGTGTAATGCGGATGCTGCGAGAAACGCAAAAGGAATACAATGGCCGGAAGCTAGGAAGACTTTTGAACTATCAGCCAACCGGAAAGGCAGATCCAATAGTTTTTCATTTGTAGTCGTTTGCAAATTTACTTGCTGCTTGTGATGCCAGATTTGATGTCAAAAGGAATGCAATTTCTAATGAGTAACCAAAGAATTACAAACGAAAGAGTCTCAAACTCAATCACACTGTTAATCCCATAAAAATGAACAATTTCACTCTCAATCAATATCAATATCTGATTTTCTGATTCTCTGATCTTTTGATAACTCAGACAACCAGAAGTTGCATCAAAGTTCACGTAATAACTCGATAATTCATACAAATTACATCAAATTCGCAAAATACTGTGGATAAAATCATCAAATTGATGAGTTTCCTCGCATAAAACGCTTTTTTCTGAGTTCATTTATACATTTTGTTTCGTCCCACACACCCGTACAAAGTAAGTCGAATCAATCCGTAGCAGCTGCCAAATCAACATTTGTTATTATAAGTTAAGTCGCATAAGATCACAGGTTAGTTCGGTAGAAAATTTATACACTCGCATTGTATGCTATTATTTATCACATAATATATGCATGTATATCGCTTCCACTTTTGTACATAGAAGGCCTTTTTGCGACATCTTATAGGTGAAATTTTGCACATACAAAGCCTCCAGGTGATTTCGTTATACGTACATTTTGGTTGTCTGGGATGATTCAGTTGATCCTCTAGATAAGATTCAGTAGAATTTCTAAAAGAGATTCAGTCAAATCATTAGACGTGATTCAGTCAAATAACTAGACGAGATAAGTCGTCTCTCCATGCGATTCAGTTGAATCTGTAGACGAAATTCAATCGAATATATAGGCAAGATTCAGTCGAATCTTTAGGCGAGATTCAGTCGACTTTCTAGACGTGGAGATTCTTTCGTATCTCTAGACGAGATTTTATTGAATTTCTAGACGAGATTCTATCGAATCTAAAACTCTATCAAATCTCATGAGGGATTCCACGGAGGCATGCAAGTCGATTCTGATCGACCATTTCAAAAATATCTGAAACTTTGCACAGTTTTTCAGTTCCATCTAAATCGTCATTTTCCGATATCAAATCTTCAAGTTGAGTCACGACTAACTTTTCAAAAGGGTGTATGTGAAAATGGTTCAAAAATATTCAAAAAGCTGCACAGCAAAAACGGTTCGTTCGATTGTTAGACAACTAAAGAAACAAAGTTAGACAACTAAATAAAGATTCCAAAAAATATACACACAGTAAAAAAAAAATTTTTTTTGCATTAAAAAACATCATTTTTGTCACAAAAACTCAAATATCTCAAAACCCTATCGGAATACCAACGTAATTTTTTGAGGGAAAACGGTCCATTATATTAGCTATCTACCATAAAAATTTGGTGGTGGTAAGCCAATAAACAAAAAAGTTATGACATTTCAAATATTTCACAAATTTGACACTTAGTGAAAAAAAAAATTTTTTTTCATTGTTAATTTTTTTTAGGACCGCAGTTTGTTGCTGAATTTTTTGTTAAGGGTACCACATGAGGTTAACAAGTTGTTTTCATGATATTTTATTGAATTATTCATAACTATTATAGCATCTATTGGAAATGTGTCATTTTTTTGCTTGAAATTAGAAAGTTTAATTCCTCGCGGCTTTATTAAAACAGAGCAATCCCGCTTTTTAAAAAATACGAAAAATACATTACAAGATGGTGAATTTTTAGTCATTTGTGATTTTTCTGAAAACTATAGCTTTGTATTGCAAGATGAAGTGCAGTCCCATCACTGGAACGTACAACAAGCTACAATTCATCCATTCGTTATTTATTTCAATGGAAGTACGCAAATTGAACATTTTAGTTTTATTGTAATTTCCGAAGATTTAAGACACGACTCAGTATCTGTAAATTTGTTCATTGCCAAAATGATTAACTTTTTTCGCGTTGATAAGGATAAAGAAATCAGAAAGATATATTTCATGTCTGATGGAGCAGCATCGCAGTACAAAAACCGTAAGAATTTATCGAGCCTATGTCAATTTATATCAAAGTACGGAACTGATGCAGAATGGCATTTCTTTGCTACGTCACATGGCAAAGGTCCTTGTGATGCTATTGGAGGAACCATAAAGCGCATGGCCACAAGAGCAAGTTTAGCCAAAGAACGTGAGCATCCAATTAAAACTGCAAAAGAACTATTTGATTGGGCGAATCGCAGAAAAGAAGAAGATTTAACAAAATTATCATATTGTTTTACTACTACTGAAGAGTACGAATTAACGGCATCAGAGCTCAGCGAGCAATATAATAACGCGAAAACGATCCAAGGAACCCAAAAATTTCACTGTTTCATTCCATTGTCAGAAAATAAAATTAAAGCAAAACTATACTCGAACTGTACTGATAATGATGCAAAAGTGTTCGATATTGTAAAAAAATTGAATAACAATAAATAAATAAATAAGTATTAATAAAATGTTTTCATGATCTCATAACGCATACCCAAATCCAAAACTTTTAAAGTTTATATATAACATTTAGAAACTCATCGATTATACTCTAAAAAAAAATATCCTGGTAAAAAAAAAATTATTTTCGTGTAATCTGTTAATTCATTTTAATTTATACATATATACATATACATATAATATTTATACATATACATAATATTTATACATATAATATACATAATACTAATGAATACATGAAAACGACTTGTTTAATTCACGCAAGGCCCTTAACAATAAAATCAGCAACAAACTGCGGTTCCCGTAATAATTTACACCGAAAAAAAAAAAAAATTTTTTCTACTAAATGTGAAAATTGTGACATGTTTGAAATGTCATAACTTTTTTGTTTATTGGCTTACCATCACCAAATTTTTATGGTAGATAGTTAATATAATGGACCGTTTTCCCTCAAAAAATTACGTTGGTATTCCGATAGGGTTTTGAGATATTTGAGTTTTTGTGACAAAAATGATGTTTTTTAATGCAAAAAAATTTTTTTTTTACTGTGTGTATTTTTTTTGGAATCTTTATTTAGTTGTCTAACTTTGTTTCTTTAGTTGTCTAACAATCGAACGAACCGTTTTTGCTGTGCAGCTTTTTGAATATTTTTGAACCATTTTCACATACACCCTTTTGAAAAGTTAGTCGTGACTCAACTTGAAGATTTGATATCGGAAAATGACGATTTAGATGGAACTGGAAAACTGTGCAAAGTTTCAGCTCAATAGAAAAAAATGAATTAAAAAATTCACCAAATTTTGGTGCTGTTGCTTGGAATCACTCTCATGACGAGGTCTCGGTGAAATAATTTAAGTGTGTAGGAATTATTTCACCGACCTCAGTAAAACTTTTGGTCGTTAACCCAACAGCTGAGGATTTGGTTATGTTTAATGCCGAATCTCTATACCTATTTTTTTTTCGAGATTTCAGCAATTATCCGAGATCTCGGCGAACATTACCGTGATTCGGTAAACGTTTATAGAGATCTCGACAAAAGTTTTACCTAGAATCATCAAATTATTACCGAGATAGCAGCTGTTGTTGAAGTGTTTATGGAATCTTTTGACGAGATTCAGACTTATCTTTAGAAAGATATTCAGTCAAATCTCCAGAAGAGATTCAGTCGAGTCTTTAGAAAGAATTCTATCGATCCTCTAGACGACATTCTGTCGAATCTCTAAACGAGATTCTGTTGAATCTCTAGTCGAGATTCGGTTGAATCTCTAGTCGAGATTCGGTTGAATCTCTAGTCGAGATTCGGTTGAATCTCTAGTCGAGATTCGGTTGAATCTCTAGTCGAGATTCAGTTGAATCTCTAGACGAGATTCAGTTGAATCTCTACACAAGATTCAGTTGAATCTCTAGACGAGATTCAGTTGAATCTCTAGTCGAGATTCAGTTGTATCTCTAGTCGAGATTCAGTTGTATCTCTAGTCGAGATTCAGTTGAATCTCTAGTCGAGATTCAGTTGAATCTCTAGTCGAGATTCAGTTGAATCTCTAGTCGAGATTCAGTTGAATCTCTAGTCGAGATTCAGTTGAATCTCTAGTCGAGATTCAGTTGAATCTCTAGTCGAGATTCAGTTGAATCTCTAGTCGAGATTCAGTTGAATCTCTAGACGAGATTCAGTTGTATCTCTAGTCGAGATTCAGTTGTATCTCTAGTCGAGATTCAGTTGTATCTCTAGTCGAGATTCAGTTGTATCTCTAGTCGAGATTCAGTTGAATCTCTAGTCGAGATTCAGTTGAATCTCTAGTCGAGATTCAGTTGAATCTCTAGTCGAGATTCAGTTGAATCTCTAGACGAGATTCAGTTGTATCTCTAGTCGAGATTCAGTTGTATCTCTAGTCGAGATTCAGTTGTATCTCTAGTCGAGATTTAGTTGAATCTCTAGACGAGATTCAGTTGAATCTCTAGACGAGATTCAGTTGAATCTCTAGACGAGATTCAGTTGAATCTCTAGACGAGATTAAGTTGAATCTCTAGACGAGATTCAGTTGTATCTTTAGACGAGATTCAGTTAAATTCTACACAAGATTCAGTTGAATCTCTAAACGAGATTCAGTTAAATCTCTAGTCGAGATTCAGTTGAATCTCTAGTCGAGATTCAGTTGAATCTCTAGTCGAGATTCAGTTGAATCTCTAGTCGAGATTCAGTTGAATCTCTAGACGAGATTCAGTTGTATTTCTAGTCGAGATTCAGTTGTATCTCTAGTCGAGATTCAGTTGTATCTCTAGTCGAGATTCAGTTGTATCTCTAGTCGAGATTTAGTTGAATCTCTAGACGAGATTCAGTTGAATCTCTAGACGAGATTCAGTTGAATCTCTAGACGAGATTCAGTTGAATCTCTAGACGAGATTAAGTTGAATCTCTAGACGAGATTCAGTTGTATCTTTAGACGAGATTCAGTTAAATTCTACACAAGATTAAGTTGAATCTCTAACCGAGATTCAGTTAAATCTCTAGACGAGATTCAGTTGAATCTCTAGACGAGATTCAGTTGTATCTCTAGTCGAGATTCAGTTGTATCTCTAGTCGAGATTTAGTTGAATCTCTAGACGAGATTCAGTTGAATCTGTAGACGAGATTCAGTTAAATTCTACACGAGATTCAGTTGAATCTCTAAACGAGATTCAGTTAAATCTCTAGACGAGATTCAGTTGAATCTCTAGTCGAGATTCAGTTGAATCTCTAGTCGAGATTCAGTTGAATCTCTAGACGAGATTCAGTTGTATCTCTAGTCGAGATTCAGTTGTATCTCTAGTCGAGATTCAGTTGTATCTCTAGTCGAGATTTAGTTGAATCTCTAGACGAGATTCAGTTGAATCTCTAGACGAGATTCAGTTGAATCTCTAGACGAGATTCAGTTGAATCTCTAGACGAGATTAAGTTGAATCTCTAGACGAGATTCAGTTGTATCTTTAGACGAGATTCAGTTAAATTCTACACAAGATTCAGTTGAATCTCTAAACGAGATTCAGTTAAATCTCTAGTCGAGATTCAGTTGAATCTCTAGTCGAGATTCAGTTGAATCTCTAGACGAGATTCAGTTGTATTTCTAGTCGAGATTCAGTTGTATCTCTAGTCGAGATTCAGTTGTATCTCTAGTCGAGATTCAGTTGTATCTCTAGTCGAGATTTAGTTGAATCTCTAGACGAGATTCAGTTGAATCTCTAGACGAGATTCAGTTGAATCTCTAGACGAGATTCAGTTGAATCTCTAGACGAGATTCAGTTGAATCTCTAGACGAGATTAAGTTGAATCTCTAGACGAGATTCAGTTGTATCTTTAGACGAGATTCAGTTAAATTCTACACAAGATTCAGTTGAATCTCTAAACGAGATTCAGTTAAATCTCTAGACGAGATTCAGTTGAATCTCTAGACGAGATTCAGTTGTATCTCTAGTCGAGATTCAGTTGTATCTCTAGTCGAGATTTAGTTGAATCTCTAGACGAGATTCAGTTGAATCTGTAGACGAGATTCAGTTAAATTCTACACGAGATTCAGTTGAATCTCTAAACGAGATTCAGTTAAATCTCTAGACGAGATTCAGTTGAATCTCTAGTCGAGATTCAGTTGAATCTCTAGTCGAGATTCAGTTGAATCTCTAGTCGAGATTCAGTTGAATCTCTAGACGAGATTCAGTTGTATCTTTAGACGAGATTCAGTTAAATTCTACACAAGATTCAGTTGAATCTCTAGTCGAGATTCAGTTAAATCTCTAGACGAGATTCAGTTGAATCTCTAGACGAGATTCAGTTGTATCTCTAGTCGAGATTCAGTTGTATCTCTAGTCGAGATTTAGTTGAATCTCTAGACGAGATTCAGTTGAATCTGTAGACGAGATTCAGTTAAATTCTACACGAGATTCAGTTGAATCTCTAAACGAGATTCAGTTAAATCTCTAGACGAGATTCAGTTGAATCTCTAGTCGAGATTCAGTTGAATCTCTAGTCGAGATTCAGTTGAATCTCTAGTCGAGATTCAGTTGAATCTCTAGACGAGATTCAGTTGTATCTTTAGACGAGATTCAGTTAAATTCTACACAAGATTCAGTTGAATCTCTAGTCGAGATTCAGTTAAATCTCTAGACGAGATTCAGTTGAATCTCTAGACGAGATTCAGTTGTATCTCTAGTCGAGATTCAGTTGTATCTCTAGTCGAGATTTAGTTGAATCTCTAGACGAGATTCAGTTGAATCTGTAGACGAGATTCAGTTAAATTCTACACGAGATTCAGTTGAATCTCTAAACGAGATTCAGTTAAATCTCTAGACGAGATTCAGTTGAATCTCTAGACGAGATTCAGTTGTATCTCTAGTCGAGATTCAGTTGTATCTCTAGTCGAGATTCAGTTGTATCTCTAGTCGAGATTTAGTTGAATCTCTAGACGAGATTCAGTTGAATCTGTAGACGAGATTCAGTTGAATCTCTAGACGAGATTCAGTTGAATCTCTAGACGAGATTCAGTTGAATCTCTAGACGAGATTAAGTTGAATCTCTAGTCGAGATTCAGTTGAATCTCTAGTCGAGATTCAGTTGAATCTCTAGTCGAGATTCAGTTGAATCTCTAGTCGAGATTCAGTTGAATCTCTAGTCGAGATTCAGTTGAATCTCTAGTCGAGATTCAGTTGAATCTCTAGTCGAGATTCAGTTGAATCTCTAGACGAGATTCAGTTGAATCTCTAGACGAGATTCAGTTGTATCTTTAGACGAGATTCAGTTAAATTCTACACAAGATTCAGTTGAATCTCTAAACGAGATTCAGTTAAATCTCTAGACGAGATTCAGTTGAATCTCTAGACGAGATTCAGTTGTATCTTTAGACGAGATTCAGTTAAATTCTACACAAGATTCAGTTGAATCTCTAAACGAGATTCAGTTGAATCTCTAGACGAGATTCAGTTGTATCTCTAGTCGAGATTCAGTTGTATCTCTAGTCGAGATTCAGTTGTATCTCTAGTCGAGATTTAGTTGAATCTCTAGACGAGATTCAGTTGAATCTGTAGACGAGATTCAGTTGAATCTCTAGACGAGATTAAGTTGAATCTCTAGTCGAGATTCAGTTGAATCTCTAGTCGAGATTCAGTTGAATCTCTAGACGAGATTCAGTTGTATCTTTAGACGAGATTCAGTTAAATTCTACACAAGATTCAGTTGAATCTCTAAACGAGATTCAGTTGAATCTCTAGACGAGATTCAGTTGAATCTCTAGACGAGATTCAGGTAAATCTCTAGACGAGATTCAGTTAAATTTATAGACGAGATTCAGTTGAATCTCTTGACAAGATTCCTTTGAATCTCTAGACAAGTTACAGTCCAATCTCCAGACGGGATTCAGTCAAATCTATAGATTAAACGACAATCTGTCAAATCTCTACACTAGACTTTGTTGAATCTCTATACGGGATTCGGTCGAATCTCTAATCGAGATTCTGTTGAATTTCTAGTCGAGATACAGTTGAATCTCTAGACGAGATTGAGTTGAATCCCTAGACGAGATTGAGTTGATTCTCTAGACGAGATTCAGTTGAATCTCAAGACGAGATTCAGTTGAATCTCTAGATGAGATTCAGTTGAATCTCTAGACGAGATTCAGTTGAATCTCTTGACAAGATTCAGTTGAATCTCTAGACGAGATTCAGTTGAATCTCTAGACGCGATTCATTTGAATCTCTAGACGAGATTCAATTGAATCTCTAGACGAGATTCAGTTGAATCTCTAGACGAGATTGAGTTGAATCCCTAGACGAGATTGAGTTGAATCTCTAGACGAGATTCAGTTGAATCTCAAGACGAGATTCAGTTGAATCTCTAGATGAGATTCAGTTGAATCTCTAGACGGGATTCAGTTGAATTTCTAGACGAGATTCAGATAAATTTATAGACGAGATTCAGTTGAATCTCTAGACAAGATTCAGTTGAATCTCTAGACAAGATTCAGTTGAATCTATGGACAAGATTCAGTTGAATCTCTAGACGAGATTTAGTTGAATCTCTAGACGAGATTCAGTTGAATCTCTTGACAAGATTCAGTTGAATCTCTAGACGAGATTCAGTTGAATCTCTAGACGAGATTCAGTTGAATCTCTAGACGAGATTAAGTTGAATCTCTAGACGAGATTAAGTTGAATCTCTAGACGAGATTCAGTTGTATCTTTAGACGAGATTCAGTTAAATTCTACACAAGATTCAGTTGAATCTCTAAACGAGATTCAGTTAAATCTCTAGTCGAGATTCAGTTGAATCTCTAGTCGAGATTCAGTTGAATCTCTAGTCGAGATTCAGTTGAATCTCTAGTCGAGATTCAGTTGAATCTCTAGACGAGATTCAGTTGTATTTCTAGTCGAGATTCAGTTGTATCTCTAGTCGAGATTCAGTTGTATCTCTAGACGAGATTCAGTTGAATCTCTAGACGAGATTAAGTTGAATCTCTAGACGAGATTCAGTTGTATCTTTAGACGAGATTCAGTTAAATTCTACACAAGATTAAGTTGAATCTCTAACCGAGATTCAGTTAAATCTCTAGACGAGATTCAGTTGAATCTCTAGACGAGATTCAGTTGAATCTCTAGTCGAGATTCAGTTGAATCTCTAGACGAGATTCAGTTGTATCTCTAGTCGAGATTCAGTTGTATCTCTAGTCGAGATTCAGTTGTATCTCTAGTCGAGATTCAGTTGTATCTCTAGTCGAGATTCAGTTGTATCTCTAGTCGAGATTTAGTTGAATCTCTAGACGAGATTCAGTTGAATCTCTAGACGAGATTCAGTTGAATCTCTAGACGAGATTCAGTTGAATCTCTAGACGAGATTAAGTTGAATCTCTAGACGAGATTCAGTTGTATCTTTAGACGAGATTCAGTTAAATTCTACACAAGATTAAGTTGAATCTCTAACCGAGATTCAGTTAAATCTCTAGACGAGATTCAGTTGAATCTCTAGACGAGATTCAGTTGAATCTCTAGTCGAGATTCAGTTGAATCTCTAGTCGAGATTCAGTTGAATCTCTAGACGAGATTCAGTTGTATCTCTAGTCGAGATTCAGTTGTATCTCTAGTCGAGATTCAGTTGTATCTCTAGTCGAGATTCAGTTGTATCTCTAGTCGAGATTTAGTTGAATCTCTAGACGAGATTCAGTTGAATCTCTAGACGAGATTCAGTTGAATCTCTAGACGAGATTCAGTTGAATCTCTAGACGAGATTAAGTTGAATCTCTAGACGAGATTCAGTTGTATCTTTAGACGAGATTCAGTTAAAATCTACACAAGATTAAGTTGAATCTCTAACCGAGATTCAGTTAAATCTCTAGACGAGATTCAGTTGAATCTCTAGACGAGATTCAGTTGAATCTCTAGTCGAGATTCAGTTGAATCTCTAGTCGTGATTCAGTTGAATCTCTAGACGAGATTCAGTTGTATCTCTAGTCGAGATTCAGTTGTATCTCTAGTCGAGATTCAGTTGTATCTCTAGTCGAGATTCAGTTGTATCTCTAGTCGAGATTTAGTTGAATCTCTAGACGAGATTCAGTTGAATCTCTAGACGAGATTCAGTTGAATCTCTAGACGAGATTTAGTTGAATCTCTAGACGAGATTAAGTTGAATCTCTAGACGAGATTCAGTTGTATCTTTAGACGAGATTCAGTTAAATTCTACACAAGATTCAGTTGAATCTCTAAACGAGATTCAGTTAAATCTCTAGACGAGATTCAGTTGAATCTCTAGACGAGATTCAGTTGTATCTCTAGTCGAGATTCAGTTGTATCTCTAGTCGAGATTTAGTTGAATCTCTAGACGAGATTCAGTTGAATCTGTAGACGAGATTCAGTTAAATTCTACACGAGATTCAGTTGAATCTCTAAACGAGATTCAGTTAAATCTCTAGACGAGATTCAGTTGAATCTCTAGTCGAGATTCAGTTGAATCTCTAGTCGAGATTCAGTTGAATCTCTAGTCGAGATTCAGTTGAATCTCTAGACGAGATTCAGTTGTATATTTAGACGAGATTCAGTTAAATTCTACACAAGATTCAGTTGAATCTCTAGACGAGATTCAGTTGTATCTCTAGTCGAGATTCAGTTGTATCTCTAGTCGAGATTTAGTTGAATCTCTAGACGAGATTCAGTTGAATCTGTAGACGAGATTCAGTTAAATTCTACACGAGATTCAGTTGAATCTCTAAACGAGATTCAGTTAAATCTCTAGACGAGATTCAGTTGAATCTCTAGTCGAGATTCAGTTGAATCTCTAGTCGAGATTCAGTTGAATCTCTAGTCGAGATTCAGTTGAATCTCTAGACGAGATTCAGTTGTATCTTTAGACGAGATTCAGTTAAATTCTACACAAGATTCAGTTGAATCTCTAGTCGAGATTCAGTTAAATCTCTAGACGAGATTCAGTTGAATCTCTAGACGAGATTCAGTTGTATCTCTAGTCGAGATTCAGTTGTATCTCTAGTCGAGATTTAGTTGAATCTCTAGACGAGATTCAGTTGAATCTGTAGACGAGATTCAGTTAAATTCTACACGAGATTCAGTTGAATCTCTAAACGAGATTCAGTTAAATCTCTAGACGAGATTCAGTTGAATCTCTAGACGAGATTCAGTTGTATCTCTAGTCGAGATTCAGTTGTATCTCTAGTCGAGATTTAGTTGAATCTCTAGACGAGATTCAGTTGAATCTGTAGACGAGATTCAGTTAAATTCTACACGAGATTCAGTTGAATCTCTAAACGAGATTCAGTTAAATCTCTAGTCGAGATTCAGTTGTATCTCTAGTCGAGATTCAGTTGAATCTCTAGTCGAGATTCAGTTGAATCTCTAGTCGAGATTCAGTTGAATCTCTAGTCGAGATTCAGTTGAATCTCTAGTCGAGATTCAGTTGAATCTCTAGTCGAGATTCAGTTGAATCTCTAGACGAGATTCAGTTGTATCTTTAGACGAGATTCAGTTAAATTCTACACAAGATTCAGTTGAATCTCTAAACGAGATTCAGTTAAATCTCTAGACAAGATTCAGTTGAATCTCTAGACGAGATTCAGTTGTATCTCTAGTCGAGATTCAGTTGTATCTCTAGTCGAGATTTAGTTGAATCTCTAGACGAGATTCAGTTGAATCTGTAGACGAGATTCAGTTAAATTCTACACGAGATTCAGTTGAATCTCTAAACGAGATTCAGTTAAATCTCTAGACGAGATTCAGTTGAATCTCTAGACGAGATTCAGTTGTATCTCTAGTCGAGATTCAGTTGTATCTCTAGTCGAGATTCAGTTGTATCTCTAGTCGAAATTTAGTTGAATCTCTAGACGAGATTCAGTTGAATCTGTAGACGAGATTCAGTTGAATCTCTAGACGAGATTCAGTTGAATCTCTAGACGAGATTCAGTTGAATCTCTAGACGAGATTAAGTTGAATCTCTAGTCGAGATTCAGTTGAATCTCTAGTCGAGATTCAGTTGAATCTCTAGTCGAGATTCAGTTGAATCTCTAGTCGAGATTCAGTTGAATCTCTAGTCGAGATTCAGTTGAATCTCTAGTCGAGATTCAGTTGAATCTCTAGACGAGATTCAGTTGAATCTCTAGACGAGATTCAGTTGTATCTTTAGACGAGATTCAGTTAAATTCTACACAAGATTCAGTTGAATCTCTAAACGAGATTCAGTTAAATCTCTAGACGAGATTCAGTTGAATCTCTAGACGAGATTCAGTTGTATCTTTAGACGAGATTCAGATAAATTCTACACAAGATTCAGTTGAATCTCTAAACGAGATTCAGTTGAATCTCTAGTCGAGATTCAGTTGTATCTCTAGTCGAGATTCAGTTGTATCTCTAGTCGAGATTCAGTTGTATCTCTAGTCGAGATTTAGTTGAATCTCTAGACGAGATTCAGTTGAATCTGTAGACGAGATTCAGTTGAATCTCTAGACGAGATTAAGTTGAATCTCTAGTCGAGATTCAGTTGAATCTCTAGTCGAGATTCAGTTGAATCTCTAGTCGAGATTCAGTTGAATCTCTAGTCGAGATTCAGTTGAATCTCTAGTCGAGATTCAGTTGAATCTCTAGTCGAGATTCAGTTGAATCTCTAGTCGAGATTCAGTTGAATCTCTAGACGAGATTCAGTTGTATCTTTAGACGAGATTCAGTTAAATTCTACACAAGATTCAGTTGAATCTCTAAACGAGATTCAGTTGAATCTCTAGACGAGATTCAGTTGAATCTCTAGACGAGATTCAGGTAAATCTCTAGACGAGATTCAGTTAAATTTATAGACGAGATTCAGTTGAATCTCTTGACAAGATTCCTTTGAATCTCTAGACAAGTTACAGTCCAATCTCCAGACGGGATTCAGTCAAATCTATAGATTAAACGACAATCTGTCAAATCTCTACACTAGACTTTGTTGAATCTCTATACGGGATTCGGTCGAATCTCTAATCGAGATTCTGTTGAATTTCTAGTCGAGATACAGTTGAATCTCTAGACGAGATTGAGTTGAATCCCTAGACGAGATTGAGTTGATTCTCTAGACGAGATTCAGTTGAATCTCAAGACGAGATTCAGTTGAATCTCTAGATGAGATTCAGTTGAATCTCTAGACGGGATTCAGTTGAATTTCTAGACGAGATTCAGATAAATTTATAGACGAGATTCAGTTGAATCTCTAGACAAGATTCAGTTGAATCTCTAGACAAGATTCAGTTGAATCTATGGACAAGATTCAGTTGAATCTCTAGACGAGATTCAGTTGAATCTCTAGACGAGATTCAGTTGAATCTCTAGACGAGATTCAGTTGAATCTCTAGACGAGATTCAGTTGAATCTCTTGACAAGATTCAGTTGAATCTCTAGACGAGATTCAGTTGAATCTCTAGACGCGATTCATTTGAATCTCTAGACGAGATTCAATTGAATCTCTAGACGAGATTCAGTTGAATCTCTAGACGAGATTGAGTTGAATCCCTAGACGAGATTGAGTTGAATCTCTAGACGAGATTCAGTTGAATCTCAAGACGAGATTCAGTTGAATCTCTAGATGAGATTCAGTTGAATCTCTAGTCGAGATTTAGTTGAATCTCTAGACGAGATTCAGTTGAATCTGTAGACGAGATTAAGTTGAATCTCTAGACGAGATTCAGTTGTATCTTTAGACGAGATTCAGTTAAATTCTACACGAGATTCAGTTGAATCTCTAGACGAGATTCAGTTGAATCTCTAGACGAGATTCAGTTGAATCTCTAGTCGAGATTCGGTTGAATCTCTAGTCGAGATTTAGTTGAATCTCTAGACGAGATTCAGTTGAATCTGTAGACGAGATTAAGTTGAATCTCTAGACGAGATTCAGTTGTATCTTTAGACGAGATTCAGTTAAATTCTACACGAGATTCAGTTGAATCTCTAGACGAGATTCAGTTGAATCTCTAGACGAGATTCAGTTGAATCTCTAGACAAGATTCAGTTGAATCTCTAGACGAGATTGAGATGAATCTCTAGACGAGATTCAGGTGAATCTCTAGACGAGATTCAGTTGAATCTCTAGACGAGATTCAGTTAAACCTCTAGACGAGATTCAGTTGAATTTATAGACGAGATTCAGTTGAATCTCTTGACAAGATTCCGTTGAATCTCTAGACAAGTTTCAGTCCAATCTCCAGACGGGATTCAGTCAAATCTATAGATTAAACGACAATCTGTCAAATCTCTACACTAGACTTTGTTGAATCTCTATACGGGATTCGGTCGAATCTCTAGTCGAGATTCTGTCGAATTTCTAGTCGAGATTCAGTTGAATCTCTAGACGAGATTCAGTTGAATCTCTAGACGAGATTCAGTTGAATCTCTAGACGAGATTCAGTTGAATCTCTAGACGAGATTCAGTTGAATCTCAAGACGAGATTCAGTTGAATCTCTAGATGAGATTCAGTTGAATCTCTAGACGAGATTCAGTTGAATTTCTAGACGAGATTCAGATAAATTTATAGACGAGATTCAGTTGAATCTCTAGACAAGATTCAGTTGAATTTCTAGACGGGATTCAGTTGAATCTCTAGTCGAGATTCAGTTGAATCTCTAGACGAGATTCAGTTGTATCTTTAGACGAGATTCAGTTAAATTCTACACAAGATTCAGTTGAATCTCTAAACGAGATTCAGTTGAATCTCTAGACGAGATTCAGTTGAATCTCTAGACGAGATTCAGGTAAATCTCTAGACGAGATTCAGTTAAATTTATAGACGAGATTCAGTTGAATCTCTTGACAAGATTCCTTTGAATCTCTAGACAAGTTACAGTCCAATCTCCAGACGGGATTCAGTCAAATCTATAGATTAAACGACAATCTGTCAAATCTCTACACTAGACTTTGTTGAATCTCTATACGGGATTCGGTCGAATCTCTAATCGAGATTCTGTTGAATTTCTAGTCGAGATACAGTTGAATCTCTAGACGAGATTGAGTTGAATCCCTAGACGAGATTGAGTTGATTCTCTAGACGAGATTCAGTTGAATCTCAAGACGAGATTCAGTTGAATCTCTAGATGAGATTCAGTTGAATCTCTAGACGGGATTCAGTTGAATTTCTAGACGAGATTCAGATAAATTTATAGACGAGATTCAGTTGAATCTCTAGACAAGATTCAGTTGAATCTCTAGACAAGATTCAGTTGAATCTATGGACAAGATTCAGTTGAATCTCTAGACGAGATTCAGTTGAATCTCTAGACGAGATTCAGTTGAATCTCTAGACGAGATTCAGTTGAATCTCTAGACGAGATTCAGTTGAATCTCTTGACAAGATTCAGTTGAATCTCTAGACGAGATTCAGTTGAATCTCTAGACGCGATTCATTTGAATCTCTAGACGAGATTCAATTGAATCTCTAGACGAGATTCAGTTGAATCTCTAGACGAGATTGAGTTGAATCCCTAGACGAGATTGAGTTGAATCTCTAGACGAGATTCAGTTGAATCTCAAGACGAGATTCAGTTGAATCTCTAGATGAGATTCAGTTGAATCTCTAGTCGAGATTTAGTTGAATCTCTAGACGAGATTCAGTTGAATCTGTAGACGAGATTAAGTTGAATCTCTAGACGAGATTCAGTTGTATCTTTAGACGAGATTCAGTTAAATTCTACACGAGATTCAGTTGAATCTCTAGACGAGATTCAGTTGAATCTCTAGACGAGATTCAGTTGAATCTCTAGTCGAGATTCGGTTGAATCTCTAGTCGAGATTTAGTTGAATCTCTAGACGAGATTCAGTTGAATCTGTAGACGAGATTAAGTTGAATCTCTAGACGAGATTCAGTTGTATCTTTAGACGAGATTCAGTTAAATTCTACACGAGATTCAGTTGAATCTCTAGACGAGATTCAGTTGAATCTCTAGACGAGATTCAGTTGAATCTCTAGACGAGATTCAGTTGAATCTCTAGACGAGATTGAGATGAATCTCTAGACGAGATTCAGTTGAATCTCTAGACGAGATTCAGTTGAATCTCTAGACGAGATTCAGTTGAATCTCTAGACGAGATTGAGATGAATCTCTAGACGAGATTCAGTTGAATCTCTAGACGCGATTCATTTGAATCTCTAGACGAGATTCAATTGAATCTCTAGACGAGATTCAGTTGAATCTCTAGACGAGATTGAGTTGAATCCCTAGACGAGATTGAGTTGAATCTCTAGACGAGATTCAGTTGAATCTCAAGACGAGATTCAGTTGAATCTCTAGATGAGATTCAGTTGAATCTCTAGACGGGATTTAGTTGAATCTCTAGACGAGATTCAGTTGAATCTCTAGTCGAGATTCGGTTGAATCTCTAGTCGAGATTTAGTTGAATCTCTAGACGAGATTCAGTTGAATCTGTAGACGAGATTAAGTTGAATCTCTAGACGAGATTCAGTTGTATCTTTAGACGAGATTCAGTTAAATTCTACACGAGATTCAGTTGAATCTCTAGACGAGATTCAGTTGAATCTCTAGACGCGATTCATTTGAATCTCTAGACGAGATTCAATTGAATCTCTAGACGAGATTCAGTTGAATCTCTAGACGAGATTGAGTTGAATCCCTAGACGAGATTGAGTTGAATCTCTAGACGAGATTCAGTTGAATCTCAAGACGAGATTCAGTTGAATCTCTAGATGAGATTCAGTTGAATCTCTAGACGGGATTTAGTTGAATCTCTAGACGAGATTCAGTTGAATCTCTAGTCGAGATTCGGTTGAATCTCTAGTCGAGATTTAGTTGAATCTCTAGACGAGATTCAGTTGAATCTGTAGACGAGATTAAGTTGAATCTCTAGACGAGATTCAGTTGTATCTTTAGACGAGATTCAGTTAAATTCTACACGAGATTCAGTTGAATCTCTAGACGAGATTCAGTTGAATCTCTAGACGAGATTCAGTTGAATCTCTAGACAAGATTCAGTTGAATCTCTAGACGAGATTGAGATGAATCTCTAGACGAGATTCAGGTGAATCTCTAGACGAGATTCAGTTGAATCTCTAGACGAGATTCAGTTAAACCTCTAGACGAGATTCAGTTGAATTTATAGACGAGATTCAGTTGAATCTCTTGACAAGATTCCGTTGAATCTCTAGACAAGTTTCAGTCCAATCTCCAGACGGGATTCAGTCAAATCTATAGATTAAACGACAATCTGTCAAATCTCTACACTAGACTTTGTTGAATCTCTATACGGGATTCGGTCGAATCTCTAGTCGAGATTCTGTCGAATTTCTAGTCGAGATTCAGTTGAATCTCTAGACGAGATTCAGTTGAATCTCTAGACGAGATTCAGTTGAATCTCTAGACGAGATTCAGTTGAATCTCTAGACGAGATTCAGTTGAATCTCTAGACGAGATTCAGTTGAATCTCAAGACGAGATTCAGTTGAATCTCTAGATGAGATTCAGTTGAATCTCTAGACGAGATTCAGTTGAATTTCTAGACGAGATTCAGATAAATTTATAGACGAGATTCAGTTGAATCTCTAGACAAGATTCAGTTGAATTTCTAGACGGGATTCAGTTGAATCTCTAGACGAGATTCAGTTGAAACTCTTGACGAGATTCAGTTGAATCTCTAGACGAGATTCAGTTGAATCTCTAGACGAGATTGAGATGAATCTCTAGACAAAATTGAGATGAATCTCTAGACGAGATTCAGTTGAATCTATGGATGAGATTCAGTTAAATCTCTAGACGATATTCAGTTTAATCTCTAGACGATATTCAGTTAAATTTCTAGAAGAGATTCAGATGAATCTTTAGACGAGATTAAGTTGAATCTTTAGACAAGGTTCAGTTGTATCTCTAGACGAGATTCAGTTAAATTTATAGACGAGATTCAGTTGATTTTCTTGACAAGATTCAGTTGAATCTCTAGACGGGATTCAGTTGAATCTCTAGACGAGATTCAGTTGAAACTCTAGACGCGACGCAGTTGAATCTCTAGACGAGATTCAGTTGAACCTCTAGACGGGATTCAGTTGAATCTCTACACGAGATTCAGTTGAATCTCTAGACGAGATTCAGTTGAATCTCTAGACGAGATTCAGTTAAATCTTTAGACGAGATTGAGATGAATCTCTAGACAAGATTGAGATGAATCTCTAGACGATGTTCAGTTGAATCTCTTGACGAGATTTAGTTAAATTTATAGGCGAGATTTAGTTGAATCTCTAGACAAGATTCAGTTGAATCTCTAAACGGGATTCAGTTGAATCTCTAAACGGGATTCAGTTGAATCTCTAAACGGGATTCAGTTGAATCTCTAGACGAGATTGAGATAAATCTCTAGACGAGATTCAGTTGAATCTATGGATGAGATTCAGTTAAATCTCTAGACGATATTCAGTTTAATCTCTAGACGATATTCAGTTTAATCTCTAGACGATATTCAGTTAAATTTCTAGAAGAGATTCAGATGAATCTTTAGACGAGATTAAGTTGAATCTTTAGACAAGGTTCAGTTGTATCTCTAGACGAGATTCAGTTAAATTTATAGACGAGATTCAGTTGATTTTCTTGACAAGATTCAGTTGAATCTCTAGACGGGATTCAGTTGAATCTCTAGACGAGATTCAGTTGAACCTCTAGACGATATTCAGTTGAATTTATAGACGAGATTCAGTTGAATCTCTTGACAAGATTCCGTTGAATCTCTAGACAAGTTTCAGTCCAATCTCCAGACGGGATTCAGTCAAATCTATAGATTAAACGACAATCTGTCAAATCTCTACACTAGACTTTGTTGAATCTCTATACGGGATTCGGTCGAATCTCTAGTCGAGATTCTGTCGAATTTCTAGTCGAGATTCAGTTGAATCTCTAGACGAGATTCAGTTGAATCTCTAGACGAGATTCAGTTGAATCTCTAGACGAGATTCAGTTGAATCTCTAGACGAGATTCAGTTGAATCTCAAGACGAGATTCAGTTGAATCTCTAGATGAGATTCAGTTGAATCTCTAGACGAGATTCAGTTGAATTTCTAGACGAGATTCAGATAAATTTATAGACGAGATTCAGTTGAATCTCTAGACAAGATTCAGTTGAATTTCTAGACGGGATTCAGTTGAATCTCTAGACGAGATTCAGTTGAAACTCTTGACGAGATTCAGTTGAATCTCTAGACGAGATTCAGTTGAATCTCTAGACGAGATTGAGATGAATCTCTAGACAAAATTGAGATGAATCTCTAGACGAGATTCAGTTGAATCTATGGATGAGATTCAGTTAAATCTCTAGACGATATTCAGTTTAATCTCTAGACGATATTCAGTTAAATTTCTAGAAGAGATTCAGATGAATCTTTAGACGAGATTAAGTTGAATCTTTAGACAAGGTTCAGTTGTATCTCTAGACGAGATTCAGTTAAATTTATAGACGAGATTCAGTTGATTTTCTTGACAAGATTCAGTTGAATCTCTAGACGGGATTCAGTTGAATCTCTAGACGAGATTCAGTTGAAACTCTAGACGCGACGCAGTTGAATCTCTAGACGAGATTCAGTTGAACCTCTAGACGGGATTCAGTTGAATCTCTACACGAGATTCAGTTGAATCTCTAGACGAGATTCAGTTGAATCTCTAGACGAGATTCAGTTAAATCTTTAGACGAGATTGAGATGAATCTCTAGACAAGATTGAGATGAATCTCTAGACGATGTTCAGTTGAATCTCTTGACGAGATTTAGTTAAATTTATAGGCGAGATTTAGTTGAATCTCTAGACAAGATTCAGTTGAATCTCTAAACGGGATTCAGTTGAATCTCTAAACGGGATTCAGTTGAATCTCTAAACGGGATTCAGTTGAATCTCTAGACGAGATTGAGATAAATCTCTAGACGAGATTCAGTTGAATCTATGGATGAGATTCAGTTAAATCTCTAGACGATATTCAGTTTAATCTCTAGACGATATTCAGTTTAATCTCTAGACGATATTCAGTTAAATTTCTAGAAGAGATTCAGATGAATCTTTAGACGAGATTAAGTTGAATCTTTAGACAAGGTTCAGTTGTATCTCTAGACGAGATTCAGTTAAATTTATAGACGAGATTCAGTTGATTTTCTTGACAAGATTCAGTTGAATCTCTAGACGGGATTCAGTTGAATCTCTAGACGAGATTCAGTTGAACCTCTAGACGAGATTCAGTTGAATTTATAGACGAGATTCAGTTGAATCTCTTGACAAGATTCCGTTGAATCTCTAGACAAGTTTCAGTCCAATCTCCAGACGGGATTCAGTCAAATCTATAGATTAAACGACAATCTGTCAAATCTCTACACTAGACTTTGTTGAATCTCTATACGGGATTCGGTCGAATCTCTAGTCGAGATTCTGTCGAATTTCTAGTCGAGATTCAGTTGAATCTCTAGACGAGATTCAGTTGAATCTCTAGACGAGATTCAGTTGAATCTCTAGACGAGATTCAGTTGAATCTCTAGACGAGATTCAGTTGAATCTCAAGACGAGATTCAGTTGAATCTCTAGATGAGATTCAGTTGAATCTCTAGACGAGATTCAGTTGAATTTCTAGACGAGATTCAGATAAATTTATAGACGAGATTCAGTTGAATCTCTAGACAAGATTCAGTTGAATTTCTAGACGGGATTCAGTTGAATCTCTAGACGAGATTCAGTTGAAACTCTTGACGAGATTCAGTTGAATCTCTAGACGAGATTCAGTTGAATCTCTAGACGAGATTGAGATGAATCTCTAGACAAAATTGAGATGAATCTCTAGACGAGATTCAGTTGAATCTATGGATGAGATTCAGTTAAATCTCTAGACGATATTCAGTTTAATCTCTAGACGATATTCAGTTAAATTTCTAGAAGAGATTCAGATGAATCTTTAGACGAGATTAAGTTGAATCTTTAGACAAGGTTCAGTTGTATCTCTAGACGAGATTCAGTTAAATTTATAGACGAGATTCAGTTGATTTTCTTGACAAGATTCAGTTGAATCTCTAGACGGGATTCAGTTGAATCTCTAGACGAGATTCAGTTGAAACTCTAGACGCGACGCAGTTGAATCTCTAGACGAGATTCAGTTGAACCTCTAGACGGGATTCAGTTGAATCTCTACACGAGATTCAGTTGAATCTCTAGACGAGATTCAGTTGAATCTCTAGACGAGATTCAGTTAAATCTTTAGACGAGATTGAGATGAATCTCTATACAAGATTGAGATGAATCTCTAGACGATGTTCAGTTGAATCTCTTGACGAGATTTAGTTAAATTTATAGGCGAGATTTAGTTGAATCTCTAGACAAGATTCAGTTGAATCTCTAAACGGGATTCAGTTGAATCTCTAAACGGGATTCAGTTGAATCTCTAAACGGGATTCAGTTGAATCTCTAGACGAGATTGAGATGAATCTCTAGACGAGATTGAGATGAATCTCTAGACGAGATTCAGTTGAATCTCTAGCCAAGATTCAGTTGAATCTCTAAACGGGATTCAGTTGAATCTCTAAACGGGATTCAGTTGAATCTCTAGACGAGATTGAGATGAATCTCTAGACGAGATTTAGATGAATCTCTAGACGAGATTCAGTTGAATCTATAGACGAGATTCAGTTTAATCTCTAGACGAGATTCAGATGAATCTCTAGACGAGATTGAGTTGAATCTCTAGACAAGATTCAGTCCAATCTCTACACGAAATTCAGTTCAATCTCTAGACGAGATTCAGATGAATCTCTAGACAAGATTCAGTTGAACCCCTAGACGAGATTCAGTTGAATCTCTAGACGAGATTTAGATAGATCTCCAGACGAAATTTAGTTGAATCTCTTGACAAGATTCAGTTGAATCTCTAGACGAGATTTAGTTGAATCTCTACACGAGATTCGGTTGAATCTCTAGACGAGATTCAGTTGAATCTCTAGACGAGATTAAGTTGAATCTCTAGACGAGATTCAGTTGAATCTCCAGACGAGATTCAGTAGAATCTTCAGACGAGATTCAGTCGAATATATTGATCAGAATCTGTCGAATGTTTTGACCAGATTCTGCCGAAACTCCAGACGACATTCTGTTGAATCTCTAAACGAGATTCTGTTGATTCTCTAGTCATAATTCTGGAATTTTCAGACGAGATTCTATCGAATTTCTTTAAGAGATTCAGACTTATCTTTTGATTAGCTTCAAATGAATCTCTAGACGAGGATTTGTCGAATCATTAGGCGAGATTCTTGACGAATCCCTTGATGAGATTCAGATTTATCTTTAGAAGAAATCTTTAGACGAGATTCAGCCAAATCTCCAGACGAGCTTCTGTCGAATCTCCAGACGAGATTCTGTAGAATCTACAGACGAGATTCTGTAGAATCTTCAGACGAGATTCAGTAGAATCTTCAGATGAAATTCAGTCGAATATTTTGACCAGATTCTGTCGAATGTTTGGACCAGATTGATCATGAGCATAGATGACCGTACAATTCGTAGTTGCTACTCCGTGATTGACCAGAACAAACCATTCTTCAATGTGCACAAATCGAGAGCTCAAATTTTAAAAGTCAATAACGGCGCCGGCCACGTCCTTACGGTCATCAGGGAAGGGAAGGAATGTAAGTTATACAACCGTTGTTACTAGAGACCGAGTATACCTCTGCATGTCAGTACCGAACAAGTGTTCATCACTCGCCCACGCAAGAACAAGCGACTCGATCAATAGATCAAGCACTTATAACGATCTACGGCGCATTTTCATTTCACTACTCGACCTACGCTCGACATGTTTGATCCTGCCCTCGTCACCCGCCCCCTCAGGAGCAAGCGTCAAGGTCGAAAGATCAAACACAACTCTTTAGCGCTACCCCGTTCAAAGCGAACATTAATCGGGCCGAAGTAGTTCAGCCCCGTAAAGGTGAAGGCTCGGACATACGGTGTGAGACGAGCAGAGGGCAAGGGAGCCATTGGAGGAAACTGTGGCTTGCATTTATAAACTCTACAGCTGTTACAGCCGTTCCACTGTGTATTATTTTCTCGATTTCATGCGCTTTTTGAATAGCGCCCAAACCGTTGATTTTAGCGATATAGATTGTTCGGAGAAGTTTCTTGGTATATTAAAGCGCAACTTTTGACCAAAAAAGTTTTGTGATCAATCCACCCAGCAGTGAGATAGAAAAACTATTTTTTTAAAACATATTGATAGACATATGGTGTCTTCGGCAAAGTTGTAGAATTGGCAATTTGAAACAACTTTGTCGAAGACACAATTTTTCTATCTCTTATACTTTTTGAGATATATGCCGTTGTATGTGAATGGCCCCTAAAAATCATATGTTTTATCATAACTTTTTTCCAAGATTTTTAACATTTTTTTGTGTTTTCTACAAAGTTTTTTGTCATGAAAAAACCCGTGTTTTTGCTGAACATATCATCACCCTATCTTTTGAAATAACAAAGTTATTCATGAATTACTCTTATTTTAAGGGGTAGTTTAGGCCTCTATAACTGGCTTCGGCGCAAAATGGCGCAGACAACTCTTACAAATCATGAAAGTACCATATCTTCCCTTTTGGCAGTTGATAAAAACTTTTGTCTATAAGCATCTTTGCATGGGTTTTTACTATCATACAAATAAGTTTTATTAAAACGAACTCGACTGATAATGATTTTTCCTTAAGAGATAGAGAGGTGCGATGTTCAGTAAAAACACGCGTTCTAAGATGTTCAGCAACATTGTAGAAGACATGAAAAAAAAAATTAGATAGACACCATATGTCTATCTAAATGTTTTGAAAAAATAGTTTTTCTATCTCACTGCTAGGTGGATTTATTACAAAACTTTTTTCGTCAAAAGTTGCGCTTTAATAAACCAAGAAACTTCTCCGAACAAACTTTATCGCTAAAATCAACGGTTTGGGCGCTATTCAAAAAGCGCATGAAATCGAGAAAATAAAACACAGTGCGACGCAGGGATCTTCTCTTGGTGGGCACAAATCAAGCGAGCTTCCACCAAATGGGCCGGACAACCACAAGTTTTACGGAATAGGTAAATGAAAAACTAAATTATGTACTATATCATTGAATTCCACTAGAGTTTGTATCCTTTGAAAGATACGAGTATTTCGATCTCAACTGTAAGTCTTCAGTGTCGTGTACTAGACTCGGTGGAATCGATCTCCTTCTCTCCACGGTGTGTTTCGTAGAGCAATTTCAAAACAAAAAATTCGGCATGTCTGAAATTGTAACGTTGTTACATAGTTGTAACCGTTTTCTTCATTTTCGATTGGTTCACTTTTCGTCTCGAAAAGTTGAGTGAAATCGTTTTATAGTTGTAAGCAATAAGATTGAATTATCCCTTATGCATCGGTAGCGCCTCAAGTGGTCTGATGAGTAGATGAGAGAAATTTGACCAATCTTTTATTTAAAATAATTGCGTAAGAATTATAAAAGAAAAAGAAACGCCAATCAATAGCTCTTTTCCGAGTTGAACGACTTACCAAGAGGACGTTGTCCCTAAGCAGTGGAAGTTTTGTATAGATTGTTAGAAAATCGTTCAACCATATAGAATGTTTTAAAACTACTTACAGTTATCGGAGAAATATAGGAGAATTCAGTGGAATAGCTAATAGGCCCATGTGTATGGAAACACGAATTTCCATTGTGAGTTGTTTGTACTAGTTGTTTGTAGAACGTGGTTTAATGTTGCAATTTTTTGTTATAGTCTTTCGTTAGAATCTGTGACTTATTATGTGATTATTAACAAATTTAAGAAGTGGCTGCTCGAGGCCCAGGTAAGACTGGAAGAAAATTTTCTTGTGGTGTGCTGGCAAATGTCGAAGTTTCTGGTGAACGTGATTTTAATGGACATGTGTGTGGTTTTTGTCTTTTTCTTTCGTGAAGGAACTTAAATCCTTCACGCGAAGGTGTTTCTGCCGGGTCTAGAACCGGACAGTAGGTCGCCAGAGGATTCTAACGCTCCGGATTCTTTTAGCGGATCCAGAAGCTTGGCGGTTTGTATGCTATAGGCCTCATCGTCCGGCCAGTGATACGCCAGTGCACCTACGGGCCAGGGAGAACCCCCACGACTCCCGGGAATTGTCACCAGCAGCCAATTACTGGACAAATTTCCCCAAACTCAATTGGCCTCGAGTGAGCTGGCGAATCGAGCCAACATCAACTTCGTCGGCTTGCTTGGCGCTTAAGTGAAGCCAGTTATTCGAAATCCAGGATCGGTTCCAACACCAAAATTCGAACTGTTACAAAATTTTGACACAAGAAAGCCATGGTTTTCCTCTTTTATTTGCGACCAAAACAAAAATAATCGGTCGGGGGGTCTAGAACAATATTTTTTTTTTCATTTTTTTTAAGGAGTTTGGGATATAACTTAACCTTAGTAAGGACCTTGGGTCGTTTTGGACCCATTTCAAAATTCAAATAATTGTAACTTTTGCTTAAAATAACCTATCAATTTGACGTTTTCTGACAATTAGGTTTTTTTTTTGTGGGAACATGTTTTTTTTTTGCGGAAACAAAAGTTTTGAATGGGAGAATAGGGAGCTTCCTTAAAATAAAATTTACAAATTGTGACTTAGGGCCGTTTTCGACCCAAAAATTCAAACAGCTCAAAAAAATCAGTGTGTTGACCGAATTAAGTTTTGTTGGGCTTAAATTAAGGGCACACACGTCTAGTTTCAGAAACCCTCCCGGAGATCCGGAATTGCGTCACTGTAGCCCCCGGGAACCTGCTACATCTGAAAAAAAGTCCCTTTGGATACCCTTACTTTGACAAACTGTAGTTTTGTAACTAAACAAGTAATCTGAACCGTCCTCATATTGTTGAATAGGTATTTACGTGGACTGTAAATAGAGATTCTCAAATCATTTAGATTCTCAAATCATATACCCGGTTCCGGAAACCCGGAACAGCCGAAAAGTAAGTTTCCATCGCAGTTTTGTGTATGTAATTACTATTCCGTTGATGGATATTTTGTCATAAATTTATTTATTTAGATGGTGTTACATCAATTAATTTGATAAAACCTCGTTAACGATGTTACGCCAATTTACTCGGTCCATGGCTGTGTCTCTCCAACTTCGATTTTGGCCCACGTTCTCCAGATCTTGTTGCACCTGATCAAGCCACCTCGCTCGCTGTGCTCCTCGCCTTCTTGTGCCAACCGGATTCGACGCGAACACCATCTTTGCAGGATTGTTATCCGGTAGTCTTGCAACATGTCCTGCCCAGCGCACCCTTCCGGCTTTCGCAACCTTCTGGATACTGGGTTCGCCGTAGAGCCTAGCGAGCTCGTGGTTCATTCTCCGCCGCCACACACCGTTTTCCTGTACTCCGCCAAAGATCGTCCTAAGCACCCTTCGTTCGAACACTCCAAGTGCTTGCAGGTCCTCTTCCAGCATGGTCCATGCTTCATGTCCATAGAGGACTACCGGTCTTATAAGCGTTTTGTACATGGTACATTTGGTGCGAGGGTGAATCTTTATCGACCGCAGCTTCTTCTGGAGCCCATAGTAGGCGCGACTTCCACTGATGATCTTCTTCTTCTTTCTGGCGTTACGTCCCTACTGGGACAGAGCCTGCTTCTCAGCTTAGTGTTCTTATGAGCACTTCCACAGTTATTAACTGAGAGCTTACCATGCCAATGACCATTTTTGCATGCGTAATATCGTGTGGCAGGTACGATGATACTCTATGCCCTGGGAAGTCGAGAAAATTTCCAACCCGAAAAGATCCTCGACCGGTGGGATTCGAACCCACGACCCTCAGCTTGGTCTTGCTGAATAGCTGCGCGTTTACCGCTACGGCTATCTGGGCCCCATGATCCACTGATGATGCGTCTCCGTATTTCACGACTAACGTTGTTATCAGCCGTTAACAAGGATCCGAAGTAGACGAACTCATCAACCACCTCAAAAGTATCCCCGTCTATCGTAACACTGCTTCCCAGGCGGGCCCTGTCGCGCTCGGTTCCGCCTATCAGCATGTACTTTGTTTTTGACGCATTCACCACCAGGCCGACTTTTGTCGCTTCACGTTTCAGGCGGGTGTACACGTCTGCCACCGTTCCAAATGTTCTGCCGACAATATCCATATCATCCGCGAAGCAAACAAATTGGCTGGATCTTGTGAAAATCGTACCTCGGTTATTGAACCCGGCTCTCCGCATGACACCTTCTAGCGCAATGTTGAACAGCAGGCACGAAAGTCCATCACCCTGTCGAAGTCCCCGGCGGGATTCGAACGAACTGGAATGTTCGCCCGAAATCTTCACGCTATTCTGCACACCGTCCATCGTTGCTCTTATTAGTCTTGTGAGCTTCCCGGGAAAGCTGTACTCGTCCATGATTTTCCATAGCTCTTCGCGGTCGATGCTATCATAAGCCGCTTTGAAATCGATGAACAAGTGATGCGTTGGGACTTGGTATTCACGGCATTTCTGGAGGATTTGCCGTACAGTGAAGATTTGGTCCGTTGTCGAGCGGCCGTTGATGAAACCAGCTTGATAACTTCCCACAAACTCATTTGTTATTGGTGATAGACGACGGAAGATAATCTGGGATAGCACTTTGTAGGCGGCATTCAGGATAGTGATCGCACGATAGTTTTCACATTCCAGTTTGTCGCCCTTCTTGTAGATGGGGCATATGACCCCTTGCTTCCACTCCTCCGGCAGCTGTTCCGTTTCCCAGATTCTGACGATCAGCCGGTGCAGACAGGCTGCTAACCTCTCCGGGCCCATTTTGATGAGTTCAGCTCCAATACCATCCTTACCAGCGGCCTTGTTATTCTTGAGCTGGTTGATGGCATCCTTAACTTCCCTCAATGTGGGGGCAGGTTGGTTTCCTTCATCCACCGTGCTGACGTAGCCACTTCCTCCGCTGTCGTGACCCTCGGCGCCTGTGTTCTCCGTGCCATTCAGGTGTTCATCGTAGTGCTGCTTCCACCTTTCAATCACCTCACGTCCGTCCGTCAAGATGCTTCCGTCCTTATCCCTACACATTTCGGCTCGCGGCACGAAGCCTTTTCGGGATGCGTTAAGCTTCTCGTAGAACTTTCGCGTTTCTTGTGAACGATGCAGCTGTTCCATTTCTTCACATTCCGCTTCTTCCAGGCGGCGCTTTTTGTCCCGGAATAGGCGGGTTTGCTGCTTTCGTTTTCTTTTATATCGCTCCACGTTTTGTCGCGTTCCTTGCTGCAGCATTGCAGCCCGCGCTGCATCTTTCTCCTCCAAAACCTGCCTGCATTCTTCGTCGAACCAATCGTCACATGTCCTTCTTTCCACGTACCCGACGATGCTCTCGGCTGCGTTGTTGATGGCTGCTTTTATGTTGCTCCAACAGTCCTCAAGAGGGGCTTCGTCAAGCTCGCCCTCTTCCGGCAACGTTACCTCGAGATGCTGCGCGTATGCGGCAGCGACGTTCGGTTGGGCCAGTCGCGCTAGGTTATACCGAGGCGGGCGTCGATACCGTACATTGTTAATGACGGATAGTTTTTGGCGCAGTTTCACCATCACCAGGTAGTGGTCGGAGTCAATGTTAGCGCCACGATAGGTTCTGACGTCGGTAATATCGGAGAAGTGCCGTCCATCGATCAAAACGTGGTCGATTTGTGATTCCGTCTACAGTGGTGATCTCCAGGTGTATCGATACGGGAGGCTGTGCTGGAAGTAGGTGCTGCGAATGGCCATGTTCATGGAGGCTGCAAAATCTATCAGTCGTAGGCCGTTCTCGTTCGTCAGCCGGTGGGCGCTGAACTTTCCAATCGTCGGTCTGAACTCCTCCTCCTGGCCAACCTGAGCGTTTAAGTCTCCTATGATGATCTTGACGTCGTGGCTTGGGCAGCGGTCGTACTCGCGTTCGAGCTGCGCGTAAAATGCGTCCTTGTCATCATCAGGGCTTCCGGAGTGAGGGCTATGCACGTTTATGATGCTGAAGTTGAAGAACCGGCCTTTGAGCCTCAACTTGCACATTCTTTCGTTGATCGGCCACCACCCGATCACACGCCTTTGCATATCACCCATCACTATAAAAGCTGTTCCCAGCTCACGTGTGTTGCCGCAGCTCTGGTAGATGGTATGATTACCTCTAAAAGTTCGCACCATCGAACCTGTCCAGCACACCTCCTGCAGCGCTACGATGTCGAAACCGCGGATCTTCAGTACATCGGAGAGTATGCGTGTGCTTCCGATGAAGTTGAGAGATTTGCAGTTCCACGTACCGAGTTTCCAATCGCTAGTCCATTTTCGTCGCTGTGGTCTTTGCCGATTGTTCCGGTCCGTATTCTCTCGTTGACGTTCCTGTGCTGGTGTATTTTTACGGCTGGCTTGCAGGGCCTGACACCAACCCCCTAGATTTCCGGAGGACCATTCCCCCTAAATGTTCGGAGGGCCATAGTGCGCAGTTTAGCTTAGAGTCCTTCTCTGGCACTCGGACGATGATCAGCCGCCCCTGACATGGGGAACAGACGCTGTTGTGAGCCGCTCCTAACATGGAGTACAGACGCTCAAGGTTTGCAGAAGCAAAAACAAAAGCAAACCCCCCCTTCCCTGTCAGCATACGACCAAAGTTCCCACCGGGGGTTGGTTACCCGATCTTCCCCAAGGTTACTCGTACCCCGGCCAGTACCGCGAGGAGGTAGGGATAGGAGTTGCTGGGCAAGAGGCTAAGGACCACACAAAGGGGTCTATTTTATTCCTGCAGGTACGCGAGGTACCAATGGTACGCCATGCCCAGCCATTTACCGTGCCTTTTAGAGTAATTTTGTCATAAAATTACTCTGTAATAAGGAACCAATAACCGGTGCACATCCCTTAAAAAACTCGGTCCAGTATGGTCCATGCAGAACCGGTTCCTGAAGATCCGGAAGATACCCAATCTGAACAATTCGATGAAATTACTCGGATTGATGCCAAAAAACCAAATCACTTGTGTCCAACTCATGAAGATTTATTATATTTGAATGTATTTTGCCAAAAGAATGAATTGATGGTTATTCTGGTTCTTTTGGGTACCGAAATGACCACCGGAAAACCCGTAATATGGGACCACTAAGTTTTAGCACCAAAACTAGGCATGCGACGGCTCAAACTTCATGATTTTGAATCCCTGTGACTCTTCTAATTCAATGATAGTGGCAACTCGAACGTCTTTTGATGGAAGATTAGCATCAAAAGTCGTTCGAGCTGGCGCTTTTTGAAGTTTTGAACACAACAAAGCTATACGGAACATAGCACTTGAGATCGCTGGATATTAATAGTAAGCAAATCTGTATGCACTAAGGATCACCGTTTTTGGCTCCTATTTTGGAGTAATCGGAGACTTATATGATTCCCCTGATATTTTTGTTAAAGCTTCGTATGATTTTGTTGTTATGCAAAATCATAAAGTAACTGAGTAACATTTTCAAAGCTGATTGAATGTATTTGTTTTATGAATTACTATAGAATTCCGTACAACTCTAATAAAACAATGCTAAAACTGAACATTACAGCACTTATTGAGATCTCTAAACAAAATATTACGACCACACGATGAGTCTTCCACACGTAGATTTTTATGAATGAAACCTATCGATGTTTGTATGAATTCATTTTCCCTTTTTCTACCATCAGTTTTACAAGCAAGTGTATATTCGTCAGCATTATTATACATATTCTTATCTTCATTTAATAGATTTTCAGCCCTAGAATGGCTAATCTGAGAATATTTGTCAGCAATTCTGATTGTTTTACCATCGCAAACAAAAGCAAAGTTCTGTCAATTCTCACTACAAACACATGGACAATAGTGTCAACATTGCGTTGCTATTGCAATTGGGTTGGAATATTGGATTTATAAAATATTATATTGCGTCTGTCATTGGCACAAATGTGAACTTGTCAATTTTCTAAAATCTATGACATAAGGTCGAAGGGCAAAAGATCGAGCAGGAATTAAGAGGGGATAAAAGGTCAAAAATCTTCTTTCAAAAATTATTTGATTTCCCATAATGCAAATCACTTGAAACCTTTAGTCCTTTTGACCTTTTGCATTTTCGACCATTTGTTTTGTCTTCCTTTTGTCTTTTGACTTATTTCCTAAACAAAGTCAAAAGATGAATATTGCTCTTGAGTTACGAACAGTGAATAAATTGTCACCCAACACCCAGCAACTAAGACATTGTCATCTCCTATTCTTGTTGCAACAGTTTTATTCCGCAAGATCAGTTTATCATCACTTGAGAAGAATATGACAAAGATCGATCACCACGTGCGCAGCGATTTTCTGGGCTTCGAATTGAAATTTTCGAGAAGTTTCTCTGTGTTGGTAAACATTGGCACACTATCGAACAGCATGCATAAAACAAATTTGGTTTTGTGTTTGAAACAACTGATTAATCGCGAGTTGAAAAGGTTACAACAATGTTGTGTCATGTGATTGTCATGACAATTTTGCTTCTGATTGTATCCCAATCCGTAAAAGTATGAATAAACAGGTTGTGAGCGACTAGCCTTGTTGTTTGTTTTTCGCCTCCTTTGATGACAATTTGATTCACTGGTTACGAATAAAAATTGAAAACAGGTTGTTTGACATACTTAGTATTAAAAGGAATGCTAATTTCAACAATGTATGAAAGCAAAAGAGAGGCAACTCGAAAATTTAAATTTCGGCCTCGGCTTGTACATTTTTAGGTCTAGAGCTGTCTAGAATATAATCTTTAAGATATTGACACTAGATTTTTGCGACATTTTCATCTCATTTAAATCCGTTTCAACAGTTCACCTCACCAAAATTTATTAATTTATGGTGCATTTAAAATGATATCACAAACAACAAAATTAAAAAAAAAATTGCTCTAGACCCCCCGATGGATTATTTTTATTTTAGCAGCAAATGAAAAAGGAAGGTCTTGTCTTTCATTGGTCCAAATATGAGACATGCCGATATTTTTGCTATAAAGTTACATGAAAAAGACACCGTGCTCTCCTTTAAGAAATCTGAAAACAACAGTGCTAGTACCTGTCAAAGTTGACATCTATCATGTGTCACTGTTGTTTTCAAGTTCTGTTGAACAATGATTACACATTACAATCATTGCAGTTCATTGCTCACCACTAACTCTCTAGGCGTACGTTAACCATCATCGGGAAACTAGCGCGGTTTCTAAAATGTTTAAGGTGAAGTAGGCCGTCATTGAAATGGGGCTCTGCACTGTTTTAATTTTGCAAGTGATTTTGACGTTTACTGGCCTTGTTGTTTACAAATTTCATGAAGGAGAAAAAGAGAGAGACAGAGCCCCATTCTTATCGTTCTTTCTCGTTCACTATACAGTCACTGAACACTATTATAGCACCTATTCAAACTGCACCACTTTTCGGGGAAACCGGTTGTTCGGGGAAAAGGGTTGTAAAATGTAGCAATTTTCCCGACCCCGAATCACAAACTGCGGATTCGCAAACCGGCCTTCGATATTTCAGCGGACACTACAATTCACAACTCGGTTCAACTCGCGGCGGAACACTCGAGAACTCGGACGGGGAAAAGTCATAAAAACGCCCGGAGTGATTGGCTTCTTACAAAGAACTAACTTTATTTTCTGTACTTGGTGGTTACATAAGGACTGTGCGTGTGTATTAGTGTTGAATTCAATGACCGCACAGTGGATCAAAAGGAATGCAAACATGGTAAAAATAAAATCACAAAATGCAAATTCAATGCCGGTTGCACGTTGTACAAGGGTCATTCGGGAAACCGACATTCAGTGAAACGACATTTGGGGAAAAGTAGCACAACCAGTTCGATAATACTGAACGCAATTTTTGCTCTCATTTTGTTTTATTATGTCGCGTCCAATCCTCTATAGGTTTAATCATAAATTTTGCCTTCTTTTAAAAATAGGCTGTTCGTTATATTTATACCATTTTTAAATTTTAATATTTAGTAAAGCTAAATGTTAACCGTTTTTATATATTGCTGTTTTATAAATTCTTGCAAGACCTTGAACATGCCAATATTCAACATATACGAACACATGATCTCCTTTCGAGATATGCTGTAAAAACATATTATTTATATCACAAATTCTTCTTTCTATAATAATGTTCTTCCAAAATTAAATTTTTATTAAGTCGTTTAAAAGTTTTGCTACAAATATTTTCTTATAAAATGTGTTGTTTTTTTTTAATCTGCTGTGGGAAGATTTCTTTTGCCATAGAGCCTTAAACATTTTAAACGAAAAATAATCCTCTCTCATATATAGGCTATTTTTGCATTATGCTGCAATAATAGATCTTTGGATTAGAGTTTTTTAATATTTTGCATATAAATTTTCCATTCTGTTATCAAGCCATTTTTGCCAAGTGTTACGTCCAAAATGGGACAGAGCTTGATCTGTAGCGAAATATTCCATGAGCGTTCCTTTTATTAATAAACGCAAACTTTCTGTGCCAATTTACTATTTTCAGATATGTGTATCGCAACAAGTTCAAGGACACTCTGTGTTCTGGGATGTAGAGAAAATTATTATTCCGAAGGTTTCCGGCCATTTGGCCGAATGTCGTTTAACAGAATGCCGTTTGACCAAACGCCATTTGGCCGAATGGATCGTTCGGCCGAATTACGAACACAAAAATAATTACTAGAACATTGATGTGTAGGATTCATAAGTGTGGCACAGTAACTGATCAGCTAATTAATTTGATGATTTAGCTCATGTGACGGGACGCGATCTCATGTTTATCTGTAAGAAATGATAAAATCGACACGTTAATTTAGGACGAAGTTGTGAGCTCCTCATATCACGTCAAGACCCTAAACTTATGGTTGATTTGTCTGTGGGTTATCAACGGTGTGCTAAGGTTTCGAGTGTTTTTTTAATTATTTCTTCAGAACGAAGAAGCCAACACATGCTAGAATTACGGAATAATATCCTTAGTACCATTCGAGGGAACGAAGCAAACCAATCCTGCAGAAGAAAGAATTTGTCTTGAACCGTTTTAATTACTGTCAAAAGCTGACTACAAACGCAATGCTGGCAGCTATTACCGCAAGCAGAGAAGTGAAAACTTGATCACATTTAGGAAATTCTTCTCTCAGCAATGACTAAAGAGCTAATTATTTATAAATCAATAAATATTTATCCTTCTTCAAGAATAAGCTGAATTAGTTCTTTGAAATCCAGCTTTGAAATTTATTACAAATGCATACTAACTATAGTTAACTATTGTTTTCAATTTTGGCCAAACGGCATTCAGCCAAAAACGTTCGGCCAAATGGCGTTTGGCTAAAACCATTCCGAAAAGATCTTCTACCATACCCGTCACGAGTTTTATTTAGCTATGCTCTCTAATGTCACAACAATTTTTTGATATTTATTGCATGCAAAATCTCTGATCGAACACCACGCTTGTTGAGAACCTACCCAAACAGTTTGCTATAGGCTCGGCAGTGTTGATCTCGGTAAATGCCGATATTCATTCTAAGTCAATCATTATACCAAACGGCCATTATACCAAATGACACGGAAAACGAAATACATCCAGAATTTGAGTTCCAACCAATGGGTGTGACAAAATCTCAAAAACAGTAAAAAATTCTTGTTTTAATTATGAATCGTGGTTTACGGCCAACCAGCCGAGTGGAAGTTTAACAACTACCGAAAAGCTAAACATTACATATAATTTGCAATTGGATTAGATGGACAAATTGATGTGAAGATTTGCGAAAAAGTTACACGTCTTCTCAGTGAGAATCGAACTCACGACTCCCCGATCTCTAGTTGGGGCGCGTTAACCACTACGCCATGAGAGGACTCATGAACGCAGAAGTTAACCTGAATTCGATTTCAGCTCAATAATCACGTGGTCCTCTTTCGCAAAGTGCACCTCTTTCGGAAGAATTAGATGCCCATCCAAACACAACGCTTTCTATATATATCCAATGCCTAGCCCGAGAGCGCATTGTTTTTTAGATATAGGAATAGCACACTACACTAGCCAGCAACTGCGCTGGCTGAGGTTTCTATTGTGTGGGCTTCCAATGGGTCGCGACGTTCTCAAACGACCGGTTACGGAACATGAGTCCGTTGCTCGATAAATACTTGTTTTAATTATGAATCGTGGTTTACGGCCAACCAGCCGAGTGGAAGTTTAACAACTACCGAAAAGCTAAACATTACATATAATTTGCAATTGGATTAGATGGACAAATTGATGTGAAGATTTGCGAAAAAGTTACACGAGCAACGGACTCATGTTCCGTAACCGGTCGTTTGAGAACGTCGCGACCCATTGGAAGCCCACACAATAGAAACCTCAGCCAGCGCAGTTGCTGGCTAGTGTAGTGTGCTATTCCTATATCTAAAAAACAATGCGCTCTCGGGCTAGGCATTGGATATATATAGAAAGCGTTGTGTTTGGATGGGCATCTAATTCTTCCGAAAGAGGTGCACTTTGCGAAAGAGGACCACGTGATTATTGAGCTGAAATCGAATTCAGGTTAACTTCTGCGTTCATGAGTCCTCTCATGGCGTAGTGGTTAACGCGCCCCAACTAGAGATCGGGGAGTCGTGAGTTCGATTCTCACTGAGAAGACGTGTAACTTTTTCGCAAATCTTCACATCAATTTGTCCATCTAATCCAATTGCAAATTATATGTAATGTTTAGCTTTTCGGTAGTTAGTAAAAAATTGTTTTTTGGATTTAAACCAACGAAAAATATTTAAAAATTAAGTATATATGTGTTTCTGGCATGAATTTGAGCATTTGGTACTAAATCAGGGACAGGGCTTTAGGACCCTATTAACTGAATTGTCTACGGTGCACTTCATCTAACCGATAGTTACGAATATCCGATGACCTGTACTATTATTTCGAGGCTTAGTAGCCCGTCATTCGTATTGGCAGACATGTTGATATAGCAACTCGCTTACCACGTCTTTAGCACACGGACGCCTGATGAAAATAGCTGCCATATTTGAACAATGGCTGCTGAGTTTTCCGTTGTGGGAACATTCCGTCTTATTTTACCTTTCCACATACTATCTCGCTTCTTATGCCCATCGTTCCGCCATGGTTATCAAATGGTAGCGGACAAAGACGTTTACAGCGATATAGGGCCCTATCACTCCTGTGGTTATTTCCTTCTGATTTGGCTCAAGGAATGTGAAGGGTCCGACAAACAAATTTATTTAAAACCAAAATATAATAGTTTTGTAGCCAAACAGTTACAAGATTCAGTCACATCTTTAATCGAGATTCAGTCGAATCTCTAGACGAGATTCTGTCAGATCTCTAGACAAGATTCCATCGAATCTCTTGACGAGATTCTATCGAATCTCTTGACGAGATTTAATCGAATCTCCAGACGAGATTCTATTGCATTTCTTGACGAAATTCTATCGAATCTTTTGACAAGATTCAGACATATTTTTCGACGAAATTTGATTGAATCTGTAGACGAGATTCAGTCAAATCTCCAAACGAGCTTCAGTCGAATCTCCGGACGATATTCAGGAACAAATTCAGTCGAATCTCCTGACGAGATTCTTTCAAATCTCTAGACGAGATTCTATCGGATGTATAGACGAGATTCTGTTGAATCTCTATACGAGATTATGTAGATTCTCTTATCGAGATTCTATCGATACTCCAGACGAATTCTTTCGAATCTCCAGACAAGATTTTATCGAACTTCTTGACGAGATTGAGACTTACCTTCAGATAAGATTTATATGAATTTGTAGACAAGATTCTGACTAATTTCAAGATGAGATTCTTTCGAATCTTTAGACGAGATTCTGTCAAATTTCTAGATCCTGTCGAATCTCTAGACGAGATTCTGTCACATCTCTAGACAAGATTCAGTCGAATATCTTGATGAGAATCAGTCAAATTTTTAGTCTAGATTCTATCTTACCTCCAGACGAGATTCTATTGAATCTCCAGATGAGATTATATTGGGATTATATTATATTAAAGAAATTCAGACTTATCTGTCGAATCTCTAGACGAGATTCTTCCAGATCTTTAGACGAGATTCAGTCAAATTTTAAGACGAGATTCTATCAAATCTCCAGAAGAGATTCTGTCGAATCTCTAGACCAGATTCTGTCGAATCTCTAGACGAGATTCTATCGTTTCTACAAACGAGATTTTGTCGAATCTCTGGACGAGATTTTGTCGAATCTCTGGACGAGATTCTGCCGATTTGCTGGACGAGATTCTATCGAATCTCTAGACAAGATTCTATCGAATCTCTAGACAATATTCTATCGAATCTCCAGACGAGATTCTATCGAATCTCTAGACGAAATTTTATCAAATCTCTTGACGAGATCCAGACTTATTTTTCGACGAAATTTTATTGAATCTCTAGACGAGAGATTCTGACGGATCTCTTGACGAGTTACAGACAAATCTCAAGACGAGATTCAGTCAAATCTTAAATCGAGATTCTATCTTATCTCTAGACGAGATTCTGTCGAATCTCTAGTCCAGATTCTATCGATTCTCCAGACAAGATTCTATCGAATCTCTGAACGAGATTCAATCGAATCTCCAGACGAGATTCTATTGAATTTATTGACGAAATTCTATCAAATATTTTGATGAGATCCAGACTTACTTTTCGACGAAATTTTATTGAATCTCTAGACGAGATTCTGTCAAATCTCCAGACGAGATCCAGCCAAATCTCCAAACTAGATTCAGTCGAATCTACAGACGAGATTCTGTCAAATCTCTATACAAGATTCTATCGAATCTCGAGACGAGGTTCTATCAAACCTCCAGACGTGATTCTATCGAATCTCCAGACGAGATTTTATCGAATGTTTTGTCGAGATTCAGACTTATCTTTAGATGAGATTCAGATGAATCTGTAGACGAGATTCTGTCGAATTTCCAGACGAGATCCTTTCGAATCCTTTAACAGGGTTCTTTCGAATCTCTAGACGAGAATCTGTCGAAGGTCTAGATGAGATGCAGTCGAATCTCCAGATGGGATTCTGTCAAATCTCTATACAAGATTCTATCAAATCTCTAGACGCGATTCTATCAAACCTCCAGACGAGATTCTATCGAATTCCTTGAGGAGATTCAGACTCATTCATCTGTTGAATTTCTAGATGAGATTCTTTCGAATCTTTAAACAAGGTTCTTAAGAATCTTTAGACGAGATTCAGTCGAATGTCAAGATTCTGTCGAATTTCTAGACAAGATTCTATCGAATCTTGAGTAGAGTTATTATCTCCAGATGAGATTATATTGAATTTTTTAAAGAGATTCAGACTTTTCTTTAAACGACATTCACACTTATATTTAGATGAGATTCAGTTGAATTTATAGACGAGATTCTGTCGGATCTCTAGACAAGATTCTGTCAAATCTCTAAACGAGATTCTTCCAAATCTTTATACGACATTCTGTCGAATCTTTAGACAAGATTCTGTCGAATCTCTAGACGAGATTCTATCGAATCTCCAGACGAGATTCAGTCGAATCTCTTGACCAGATTCTGTCGAAGCTTTAGACAAAATTCTATCGAATCTCTAGAGAAGATTCTATCGAATCTCTATACAAGATTCAATCGTCTCTCCAGGCGAGATCCTATTGAAAATCTTCACGAAATTCTATCGAATCTTTTACCGATATTCAGACTTTGTTATAGATGAATTTTTTTTGAATCTCTAGACGAGATTCAGTCAAAACTCCAGACGAGATTCTGTTGAATCTCAATATTTACGAGTTTATGTAGATTCTCTATACAAGTATTTATCGAATCTCTAAACGAGATTCTATCAAATCTCAAGACGAGATTTTGTCGATTCTCCAGACGAGATTCTATCGAATCTCCAGACGAGATCCTATCGAATTTCTTGACGAGATTCAGACTTATCTTTAAATGAGTTTCACACTTATACTCAAATGAAATCCTGTGGAATCTCTAAACGAGATTCTATTGTATCTCTAGACAAGATCCTTCCGAATCTTTAGACGAGATTCTATCGACTATCTGGACGAGATTCTGTCGAATCTCTAGTCAAGATACTGTCGTATCTCTAGACGAGATTTTGTCGAATCTTCAAACGAGATTCAGACTTATCTTTATATACAATTTTGTAGAATCTCTAGACGAGATTTTGTCAAATCTTCAATCGAGCTTTAGTCGAATCTCTAGACGAGATTCAGTAGAATCTCCAGACGCGATTCTGCAAAATCTCTAGACGAGATTCTCTGATGCTCTGATTTCGTCAATTTCGATATTTTTCATTCGTTATAATTAATTAAAGTTTTCTTTTGAGGTATTCGCAGTACATGTGGAGCTCTCCAAATGTAAAAAAAATATATTTTCTCTTCGGCGTCGCTTTAGGCACCCCAACTCCTATATTCTAAAGCCCTTCACTGCTAAGAATACAAATCTCGTAGCTTTGCATACTTCATCGCCAACAGAACGGGATTCCCTTGTACTGTTGGGTCCACGGCTGATCCTACATGCCAACTGAGTCGACGTCCTCATCGTCACGCCATTCAACGACCTTCTGGAATGACAATGAAGGAAGCGTCGCAGCGCCAAATTGCTGTCTGCCGAGCGCGTTATTGTTTATACAAAAATTCCCTTTTTTGCGAAAAAAAAAAATCGACGCCTTCTTTGTTTACTTACGCCGGTGACTGTTGCGTGGATTGCAAAAATTGCCGCCAACTCGGATGAGGCACAGCACGGCGCCCCGTTGAATGGCAGCAGGCTGTGGCGGGTGCCGCTAAATCGCAGATGAGCGCGTAATTTCCGGTGAAAATTTGTTAAATTTAATAAACTTGAATGGCGCTCGCAAGTTGGAGGGTACATTGAGTTGCCGAGTGGCGTGTCCCGTCGTTTTCCAAATTATTCCGGATCCAAGAAGGGGAAAGGACTGCCAGAGTGAGCGCACGCAACCCTGAAAGGAATGTTTATTTTACGTTCTGTAGACACGGAACAATTTGTGACGATTGGTGGTTTGCGTTTCGGAGCAGAAATTAGAATGCGTTAACGGAGAATGACGTCTACGGTCGGAGCTAATTTGTATAATTTGAAACAAGTTGAAACACTCACGTCAAGTAACTAGAAAGTGATAATAATTAATGTTTCCTATTTCTTTAATCTATTTGTAGAATCAATTCGTAGTAGGCCTTTTCCGCCTGAGTGCAGAAACACAATTAAATAGACGCCGAAGAAAAGAAATTGCACCGGAAACCCTAACCTTTCCCAAAATAAACAGACAGCCAGCAAAAGCTGTCGGCAGTTGGAAAATTTGCGTCAACTTATTAAATTTTCAACGGCTTCCATATTCTCCGATGAAACACAAAGCCTTTCCACGGCTTCGCGATGTTTTCGCGAATAAAACAAAACGATCCATCGCCCACTGCTTTGCCCATGAGCGATGCCAGGGTTTCCATCAGGGGGGAGGCGAACGACCTTAAAGGGAAACGTTTGGAGCAGTCCTTGAAAAGTTTTCAATGTGTTTTGAAGAATTCTTTGCAAAACTTACTGGGAAAATTCATAAAGTTTCAATTGAAGTTTTTGGAAACATCCTAAATTCCTGTTTAAATACATAGAATAATATCTGAGCATTTTCGAAAGAAATTCAAAATATATATATTTATTTATATTGATATGTCCTTGTTCACCCTTATTGATTGAATTTTAAACAAATTATGGTAGCTGTGCTGCCAAGATCCTTGGAAAATTGTAGTGAAGTTCATAACCAGCAAATCAGTTTATTATAAATTTATTTTCAGTCGACAAAATGCAAGGCGGATAACTGCCCCCTACCTTGGATACGACCTGGGAGGGAGGCACCGATACTACACACGAAATATAAGACAACGTTATTTTGAACTGCAAGATAATTCCAGCTTGCCAACAACAATCAAGGCAGGCTTCGAGAAAATCGGTAGTTTCGATTTGTTGTGCACCTTTGATCTTTCCTGACAAACATGAAAAAAGGGCCACAGTTTTCTATGCACTAAATATTCATTTTCATTGTATAAAGTAGAACGGTGCGTTTTTCAATGCTTTATGTTCAATCAGATTAAATGGTGCTCACGTGACATTACTTGCGTTATGTGCATGAAATGATTTTCATTCGATTTTTTACACTTTTGAAAAAATACGAAAATGTGTTTTAATAAGTTACGCGCTTTTTTCATGTTAGTCCAATGTTTGAGATCTGGGCTCACAGTGACAGTTCGTGACAGCGGAATCTCGGCTCACTATGACGTACAGAAATTTTGTATTGGTTTCTCCCTCCCAGGATACGACCATGCTTTTGCCGCTGCCATTTCGACAGTACTGTTTCTGAGGGGCTCTTTCAGAGCACCACTCATCAGAACGCCTACCAACCCAGCAGCAGCGAACCCATTCAACCGAAATGAAATGAAGTGCGTGCGAATGTAAGCTCTTGTTGTTCGCCCCCCAGTCAGTGTTTCCTAAATGGTCCTCCGGATCTTTACCCGGTCGTTGGGATGCGTAGGTATTATTTCATCCGAGAGCCCGTTGCGAATTGGAACGTATAAATTCCAGTCAGACTGCGGAACGCGTACCTACGGTGGAAGTTGAATTGCTTGGTGTTGTGCAGAACGAGTGTAGCTAGTAGGCGTCGGAGTAGGCGAACGTAAAAGTCAAAGGCACAGTGTATTGCCATCTGCGCATGACGTTTGGTTCGGTTGGACCTAGCTGGCTGGCTGTGAATGATCGTTCACAGCATCATAATCGAAGCCAGTCTTTAGCACCGGGGATGGACCTACTGCGATTGAAAGTTTGTCGACTTTGGCAAAAAAGCAAACTTCGCTGGGTTTTGGAGATTGGGGTAACGAACAACTAGAGAAAGGGCTTTCCTTACAGAAGGCAGTCGCTGAAAAGTGGCAGCCTGCTGTTGCAGAGAGTGGTTAAGTTTTATTAATTTTATCGGTGTCTAGATAAAGTGTGGCTTTGCAAGGCCTTGAACCGAAGAATGCACGACTGGTTTTTGTAGTGACTAGACCTTTTTAAGTAGCCGAATTCAGACACTTTCCCAATCACGCTTCCCTTAGAATTTCAATCGAGTTAGACTAAATAATTAACACATTCTTCATCATTATTAAAGCACGTTTATTCTTCCTAAAGCACATCAACAAACTGATTCCTCTTTTTTTTCGTAAAGCTATGCCTACTATGATCTGAATTGATTTAATTTTCAGTACTAGTTAAACAGTTCGTTGGTTCACGAACATATTTTGTTTTAACTATACTCTGCTTCTAGCCTCTCATAATCCCTACATTCACCCCTTCCTCTACTCTTTGTACTAAATGTTATTTAAAATGATGTTGCACGATATAAGATTTTTTCTTCATAATATGCAATTACTTGCTTCTTTCTGGTTGGTCACCAATTCCATGTTTCATCATTACGATTCCGCTATCTGTTATAAAACTGTTAACTTAAATCTTGATATGACCCTGAAAAGACAAAAGTAAAATTAGTATTGCCCAAACAGCTTTATGATTCTTTTTGATTAGTTTTCGTTTCCTGTATCCACCACAATTGAATATATCAGTAACTGCCTTTTTTCAACGTTTGATTCAAATTGTTTCTTCTCCGGATACCTACTTCTCCTAGAAAAAGTTATAATTAGTTAGTTTGCGTTGCCTTGAATAACATTCCAAACATTTTTAACTCCCACAATATTCCTTAATGCCAAAATGATATGAGCATTAGAAATAGAAGTCATCTAAAATTTCAATAACAAAAACGCTTTACACATTTTAATTTCATATTACTGAGTATCTATGCTTTTGAAATGTAACTTTGAAAAGAGCTTTCCAGACTCAAAGTGAGTATATAAGATCGAAATATTCTAAAACTTCAACAACACAATACGTGTTAAACTTTCCAATTCGTTAAAAAGATACCTATTTTCAATAATTAAAGTATAATGAAAGACATTTCCAGGCTCACAATGTAAATGTGATCATAGGAAAAAAAGATGTTCTATAATTTCAACAGCACAAAATGCTTTACGCATTCTTATTCTGTGTAATTGGTTATCTTTGTTCTCAAAATGCTACTTCGTAATTTTTTTTTAGACTCATTACGTAACAGTGATCATAAGAGATTGAAATTTTCCAAAACTGCATCAGCATTTTAACTCTTTTTAATTGTCTATCTGTGATTTCAAAATATTACTTCGGAAAAAGTTTTCCAGGCTTATAACGTGAAGGTGAGCATAAGAGATCGAAATGTTCCAAATTTTCAACAGTACAAAACGTTTTACAGATTCGAATTTTATGTTACCATATCTATGTTCTCAAAAGTTACCCTCTCGGGGAACTTGCATTATTTTAGCTTTTATTCGCTTCAATTCAGCTACCCTCTTAAGAGACTCGGTCAGAACAGTTATTCTGATCTCAATTATGAACTTATTTATTATATTTATTTATTATTACTTTTATTTTTCTAAAAAAATCGAATTCTTTCAAACTTAAATGGGCACAGCAAATTTAAAAAATGTTAATGTAAGCAATTTGTATACATTGTTTTAGTTTTTTTTGACAATAAAAACGTGATAGCTTCGTATTCTATTTCTCTATCTATTTCCGGGCTCATAACGTCAACGTGAGCATAACTGATCGAAATCTTCCAATATTTAAAAATCAGAAAATGCTTGACACTTCCTATTTTTTTTTGTAACTGGTGCTCTATTTTCTTAGCGTACTACATATAAAAGAGTTTTTTAAGCTCTTTATCCTTTTCTCATTCTGTGTTAATGGCAGTAAATGTAACGCAAATAATAGTCCTTCTAGCTCATTACTTTGAATTGAGTATAAGTCCTTTAAAGTTTCATATACACAAGTCGCTTTATAGATTCTCATCACATTTTTACTACTTGGGAAAAAAAGACTCGCTTTCTGTAAGATATTCTCTCAGAGTACTTACTGTTTTGGCCTATTTTGGAGACTTATTTCGTGTTAGCTCTCTGTAATGGAGCGTGTTATCTCAGGGTTCTAGTTTGTTTTACAGTGTGTTTTTTTATTGAAAACTCACTTTGTCACCTATCAATTCAGGTATTCGCATTATTTATGTTATCTTTTCACAAGTCTCCCTTTTTTCACTTCCCATTCGATAAACTCACATTATCTCAATTCAAGATTTCTTAATTTTATCAGCAAACAGCAATTCAAATACTTGTTAGTCACGTAACAGTCCGCTTATTTAGGTTTTCCTGTCGTTTACCCTCTCATGGGACTCACTTTCTGTTAGCTACCCTCTCAGGCGACTCGCTTTTCTAACTAACTTGCTCTTTTGTATCTTATCCTCTCAGGGGACTTGATATTTTCGTATTTCCTCTCAGGAGACTTGTTTTTCTGTCGTTTACCCTCTCAGGGAACTCACTTTCTGTTAGCTACCCTCTCAGGAGACTTGCTTTTCTAGCTCTCTTGCTCTTTTGTAACTTACCCTCTCAGGGGACTTGATATTTTCGTAGCTTACCCTCTCAGGGGACTTGTTTTTTCTGTATGTTCCCCTTTCAGGAGACTCACTTTATGTTAGCTACCCTCTCAGGGGACTTGCTTGTCTAGCTCTTTTGCTCTTTTGTACCTTACCCTCTCAGTGGACTTGAAATTTTCTTGGCTTACTCTCTCAGGGGACTTGTTTTTCTGTCGTTTACCCTCTCAGGGGACTCACTTTCTGTTAGCTACCCTCTCAGGCGACTCGCTTTTCTAACTAACTTGCTCTTTTATAACTTACCCTCTCAGGGGACTTGCCTTTTTTGTCGTTTACCCTCTCAGGGGACTAATTTTCTGTTAGCTACCCTGTCAGGGGACTCGCTTTTCTAACTAACTTGCTCTTTTGCAACTTACCCTCTCAGGGGACTTGATATTTTCGTAGCTTACCCTCTCAGGGGACTTGTTTTTCTATCGTTTACCCTCTCAGGGTACTAATTTTCCATTAGCTACCCTCTCAGGGGACTCGCTTTTGTAACTAACTTGGTCTTTTGTAACTTACCCTCTCAAGGGACTTGATATTTTCGTAGCTTACCCTCTCAGGGTACTTGCTTTTTCTGTCGTTTGCCCTCTCAGGAATCTCTCTTTTTGTTAACCACCCTCTCAGGGAACTCACTTTTTTGCTTTCTTTCTCTTTTGTTATTTACTCTCTCAGAGAACTTGATATTTTTATAGACTTGCATTTTTGTCGTTTACCTGTCAGGGGACTCTTTTTCTGTTAGCTACCCTCTCATGGAACTCGTTTTCTATTAGCAACCCTCTCAGGGGATTCGCTTTTCTAGTTCACTTGCTCTGTTGTAACTTACCCTCTCAGGGGACTTGATATTTGTTTTGTAGCTTACCCTCTCAGGAGAATAGCTTTTTTATAGTTTATCCTCACAAATAACTCGCACTCTGTTAGATTTCCTCACGAGGAACCCGCACACCAGTAGCATACTCTCTCAGAGGACTCGTTTCAACTTAGCTATTCTTTAAGTTGACTTTTTCGGAACAGTCAAACTACTTTTTATTTATCATATTCAATTCATTTATAACCTTTTTTGAAATTTTTTAACTTCACTCAGACTTAACCTGACAAAGCAAATTATATATGGCTATATATGTTACGAAAATACTACTGTGGAAAAAGTGGCCCATGCTCATAACTTTAAATTGAGTGTAATAGATCAAAATATTCTAAAATTTCAATAGCTTAAATCGCTTTATACATTCTAATCATATTTTTCTGATTATCTATTTTTTTACATGCTACTTCGGAAAAATAGAAACTCGCTTTCTGTAAGATATTTTCTCAGAGTACCCGCTGTTTAGGTTTACTTACTTCGAAGAATTGTTTTGTGATAACTATTCCCTCAGGGCTCTCGCTTTAACAGTGACTATGTCAGAAAACTCACTTTGGCACCTAACAATTCGGGTATTCGCATTATTTATGTTACCTTTTTACAAGTCTCGCTTTTCTCCACTTCCCTTTCAGGATACTCAGTTTATCTTAATTACCTTCTCATTACACTGCGTAACAAAAATGACATTTTTGCGTGTCTCAAGGATCGAAATATGTGTCTCGAGTAGATTTGAGGTTGCTGAATCTGATGCCATTTTCAGAAATGTTCCAGCACGTCACAATTTTTAGCTACAGGTCGCCAAAGTTGTATAAAACATTGATTTAATTGATGTTAATATGAAATTTAAAGTATAATTTATCGTAAATTTTTGTGATCAAATCCACTGAGCATGCTATTTTGCACTTGAACTTTCATTTTGGAATAAATTTGGTTGAAATTGCGCGATTAAATTGAAATTAAACCGATTTTTTCGACATGTTTTCTGTCTCCATATAAATTTCTTCGTTTCTCTTATATGGGAAAATACAATACTTTTTAAAACCATCAAAAAATAATTTTTCCGCATCGAAAGTATTATAAAGTTTGCCGATAAGTATTGTTATAAAGATAAAGTTTTAATTCTATGGCAAATTTAGCAAATAAATTGCCATACAAGCTGGAAAACTTGCATGCAAGTTGGCTAAAATAGTCATTTTTTGCATTTTCAACAGCCAATATCTCAAAAACTAGACGTGCTATGATATTTCTGGAAACGGCAATGGATTCAACAACCCTTAATTGAGTGAATATCGGTATTTTGGTGCTTGAGACAAAAACGTGTTCCGCAGTGTTATATACAAATAGTGTTAGCTATATTTTATGTAGTTTATAGTCTCTTTAAAGTTTGTGTTAACTATTCTCTCAAAATACACGCTATATTTATTTATATATTTATTCTTTTATTATCGCTATATTTATTTATATATTTATGCTTTTCATAGTAACCCTCCAAAAAATCTATTTTGCCAGTTACCCTCTCAGGGGACTTACTTTTATCAGATTCCTTCTCAGGAAACCCGCTTTGAACAAAAACAGCCCTCTCGAGGAACTCGCTTGTTAGCTTACCCTCTCAGGGGATTTGCTTCTTCTTTGTAGCTTATTCTTTCTGGGAGCTTTTGTTTCGTAGCTTATCCTCTCAATGGATTTCGTTTTTCTAGTGTAACTTGTCCTCTCAGGTGTCTCGCTTTCAGTGAGTTACCCTATTGGGTACACGCTCTTATAGCTTACCCCTTCAGGGTTCTTGGTTTGTGTTGACCACCTTCTCATTAGACTATTTTCCATTTATTTTACCCTCAGAGGGGGCTCATCTAATTTCTACTACCCTAGGGGACTCTCTATGTATGCTACTTACAACTTTAAACTTATATATTGGTTACATTCTTATTTCTTATTACCCAGATATTAATACATGCACTCATACTCAAGTGGGTATAGAAAACATTATAAAAAGTAATCAAAATTAGCATCGAATATGCATATATTTTTATTTCTTTCAAGCCATATCTAAACCATCTCAATTCAAGAAATATCATATTTGAAACCGAAAATCATATCTTAATTGCATCAGCCAATAGCAATTCAAATACTTGTAAGTCACGTAACAGTCCGCTTACTTCAGGTTCAAATGCATCCCGTATAGATAAATTACATTGTCTCTACTTTCCTTTCGAAGGATGTATTGATTATGCATTTTTATTTCAATACTAGTTGTCCCGGAAAACGGTATTTGTCTATGGTTTAAAAGTCAAGCAGTAGGCCATGCCAAAATACTTTGAGAATTGTTTTTTCACCCTTTTTCGAATGGTTTTCACCAGAGAGTTGAAACAAAAACACGTCGCAGCCTTCGTAAATGCAAATGTCCTAGAGTTGATTGACGATTTCAAATAAACCTGCGTAGATTAATACTATATTACTGCACACAAAATTGATCTTTGTCTTTTCTAGAAAACATTGATTCAAACGCGTTATATAACCATTTAATAACCGTTTCTTTATGTACACCTACAACGTTTAAGAATATTTTAATAACTTTCAAATATATTCATATTTTTAAATATATCTTTTATGATTAAATTATGCTTCCTAAAACTCTCACAACTCCAAAGTTGCAAACCATATAAACGTTTCAAAAAGCTCATAACGCTGCTCGCATTGACAGAATACAGTTGGTAATTAAGAGAGCGGCAGTTATTTGTCCAATCATTATTGGGTTGTTTTGGTCAACTAGTGTCAGGAATCAAACATTTGTACCTTTTTTATTAACATAGTAGACCATGATACTTGCAGTATGAATAAATGCACGTGTTCACTAATTTGGCGTTTTAGTGTCGCCATATTCAGTGGTTGCCATGGTCACGCGGCACCGCTAAAACTTCAAAGAGTGAACGCTTGCATTGGTCCATTTTGTATAAAATCCTCATTATCTTCACTAATTATTTAAGCGCACACATTATCGAAGTTTTTTTTACAACACCTACCTCAGACAAACAGGATATAATAAACGGTTACAAGCATTCGGTTTTTCGTCACTCAGGTGCATGCTCGTGAAAAAAAAATCCTCGGAGTCTTTTCAATCTTTTCAAAGCACGCGTTACTTTCTTCATTGGGTATATACATTACCCACACGATCACCACACTGAAAACTATTCATTGTAACGGATACTTTCAGGATCCATTTCATTTTCAAATCCCCACAAATTAACAAGAAAAATCGAAAAACGGACATTTCCTAACAGGTCCTCAGCTTTTCACACGTTATTTCTCTCACCTCTGGGAGCAGATGCGCCATGTAGTGACTAGACCTTTTTAAGTAGCCGAATTCAGACACTTTACCGATCACGCTTCACTTAGAATTTCAATCGAGTTAGGCTAAATAATTAACACTTTCTTCATCATTATTAAAGCACGTTTATTCTTCCCAAAACACATCAACAAACTGATTCCTCTTTTTTTTTCGTAAAGCTATGCCTACTATGATCTGAATTGATTTCATTTTCAGTACTAGTTAAAGAGTTCGTTGGTTCACGAATATATTTTGTTTTAACTATACTCTGCTTCTAACCTCTCATAATCCCTACAGTTTTTAGACATTGTCTGCATCTTTAAGAATCACAAAAAACATGTAAAATCTTCCACATATGTGGAGATTTTGTGCATCTGGCTAGTACCATATGTATTCGGAAAACTTTGCTTAGTTTCTTGCACCAAAAGGCACTCCTAGAAGCAAAGAATCTTTCTCTTTAGAAGTAGAAAAAGCTGAAAAAGCTTCTCTCAGAAGCTGATAAAATTTCTCTCAGAAGCTGATAAAGCTTTTCTCAAAAGCTGAGAAAGATTCTCTCAGAAAGCTCCTGACAGAAGCTGAGAAAGCTACTGCCAAAAGCTGAGGAAGCGTTTCCCAGAAGCAAAGGAAGATTATCCCAAAAGCTGAGAAATCTACTCCTAGAAGCTGAAAAAGCTTCATCCAGAAGATGAGATAGCTTTTCTCAAAAGCCGAGAAAGCTTCTCTCAGACACAAGAAAGCTTCTCCTAGCAGCTGAGGAAGCTACTGGGAGAAGCTGAGTAAGCTTCTGCCTGAAGCTATTGCCAGAAGCAGGGAATGCTTCTGCCAGAAGCTGGTAAAGCTTCTCCAAAAAAACTGATGAAGCTAAGAAAGCTTCTCCCAGAAAATAAGAGAGCTTATCCCAGAAGCTGAGAAAGCTTCTCTCAAAAATAGAAAAAGCTTCTCCCAGAAACTTAGAACCTTCATTCAGAACCTGAGAAAGCTTCTCCTAGAAGCTAAGAAAGCTTTTCCCAGAAGCTGAGAATGTTTTTTCCAGAAGCCGAGAAAACTTCTCCCAGAATCTAAGAAAGCTTATTCCAGAAGCTGAGAAAGCTTCTCCTAGAAGCTGAGAAAGATTCACCCTGAAGTTAAGAAGGCTTCTCTTAGAAGCTGAGAAGCTTCATTCAGAAGTCGAGAAAGCTTCATCCAAAAGCTGAGACAGCCTTTCACAAGAGCAGATGAAGCTTTTCCCAGAAGCTAAGAAAGCTTAACTCAGAAGCTGAGAAAGCTTCTCTCAGAAATTGAAAAAGCTTCTCCCAGAAACAGAGAACCTCCATTCAGAAATTGGGAAAGCTTCTCCTAGGAGCTGAAAAAGCTTTTTCCAGAAGCAAAGAAAGCTTATTCCAGAAGCTGAGAAAGCTTCTCTCAGAAGTTGAAAAACTTCTCCAAGAAAATGTGAAGCTTCATTTAGAAGCTGAGTAAGCTTCGCTCAGAAGCTGAGAAAGCTTCTCCTAGAAGCCGAGAAGGCTTATCCAAGAAGCTATGAATGCTTTTCCCAGAAGCTGAGGAAACTTCTCTCAGAAGCAAAGAAGCTAATTCCGGAAGTTGAGAAAGCTTCTCTCAGAAGTTGAAAAAGCTTTTCCTAGACGCTGAGAAAGGTTATCCCAGAGGCTGAGAATGCTTTTCCCAGAAGCTGAGGAAACTTCTTCCAGAAGCTGAGAAAGCTTATCCCAGAAGTTGATAAAGGTTTTTTAAGAAGCTGAGAAAGCTTCTCTCAGAAGCTTAGAAAGCTACTGAAAGAAACTGAGAAAGCCTCTCCCTGAAGCTGAGGAGCTCCTTCAACAATTCCTCCAGGAGTTCTATTGAGAATTCCTTCAGGAATTCGTTCAAGGATTAATTTAGGATAATTACTCTGAATTACTCTAGGAATTCTTCAGAGATTCCCCATGAGTTCCTTCACGAATTCCTCCACGAGCTCCTTCAACAATCCCTTTAGGAGTTCTTTAATGAATTCCTTCAATGTTCCTGTAGGAAGGAGTTCCTTCAGGAAATACTCCAGGAGTTCCTTCAGGAATTCCTCCAGGAGTTCCATCAGGAGTATCTTCATGAATTCTTTCAGAAGTCCGTTCAGAAGATCTTTCAGGAATGCCTACATAAGTAAGTTTAACAATTCCAACAGAAATCCGTTAAAGAGTTTCTTCAGGAATTCCTTTAGGAGTACGGCCAAAAACTTTTCCAGGAGTTCTTTAAGAAATTAATCCAGAAGTTTCTTCGGGAATTACTCCAAAAAAACCTTCTGGAATTGATCCAGGAGTTCCTTCAGGAATTTTTCAAAGAATGCCTTCATGAGTTTCTTCAGGAGTTCTTCAATGATTCCCCCAGGAGCTTCTTCAGGTGTTCCTTCAGGAAATTCTCCCGGAGTTCCTTCAAAAATTCTTTCAGGTGCTCTTTCGGAAGTTCCTCCAAGGGTTCTCACAGCAGTTCCTTCAGGAATTCCTCCAGGAGTTCCTTCAGGAGTCCTTCAGGAGTATCTTCATGAATTCTTCCAGGAGTCCGCTCAGAAGTTTCTTCTGGAATTCCTACAGAAGTAAGTTCAATAATTCCAACAGAAATCCGTTCAGCTGTTACTTCAGGAATTCCTAGGAATACGGTCAAAAATTTTTCCAGGAGTTCCTTCAGAAATTACTCCTGAAGTTCCTTCAGAAATTCCTCCAAGTCTAACCTTAAGGCATTGCTCCAGGAGTTCCTTCAGGAATCGTTCCAGGAATTATTTTAGGAGGAGTTTTACCAGAAGTTGCTCCAGGAGTTCTCTTAGGAGTTCGTGCAGGAGTTCCTTTAAAAGTTCCTTCAAAAATAACTCCAGAAGTTTCATTAAAAGTAACTTCAGAAATTCCTCCAGGAGTTCCTTCAGGAGTTCCATCAGGAGTATCTTAAAGAATTCTTCCAGGAGTTCGTTCAGAAGTAAGTTTAACAATTCTAACAGAAATCCGTTCAGGAGTTCCTTCAGGAAGTCCCTTCGGAGTTTGGTAAAAACTTTCTCCAGGATCTTCTTCAGAAATTACCCCAGAAGTTCCTTTAGGAATTCCTCCAAAAAAACCTTCAGGAGTTCCTTCAAAAAGCGCTTCAGGAATTATAATAGGAGGAGTTTCTCCAGAAGTTCCTGTATGAATTCCTCCAAGAGTTCCTTCAGGAATTCCTTCAGGAGTATCTTCGAGAATTCCTCAAGGAGTCCGTTCAGGTGTTCTATCAGGAATTCCTTAAGGAGTATGTTCAAAAATTTCTGCAGGAGATCCTTCAGGAATCGCTCCAGGAATTATTTTAGGAGTTCCTCCAGAAGTTTCTTCAGGAATTCCTCCAGGAATTCATCCAGGAGCTCAATCAAGAATTCCTTCAGGAGTTTTTCAGCAATTCCTTAGGAGTTCATTCAGGAATTCCTTCAGGATTTCCTTCAGAAGTATCTTAATAAAGTTCTTCAGGAGTCCGTTTAGGAGCTTCTTTAGGAATTCCTTCAGGAGTGTCTTCAAGAATTTCAAAAGAAGATCGTAAAGGAATTTCTTCAGAAATTCCCCCAAGTATTCCTTCATAAATTCCTCCAAAAGTATCTTCAGGAATTGCTCCAGGACCTCCTTCAGAAGGAATTTTCTGGAAGTAATCTTTTAAGGGATTCCAATAAGATTACCTAAAGGAATCACTGAATAACTGCAAAAATCACTAGAATAATTTCTGGAGAACTTTCAGGAGATATTTCTGGAAGAGATCCTGGAAAAATTACTGAAAAAATCGTTTAGGTGTTTCTGGAAAAATCTTTGGAGGAAATGCATGCCTGCTTTTAGGAAATCCTGAAATTTCAAGTGGAATTCTGGAAGGAATCTTTGAAGGAATTATATGGCGAATCTCTAAAGGAGTCACTGGAAACATACCTGGTGGTATCACCGACGCATTTCTTGTAGGAATCCGTGGAGGATTTCCTGAAGAATATTCTAGAGAATTTCCCAAAACATATCATTAGGGAATTCTTGATGGGAATCCTGAAGGGATTGCTGGAGGAAGTTCCGAAGCAATTCCTGGAAAACGGTTTGAAGGTATCTATGGAGGAATCCCTGAAGGAACTCACTCCTGGAGAAATCCCCGGTGAGACTCGTGGAAAAAGTGCTGAAGGGACTGCTGAGAGAATTCCTGAAGGATTTTTTTTTTTAAGAATCCCTCAAAAGCTTCCTAGAAGAATCCATAAAGGTATTCCTTGGAGGTTTTCCAGGAATCCCTAGAGGAATTTTCAGAGTAATCCCTGAAGAAATATTCGGAGAAATCCCAATAGGAATTCCCAGAGGAATCCTGGAAAGTGTTCTCGGAGGAATGCTCAAAGGAATTTTTGGATGAATCTTTGCAGTGATTGCTTGAACTTCCGCAGAACTTGCATCTTCTCCCAGAAGCTAAAAAGCTTTTTCCAGAAGCTTAGAAAGCTTTTCTGAGTGATTTTTTCCAGAAGCTGGGAAAACTGTTCCAAGAAACTAAGAAAGCTTCTTTTAGAAGCTCAGAAAGCTTCGGAAAGCTGAGACAGCTTCAGAAAGCTGAGAAAGCTTTCACTAGAATCTGAGATAGCTTTTCCCAGAAGATGAGAAAGCTTCTTCCAGAAGCATGAAAGCTTTTTCCAGAAGCTGAAAAAGCTTTTCTTAAAAGCTGAGTAATCTTCTTCCAGAAGCTGCGAAAGCTTTCACTAGAATCTGACAAAGCTTCTCCCAGAAGCTGAGAAATCTTCTCCTAGAAGATTCTCCCAGAAGCTTCTTCCAGAAAGCTTCTTCCAGAAACTGAGTAAGCTTCTCACATCTTCTCAAAAAAGCTGACAAAGCTTCTCTCAGAAGCTGAGCAAGCTTCTCTCAGAAGCTGAGAAAGCTTCTCTCTGAAGCTGAAAGATATTCCCAGAAGTTGAAAAAGCTTCTCCCAGAAGCTTAGAAAACTTCTATCAGAAGCCATCAGAAGCTGAGAAAGCTTCTCCCAGTAGCTGAGAAATCTTCTTTCAGAAAGCTGAGGAAACTTCTCTCAGTAGCTGAGAGAGCTTTTCTCAAAAGCTGAGATAGCTTTATTCAGAAGCTGAGAAAGCTTCTGCCAGAAGCTGAGAAAGCTCCTAAATGGTTAAAAAAACTTCTCCCAGAAGCGACTTCCAGAATCTAAGAAAGCTTCTTTCAGAAACAGAGAAAGCTTGTCACAGAAGCCGAGAATGCTTTTCCCAGAAGCTGAAAAAGTTTCGCTCAGAAGTTGAAGTTGAGACAGCTTCTCCTAGAAGCTGAGAAATCATCTCTCAGAAGCTTAGAATGCTTCTCCCAAAAGATGAGAAACCCAAATAGCACACGAAACATCTTCCAAAGAGATGCTTTTCAAAAATGGTTTCAATCGCGTATCAATAAAAGCATCTGTAACTGACATGGTTCTAGTTTGGTTGCATATCAATATCAAGGCTCATAAAGATTCATTTCCGTTCCAATGAACATGCATTTCACTTCTTGTTTGACGTTCAACATTTTTGGAACGACAAGATTTGCTGCAAATGTCCTTTGCAAATATCAATGAAGTCAAATTTGTCAAGACGTTTCCAGCAACTTTTCAAATAAACTCTTGAAACTTCTCCCAAAATGCCGGTTTTAATGTTATGTTTCAAATTACTTTCATTTAAAGCATCCGCAACTTGCATTCAATTTTCGTTTCCATACCCACAACTCAAGAAGATTCATCCCAGTTGCGACCAAGTTGCACTAAACTACGTGTATGACAGCTAGAAGTTTGTTTGTTTGAATCGAGTTGCAATATGGTTGAGTTGCACCTTACGTATCATCTAATAACAAAAATTTGGTCTAGCAACAGTTTGATTGTTTAAAAGGTGTTTCTCATGTGTTGCGCGGAAGTTTTTGCGAAAAGTTCAGATTATTTCAGGCGTGGCCTAATTTCGCCGGTAATGAATTAGTATTCCGAAGGGTGCTGTCAAGTTATAAGCAACAAGCTTTAATTAATGGGCCATGTGGTTGCTTTTATAGTGCATTGGCGAAGCAAATGTTCGAAGAGCTTGTGGAGTAGTGACTAGAGGTTAAGGTTGGTGATCTTGAGGTCGGAAGTTCGATTCTCGTTCATATTTTTGTTTCCATTTTTTTTCTTTTAAGTATTTTGTAACAAATAAGCAATTTCGATATTTTTTAAATATGTTGCAAACAGACTTCACCTCTTGTGCTTTTTGCGTTGCTGTTCAGTGTAATTGTAAATCATATTTTCAACAATTGACAACTCTGATTAGTTTCAAGAGATAATTTTATTCTTGAGTTGAAACAAACTGTGCTGCTTGAGAAGCTTCCTCAAAATCTGAGAAAACTGCTCCCTGAAACTCAGAAACCTTTTTACAGAAGCTGAGAAAGCTATTCCAGAAGCTAGGAAAGCTGCTCCCATAAGTTGAGAAAGCTTTAGCTGAGAAGGAGAAAGCTGAGAAAGATTAACCTAGTAGCTGAGAAACCTTTACCTATTAGCTGACAAATCATCTTCCAGAAGCTGAGAAAGCTTATCCCAGAAGCTAAAAAAGCTTTCGCCAGAAGCTGAGAATGGTTTTCCTATAAGTTTCGTAAACTTCTCTCAGAAGCTGAGAAAACTTCTCTTAGAAGCTGAGAAAGCTTCTCCCAGCTGAGAAAAAGTTTTTCTCAGAAACTGAGAAAGCTTCTCCCAAAAGCTAAGAAAGCTTCTCCCAGAAGCAGAGAAAGCTTCTCCCAGAAGCTGAGAAAGCTTCTCCCAGAAGCTCAAAAAATGAGAAAGCTTCTCCCAAAAAATGAGAAAGCTTCTCCCAGAAGTTGAGGAAGTTTCTCTCAGAATGAGAAAACTTTTCCCAAAGGCTGGGAAAGCTTATCTCAGAAATTGAAAAAGCTTCTCCCAGAAGCTGAGAATGCTTCTTCCTTTCAAAAGCTGACAAAGCTTCTCCCAGAAGATGAGAAAGCTTCTCTCAGAAGATTAGAAAGCTTCTCTCAGAATGAGAAAGCTTTTCTCAGAAGTAAAGAAAGCTTCTCCCAGAAGCTGAGAAATCTTCTCCCAGAAGCTGAAAAAACTTCTCCCAAAATCTGAGGAAGCTTTTCTCAGAGAATTTCTCTGCGAAGCTTCTCCTAGCAGCTGCAAAAATTCTTCCAATAGCTGCGAAAGCTCTTCCTGAAAGTTGCGAAAACTTCTCCCAGAAGGTGAGAAAGTTTCTGATATAAACTGAGAAAGCTTCTTCCAGAAGCTGATCAACTTCATCATTTATTCCTCCAGGAGTTCTTGTGGGAATGTTCCTTCAACAATTCCTTTAGGAGTAAAGGGACTTCCTTCAAGAGTTCCTACAGGAATTCATTTAGGAGTTCCTTCAGGAAATACTTCAGGAGTTCCTTCAGGAAATAGTTGAAGAGTTCCTTCAGGAATTCCTCAAGGAGTTCCTCCAAGAGTCCTTTTAGGAGTTCTTTCAGGAATGCCTTTAAGAATTCCTTCAGAAGTATCTTCAAGAATTCCTCCAGGGGTCCGTTTCGGGAGTTCCTTCAGAAATATCTTCAAGAATTCCAACAGAAGTCCGTTCAAGAGTTCCTTTAGGATTTTTTTAGGAGTATGTTCAAAAATTTCTCAAGGACTTCCTTCAGAAGTTACTCCAGAAGTTTCATTAGGAATCACTCTAGGAATTATTTTAGGAATTCCTCCAGGAATTTCGTCAGGAACTTCGTCCAGGACTTCCTCTCGAAATTCCTTCAGGAGTATCTTCAAGAATTCCGACAGGAGTCAGTTCAGGAGCTTCTTCGGAAATTCCTCCGAGAGTTCCTTCATAAATTGGAAATACTCCAGGGTTTCCTTCATAAATTTATTGAGGAGTATGTTCAAAAATTTCTACAGGAGAAGTTCCTTTAGGAGTTCCTTCAGGCGTTTCTCCAGGAATTTTTTCAGGAATTCCTCCAAAAATTCGTTCAGGAATTCTTCCAGGAGTTCCTTCTCTAATTTCTTAATGAGTCTGTTCAGGAGTTCCTTATGAAAATCCTCCAGGAGTTCCTTCAGTAATTCCCACAGCAGTTCCTCCAGAAGTTTGTTAGGAAGCTCCTCCAGGAGTTTCCTCAAGAGTTCTTCCAAGAGTTCCTTCAGGAATTCCTCCAGGTGTTCGTTCAGGAGTTTCTTTAGGGGTTCCCTCAGGAGTTTCTTTAGGAAATCCTCTAGGGGTTCCTTTAGGAATATCTCCAGGAGTTTCTTCAGAAATTCCTTCAGGAGTTGCTTCAGGAATTCGTTCCTGAAGTGTACCTTCATGAATTCCTCCAGAATTTCTTTAAGGAATTATTTTAGGAGTTCTTCGGAGGATTTCCTCTAGGAGATCAGTCAGGAATTATTTCATAAGTTCTTTCAAGAGTTCCTTCTGGCGTTCCTGCAGTCCGTTCGGGAGTTGCTTCTGAAATTCATCCAGGAGCTCCTTTAGGAATTTCTCCAGGAGTTCGTTTAAGAGTTCCTTCATGATTTCTCTCAGGAGATTCTCCAAGAGTTCCCTTAAGAGCTCTTTTAGGAATTCCTTCATGAATTCCTTCCGGAATCCCTTTAGAAGATCTTTCAGGAATTCCTCCACAAAATTTCCTAGATACATTACTGAAAAACCCGTAGAGGATTGCGTTGTGAATGTCATGCAAGAGTCCTTGGAAGATTTCATGAAAATTTCCCTTAAATGAAATCTTAAAAATAATAGTGAAAAAAAAAATCTGGCAAAATCCCTGCGGTAATCACTGGAAAAATTTCTCTAGAAGGATCAATCTTTGAGGAATTTCTTGAGCTGGAGATGTTCCTCCGAACCTCTGGAAAATATACCGTAGTAGTTCCTCTAGGTGTTCCATCGGGAACCTCTTGACAAATCCCTTCAAAATTTCAACTAGAAAATCCCTGATGAAACTCCTGTAGGAAGCCTTGAAGTCTTATAGGAATCCTTTCCGTCGTTGGAGGGTTTTATCCAGGCATTCCGCAAGTTATTTTTTCAGAAAACTCCTCCAAGAATTTCTCCAAGTAGCTCTCCGAGAAATCCTCCAGATATTTCTATAGGAATTTCTCTAAGGATGAATTTCTTGATGAAATCCTTAGAATAAATCCTGAAGGACTGCCTAAAGAAAGCTTAAGCACTCCCGGAGTAAAATCTGGCGAAATTTCAGGAGAAATTTAAGTAAGAATCCCAAGAATAATAATTGGAGGCATCTCCAGAAGGAAATGTGGAAAACTCCTAAATGAATTAATGAAAAACCTCAAGTGGAATTCCCGTAGGAACTTCTGGAGGAATCCTTGGAAGAATTCATGATGGAATTCCTGGGAGAGATTGGGCTAAAAACTCCTGGATATAATTTCTTGAAAAATCTCTGGAGTAATCCCTGGAAGAATTTCCGTATGAATTCGTGGACAAATGCTTGGAAGAGTTTCTTAATTTTTTTATCGTGGAGAAATCTCTGGACTAAATCCCTGGAGAATATCCTGAAGCAATCTTTCAATGGATTCCAACAAGATTTCCTGACGGAACCACTGAATTACTGCAAAAATTCCTGGTACAATTCCTGGAGAACTTTTAGGAGCTATTCCTGGAAGTGATCCTGGAAAAAATACTGACAATATCTCCTTAGGTGTTTCTGGAAAAATCCTTGGAGCAAATGCCAACAGGCATCATGGAGGAGGAAATCTCTGATGGATATCCTGAATGAATCCTTGGAGTGATTCCGGGATGAGTACTTCTAGGAAATCCTTAAATTGCAAGATAAATTCATTCCTGGAGACATTCCTGGCGGTATCACCGACTCATTTCTCGTAGGAATCCCTGAAGGATTTCCTGAAAAACATTCTGGAGAGTTTCTCAATGATATAAGAAATTCCTGAAGGAAATCCTTAAGGAATTCCTGAAGGAAGTCTCGAAGAAAATCCTGGAAAAAATTCTGAAAGAATCCCAGTAGGAAACCCTGAAGGGGCTCACTCTTGGAGAAACCCCTGAAGAGACTCGTGGAAGAAGTGCTGAAGGGACGGCTGAAAGAATCCCTGAACGGCTTCCTAGAAGAATCTATATAGGAGATATTCCACGAATTCTTGGAGCAATCTATGAAGGATTATTCGGAGTAATCCCAGTAGGAATTCTCAGATGAAGCCTAGGAGGAGTTCCCAGAGAAATCCCCAGAGAAATTTCTGGATGAGTCCCTGCAGGAATTGCTCGAACTCCCGGAGGAATTTTCATATACTAATTCTCGTTGAAATCCTTAAAGGAATCCTCATAGGAATCTTTGAAGAAATTTCTGTAGCAATCTTTGAAGGAATTCCTGAAGTAATTCCCGGAGGAATCCACCAAAAAAATAATTAGGGAAAACTCTTGTAGAAATTTCTCGATGGACTCCTAGAGGAACACTTTCTATAGCATTTAGTTGAGGAATCGCTAAATTAAGTTCCATTAAAAATTCCCGAACGAATTTTTTTAAAAATTTAATGATAGTTCATAGAAAATTATAAAAATTTTAAAAGATTTCTTTGGTCTAAAATTTTGTTCAAAATATTTTTCGCAAGATAATCATAAATTTTGACAAAACATTCCTCTAGGTACACCTCTAAAATTATTCTGGGTAATCCACACGATATTGTTGAAGTATTCTATATTAATTACGTGTTGAATTACCCAGATTACCACAAGAAACTGCTTCGCAAATTGATTTAACCCTCTAATACCCACGTTTTTGGACAATGATTTATTTTTATTCGCAAATTTTTGAATGTTGGTTCTTGATATTCTTAATTTTTATTTTGGAGCATCCTTATAATTTTCTATTAATTCTTGAAGCCTCTTCTGAGTATCGATTTTTGACAATAATAAAAATTTTAGTTTTTGTAGCACTTATGAAAATATAAAAATTCTGGAACATATTTTATTTCAGTGTTACTAACTGAAAAATCGTTTTGAAATTATTTCAAGTATTCTAGGCTCTTCTTCTGAGATATGTTGGATGTGGTTTTATATTTTTTAAATGTACAATTTTTGTGATTTGTAGGTTTTAAAATCATACAATTTTCTTAAAATGTTTCAAAAGTCGTATAAAACTTTCGTAATATGCATGTTATGTTTCAAGGATTAAAATATAATAACATATTGATTCCCGTGCTAAGAAAAAATACACAACATTCTAAAAGTTACCTCGTTTAAGGGCGGGGTTGGGCTTTAGAGAATTTAGAGTTTGTCGATCATTTTCACCTGATATTTACATTCTTACTTTATTTTCATAGTTCATCCAACTAATTTACTCCTTTCAACATTTATACACTATCTCAGGTATTTCACAATTTCATCCACTACAAAAGTTAAGATAGTTTCACTTGGAAGCTGAGAAAGCTTCTGCATGATGCTGAGAAAGCTTCTGCCAGAAGCTTAGAAAGCTTCTACCAGAAGCGGAGAAAGCTTCTCTTAGAAACTTAGAAAGCTTCTCGAAGAAACTGAGGAAGCTTAAGCTGCGAAAGCTTCTACTAGAGTTTGAGAAAAATCTCCCAACAGATTGGAAAGCTTCTCATAGAAACTGAGAAAGTTTCTTTCAGAAGGTAAGAAAACTTCTCTCGGAAGCTAAGAAAGCTCCTCACACAAGCTGAGAAAGCATTTCCCGAAGCAGAGAAAGCTTCTGCCAGAAGCTGAAAAAGCTTCTTCTAGAAGCTGAGAAGTCTTCTCTATGTAGCTAGGAGAAAGTTTCACCCAGAAGCTTGAGAAAGTTTTTTTTTCAAAAACTCAGAAAGCTTCTCTCAGAAGTTGAGAAAACTTCTACAAGAAGCTGAGAAAGTTTCTCTCATAAGCTAAGAAAGCTTCTTTCGAAAGCTAAGAAAGCTTGTCCTAAAAGCTGAGAAAACCTCTCTCAGAAGCGAATGCTTCTCCCAGAAGCTGAGAAAGTTTAGATTAGAAGTTGAATATGAGACAGCTTCTCTCAGAAGCTGAGAAATCATGTTACAGAAGCTTCTCTCAGAAGCTGGGAAACTTACTCTTAGAAGCTCAGAATCTTTCTCCCAAAAAATGAGAAAGCTTCTCACAGAAGCTGAGAAAGTTTCACCAGGAAGCTGAGAAATATTCTCTCAGAAGCTGAGAAAGCTTCATTCCGAAGCTGAGAATGTTTTTCTTATAAGCTGAGAAAGATTCTTTTAGAAGCTAAGAAAACTTCTCTCAGAAGCTGAAAAAGCTTCTTTCAGAATCTTAGAAGTTTTCTCTCAGAAGCTGTGAAAACTTCTTTCCGATGCTGAGAATGTTTTTTCTCATAAGCTGAGAAAGATTCTTTCAGAAGCTGAGAAAGCTTCTCAGAGAAGCTGAGAGAGCTTATCTTATAAACGGATAAAGCTTCTCTCAGAAGCTAAAAAAAATTTCTCTCGGAAGCTCAGATAGCTTCTTCCTGAAACTGTGAAAACTTTCTAGAACTAAAATCTGAGAAAGCTTCTCCCAGATACTTCCTTTACTCAATGATCTCTTATATATCTACTTATGGAGAGTTGACTGTATGATATTTAGTTGGATGATTCACTAAAAGCACAATATAAACGTTTCTAGAAAGACAACTTCCAAATAAACCCCACCAATCGCATATCAGAATCTGAGCCATATTCCCATCTAAACAGGCTAGATGAGACTTTCCATGGAAAACTTGAAACAACTTCTTGATAAACGATGCTCCATACAATGAAATTCCAAACCAGCCCACATGGTTCCTTTCTACCAACCGTGTGCTACAATCATCTCATTCGAGCGGAAGTAATCGGATTAGTTGTCATCGAACAATTTTAGCGCAAAAATGCGATTCCCCACGGAGCAGCACGCGAAGCAACGCCGGCGAAATTGCCTGTGAAAACAACTTTTCCTTCTGTTTTTAATTATTTTCCGGTGCGCGCCATTCTGGCACCAAAGCCGAAAGGATCGCAATTTTTTCCGCCTCCTTTGATAGCGCCTTGTATAGGAGCGTAATGGGTTCTCGATTCCGCGTTGGCACAGAACCCGCAGCAGGCGCCGACCGAGTTGCTGTGATAGTGACAGCGCTAACCGAAATTGGTTGAAAGACTTCAAATTTCAACACTTCCTCTCAAGGAGTCGTTGTTGAAGTTAAACGGTTCGGTGAAATTTATCGAATTAAAAGCCATCAATTAAATTCGACTCAATTAAAAATTAAGCACCGGAGCTGAGCTGCGGCGGCTTGCTTTGATCCCTGGAGTGCCCCCACTTGAAGGCTGATCGATTCAGAGAACAAGAAGAAGAACCTCAATTCGAATCGAAGCAATGCGGGGAGGGGTGGCAGGTATAGGGCTTCAATAGAAGGTGTCGAACCGGGTGCAATCAATCCGGAAATTGAAAACGATAGACTATGCCGTCACCTTTCCTACTGCACAGCCTGCGCACTCTTCTCTTCTCGGCTGCACAATGCAAAAAGGAACACTCGATTTGAGTCGAATAGAAGTGGATGTTTGCACAAGGAGGACTCTCGAGCCCAGGTGTTTTGTTCGTTTAGTGGTAGGGGAGGGTTGGGGAACTGCTCTTCTTGGCAATTTCCGCAGCTTTGAAACTAAGTAATGACACATTCTAAAATTAAATAATAGCTTTATTGAATCAGCTTTATTAATGGATGATTTGGACGGTATGTCTCATATGTTTCAAATTACTTTTGAACTAATTTCGAAGTTTCCAAGTAGGCTTGGGAAAAATATAAGAAACTAAGAGCTGATTGATCCGTTTGAAATGATAATGATTAAAAATCTTATTAAAAGAAACTATTTTTAACTTGATATTTCGTATCTTGATATCGAGTTAGAGAACCATTATATAAGTTGGTTTTCATGGCTACCTCGATGATCCATTGGAACGCAATTCTATTAAGTTTGTATTTTATAACTCGATATCACTCTAACTCTATGGTATTTCCAATATCGCGTTAAATAGAACTGACTGTAGTACAATTTTATCTTGTTTTTCATTCTTCTTTTCCTCATTTTGCTTTATGGGTGCATTTTTCACCCCTATCCCCCCATCTCATACGTGTACCGTCATCAGGTGGGTGAGGGAATTCGAAGGAAATGCTACCGTTGCACATATCTAAATGATTGCATGAGAACAATAGATTATTCAGCATCATGCTCCACATCGGTTCGGAGGATGAAGGGGAGCCGGAGTGGAGTCGAGAACAGGCTGATGGTTGGAAATGAGCAATTCGACCTTCTTTTCAGTTTGAGTGCGTGCGTCGGTAGGTACTTGCTCGCATGGCAAGAAGATGAATCGTTTTGCAAATTGAGGTGAAATGTTTGGCGATGGTGAGGGAATTAGATCTACTGATCCAATTTAGACGGTTGGATGCGGGTACATGATGTTCGGGTTCTTTTGCTTAATCAGGAAACTGCTATAAACGGTGCTAGACGAAATTCGGTCGAATCTCTAGACGAGAATCGGTTAAATATCTAGACGAGATTCGGTCGAATCTCTAGATGAAATTCGGTCGATTCTTCAAATGAAATTCTCTCAAATCTCTAAATGATATTTCGTCGAATCTGTAGATCTCAATTAAATCTCTACATAAGATACAGTAGAATCTCTAGACGAGATTCTATCGAATCTCTAGACGACATTCTGTTGAATCTCTAGACGACATTCTGTCGGCTCCATCCCATTACCCCGAACGGCGTTACCCCGAACGCCACTACCCCGAACGCCACTACCCCGAATGAGCCATTACCCCGAATGGTATGAGATACAGTGTAGTATCTTGTTTTGCGGGCAAAAATACGTCTCGAATGAAAATTGATAATTAATGGCGCGTAAAATTCGTCATATATTTCCCCTTTTTTTATATGTCAGCTATTCTTTCGAAATATCTTGTTGGCAACTATCTTCTTCTCATTCTTTCTGAGACAGTACCTGTTTATCAGCTCAGTTGGCACTCTCGCAGTTCAAGGGTTTTTCATAAATTTCATAACTCCAAAAATAGCCATTTTTGACACCTACCCACACCCTCGTACTATTTTTGGTATTAAAATTCTACATCTTGTGTATGGGCTGTAACATTTTGAGGACAACAACCCACAATATTTTTTGTCCCCTTCAGCGTTACGAAATTTGTGAATGGGCTTTTAATAAAATAAGCCATTTATTGACTGAGAGCTTTCCTTGTCAATTTATCATTGTTGTACATGTGCCTGTATGCTCATGGACGTCAATAAAATGTTCAATGCATAAGATCCGATACCAGAGGATTTCGAACCCATAATCCTCAAAATGGTTCTGCTGAACAGCTGAGAGATCACCGGTATTTGGCCTTCTCGGTGGTGTTCATATTTCAATTTTGATTTTAAACAATTAAGGACTGTTCATTTAAGAAAGTGGACACGTGTTTTTAACAGTAAACTGTTTATTTTCGAACAAATTCATGAGTTTACCTAAAATACATGGAAATCAACGTAATTTCGATCAAATTCACATAAATTTGAACATTTATTGAGCATTGGTGGAGAATGCTCTTACTTTACTTTTCTCCCATAAAATTCTGCCCAACTTTTTTCGGAACTTTTCGAACTGCTGACCACATTTTCTTGAAAAAATCGATGGAGCTTGCTTCTCTTCCATCCTTCTTAAGATGCCGTTTGATTATTGCCCAATATGTTTCAATGAGGCGTAGTTCTGAGCAATTTGATGGATTCGATCATTTCTCTACAAATTCGACTTATTCCTTCTTGAGCATCTCCAAAGTAGCTGAAGCATAGTGAGCCTATGCTAGGTCTGGCAAAAACAATGGAGGCATGGTATGCTTTCAGTAGATGGGCAGAAGCCATTTTTTAATGCATTCAGTTCTGTAATTTTCGCCGTTGATTGAACCCGTCGTGAAACATGTAGTACTTTTATACCGCAGGAGCAAATTGCTTGCCATACCAAATCATTTTTCCCAAATTTTTCTGTTGGGATGTATCGTACGTCGTCAGGAATATCTGTTTTGGCCACAGCGTTGAAAAAATTCAATTTGGACACTTCGCGATTTAAGCCAAATCTCGGAACGGCAGTTTTTCTGTACACCATTTGTGCAGAAAAAAATTGAGAGTCGCCATGTCAATTCGACCCATCGTTTAAAATTTATAATTTTTTTTTGTCAACTTTTGTCTGCTGTCAAAATAAACACTTGAGACCACACTGAAACAAAATTTTATTTGTTTTTATGGAATTTTTACACCAAAATGCTAATATTTAGGTGTCCACTTTCTTAAATGAACAGTCCTTATTTTCCTTTCTTATGAATATAGGTTATGCCATAGCATCACGTTGTTACAGTGATCATTTACGTCATAGCTGAAAACATTTCACCAGAAATTTGCCCTTCTTTCTTAAATAGGCTGTTCTTTCAAGTTTTCGTTGGATAAGCTAGTCACTAATATTTCCATAGAGAACAGCTTTTTTAAAAGGAATATGTCCTAAAGGCATTAACTTTTTCCTTCTTGTATTCAAACAGACAGGTCTATTTTGGATTTGCTCACCACTTTTCTGCCATCACCATTTCTTCATTGTCTTGAATCAAAAAAAATGAAAAAAAAAAAATATTTTTTTGTAGTTATCTCATCGAAATTCAATTTAATGATCCCACAAATCAACGAAAGTTTTTACTGTAGCGGCAATCAGATGCTGCCGTTTTTCCGACATGTACAAGTGTGTTAACGTTTCCTTGCTATCAGATTGGTCTTTAAGCGGGTCCCATAGAACAACACTTGCAGCGACTATCTCAGGGTGATCGTCCATTACCATCGTTTACGATACAAAATCTTTAAGAAGATCTTGATGCTAGTAGCCCGACACCTACAAAAATGAGTAAAGGAAGTGGGTATCGACGTCCAATAAGAGATTTACTGCATCCCAATTTTGTGCCCATTATAGCTATAGTTTTCATAATAAATTCACCCTTCTTTTCAAAATAGGCTGTTTTTCAGAGCATTGCAATGTGCTTATGTGATTCACACCAAAATTAGAGGATAAATCCAAACAAAACTAAGTAAGTAACTATTTGTTGAAGAATTAGCTGCATTTTGTCTTCTAATATTTGAAAAAAACATTGTTGAGCCAAGCTCGTCAAATACTAATAAGGAATTGTACAATTATCTCCCCACTCTCTAACTTGAATAAGTCTCAAAATGTTATGCATTCGGGGTAATGGCGTTCGGGGTAGTGACCCATTCGGGGTAGTGGCATTCGGGGTAATGACCCATTCGTGGTAATGGCTTTCGGGGTAATGGCGTTCGGGGTAGTGGCATTCGGGGTAGTGGCGTTCGGGGTAGTGTCATAGAGTCCATTCTGTCGGATCTCTAGACAAGATTCTGTCAAATCTCTAGACGAGATTCAGTCGAATCTCTAGACGAGTATATGTCACATCTCTAGACGAGATTCTATCAAATCTCTGAACGAGATTCTGTCGAATCTCTAGACGAGATTCTGTCGAATCTATAGACGAGATTCAGTCGAATCTCTAGACGAGATTCAGTCGAATCTCTAGACGAGATTCAGTCGAATCTCTAGACGAGATTCAGTCGAATCACTAGACTAGATTCAGTCGAATCTCTAGATGAGATTCAGTCGAATCTCTAGACGAGATTCAGTCGAATCTCTAGACGAGATTCAGTCGAATCTCTACATGAGATTCAGTCGAATCTCTAGTCGAGATTCAGTCGAATCTCTAAACGAGATTCAGTCGAATCTCTAGACGAGATTCAGTCGAATCTCTAGACGAGATTCAGTCGAATCTCTTGACGAGATTCAGTCGAATCTCTAGACGAGATTTAGTCGAATCTCTAGACGAGATTATGACACATCTCTAGACGAGATACTGTTGAATCTATAGACGAGATTCAGTTGAATATCTAGACGAGATTATGTCATATCTCTAGACGAGATTCTGTCGAATCTCTAGATGAGATTCTGTCAAATCTCTAAACGAGATTCTGTCGAATCTCTAGTCGAGATTCTGACGAATCTCTAGTCGAGATTCTGTCAAATCTCTAGTCGAGATTTCGTTGAATCTCTAGACGAGATTCTGTCGAGTTTCTATACGAGGTTCTGTCGAATCACTAGACGAGATTCTGTCGAATCTCAAGACGAGATTCTGTCGAATCTCAAGACGAGATTCTGTCGAATCTCTAGTCAAGATTTTGTCGAATCTCTAAACGAGATTCTAGCGAATTTCTAGACGAGATTCTAGCGAATCTCGAGACGAGATCCTAGCGAATCTCTAGACGAGATCCTAGCGAATCTCTAGACGAGATTCTATCGATTCTCTAGACGAGATTCTATTGAATCTTCAGACGAGATTCTGTCAAATCTCAAGACGAGATTCAGTCAAATCTCAAGACGAGATTCTGTCGAATCTCAAGACGAGATTCTGTCGAATCTCAAGACGAGATTCTGTCGAATCTCAAGACGAGATTCTGTCGAATCTCTAGTCGAGATTCTGTCGAATCTCTAGTCGAGATTCTATCGAATCTCAAGTCGAGATTCTATCGAATCTCAAGTCGAGATTCTGTCAAATCTCTAGTCGAGATTCTGTCGAATCTCTAGTCGAGATTCTTTAGAATCTCTAGACGAGATTCTGTCGAATCTTTAGACGAGATTCTGTCGAAACTCTAGACGAAATTTTGTTAAATCTCAAGACGAGATTCCGTCGAATCTCTAGTCGAGATTCTGTCAAATCTCTAGTCGAGATTCTGTCGAATCTCTGGTCGAGATTCTTTCCAATCGCTGGACGAGATTCTGTCGCATCTCTAAACGAGATTCTGTCGAATCTCTAGACGAGATTCTGTCGAATCTCAAGACGAGATTCTGTCGAATCTCAAGACGAGATTCTGTCGAATCTCTAGTCGAGATTCTGTCGAATCTCTAGTCGAGATTATGTCGAATCTCTAGACGAGATTCTGTCAAATCTCTAAACGAGATTCTAGCGAATATCTAGACGAGATTCTATCGAATCTCTTGACGAGACGAGATTCTGTCAAATCTCAAGACGAGATTCTGTCAAATCTGAACACGAGATTCTGTCGAATCTCAAGACGAGATTCTGTCGAATCTCAAGACGAGATTCTGTCGAATCTCAAGACGAGATTCTGTTGAATCTCAAGACAAGATTCTGTCGAATCTCAAGTCAAGATTCTGACGAATCTCCAGACTAGATTTTGTCGAAACTCTGGACAAGATTCTGTCGAATCTCAAGACGAGATTTTGTCGAATCTCAAGACGAGATTCTGTCGAATCTCTAGTCGAGATTCTGTCGAATATCTAGTCGAGATTCTTTCGAAACTTTAGACGAGATTCTGTCGAATCTCTAGACGAGATTCTTTTGAATCGCTGGACGAGATTCTGTCGAATCTCAAGACGAGATTCTGTCGAATCTCAAGACGAGATTCTGTTGAATCTCAAGACAAGATTCTGTCGAATCTCAAGTCAAGATTCTGACGAATCTCCAGACTAGATTTTGTCGAAACTCTGGACAAGATTCTGTCGAATCTCAAGACGAGATTTTGTCGAATCTCAAGACGAGATTCTGTCGAATCTCTAGTCGAGATTCTGTCGAATATCTAGTCGAGATTCTTTCGAAACTTTAGACGAGATTCTGTCGAATCACTAGTCGAGATTCTTTTGAATCGCTGGACGAGATTCTGTCGAATCTCTAGACGAGATTCTGTCGAGTCTTTAGACGTGATTATGTTGAATTCCTGGACGGAATTATTTTGAATCTCTAGACGAGATTCAGTCGGATCTCTAGACAAGATGGTGCCGAATCTCTAGACGAGATTCTGATGGATCTCCAGACGAGATTCTGTCAAATCTTTAGACGAGATTCTTTAGTCTAGAGATTCGAAAGAATCCAGTTCAGAAATTCGAAAGCGTGTATTCTATCTAGATTCGACAGATTTTTGTCTAGAATTCGAAAGAATCTCGTCTAGAGATTTGACAGAATCTCGTCTAGAAATTCGACTGCATCTCGTCTGGAGAATCGACTGAATCTCATCATGAGATTCGACTGAATCTCGTTTCGAGATTCGACTGAATCTCGTCTAGAAATTCGAAAGAATCTTGTCTAGAAATTTGCAGATTTTGGTCTAGACTAAATTATGTCGAATCTCTAGGCGAGATTTTTTCGAATCTCTAGACGAGATTATGTCTGATTTCAAGACAAGATTCTGTAGAATCTCTAGACGAGATTCTCTCGAATCTTTAGACGAGATTCTGTCAAATCTCTAGACAAGCTTCTGTTGAATCTCTAGACGAGATTCTGGCGATTGTCTACCATGTCTCTAAACGAGATTCTTTCGAATATCACACGAGATTCTATCGAATCTTCAGACGAGATTTTACCGTGTCTCTAGACACGAGATTCTTTCGGATCTCCAGACAAGGTTCAGCCGAATCTCTGAATAAGATTCGTTCGAACTTCTAGACGAGATTGAGTCGAATCTGTAGACGATATCCTGACAAATTTTTGAGCGAGATTCAATCGATTATCTTGACGAGATTTTGTCGAATGACTAGACGAAATTTAGACAAATTTTTCGACAAGATTCAGACAAATTCCTTGACAAGATTCTGTCGATTCGCTAGACGAGATATAGTCGCATGTCAAGATAAGATTCTGTCGAATCTCTAGACAAGATTCAGTCGAATCTCTAGACGAGATTTTGTCGAATTTCTAGACGAGATTCAGTCAAGTCTCTAGACGAGATTCAGTCGAATTTCTATACGAGATTCTGTCGAATTTCTAATCGAGATTCAGTCGAATCTCTAGACGAGATTCAGTCGAATCTCTAGACGAGATTCAGTCGAATCTCTAGACGAGATTCAGTCGCACACCATCCCGTCATCAAGGAGTCCAGCTCCACAACAAAAGTGAGAGTGGTGTTTGATGGGTCTGCTAGAACGAGTTCCGGTTTTTCCCTCAACGATTCCTTGCTCGTTGGACCAGTAGTGCAGGACGAACTACTCAGTCTCGTTCTCCGATTCCGAAAGTTCCCGATTGCGCTGGTGGCGGACATCGAGAAAATGTTTCGCCAAGTTTCAATGAACCCATCAGATCGTCCACTCCAGAGGATTTTATGGCGTTTCGACGCCTCACAACCCATTCAAGCGTTTGAGCTAGCCACTGTCTCTTACGGCCTCGCCCCATCGTCCTTCCTCGCCACTCGGACACTGCTGCAACTCGTCGAAGATGAAGGTAGCTCATTCCCCAAAGCAAGTACGGCCATAAAAAAGAACGTCTACGTGGATGATCTTATCTCCGGCCACAACAGCATCGAAGAAGCCATCGAGCTCCGCAAAGAGCTGGAGGCTTTGCTGCAGAAAGGCGGATTCCGCTTCCGTAAGTGGTGCTCCAATTCGCTTCCAGTTTTAGCTGGTCTACCGCCCGAGCTGCTCGGGACTCAGTCGTCTCTGAAATTTGATCCCGAAGAAAGCATTAAGACCCTCGGGATACGTTGGGAACCCGAGTCAGACGTTTTTCGCTTCGACGTTTCTGTCGTAATAAAGGAAGCACCGCCAACCAAACGAAACATCCTCTCCACGATCGCTCAACTTTACGACCCTCTCGGTCTAATTGCTCCCGTCGTCGTTCAGGTGAAAATGCTTATGCAGAACCTTTGGCTCCTGGCGCTGGATTGGGACGACGAAGTCTCCCCTGATCTTCAGCACAAATGGAGACAGTTTTGTGAACAACTGCCCGGCCTCTCCAAATTTCGCATTGAAAGATTTGCCTTCGCTTCTGGATTTTACTCTCCGGAGCTACATTGTTTTGCGGATGCGTTCGAAGTCGCATATGGCGCATGTATATATGTTCGCTCCGTCGCCACTGATGGACATGTGCAAGTGACTCTTCTGGCTTCGAAATCAAAAGTGGCTCCCCTAAAACCACTCAGTATACCGCGCCTTGAGCTGTGCGCAGCTCTCCTCGCTTCTCGTCTTTACGAAAAAATTGTTGGCTCGCTAGACATGGAATTCAGCGGAAGTTTCTTCTGGTCCGATTGGACATTTGTCCTCCAATGGATGAAGGCACCCCCGCGAACGTGGAAGACTTTTGTAGCAAATCGGATTGCTGAAATTCAAGCTACAACCGTGGGATCTCAATGGCAGCATGTTTCAGGAAAGGAAAATCCCGCAGATATGATATCTCGTGGGGTAGTTGTCGAAGAGCTCATAAGCAGTACCTTGTGGAAATACGGCCCCGTCTGGCGCAAACCGTCCCAGACAGCAAATTTAGCATTGAGGAATTGGAGTTAAAAAGAATGTGATTCTAACTACTCAGCTTATTCATCCCGATCCGTTGTTTGAGCGATTTTCTTCGTATCAAACGTTACTGAACGTAGTTGGATTCTGTCTTCGTTTTCTTCACAATTACCGTTTCAAAAACCAACGGAATTCCGCAAGCGTGCTCTCCGTTGCCGAATTGCAAAGTTCTAAGACTGCCTTGGTGAAGCTCGTCCAAGCAGAAGCATTCCCCGATGAAATTCAGCGTTTGAAGAAAGGATTCATGGTATCAAGCAAATCTTCTCTTCGTTTATTGAGCCCGTTTCTAGATGCCGAGGGAGTAATCCGTGTTGGTGGCCGGTTGCAGCTGGCTGACACTCCCTACGATGTAAAGCACCAAATCGTCCTCCCAGGTTTTCATCCGTTCACCCGACTGCTGCTGAAACATTTTCATCGCAAGCTTATCCATGGTGGCATAATGATGACCCTTTCCGTTGTCCGTGATGAATTTTGGCCATTGAATGGTCGCAAGGCTGTTCGGAGTGCTATTCGGAGCTGTTACGAATGCAGTAGAGCGAATCCACAGCCTATTCAACAACCGATCGGACAGCTGCCTATTGCCAGAGTTACCGCAAACGAAGCATTTGCCTGCACTGGGGTCGATTACTGCGGTCCCATTTTGCTGAAACCCGTTCACCGCAAAGCTGCAGCTCGAAAAAGTTACATTTGCGTTTTTGTATGCCTAAGCACAAAAGCCGTTCATCTCGAACTTGTCGGCGACTTGGGTACGTCCGCCTTCCTGATGGCTCTCGACCGTTTTGTATGGAGAAGGAACAAGCCGCAACATCTGTACTCCGACAACGGTACAAATTTCATCGGAGCAAAGAATGCTCTACACAAGGTGTACCAAATGTTACAGCCAGGATCCGACAGCGACAAAATCAACAAGCATCTTGCCGAAGACCGCATCCAGTGGCATCTGATCCCTCCACGAGCCCCCAACTTTGGTGGCCTATGGGAGGCCGCTGTAAAGGTGGCAAAAATCCACCTGGTTCGTCAACTCGGATCATCACTGTTAACGTTTGAGGAATTGACGACAGTGTTGGTCAAAATTGAAGGCTGTATGAATTCCCGACCGTTGCAACCGCTTTCCAGTGATCCAAACGATCTGGGAGCTCTTACTCCTGCACATTTTCTTGTGCGGAACATGATTCGCCCACTCCCTGAAGCCGACATTCGAACGATACCCCTCAACAGACTCAACCAGTACGAAAAGCTCCAGAAGTACTCACAAAATTTCTGGTACAGGTGGAGGAACGAGTATTTGAAGGAACTGAACCAGCAGTATTCTGCCAATCAGAAGCGTTACCCTATGAATGTTGGCGACATCGTCATTCTGAAGGATGAATCCCTCGCACCTGCACGCTGGCCGCTCGCCCGTATCATCGATACACATCCTGGCCCTGATGGTGTGGCGCGTGTAGCTACACTCCGTACAGCTTCCGGGACTCTGAAGCGAGCGGTTTCAAAGATCTGCCCCTTGGAGTGCGCAATGGAACAACCAGCTAAGTATTAGTAGTAACTCAACATGAATTCGTGAATTACATTAAATAATTTGAAAATAGATTTTCAAAGGTGGCCGGTAATGATGAGTGTTAAAGTAATTTAGTTACCTTATTTTGTAAACTGTTCCAAATGAAACCCACTTTTCATCTTCACCAGCCGGCCGACCACTACCGTGCGATCTATTGTACGAATTGCCTCTCGATTGTTTGTCATGCTTCCCATTGAATACAGAATATTGTTAACTGCAAACGCACGTGTATCCACATCTTGTTGCTCTCCCGAAAATTCTCAGTTTTCTACTGTTAATTACGCCGATAATTGCTCGTAATTAGTCGCAAGTTGCTCCGTTTAATTCCCGCGAGTGACATCAAGCCCGTTGGCCCCGAATAGTTCCACCTGCGCAAACGAATCAAAGGATCCTGCCCGCCTTCTGAGTTGCCCGTTACCCATCAGCATCTTTAGACGTGCTTCTTTTGAATCTCCAGATGAGATTCTTTCGAAACTCTACACGAGATTCTATCGAATCTTTAGACGAGTTCCTATCGAATCTCTAGACGAGATTCTCTCGGATCTCTATACGAGTTTCTACCGATTCTCTAAACGAGGTTCTTGTAGAATCTCTAGACGAGATTCAGTAGAGTCTCTAGTCGAGATTTAGTAGAATCTCTAGACGAGATTCATTTGAATCGCTAGACGACATTAAGCCGAATTTCTGGACAAGTCTCAGTCATATCTATATACAAAGTTCAGACGAATTTCTTAGCGAAATTGAGATTCAGTTAAATTTCTAGACGAGAATCAGTCGAATTTGTAGACGAGATTCAGTCAAATTTCTAAACGAATCTAAACGAATTTTCAAATTCTGTAGAATATCTGGACGAGATTCTGTTTAATTTCTGGACGAGATTCTGTCCCATCTCTAGGTGAAATTCTGTCGTGATTTTGTCGTACCTCTAGACGAAATTCTTTTGAATCTCTGGACGAGATACTGACGAACCTTTAGACGAGATTTAGTCGAATCTCTAGACGATATTTTTTCGATTTTTTGACGAGATTCTGTGGACTCTGTAGATTGGATGCTGTCGAATTTCTGTTGAATCTCTAGACGAATTTCAGTCAAATCTTCTACTTCTTTTTCCCACTGGGACAGAGCCGGCTTCCCAGCTTAGTGTTCTTATGAGAACTTCCACAGTGCTGAGAAATTTCGTTGCCAATGTTGCTATTTTCGCATTCGTTCATGGACATTTTCATTTCGAAAAGATCCTGGACCGACCGGGAATTGAACCCAGACACCTTCAAAAGGCCCTAAGGTCTGTCAAATATTCAGACAATATTCCACCAAAGTCTAGACGAAATTCTGTCAAATCTCTAGACGAGATTCTTTCTAATTTTTAGACAATTTGTTGAATCTTTAGACATGTTTTTAATGAATCTTCAAATGAGATTTAGTTGATTTCACCAAGATACTTGAGAGGTATTTAGAAGAGTCATTGAGTGCTTTGTGCAGGACAGAAAAACAGATGTAACATTTTGACAAATTCCATAAAACTCAATCGCCTATTTTACACCATTATGATCTGGTTTCGCTTCTCTAGTAGCGAGTATTGTTACGAAGTGATTTTAAATAGATCGTCAAATGGGTGAGTAATGTAAATTTAGTCAGTGTCATGTCTATTTACATGTGCTACAACTTTCTATCTATCGGCTTTCGAGGAAAATGCTTAAAAAGCGAATTATCGTCTTTAAAACAAGATATTTAACTGTTCATATATTGCAATTTCAGAGAAAACTTTCGGTTTTAAGGTTCAACGGAAAGCTACCGCAGCTGTCACATCACTGATTTGCACTGGTAAATCATCAGTAGGCTTCAATGATACCTTGGATACCGTCTTGATGATTGTTGTTTGTTAGTGTTTTTCTGAGAGAGAGGAGACAGCTCACTGACAACTGGCATGTTTTCTTGGCTTCTTTGATTTTTCTTCTCATGTTTGGGTTGTGCACAATGGTTCGGAGAGCACAAACTGGGTAAAAACAATTTTCGCATCTCATTTCTTATCAAAAAGGATCACGAAATTGAAAAAAATCAATAGCAATTTGAGTCAAATCGACAATATTTAAATAATCAACGATTTTATATGCGAGAGCAAAGGAAAACAACATGCATTTTCAATCACATACAGTTTTAGTTTGGCCTAGTTTTGACGGTTTTTCACGCTCTGCCCTTCGAATGTGCGGTTTTCCAGTGACAGTTGATGACAGGTTCCCTTGACTTTTGGGAGCTCGCAATCTAAGCCAGCTGTCTCCTCTCTCTCAGGTGTTTTTCATAGCGCTTTCCCTTTCAAGCATACTATGATTGAATTGTTTGCTTCAATGATAAAATGATTTCGAAGCCTGCGGTAGAACTTTGACAGCTGCGGTAGAACTCGGCGACTACCGCAAAACGGAAATTTTTTTTAACAACCGTATTACTACTCTCACCTTATAATTTAACTTTTGCGATTATAACCTGAGTGTTTTTCCATTCCACTTGAACATTTCACGAACCAATCGCTATCCAGCACCATTTTCAGTGCCACCTCTGTCGTTATAATCATTCGAAACCCATCTCAGTAGGCTGTTGCTTCCATGACCACCCACAAGCTCACCCACACAGCCACGCACACACACAACTGTCAATCTGTTGAGCTTTCCACTGAACTGACATCGTCGTCGTCGTCGTCAGCTGATCCGAGCGGGTCCCAGTTTAAGCCCGGTTTACACCAAATGAACCTTTGCTTCGGCTTGCGCTAGGATCCAGGCTCTCACTCTCGCTCTCTTCCCCGTTTCGAAAGCTGAGACCGTCTGTTGCTTCCGCCTGCGGCCAAATTCTCTCGGCATGCTACGTTTGTTGTTGTTTTCCAACCGCCTACTAATCACCCAACCACCCACCTGCTGCCATGTTTTGATACCGGAGCTCGGAAGAACGGAGCGCAGCGGAGAGAACCGGAGAGCAACAGCTTCTTGCTTCGGTGGGTTCTCGGTAAAGACGAACTGCGACGACGAGAACTCCGGGTTGACCAGTAGCTCGTCCGGCCAGTGCTCCTCAGTCAGGGCGAAACCGTGCAAAGAAGCAGCGTGAGCAAAAGTTCCTCCAGGAGAATCCTAGGGAAGTTACCGTCAAGGCTCTGCGCCACCCGCAGGAAGCTAGCAGCAGAAAAGAAGGCTAGGGGTTGCAGATGAAGAGCAATTTCGGATAGTGGAAGAAGACGTGTGTGTGTCAGTTGTGGTGGTCTCCTCCCCGCTTGAGACCTCCCTGTTCCCTTGGCCTTCCCTTAGATAGCAGTCTGGCCTATATTCTGAACCCGTGGATCGCACAGTTTTGGGAAACGGGGGATTAGAAGGAAGGGAGCTACCGTAATTTCGGGTGAAATTGATCATTTTTCACGGTTTTTCTTGTCCGTTTCCTATATTGTTGACAATGCCAAACAATTGAATGCAGGAAAACAAGTACGAAGGTGAGTCTCATTGACTCATGTACCGACATTTTCTTATAAATCTCATTTTAGTGCTAAGAAATATCTCTAAAATAAAAAATCGGGAAATCTCATTTCGGGGTGAAATTGATCACTTGTCAATGCGATTATTGTTAGTTTTCAAACCAACTCTATTTAATAAATTTGAGGTCCTTGAATCCGAATATGCTTGCTTGATTCTTTACAATACAATAATTATAGAAATAATGAATAGTTAAATTTCAAGAATTAGGCAAAAAACGCCTAAATGTATGCAATTTCCTAGGGAATTTCTTGATATCTAACAGAAATTCAATTATTTTCACCAAATGACCAAATTGGTACGAGTTTTGGTAATGAAATCTGGTTTGGGGATATATCTCAAGCATTCTCACAAACTTTCAAGTTTATACCATGTTCATATCATTGTTTAGAACTAGAAGTTTATAAATGTTTGTCAATATTGCACCGCACATGATTTTGGAATTTTACATTATTTTCATAGAAATAAACACTTTTTAACGCAAAAAACTTAACAACACACAATTCAACAATAGTTACAACAAACAACGTTCATTCACTGCAGGTAAAATTGATATTTGTGCTCCATTAGGCAGAAATAAAATTGAGTGACACGGTGATCAATTTCACCCTACTGATCAATTTCACCCGAATTTACGGTACCTTCCGTGAGAGGGAAACCAGGAAGTGATTGTGTCAGGTGTGAAGATTGTACCCCCTTTCCGAGTACAATAGCTAACGGGAGCTACAGCTGGCGTTGCTGCAAGTGAAAGGGCGATGGTGTGATAGTTTTTCATTGGTGCAGGAGATTCAGCTAATTGCAGTTTTCTCTCCCACGCGCGCACTCGGGAAAACCGGGATTTCGCGACTAGTCTGCTCTAATATTTTCTAGTGATTTTTTTCTCCATCGACCCTCTCAACCACGGCGAAATTGCTGGATGACCCGCATGCTGAGTGTTTTTCAAGTGCTTCACACCTATGAGGTTGGGCAAGTGAGCGAGTGAAGTGAAGTAGTGGCACAAATTCCTGATCCTGGGAGGCGGTGGAAATTTACGGCTCGGATTATTAATGAAGGATGATGAAAAAAGTGTGAAACGCTGGCAGAATAAATTTCGCTCCTTCCCAGCGGTGGAAGATAAAAGGCTCCTTTAGGGTTCGGTTCCAGTCGTCGAAAAAGTGCACAAGAAAGAGTGTGACATACAAAGTAAATATTTGAGATATTCGAGGCTGAGCATCGGCAGTGCTAAGGAAAAAAGTGAGTGAAAGTGAGCACATAAATCAAGAAAGTGCTTGGCGAGTGGAGAAGGTGCTAACAGTTCAACGGAAATGTGCCGTACCAGCTGAATCAACTGAAGAGAAATGGAAAAAGTGTTTCCGGTGCTAGAAGAAAAGTGCTATATCCCTCCCCATCCCTAACTGCCATCCCCGCCCATACAAAAGTGTAGTTTCACACACACGGGTCTGGAACCCCCTTTGGCCGTCATTAGCTTCAATCACCGAGGAAAAGTTCCATGTGTAGAAGAAGAAACAGAAGAAAGTAACAAAACAGCAACAACCCGAACCCAGCTTAATTGTCCCGAGCAAAGCAACCCGTAAATAGCATAATCCAAGAAGGCAACGGCGACAGCAGGTGGAAGAAACCATCGAAGCAGGCCACCCAACCTATCGACCATTAATAGTCGAAACGCGCACAAACCATACCCCATTCCCCCGACTACTAAGATCTGCTAAGAAAAAGGGAAAACTCGCGTGCAACTTACGCCGCCCAGCCAAGAAGAACGAGTGTTTCGATTTTCCTTCTGTTTTCCCTCGGTATCATTATATCCCATTCTTGGAGAATCCGTCTTGGGCACTCCTTGTCATCATCGGCACCCCGCGCATAGCAACCGACTTTTGACGCACACCCCACCCAATCCCGGCACACTTGGATCTACTCGAAAGCACCCCATCCGACCCCCTCCCCCTCGTTCCAGTAGTAACTGAAAGCTCGAAATCTCACCGGGAAAAAAATGGATAAAATTTGGATAACATTCCTGCTGCTGCTCATCGCAATCATCAACGCGCAAACAAGTGAGTACATGTCGTAATTTTCGTGTCTGTTGTTTTTTCCCCGACAGTCGGCGGGATTTTTACTCTGCTTTGTTGATGGAGGGCCATCAAGCAGCCACGATTGCTATTCAGCACCATGTCGTGCGAAATTTGATTACGATTCTGTTTTTTTTTTTCGGAGGAAAGAATTTCATTTTTGGCGGAATGTGAACGGAATTGTCAATTGCAATTGCCGTGATGGGGATGTTGAAAAACCGAGAGCAGGTGATTAGAATAGTTTGGTGGGAAAATCTGAATGTCGACAGATTTGAATGGTTTCGATTTTTTCACATAAACAAAGGTTTGAATAAATGATTCGAAATGTTTTAAGATACTCATGAACGTCGCCAGACAGGAGTAGAAAGTTGGGGCTTTGCATCTCCATGCTGACGGAAAAACAAAATTTGCGAAGTGAAATGTATCATGCTCCTACCGAAAGTTTTACCCAAAATTGTTCGAAGATTTCATAAACAGTACGTAACGGATATTTCAAGACATCTGTCTCTAATATATTATGGAGTTCAAAAGTATAATTCCTTCCAAACTCGATCATAAATAAGATTCCGAAATACTCCTTAGATATATATTTTTGGATTCGATTTCAGATTTTTTATTCTTACTCCTTTTAAAATTCAGTGTTTTTTTAGCGGGAGCGTCCATAAATGGCGTAGCATTTTTGACGTAGAAGTACGTCTTTCTTCTCTATACAGGAGTGAAATTGGAATTTCAAAACCAAGAGCGTTACGCTGGCATGAAATATTTTAAACGTTTATAACTTTTCGCTGGCTTAACGAAATTTCTTGATTAGCACCTCAATCGAAAGATAAGACATCAAAGCTTCATGTCGTTTACTTACTGAATCCCAAATACCTGTTCAAATAGTTTAATAATTGTTTTAAAAGTGAACATTGATTTCAAGCAAATCTATAAATAGGGGTGGCTAGAGAAAATTTGACGTCATTTGCTTTTCACTCTCCGATTGGCTCGCATCTCAGCAGGCGACAGATCGGCTTGCTCTGACCGGGCGTGCTTCTCAGGCACAGACATCGATAGCGAGGGCCCCCCCGTTTGCCTTGCTTCGCTCAAATCAAACTGTCGAGCGAGCGAGAGAAGATGCCGTCCGAAGCTAAAGCCATCACCGCTGCCGCCGCCTAGAAGAAGAAGAGTAAGCAGTCCACAGGTGAATTTGCGGTCGAGCTGTGAACACGGTCGGGCGAGTCATTCTCGCTTTGTGGTTCACCGCTTGTTTGCGTTCACCCAGCCATCGTCATCGCCGCCGCAAATTATCGGCCGAGGAGCTGTTGACCCGCGCATCAAAATTTCGACTCGTGATGAAATCATCATTGGTGGTCAAGAAGCAATCCCGATAGGAGCAAATACCAGAAGCCCCCTGAGTTTTGCTGGTCCGAGCAGTGTTATTTATCCGTAACAACATCGAAGCTAACAAAGCCATCGGTTCTTTTCAGAGCCATCAAATTTGTGGAAAAGAGTTAAAAGAGAAATATTTCCGACTTTATTTATAACTTCTAATATTCCTAAATCAATTTCACAGCTTCATACAAAATTTGATTTGTCATGAATGATTTATGACTCAACCATTTGAGATTGTACTCGCGGACGCTGCTGCAATGCCGTCGGGGTGAGTGCTCAACATTTCACAACGATTGTAATACAGAGTGGCTTTTCCAACAGCGCCTTTTATGTTCCATATTTTATGGGAACACTTTGATTAGGAAAATTATCCCATGTAACAAAATTGCGACATATTAAGAATGCTTTTGATAAGACATTCTCATTGAACAATTGCAATAATTTTGGCACCCATGGATCAGAAATTTACCGTCATAATAAAGAAAACTATTGATTATCAATAGCTCGTATTGAATATTTAGGGAATGCCAATCATTCCAACAATTCATGTTCGACCAATTTCTCACGTATTAGTATTCTCCACAATTTTCAAGTAATTTCAAGCCCAACACATTATTAGCACATACCCTTTTCCGGGTTGGTCGATCAGAAAACGAATAGCACAAAAGGGAGGAGCATCATCTGCTATTCCAAGGTTATAAAACATGCTGCCTTCGAGGGAGTCAGTTTCATTCCATTTCCGCTTTCGAGCTGGTAAGAGCTCCTCCGAACTTGCTTAGCGAGAAGTACCTCGCTGCTAGAAGCCTGCTGAGCTGTTAATCCAGAATCTGGTTTGTGAAATCGCTCAAGATTTCAAGATTGAGCTACGTTTCCAGATTTCAACTAAATCACTGTGATCCGCTACCCTGTTGCTGTGGTGCACCCATGAAATATTTAGCTGGTTTGTCGAATAAACTGAGAACTTATCCACATCTTCTTATTCTTCTTCTTTTTGGCATTAACGTCCTCACTGGGACAGAGCCTGCTTCTCAGCTTAGTGTTCTTATGACACTTCCACAGTTATTAACTGAGAGCTTTCTTTGCCAAAGTTTCCATTTTTGCATTCACAGAACATCAGATGTAACTTGAATTTTAACATATATTTTTGAATAATTTTTCCAATCACAAGTTTATAGGTAATAACGGTTTGACTAAACTGTAATTTTCGACGAAAAATTCAAAACTTTTTATCTTAAAATCTGATAGCCTTACACAAAAACTGTCTTCAGCAAACTTATTCATCTCGTCAAAAATCTACAACTTTGCTGAAGATACCATGAAGCTTTTCCTTCAATATGTTTAGTTATGTCAATTATAAAAAAAACGTCAAAAAATTCACTTAAGTCAAACCGTTACTGCTTTTCAACGTGTGATTGGAAAAATCACTCAAAAATATATGTTAAAATTTAAGTTATGTCTGATATTCTGTGAAAATTTCATTCAAATCGGTCCATAAATAACTGAGATATAGTTTATCAAAGTTGGTCATTTTGCATGAAAAATCAAAAGAGTTGCAGTTTTTTTACTCAGCGAAGAATCACACCATCAACGAAAATAGTGCGAAAGCAATAACCAATTGCATGCGAGTAGCGAACGGAGTGACGAAACAATCAAGGGAGAGCCCCACCACTCGCCATCGGTGAACGGAGCTCGAGCAAATAAAACCGCTTGTTGTTCTGCTCCCAGCTCATTCACAAATCGAACGGCATAACGAACGGATCAAGCAACGGAGCAGCAAAGAAGAGCGCGTGAAAGCCACAGCAGTGTGCGAGTAACGAACGGAACCAGAGAGCAACGAAGCGAAAGCAACAACTGAAAAACATTCAGTGGACGGATTAGTAGTCAGCGCCAACCGGCGACCTGTTGGAAACTAACGCCAGCGAAATACACACCATCTGCCTCTCCTTACCATTCATATTCTTGTACTTGATGAATTCAATGAAATGGTTTGGTTTGGCGATGGAGCAAAGAGTTATTTAGGATGATTTTACTTGACAAAGAGTTGTTGATAAATGTTCCAATCAAAAAGAGTTGTTTTGAAAAAGTTCACTTTTAGCAGAACTTTCCTCGGAAAATTTATGCTTTGCCAAAGAGTTGATAATGAAATTCCTGCAGCAAAGGGTCGAGTTTCTCCCCACGAATATTTCCAGCCAGGACCAGTCATGGCCCCCGCTTCCAAATTTCTCGAGTATGGAAATTGGGAAATGTATTAAAATTGCGACCGATTTTATATACTGTTCAATAAACTGTTTCTTGACCAATTGTAATGAGCAACAATTGATCTGAATTGATTTTTCTACATGTTGTCTATTGCGTTCTCGGACCATCCTCAAATTGTCGTATTGTCGATTATTCGTGATAAATCAGATATTGTATGATGCTACGAGATGAATTAAGATATTATAGCAAGTATGTGGTAAGCACATTAAGAAATATTACTAGCTATACTGTGTTTATCACGAGAAGTTCTTACTAGCTCGAAAGTGTAAATGAAATGAACCGAATCCTGTTGTTGTTACAGAGGGATTTTAATCCGAAGGTCATTCGTCCCTTAAATGAACCGAATCTGTCGAAGATAGTATGTTTTACATAACTTGAATTGCAGACGATGCTCCTTTCTTCCGTATTCTTCGCCTTCTTCTGATTGACCAATCTAGGATAAGATACATGAAGTTGATGTCTTGGTTAGTGATTTACATATCATGGAAAATTCACATGCGCGTTCGTATGGACAGTAAAAATATCAACATTATTTTAGTAGCTTACAATAAATTAAAATCACGCATGTTTTGGTTTCGTGCAAATTTTAATTATTTCTGATCAATGTTCAATGTGTTCTGATTTATATACTATGACATTTGCAATAGACTAACATGTAGAAAAAAATCAGATCAATAGTTGCTCATTACAATTGGTCAGGAAACAGTTTATTGAACAGTATTTAAAATCTGTCGCAATTTTAATACATTTTCCAATTTCCATACTCGAGAATTTAGGAAGTGTTCCCCTATTATATGATAAATCAACGATGCTGTTAGAAATATCATACAATGCTGAGTAGTATGATGTTATTACGGTCCGACGGCGCTGCAGCGGTAAATTCTCAAATTCATGTTATTTTGTGGGGTAAATTATGTGAACCAAATTGTAGTATACCGCGATATTTAGATCATTATAGATAAATCAGTAAATATCATCCAATAAACCCTTCTATGAACGTATGTTGGCCCTGAAAAGGGCCGATTGAGCTTGGATGCTGTGACCACGAGTCGAAATCTAGAAGCGGGGATCGGTCAACCTAGAAATCTTGAGCGATTTCACAAACCAGAAGGAAGCATGTTTTATAACCTCAGAATAGAAGATGATGCTCTACCCTTTTGTGCTCTTCGCTTTCCGATCGACCAATCTGGGAAATGGGTATGTGCCAATAATGTGTTGGGCTTGGAATTACTTGAAAATTGCGGAGAATGCTAATGCGTGAGAAATTGGTCGAACATGAATTGCTGGAAGGATTGACATCACTAAATATTCAATACGAGCTATTGATAATCAATAGTTTTCTTTATTATGAAGGTAAATTTCTGATCCAAAATTATTACAATTGTTCAATGAGAATATCTTTTCAAATGCATTCTTAATATGTCGCAATTTTGTTACATGTGATAATTTTGCTAATCAAAGTCTTCCCATAAAACATGGAAAATCAAAGACGCTGTTGGAAAAGCCACTCTATTTTACGATTGTTGTGGAATGTTGAGCACTCACCCCGACGGCACTGCAGCAGCGTCCGCGATTACAGTCTCAAAATGTTTAGTCATAAATTATTCATGACAAATGAAATTTTGTATGAAGCTGTGAAATTGATTTAGGAATATTAGAAGTCATATATAAAGTCGGAAATATTTCTCTTTTAAATCTGGCTGGGTGAACGCAAACAAGCGGTGAAGCACAAAGCGAGAATGACTTGCCCAACCGTGTTCACAGTTCGACCGCAAATTTTCCTGTGGACTGCTTCCTCTTCTTCTTCTTTTTCTTGGCGGTGGCAGCGCTGATGGCTTTGGCTTCGGACGGCATCTTCTCTCGCTCGCTCGACAGTTTGATTTGAGCGAAGCAAGACAAACGGAGAGGTCCTTCGCTATCGATGTCTGTGCCTGAGAAGCACGCCCGGTCAGAGCCAGACGATCTTTTGCCTGCTGAGATGCGATCCAAGCGGAGAATGGAAAGCAAATGACGTCAAATTTTCTCTAGCACCCCTATTTATAAATTTGCTTGAATCAACGTTCTCTTTTAAAACAGTAATTAAACTATTTGGACAGGTATGTGGGATTCAGTAAGTAAACGACATGACCCTTTGATGTCTTGTCTTTCAATTGAGGTGCCATTCAAGGAATTTCGTTAAACCAGCAAACAGTTATAAGAGTTCAAAATATAGAGAATTTTTATTTAACTTTCAAACTGTGCGGCATAATCAAATGCAAACGCATTCAGTTCCCGATGGTTAGTGCCTGTGCTTTTACTGTTCATAAGTCGCAAGGTGGAACTTTCCCCGAGGTCGTGTACGACTATGACAAAAGCCAGGATCAGCAATTGGTGTATGTTGGTTTGTCGCGGGTTACTTCACTGCAAGGACTATTTTTGACAAACGCTACCAATTTTTTCAAGTTCCATCACGCCAAAGGCAGCAATTCTCCCAAGAGGGTTGACTTAAGGAATGAGCTGCAGCGCTTAGGCAATCATCGATTAGTGACGCTTTGAGACAAACTGCGTCAACTACTAAATGCTCATGCAATGGATATTGCTACATACCAAAGCACTGGACCGATTCTATCGATTCTAACAATCGAAGCACCCGAGCTATCAAACATCTAATCTACTGGAGGAGTTTGGCGAACTACAGCTGGAGCCAGAAACCGATCACCCAACCAAGCAACACAAGGAAGCAACGACCAAACAAACAAATTCAATCATCTGGCATTATTCCTGGAACACATAACACTGGTTCTCGGAACCACAGAACGCCAAATGGTTTTGTTTAGGACTACCAAAATGAGTCCAAAAAGAGTTAACTTCTGAAAACTTCATCCGATCAATAACAACACAAAACTAGTACACTTACAAACTCATACACATGACAAATCAAATTATTAATCATCGTAGTTCTACGTCAACCCCGCGGTAATGTAATAGACATTACCCACCCCAAATTTTTTTCAACTGATTTTACATACTCCCTTACTCCTGGTAGAATTTCATCACTACAATTAATACCTCCCTTGAAAAATACGTAGCATAACAAGCTACCCCATTCCTTTCTTTTATTTTTGTTATTATTACTACATATACTTAAGGTGAAACATCTCAAAATCCATCTTCAATTCTGTATTGAACCTTAGAAGATACAAGTTTCACAAAAAAGGCAATAGACAGCGTTGCCCTTTTCATTCTAGCCTTGTGCACTAACAGAAAGCTTAAAATAAGAAGATCAGTTTCGCTGACTCACTATTTCTTGAAATAAGTGCCTTTGAAAACGCGAGTAGGGACTCAAGTCAGCCATTTTTGGATTCTGAGATGTTTCACCTCAAAATAAAATTTATACCGATCTGATTCATTTAACGGACAGCTTCAAATTCCGATCACTCTACTTGGTAAGGAAAATATTTCAAATGAAATGTTTTAATATCTGCTGTTCAAAAGTTCCTACTTTCAAGGCTAAGAAGCTTTTTTCTTATGCAAATTCATAATGCTCAACTGCCTTAGATGTCTCTTGAATGGTTTGACGATTTCAATTGATGACTTGAATCTTCTGTTTATAATTTACTTGAGCTGTCCGGAATTCAAATCAAAGTGTTCGGAATATGGAACAAAATTGAGGAATCGTCCGGAATAAGAATCATTTCTATTTATTTGAAATCGTTCATGTTGCAGAATCAAAATATTTTCCAACTGTTCGTAAAACTTAGTGATTGACTTATTTATTTAATGTGATTTTTGATAAGTTATATTTCACTGAGGCCTTAAGTGTCCGTAATATGAATGAAAACAATAGTTTGGTAAAGCTTAGATTAGCTTAGCTTAGACTGACTACACATATCTGTGATATCCAGCCGGGGGACAATCCAGGGACGAAATAGATCAGCGAAGTGAAACGGAGATGAATCCTTTAGAGATGACTTTCCTTCAGAGTAATATTTTAAACACGAGCTAATATGTTGATAACCAAAAGAGAGTTCTCCGTTGGTTTCTTTAATCTTTTATATGATTACCATATCCGTTACAGGGCGTTATCATTCCATCATTAATAAATTCAGATTGCAGTGGTAAATGTTATTTATGTCAAAGCTTTTAGACATGATAGGAATATATTCCTTGAGAACTTATTGAAAGCTACATTTACTTAATATATACAAATGCATCATCTCGCTTTTCTTTCCGGTTTCTTTTAGATCGCCGAGGTGGTTCATCCACCCAGTCGGCAGGTTTTTCCTTTTACCAGAAAACTTTTCTTCTTAGTAATATTTATCACTACGGTTTTTATTCACATCATCACTTAATCTCTCGGAAACGCAATTGCCTGGCCCATCGGTTATCGTCCTCTGCTTCATTAACACCACGTTTGAACGCATCTCTCTGTCTGAACCTCCTGAGGTCCTATTCTGTTCTCTGTGTACCGTGACCACAACGTTTCCAATTAGAACCTGGAATAAGTTTTGAGAGATTTGCTTTAGGTAAGTTGCTTTCAACCATTTTGCTGGGTGATTGGGTTTATGATTCTGATACCAGATCACGTCACCCTCCATCAGATCATCTAGAGGATTTTTTCGTTTCGTCCTGGAAACGACCTCCAGTAGATTATCCTCATTAGAGGTTTTAGCTGGTTTTAGTAAAAACTTCCTATAATGTTTTTTTTTTGGATTCAGCAAGTCGATCAATGTTTTAAGTGGATGAGCAAACACTCCTTCGGATGGGAAATGCCCATCAGCCGTCAATGAATTATTCCTATAATTGATTAAAAATAAGTTAATCTGGTTCTCCAATTCAAGTTCGCAATGCTCAGGTTCTACTAAGAACTTTTTCAAAACGTCCTTCACCGTTCTCACAAACCGCTCCGCCTGAACGTTGCTTGCTGGATGGTATGGAGGGCTTTTTAGCACCTTAATCCCTTGGTTTTCCAAGAAAAATGTGAAAGCAAAAGAATTGAATGGAGGACCTCCGTTTGAAACTAACACATCCGGAAGACCAAACCTGGCCAACAATGCAACTAATTATTTGAGGACTTTTCCACACTCAGTGCCAGTTTTCATCCATTCTACTTACACCCACTTAGAGTAACTGTCAACAATCAATAGAAACGTGTGGCTTGAAAAATGGAAAAAATCTACATGAACTCTGCTGAAAGGCCTTGTTGTAGGAATCCATTCCGAATCAATTTTCTGTTTTGAAATGGTTACCATACTGTTACACACATCACATTTTTTCACAAATTCCTCTATCTGCGAGTTTATGCCAAACCAATAAACGGACTGCCTTGCTAACCTTTTCATTTTTACAACTCCTGCGTGGTTACCATGTAAAAGATTCAGAACATGCGGTTGTAATACCGCTGGGATGACCACGCGATCCTGATACAATAAACATTCATCTACTATCTCCAATTCATGTTGATTCGCAAAAACGTTAGTGAAATGTTTGTTTAATCTATCAGGCCAACCATGTTTCACGAAAGAAATAACTTTACACATAAATTCATCATTTTTGGTTGCATTTGCATTTTTTTCATGGTCCAGCTCCTCCAGTTTTTACTGAAGTTTAAACTCTTTACAAAATCCGTATTTAATTCATTTGGTATTGACTGAGGCAAAGGAAAACGGGAGCAAAAATCTGCGTTTCCCATTTTAGACGAAGGCCTATAGCGGATCTCAAAGTCGTATATGGACAGCTCCAAAACATATCATTGTATTCTTGTGACAAATATTGAATTTCGTCCCTTTTTACCAAATATTCCTACCAATGGGATATGATCTATAAAAACGAAAAACTTTTTCCCATAGAGGTATTTGTGAAATTTTTAATAGTACAGACAAATGCAAGAGCTTCCAGATGTAAAATGGGGTAAGATGTTTGACATTTATCAAGAGAAAACGAGGTAACACTAATTGGCTTTTCTGTTCCATCTTTTACATAGGCATTGATACCCCCTAGTCCATACCCTGATGCATCAGAGACTATAACAAGTGGTTTATTTGGGTCATAAAATTCAAGTAGATCGGTTGCCAAAAGTGCATTTTTAGAATCCTCAAACGCTTTACTGCAATTGCTATTCCAAACAAATTTTACATCCTTCTTCAATAGATTATACAAATGAAACAGCTTTGTAGAGAGGTAAGGAATGAACTTTTGGTAATAATTAATCAAACCCAAAAAAGATTTCAATTCACTTACATTTCTTGGCACGTTTGCGTTTTTTATTGTAGAAATCTTGTCGGGACATGGTTTTAAACCTTCTTCGCTAATAACATGACCAAGATAGTCCAACTCTTTAACAAAAAAATCTGCATTTGTCTAAATTTACTTTAATATTTGCCTTTGACAACTTCGCTAAAACTATTCGCATTTTAGAAAGACAGTCTTCAAAGTTTTTTTCCCGCAATCAGTACGTCATCTAGATAAACGTAAACCCCGTCAATACCATGTAATATTTGATCCATTATTTGCTGAAATATGGCAGCGCTTGATGAAGCGATTGTAAGTAGGGTAGGTGTACAAAGTGGTTCCCTATTTCGCCATACTTAATAATTTTAATGTCTTCAAATGTTGATTTTTTTTGTGTGTTGTGGTAGTTAGATTTAAGATATATCTTGATGTTAAAACATTCAAAAAGATTTAAATTGAGAAAGTTATCAAAATTTCACATATGGCCAAATAGGGAACAACTATGGCCATAACTGGTACACTTACCCTATATAAACCTCTTGTTGTATTAATGAGCATAAATTTCTTGGAACGATTTGTCAATTCCTATTGAGTGTATGCACCTTCAAGGTCAAGAGCGCAAAACAGTTTACATCCTGCTAGTTTTGCAAACAAATCTTGTGCAGTTGGTAAAGGGTAAGTATTCGCTATTATCATCTTATTTATTGAAACTTTGCAATCTATTACAAGTCTTATTTGGTTGTTCTTTTAAATTACCACGATAACCGGGGGCCGGCGATGAGGGCAGGATCAAACATGTCGTGCGTCGGTCGAGTGAAAGTGAAAAAGTGCCGCGTTCGATAAGTTCATTTTGATCTTTCGACGTTGACGCTTGCCACTGGGCAATGCGTCAAGAAAGCCTGAGCAGTCGTCAAATGTTTTCCCTCTCGGGTCGCGCGCCTATTTTCTCTGAGTGCTTTTATGTAGCCGAGCAAACTAGTGAAGCTGAAAGTGGATTGTTGCTGCTCAAGGATAACGGATCAATTGGTGATCTCGTTTCATGCTACTATTTCTAATCTATAAAATATGTATGATTGCACCTTTAATCGTTACAACGGTGAGACGTAAATATGATTTTAAAACAAACTATGGAAGGTTCGTCACTGTGAGTGTCGACATAAACTCTGATTCATAAATTATTTACGTCCAATTTTTTTTCTCGAAACACCTTTTTCCTTTTACTTTTATTTTTGTAATTAAAAAAAAAAAAACTTTGAATGGTTCGACACTACGAGTGTAGACTTGCGAAAGGTTCACTTTATTAAACAAACTTTGAAAGGTTCGTCACCTCAAGTGTCGGCATAATTTTTCTCTACATAGAAATTGTTCGTACCAAATGAAAATATTATATTTACATATAAGCATGTATATATCTCACAAATCATTGTTTATCATGGTCTAATCGCTTATCAAAGTGAATCCTGTGACCCAACGATCCTTCCCATTAACAAACATCCCTCCCAGTAACCTTTGTGGAGATGCAGAGGCAAACACGGTCTCCAAATAGCAAAGGTTACACACTAACATTCCTTCCCCCATTCCCACCTGACTGCAAGGACGTGGCCGGCGCCGTTATTGACCCTGTATAAATAGAGGCACTGAATTATGCACATTGAAGAAGATTATGGCCAATCCCAGCCAAACTTCTAGTTGATTCTTTGTGCATTTTCACTGACTTCGGTCAATCACGGAATAGCAACCATTGATATGTGTTGTCAGTCTAAGCTAAGCTAAGCTAAGCTATCCAAGTAATCATCAACCTTGTCTTTTAATCTGTATGGTACATCGTAGGCTTTTTTAAAAATTGGTTGTTCCGTTTTTATCACTAGATCAGCTTGAAAGCCTAGAATAGGTGTCGAAAAATCCTTAACAAAAACTTTAGAAAACTGTTGTTTCAAGCCACTAATCAACACCTCATTATTGTCAATAATTATGTTATTGATCACAACTTGATTAGAAAAAAAATCCGCCAGTTAGGGAACAAAACGTCCAGCCAAGGTCGACCCAATAATGGAATAAAATTATTGCAACAATCTAGCACTAAAAGTTTAAAAATTGCTTCCTTTCCTTGAAAACTGACAAAAACTTTCGCTTCACCAAGCACGTCTAGTTTGGACCCATTAACAACAGCCAAATTGTTATTGCACTTCTGCAAAGGATTGTCAAACAATGAAAAGTATTGTCGTTTATTTATTAGAGTCACCACCGACCCACAATCGATTTCCATACTAAGTAATTTGCCATAAATAGTCAGCTCCAACAAACAAGGGTTATTGATTTTGTTAATAGAAGTAATATTCATGCATTCAAATTCGTCATTCTCGCTCTCACCTACGTCCATGTCGTCGTCTTCGGTATCCGAGTCCTTGGTGGTCATCCTATTGATCATGTCATGCAAATCTCATCCACTGCCGGAGCTTGCTGATCCTCCACCATGTTCACAGCATCTCTCTTCCAGTTCTTCAATTGGGTCCTAAAATTTTTAATGAAATCTTGTTTTTATTTAATAACACGAAAAAGAATGTTACTGTATCTACTTTAGCAATTTTTACCGCTCAAATAATGGCTATATCATGTTTAAACTTTAATTTAAAAATTTGGTCCATAAATGAACCTTGACACTTTTGATCATGTTTGACGTTCGCTCAGTCGACAAAAACACCACAGGGGTTTTAGTTCGACCACTGGGGTTGTTCCTATCTGACATTTCGTAAGGGACACGGAAAACAAAATACACCCAAAATTTGAGTTTAAGCCAAAGGATGTGACAAAATCTAAAAAAATGTTTTTTGGGCTTAAACCAACGGAAAGCATTAGAAAATTGAGTAAACATGTGTTTTTGGCCTAAACTTAAGCGTTTGGCACTAAAATTGGGACAGGGCTTTAGGACCCGATTTAAAGCATCGTTTTTTAATATGACCCTTAATACCACAGTAGTCACATGTGAAGTTGGCAAAGCGCGATAGTCTTTTATGTTCTGGATTCCGCCATTCGTCTGTGTTTAATGACCTCGATTTACCCCAATCAGTTGATTGTCTTTGGTGAACCCCTTGACGCACTGGCCATTGTCTGTATCCTAAACGATTCTTTACAGAACCTCTGGAATTTTCACCTTGCCATGCCAGCTCATATGTTCTAGCAAGTTTCCTCATAGAAGTTCCAACAGCATTGGCACCTGCCATTTTCAAAAAGGCTATTTTATCCCAACTGTTTTCCCGACTTCCCAAAGCTTTAGCGTTAGTTTCGGCAATTTGCCATGTCGTTATAATTTTCTCAGCCGTCTCCAACGTCAGCTTTTCTCCGTTTAGAAGCCTTTGTTGGAGGGCTTTGTCATTAACGCCAGCTACGATGCGATCTCTTATTGCCATATTTTTGAAATCACCGAAGCCGCAAAACTCAGCCTGAAGCTTCAGGGCTAAAACCAAATCTTCCAAAGTTTCACCAGCTTACCTAATTCGGGAATAAAATTGACACGCTGTATCACATCAGGTTCAATTTTGTCAAGCCTGGCTTTCAATTTGGTTACAATGTTCGCATACACAGCGGTATCTAAAGCCCCATTAGGATATAATAATTTAAGTTCAGAATACAAAACTGTTCCCCCCAATGTAATCAAATGAGCTTTTTTTCATTTCGTCGGAAACTGCGTTGGCTTGAAAGCAATAGGCAAGCCGATCTACCCAATCACAAAAGGAAGAGCCTTTTCTGTATGGCTCAATCATAGTAGTCAATCCATTGAACGCCATTGTTAGAAAGAATAACAATCTAAAATTCAAATAAAAGAATACTAACAAAAGGCACCAATAAGGACCCCAAAATGGAGTAAATTACACAAGTGGTGAAAGACGTTAGCAATAAGCCAAATTATAGGCGTTTGTCGTTTTTCAATAATAGTTTCAGTGGCCAAGAATAATGAAGATCATGAAAACAAAATCTCAGTAAGAATCCGTTGAGATGTAAAATTGACTCACCAATTTACTGCTCACTCACATGTGTTCCAACCAGTCGATGAACCAACTGAGGTCAATGGCCTTGATGTTGATACTGGTTGAACGATCCTTCTGGTTATCTCGTTCGAAAAGATGCTGGGTCAACCAAAGCTGGTAAACTCAACTACGTTGAAACCTCCTTGGCGCTACAAACACAAAGACCGATCCTGATGTCGTATTTTCACTACTGAATTTGCGTGGGGTTGAGTGCCCTCCGTAGCTGGATGGATGCTCACTGATGCTTTTATATCCAAACCAGCTCAACTAGATGAATATGTAAAAGGAGGCACTCTTAATAAAACTGATCAAAAATATCTTCAACTGCACGTCATAGCATATAATTCACCACTACAAAAGATCTTCCAAACCAATAAGATCATTTATTATCTATAGAACAATCAACTGACGCTCAAAAACAAAATGGTCGATTGTAATATGATCTTAAACAGCATTTCACCACCAACACCAACCCAGAAAATTAGGTCAAAAAACTCTATGATTACTGCTTATTTCTTCTCTGAAGGTAGATTTGTAAATTAACTTACATTGTTATACCCGAAAAGAACCACGATCGAATTTTCTTTTGAGAACAAAAAAATTACTTCTGTGAACTTTCCGTCCGGACGCTCACCTATCGCCGATTAAAAGGAGGTTTTGCCGATTGCACGCGTTTCGCACCGTTCATCAAGCCGTCTACAATTCAACTGAGCTACCTCACAACTGACAGCATTTACTTACGGCTACGGTGTATTGATGTCCGGTTGCCTCGTCGTCAACTTGTGATATCCAGCCGGGGGACAATCCAAGGACGAAATAGATCAGCGAAGTGAAACGGAGATGAATCCTTTAGAGATGACTTTCCTTCAGAGTAATAATTTAAACACGAGCTAATACGTTGATAGTTGATAACCAAAAGAGAGTTCTCCGATGGTTTCTTTTATCTTTTATATGATTACCATATCCGTTACAGGGCGTTATCATTCCATCATTATTAAATTCGGATTGTAGTGGTAAATTTAATTTATGGCAAAGCTACACTGATCAAAACAAGTTGTTGAGAATCAGAACACAACAATATCAATGTTTGCTATTCCGTGATTGACCGAAGTCAGTGAAAATGCACAAAGAATCATAATCTTCTTCAGTGTGCATAATTCAGTACCGTAAAACGGGGTATCTTTGATAATGCGGGTAACTTTGATAGTGCGTAACCCACCACATACTAAACGAAATATCATAATTTCTGTAAATCGGTTAAGCAAAACGAATGCAAAACTGAAGAATATTAGTATGACACTCCATATAAGAGCTGTTTTCATTTGAATCGAGACCATTTGAGGCTTTTTACACGAATATTAAAAATTGACACAATTTCAGCATTTTTGAAACGCTTACAAACAATCTGTTGTACGATCACTATTTGATGTACTTTTGAATAGTTGGCCTCTTATATTTGGCAGCCTAGTTATTACAGAACTTGAATACGGTCTCAAATCTCTTAGCGAAAAGCATTTTCACAAACTGAGACCATTTTTATAATCTAAGTTAGAAATTTCCCTATAAAGTTAAACGCCTATAGGTATGCAATGCCCTACAAATGTTCGTAATTCATTCAATTTTGTTCGATGCATACTCCATTATCAAATTTACCCCAAAACAGAAAACCGACTTTCGATTATATGAAAACTTATATATCCATTCAAATTAAATTTTTTGGCAATCTATCAACAGCAATCGATATGTAGGATGCCAGTACTTGTTTTAAAAATATAAATTATAATTCTATGAAACAGCATGAATAAATATTCAAGTTTTCATCGAAAAAACTATCAAAGTTACCCCGTTTTACGGTACCTTTATTTAAAGACGGTCAATAACGGCGCCGGCTACGTTCTTGCAGTCAGGTGGGATTGAGGGAAGGAATGTTAGTGTGTAACCTTTGCTATTTGGAGAACGTGTTTGCCTCTGCATCTCCACAAAGGTTACTGGGACGGATGTTTGTTAATGGAGAGGATCGTTGGGTCGCAGGATTCACTTTGAAAAGCGATTATACCATGATAAATAATTATTTGTGAAATATAAACATGCTTATATGTAAATATAATATTTTAATTTGATGTATACAATTTCTATAAAGAGGAAAATTATTCCGACACTTGAGATGACGAACCATTCATAGTTTGTTGAAAAATCATATCTACGTCCAACCGTTGTAACGATTAAATGTGCAGTCATACATATTTTATAGATTAGAAATAGTAGCATGAAAGGAGCTCACCGATTGATCCGTCATCCTTGACTGAGCAGCAACAATCCACTTTCAGCTTCACTTGTTTGCTCGGCTATATAAAAGCACTCAGAGAAAGTAGGCGCGCGACCCGAGAGGGAAAACAACCGATGAGATTTCTCGGGCTTTCTTGACGCACTGCCCAGGAGCAAGCGTCAAGATCAAAAAGAACTTGTCGAATGCGGCACTTTTTCACTTTACACGTTCGACGCGCGACATGTTTTATCATGCCCTCATCGCCCGCCTCCGAAGCAGCAAGCAGTCAAGGTCGAAAAACCAAACACTACTAACAGACCGCGCACTTTTTTCACTTCTCTTAATGAAAACGATAGTTTGGTAAAACCCAAAAAGCATTCGGCAAACATGTTGTCATGAAGCATATTTCTTGTTTTACTTATTTAATTTATATTTTCTCTTGATGAAGCAGCCTTGCAGTGTTGATTTGTTGTAGCGCGTAACTGGCCATATAAAACATTATTTGAATTATACAACGTATATTTATATTATACATGAATTATAGTGCTTTTCACAATATTTGACGAGAAACCATTGAAAAGGTTGACTGAAATTTCTGTCACTTATTTGTTTTTAGTTTTTGTACCAAAACTAGGCTCCAAAATCAAGAAGAATGAGCCGTCGCACGCCAGGTTTTGACACAAAATCTGAAATGTCTCACAATACGAGTATCTCCGGTGGTCATTTCTGGGTTATTTTGTAGTAACAATGAGCCAGAGTGGTCATTCATCTAAAACTGAACTAGAAGAGTCACAGGTATCCAGATTCATGAAGAATGAGCCGTCGCATGCCTAGTTTTGGTACAAAAACCGAAATGTCCCACAAAACGGGTATTTCCAGTGGCCATTCCTGGGTTATTTTAGTGGGCCAGAAGAACCAAAGTTGTCATTCATCAATAATTGAACTAGCAAAGTCACAGGGATTCAAAATAATGAAGATTGAGCCGTCACATGCCTACTTTTGATGCTAAAACTTTGCTGTCCAATATTACGGGTTTCCCGGTGGCCATTCCGGTGCTCCAAAAGAACCAGAATAACCATGCATTCATTCTTTTGGCAAAATACATCCAAACATAAAAAATCGTAAAGATCTGGATACAATTCATTTGGTTTTGGGGGGTTCAAATCTGAGTAATTTCATCGAATTGTCCAGATTGGCCACCTCCCGGGACTGCAGGAACCGGTTCCGCATGGGCCATACTGGACCGAATTTTTCAGGAAATTTTCGCCGATAATTGGTTCCTTATTACAGTAAAAAAAAATGCCAAAATATCCATCAACCGAATACTTATTCAACAATATGAGGACTGTTTAGATTACTTTTTTAGTAACGAAACTACAGGTCGTCAAAGTAAGGGTCTCTAAAGGGACTTTTTTCAGATGTAGCAGGTTCCCGGTGGCCACTGTGAATAAATCCGGATTTCCGGGAGGGTTTTTGGAATTAGACATGTGTGCCCTACATTTAAGCTCAACAGAACTAAATTCAGTCAACACACTGATTTTTGCAAGCGGGGTCGAAAACTACCCTAAGACACAATTTGTAACTTTTTTTATGGGGTCATTCAAAACTTTTGTTTCCGCAAAAACAAAATTTCCCACAAAAAATAATTGTCAGAAAGTTAGCTTGTTTCAATCAAAAGTTACATTGATTTGAATTTTGAAATGGGTCGAAAAAGACCCAAGGTCCTTATTAAGGTTAAAATCATAGAAATGTTTTGGCTATTTGTTGAAATAAAAGTATATTTGATCTATTTTTCGTCGCATTGAACAAAATAAAAACATTGATGCGTAGTAAATGCATGAGAGAGACTTGCGAAGAGGAAAAATAATAACCTCATATGCAGCCCAGATTCCGCTGTCATGAAACGTCAAATGCAGCCCATCGTTTCTAAGGCTGAAAAAGTGAAAAGTATTGTATTCAAAATAAAATATTATTAGAAACCTTAGTCAGCGGAGCAGTTTTTCCAAAGATGCTGGTAAATCTAAACACAAGACTAGATATTTATAATGTCTGCTACTTTAGCTGACATGAAATTTCACTCATAATGCCGTTTATGCTTCGGTGTGATGCAAACGCAATTTTTTTTTGCTGAGATGGTCATGTGAGAGCTTGAACGGTTTGCGCAAAATTGATGTACACACTGCACAGTGGCCCAGGAATCAGTTTTACGCGGAAAGATGCATTTTGAGCTTTAGAATGAAACATTAGACGAAAACGGTCTTCTACAAAGTTGTTTGTTTTAGTTAAGCCCTTTGTTTAGGGTTACCACATTTTCATAGAAATTGTGTAACTAACTTTCCTATTTGTAGAAATTATATTATACATGCTTGAGCAAAGTTGTAGATCATTCAATTTTAAGCAACTTTGCCAAAAAAGTTTTTTTAACTATTAAATTGACCGATTTAGAGCTATTTTCCTACGGTGACATAGGGTGGTCCGAACAAAACTGGTTTTCTGGCTCTAGAGTTTTCAATTCAAATTTCTCATCAATGTCGTCTATGTAACACTTTTAGAGCTGCGTAATTTGGTGAGTGAAGAATCTCGCTATCACCTTCCGTTTGGGAGATATTGTTGTTTTTCTCTCAAAAACATGCCTGCTTTGATTGTGAATATCTCTGATTGGGGCAAACATAAAAATATCTTTTGACGGCATTTAATAGACAAAATAATATTGTATATTCTATCAAAAAATTACACATGTGTTATTTTTGTAACTCTAATAAAATGTCTTGAAAAACAAATATTTTTTATCACAATAAGTTCAATAACTTTTGAACTATATCTATTTTAGTTTCAGTATTTTTGCATGCAAATTCGCGTTTTGTTAAGTTCATAAAGTCGTTCATAGATCGCTTTGACGGAAAATCTGAAATAAGAAAGATAGGGCTCTAAAACTATTTTGAAGATTTTCATAGTATGTATTTCTTTATTATTTTTATTTTGAGCATGAAAATAAAATTTGAGACAAAAATGATCTTCTACAAAATTGTTTTTTAAAATGTAAGCTTTCATACTGTGTCAATTAAAACTAGGGTGGTCCACAATAACACACAAATCATATAATCAGCTTTTTTATTTGCAAAAATACTGGTATATACTCTTTGGCAAAGCAGTAAAACTTAAAATTTTAATCGACTTTGCCAAAAAAAGTTTTTCTGTAGCTCAAAATTTGACCAATCTAGAGTATTTTTTCCTTGTCAGCGCAGGGTGGTCCAACAAAAATAAGTTTTTCAACTCTAGTTTTTTTTTATTATTAGTTTCTCGTTAGAGTCGTCTATGAACGACTTCTAGACCTCAACAAAACACAATTTTTTACGCAAAAAGATTGTTGATATCTATTTTAGTTCAAAAGTTATTGAAGTTTTTGTGATAAAAAATATTTGTATTTCAAAACATTTTATTAGAGTTACAAAAGTAACACATCTGTATTTTTTTAATATAATATATAATTTTACTTTGTCTATTGAATGCCGTCAAAAGATATTTTTTATATTTGCCCCAATCAGAGACATTTTCAATTAAAATAGGTATGTTTTTGAGAGAAAAATAACAATATCTCCCAAACGGAAGGAGATAGCGAGATTCTTCACTCACCAAATTACGCATTTTTCAAATCTCTAAAAGTGTTTTATAGACGTTATTGATGAGAAATTCGAATTGAAAACTCTAGAGCTAGAAAACCAGTTTTGTTCGGATCACCCTATGTCACCGTAGGAAAATAGCTTTGAATCGGTCAATTTAAGATATACAAAAAAACTTTTTTGGCAAAGTTGCTTGAAATTAAATGGTCTACAACTTTGCTGAAGCATGTGTAATATAATTTCTACAAATAAGAAAGTTAGCTACACCATTTCTATGAAAATGTGGTCCACCCTTATTTTCAATAACATCAAACGGAGAACCTTACTAATACAAACAACTTTGTAGAAGACCGTTTTTGTCTAAATGTTTCATTCTAAAGCTCAAAACGCATCTTTCCGCGTAAAACTGATTCCTGGACCACTGTGCAATGTTGTTTTTATGCCTATCATTCAGCGTGCTTCGCCCGGTTTTAGAGTTTCAGAAAAAAAAGCCTGGCTTCAATTCCAATTTGTTTCAAGTGCTGCACTACTTCTTTTTTCGTCAGAAATGGATGGTTGTTTGACATTTTTCTGGGAATTTGTACCATGGTTGCTGTCATGAAAATTGTTATTTTATGTTGTTTCCAGCGCTGTCCGCATCGCAACATTTTTTTCCTTGGCAACGCTTGTTATCGAAAAACCCTCGGTAGAAATATAAAAGCATTTGACGTCTTGTCTCTTCGACGTATTCTCCCGTTCGACGTTTTGGGTTTCGACGTTTTGTCCCTAAACCTTATAGCATGACTTTCCTTACGCCTGATGCATAGGCAGTCTGATAACCACAAGCAAGCCTCTGTGTCATAACATTACCTTAGCCCTATACCTTCCCGCATAAACTAGCGTAGATTCGGGTACTTATCACTTTTAACATTATGCGATGCTTATATGTGCAAAGATTCCGTATAAAATGTTGTCAAAAGGCCTTATACGTACAAAAGTGGAGTCGATATATGTGCATATTTTTCATGATGAAATTATATCATACAACGCGAGTGTATTGATATTAATGCAAATCAATGTGTAATCTTAAGCTAATTAATTTATGATTACAGAGTTAATTTGACAGCTGCTATGGAATGATTTGTTGTACATTATAGGTGTATACGGAACGTAGCAAAATGGACTGATGAATTCAGAAAACAACGTTTTACGCGATTAAACTCGCCAATTAAACGATTTAAATTACCCTGTTATTCGGGTGTGATGTAATTTTCACAAGGAAACGACTTTTTACTTAAATTTTTGGGCAACTTCTTATTGTCTGGTAGTGTTAGATCTTTGTTATGGGTGATTAATTTAAACCTCAGAAGACGGATAAGACATATTTTTCACAAAAATGTTTCTATTACCCTTGTAGTACAAATCTCACTTTGATTTTGACACTAATTGAAGGGTTGTGCTACTTTTCCCCGAATGTCAGTTTCCCGAATATCCTGTTTCTCCAAATAGCCCACTTCCTCGAAAAGTTCTTCGCGCTAATAATCATCACAAATTTATACATTTAAGGGTGGTGAACAAATTGGTCATGTGATGTGCATCCTTCTTTATTTGATTGGCATTTCTTTCGAGTTTTTATGTCTTCAGCATTTTTGGCAGCATATGTATAGCCGAAAATGGCTAAATACCTCCATCTTTTGATTGCTTATCGTTCTTTCTAGCTCACCATCCTGCCTCTGAAGACTATCATAGCACCTATTTGAGCTGCACCATTTTCGGGGATACGAGTCATTCAGGAAAATGGCATTCGAGGAACTGACTTTCGGGGAATCGACATACGAGGGAACGACATTCGGGGAAAAGTAGCACACTCGACTTAAATGGTGTGTTTTACTCATATTTCTGTTTCATCAAATGACATGACCCAAAATTATTAGTCACATATGCAACCATATCCCCCATCCATCTCACCATCCCGAAATTGATGAAATGTCACGCTTCGACAACCACAACGAAAGGAGCTGTTAACCAACAATGTCACGCAAGGCCTGCTTAGATCTTCAATCAGTCATCTTCTGCTCAATTCGCACCGTTCGTCGCCTACTAGGGTTTTGCCAAGAATGGCTCTATTTGGCGTGTGGTCAAGAAGCAACAGCTTCCACACGACCTCTTACCGGTACGCAACTTGATGACACATCTCACCGAGAACTATCTAGTGTCAGGAAGCCAGCACGTCAACACTTTTCCCTCGCACGCACATCGGAATCGGAGCGGTTGGAGCGTTACCAAGCAACGAGAGCAGGGGGATGACATTAATTGATACGCATGGCCATCTTGGGAGGGGATTCTTTTGCACTTGCCGGGCCGATGGAAACAATTTTCCCTGACATGCTTTGATGATGTCACCTGACGAAAGTCGGCTAAGCGATGAACCGTGCTGAAACCTTTGCTGCCCACCAGAGCGGAAGATTGATGGATGTGTTCGCGTGGAAATGTAAGGTTCGGCCGCGGTCTGGGTAGAGGAGAGGGTATTACAACCTGTTGCTCGCAAAATTTGATGGATCTGCGGTAGACACCCGATTGCGTAGGCGGGTGTTGAGGAAGCGTATCTTTTCGACCATCATTTTCGTCTCGGATAAAAGTGTGAATAAGTAGCTGTGAGGAAATTGATAGCCATTCTTTGGCAAGCGTAGCAGCTGATTAATGGAAAGTAAAACCTGGTCGTATATTTCCAGGTAACATTTTATCAAGAAGCAGTGTTGCGACGTTTTATTATCTCCAAAATGATGGATGGCCGTCTTAGAAATCCGGTGTGATTGCGTTGCCGGAAGAATTCTTCATATGCCCTGCCAACTGGAGTCATCAAAATGGAACCGATTCGAATATTGAAGCGATTTAAAGTGGAAACACATTTGGGTCGTCAGACTGCTACCATAAGGCGACATTATTCATATTCCCTTCAGCAGAAAAAGGGAGTCACCGACATCGCCATCCATGTTTTATATTGTACATCAAAATCTGCCAATGATATTAAATTCCATCTTGCTCCGTCGCAGAGCTGGCTCCTTTACATGGTGCTTTTCCGAGGACGACAACGACAGCATCGATTGGAGGCAGCTTGCAAAGATCATTTTTTTATGTCGTATCCATTTTTTTTGTGAACTCTCTCACTGTTTCTTGGTACCACAGGGAAGTGCTGTTTCAAATATTTCAGTGATATTCTTTCCTCGCATTCGTGGTAGCTGCATGAAGGGGTGAAGGTAGAACAAATGGTGACTTTCCATCGTAAAATTGGAGAAATTTAATTCGATTTGCAGGGATTGCTTTTCAGCTGTCGGAGGAAATAATCTCCTTTTTTCCGATGTTACGTGCCAAATAGGATAGAGAATGTTTATCAGCTTAGTTCTATGAAAGCACTCACAGTTATTCACTTGAAGTACTGTGTACAACACAGATGGAATAACCTCGCTCGCTCGGCGTCGCGCTTCTGGCGGTGGTCAATCGAGCGATGACCCGAAGTTTGAATTGGCCTGGATTATTTAAATGTGATATAGTAGCCATTTGGTCAGATCAAAATAAGGAAATAGCAGCTTACGGAACAAGTTGCGGAATAATGATTCGAGTTCTGCAACGAGTTACGTACAACATTTTTTTGCAATTTCGTAGAAGACCACTTGAGGGTATAAGAAACTATATCGAAATGCATTAACCATCATTTTACAATTTCTGAAAAATTATTGTGTAATGATTCATTATGCAACTCAAAACAGTTGCGTAATTAGAAAGCGTTGCGTAATGAATCATTAAAGCACTGTATACCTTAGTGCAGAAAAGTAGGCCGTTTCGTGACAGATTGGCGTGATGAAAAACGATGAGAAATTGCAAAATAATAGTTTTTGCAATTGCTCATCGTGATAGGCTGTTTTTTATCCCTTCAATCTGTCAAGAAACGGCCTACTTTCCTACACTGAATTATGCGGTTATAGTCATTACGCAACTGAAACCAGTGCACACTGGTCCAGGAAGCTAATTTCGCCTAGATTTATTGATTTTAGAGCCATAATTTCTTCTGAGAATATGTTCAGAATTTTCAGTACTACAAAATGTACGGATTAAAATGCAATTTTTTTTAGATGGTGGCAAGAGTCACGTATGCGCCAACTTTTTAATTTTAACGAATCGAAAGATGGTTTAGAAACAACTTTGCCGAACAAACTTTTTCTCGGTTTTGCTTAAGAGCCGAGATAATTAAGTTTTTTGAATATAAAATCGTTTTTTGCTTATAAGTGTTTTATTTTTATTTTTATCGGCCTATTATGTTTTACAAAGTTTTTATACTTATCATTTGCTACAACTTTGCTGAACATACCAAAGTTGTATTTCTTACGGTTTTCATGTTATTTGAGTTTTTCATCTTTAAATTAGCTATTTTGTATGCCTTGTATCTTAACTTTGAGCACTTCAAAAAATATATCTTTCCACCAAATGATTGTGCAGTCTTTCAAGTACCTTGTGAGCAAAATTTAGAGATGATGATATTTTTCTACCTCGCTTAAAATCGATTTTACTGATAGACTATGAGATAAATTCATGTTTATTGAATATTCATATATGTTCAACTCACAAAAGTCATGGCTACCGAAGCACATCAAACCAAAGGAAACACGTGAATTTATGTAGAAAGGAAGCTTCTACAAGAAATTCATCGTCTTTTCTTCTACCAATATTTAATTTATTCCTAAGCAAGATCAGCGGGTTGGAAAACATCATAAGCCATATAAAATACATCTACAAAATTTACAGTCCCTTAAATTCTGTGGCATGATTTTCTCAGAAACTTCTGATGGATTCCACTTTTCATGTTTTTCTTTTGCAATGCGGCATGCCGGAAAACATCTTGTTTCTATGATCATTTGTTACAGCTTTGCTGAACATACCAACTTACGATTCGTTAAAATAAAAAAGTTGGCGTATACGTCATTCTAGCGATAACCGTAAAAAAATTGATCCGTATATTTTGTAGTACTGAAAATTTTGAACATGTTCTCAGAAGAAACTATTGCTTTAAAATCAATAAATCTATACGAAAACCTCTTGTCCGCCTAAATTAGCTTCCTGCACCAGTGTGTAGTGCTGTAATGATCTATTACGCAGCGCTTTCTAATAACGCAACTGTGTTCAGTTGCGCCATGAATCATTACACAACATTTCTTCAGAAATTGTAAAATAATGGTGACTGCTTTCCGATACGATATCTGATATCCTCAAGTGGTCTTCTACGAAATTGGAAAAAAAATGTTGTCATTCTGCAATTTGTTGTGTCACCACACTAGTACGCAACAAGTTACAGAATGATGAGTTTTACAGTACAAGTCGTACATTTATCCAACGAGGCTTGCCGAGTTGGAGAATTACGATGAATGCTGTAAAAATCGAGTTCTGCAACGAGTAGCGTACTACATTTTTTTTTTGCATGATGTGTTTAGATGCATGCACCATCATTTTGCAGTTTTTTTTAAATAATTGGGTAGTGATCCCTTACGCAACTCAAAACATTGTATAATGAAAAAGCATTCCATAATAGTTATAACGCACTCGATTTCAGCTAGATAATGACTATTACCAATCTGCCTTATTACCCATAACGCGGGTAGATCACCTTTTCGTGGTGCGTTATGGGGTAAAGATCTACCAATGAACCCTAGTCCTGACTGCTTCAAACGAAGAGAACAGGATGCTATAGTAATCAAAGGAACACTATTAGTCCTTGTTACATTTTAAACCTTGTTAAAAGTGACAAGTCTCGGTTTTCCAGTAGCCGAGAATGACCTTGAGACAAGGATAAAAATGAGTCGAAATCAACAAGTTGTTTTCTAATCTTTTATTTATTGTTCTCTAGTTTGAAGAAGCAAGGACTAGGATTCTGATGCATGGACAATATCGGTGTCACTTTCCGACTTTATCAAGGGATCCGATTTTGACTGATAAAGGGGCGCGCCTGCGGAGAGTGTACCCACCACACCCTTCGAAGGGTTTAAAAAGCGGAACCTTTCAATTAGAATCTTTTCCTGTGATCAAGTTAGGAATGACAACTGTAAAAAAAAAAACGAATACTTTATCACTTCTAGATAGTGACAAAGTAACACGACATGCACTACACAAAGGACACGGGATATACTACAATAGATCAAATATTGGTCGCAGTGGTTTATGTTCCGAACAGAAAAAAAAAATCTGCCTTATTCAGGGCAGGAAAGAAGGGCGTTTTATGGCAGAGTGGCGTGATGAAAAACAGCCTATTACGATGAGAAATTCAAAAAAAATATATATATTTTAATATTACGTTGCATATATGCCTACTTTATATCAAGGAAATGAACAACAATTATAATCATAAGCATTCTTTTTGGTACTGCTAAGTAGGACTTTTCAGTTCTGTTTAGGGGGTGGGTGACCCATTTCGCATAAAGACATTTGGCACAATGGCCGTTTCGCATAAAGCAGTTTAATAGAAGAACAGGTAGCCTTTCAAAGAAAGCATATAATTCTAATTATGCCAAATGACCATCCTAATGCGAAACGTCTTTATGCGAAATGTCACACCGCCGTTTAGGGAGTCATAAATTGAGTATCTGAGTCTCTTCATACGCCATTTATTCAATTGCGCTGGATATCTCAATGACTATTTTTGATCCTGCTTCTGCTTCTGCAACTATTGGGCAATCCATATCCGACTTATGTGAGCCCGGTGAGCCATTATGATTTAGAATCAGGTCAGGTTTGCTGTAGAATAAATCCCAAAATTCCCGGAACCTAACTTCGCGCTCCTTCACGGCGCGCAGGCAGTTTGGCACACGATGAATAATTTAAATGAGTCGAAAATTGCATGTGGTTTCATACCTGGTCCGTCATGGAATACAGATCAATATACCAATAATATTGTTTGAAGTGTAAAAATTTGTGACTGTCAAACTCAAGACCAGACTGCTATGTCACAGCTTACCGGATCGAAAACTACTGAATTGATGTGTCTTCCATGTGAATAATCTTGAAATATGATTGTGCAGTTAGAAAATTTTCAATAAAACGGCATTTTTTGTAACAGCAAAAAATATTGTATGCAACTCGTTGCAAAACTCGATTTTTTCAAATCAATGTTTTGCAACTTGTTGCTCGAATAACTTTCACAGAAGACTTAAAGGTATCACAAATCGTATCGTGTGGTATTAACCATTATTTTGCAATTTCTAAAAATTGTTTTGTAATGATTCATTACGCAAATCAAAACAGTTTCGTAATATAAAAGCGTTGCGTAGTAGTAATTCTGTAACAGATTTCAGTTCCATGATTACTATTACGACACCTGCACTAATTCAGTGTAAGAAAGTAGGCCGTTCCATGACTGTGTGCTGAAAAACAGTCTATTACGATGAGGAATTGCAAAAAAAAAATCTTTCTAGTTACGCAGATTATATGTTCGTACTTACAGTATCGGACAAAACGTTTTTCCAATCATAATGAACACATTTGGTAGATTAGATATCGGTTGTTCAGAGACCGATTTTATTGCAATTTTCTCAGCACGTCAGAAACACAGCAGGATTCCGTTTTTGGCAGCAACGTCAAAATTTTCAGTTTCCGAAAGCGGAACCCTTTTTTCAATAATTGTTTTTATAGATAGATAATTGTTTTTATAGATAGATCAACCCTATGGACTCATAAGATAGCCAAACTTCGAAACGGTACACTTCGAAGGGTAGAAATAGGCTGTGTATCTATAAATCTGAAATGTTGATTGTGACAGACGTTCCACATACTTTTTATCGCTTAAAAGTCTGTAATGTAGCGAAACTTTTGGTTGAAACTTTCTGCGAGTCATAGATTTTTGTTGCTCTTCTGTCAGTGATTGTACTTTGTTCAACTGAGTTGTTTCAGTTCAGAGGAGAAATGATTTTTTAAGTGGTATCACCTACCGGAAGACTCAAGTGGGCTGGTTATACAACATGAATACCTGAGGAAAAATTTTGGAACTCCTGTTGAGATACCTATAGAGATCAATGACTTCATGAAACACTGTGAACGCATGACCATTCCGAAGTAAATAAGCGCGTACGGGAGCCCCAGTGATTGGTGGAGTTTGAGATAATTTCGACTAAGGTGGAGCTCTAGAATGTGGTTGGCGTGAGGCTGATTTGCTCTTCAAATGATTAAACCATCAAATACGTTGGTATTTACTGAAAAAAAAAATGCCAAAAACGGATGCATTTTGTTGCCAAAAAAGGGGGATGCCTAATATGGAGCATACCAAAAAAGGAATCCCACTGTAACTTGAATTTCAGCATATATCTTTGAGCTACTTTTTCAAACACAAGTTTGAAAGCAATAAGGCTGATACAAATATGAATTTTCTTTTATGTCCGAGACCACTTGGAAGGTACGAGGGGGAGGGATAAAAATAAATAAGGAACAAACAATTAAACATGAAAAAAAAAGTTATTTATTCGTATTTTTATTTTTAACGATAGTTGTTAAACTTTTTCCAATCGTCATCTTGATCATTATTTTACCTGGTTTTTACTCTAAAAATTAAAAAAAAACCTAACTGATATCAAAAAAATGATGAATCTTTTTTTTTCTCCCCTTAGAAATTTTCGGATTTTTGAAGGGGGGGGGGGGTGACATAAAAGAAAATTAATATTTGTATCAGCCTAACGGTTTGATTAAAGGGATTTTTTTTGACATTTTTTTATAATTGACGTGATTGGAAAAATGTTGAAGTTTTGGATTTAGACAATATGAACAAGTTTGCAGTAGGGCTCTACTAGTTTTAGATAAAGCTTTTATAATTTTTCATCAAACATTTCACTTTAAGCAAATCTTTATTGCAGTTGAAATCATGATTGGAAAAATCACACAAAAATATGTGTTAGAATTCAAGTCACGTCTGACGTACTGTAAGAATTTGATTGAAATCTGTCTATATATAACTGAGATCTAGCCTACCAAACTTGATAATTTTGTATGGAAAATAGAAAAAGTTGTAAATGTTTTGTCCAATACTGTAAGTGTCTAATGAAAAACTGTTACATACGACTCTGAACAAAAATCATTCTATTTTTTTCACTCTGTCATGTAATTAATAAATGAGGTCAGTACGTAGGTCCCATACAAAATCATAACAGTGCAGAGCCCATTAAAAGGACTAAATTTTCACTCTATGTGAAATTAGGGTTGTCCCAAAATATAAGGGCGTATATTTCTTCAGCTTGTTTGCTTTGCAAGTATGCAATTTGAAGCGTTCTTTCAAGTTATTCTTTGTTCAATTTTCAACAACTTTGTCCGAGACACCAACTTTTTAGTCTATTGTAGCGCTTGATATGGCGTTTTCATTGATTCAGAACAGGGTGGTCCATAAAAAAAAGATTATTATCCCATTACTTTTTTGTTACACTTTCTACTTACATCTTGTAACACCTTTGAAAAGTTTTAGAATTATTTGGGACCCGTATTTTGATAAATGAATTAAATTATTGAATAAATTCGTCAAATATGATGATTTATTTTCACAAAAATATTTTCGGTTTAATTGTCGAAACGGAGTAGTACGCAATACTTTTCGACTTCAAAGCTATCTGAAAAACAGTTCGAAAGTTTAAAAAAATAAAAGCAGTCAGGTGTCTTGATCACACCCTGTAGAATACGATATGGATTAAATTAACCGAAACATAGTTCTCGTGAGATGAGAGAGACGCAAATTGTGCTTATCTTAAGTCATCCAGAATATTGGGTTATTTGCAACAAGCAGTGTCCCTCTAAGTTAGCTATTAACATTTTCAACAACTACTATAATATATATAACTAGGGAAAGTGTAACAGTTATGGCCATAGTGTTTCCCTATTTGGCCATATGTGAAATTTTGATAACTTTCACATTCTAATTCCTTTTTAATGTTTTTATTTCAAAATTTTATCTTAAATCTAACTACTACAACTTAAAAATAAATCAAAATTGGAAGACGTTAAAGTAATCACGTATGGCGAAATAGGGAACCACTATGTCCATAACTGGTACACCTACCCTAATAGATTATTTAAATTGGGCACAATCGTCAACTTAAACAATTGCTCTTGCTTTTTTGTCTATTGGACATTTAAATGAACAAAAATCTTGTAGCATTATATTACAAAGCTGTTCGGTAAAACGCTTACTAACTTGAAGGCTTGGCGGATAGTAAAAATTCATTTACAATATTTCATTCATCTTCCTTAGGTAACATGTGAACCTTTCTATTGGGTTGTGCGTCGAATAATTTCATATATATATATTTTAACTAGTATTGAAGCACCACATTTCATACAGGGTAGCCCGACTAATGGATTACTACAGAAATGTAACAGATTTTGTTACTCAGTTGGCGCGTTTTTTTTTCTAACAAAATTTGTTATAATTTTGGATGATTAGTAGTTAAAACAGCAAAAATTATAGCACAATCCTCTACACTAAACAAAATTGTTTGTTGGCGTGCCTACTCTATTGCTTTTTTTCGAATGTGATTGAAAATTTTGCGTACGCTGCTCTAGAGCTTTACTACGAATTTTTTTCTCAGGGTTATTCCTTTGGAAGAAAGATTAACTTGTTCAAAATTAAAAACAATTTTTCGAAAATTAATTTGCCAATCTAACAGTACTTTCACCAATTTTTAAAAGCTAAACCGAAATTACAGAGGATTTGACTTTAAAACTTTGCACATTGCACCCAAACCCATATCTAGAAAAAAAAACTGTTTGCGCTTAAACCGTCAGTTTCAGATCTTAGGGAAGGACATATTTTTCAGACATAAGTCTCAAATGCCTAAGGTAACTGGACCAAAAGGTGAACCTTGATCTCTTTAAAACTGCTTCAGCAAATCATTTTCTATCTCTCAACTCCTGACATTCCCCTTACTGTGATCGATCTAATATCAATACATGTTTATTTGATTTTTAATGACCTTACATACATGTATTTCGGTAGCTCTAACAAAAATATGTTTTGCTTTCTTTAGTGTATAAATTTGGGTTTATGGTGAATATGTCCTAAATCGTTGATTTTTTATGAATTCTTTGTACCGAACACTTTTAGAACTTTCAATTGTGCACATTTTTGCTGAGAACAATCCGTTTGCGCTTTACAGAGATATTAACATCTGAAAACAAAAAAAAAAATCAAAGAAAATCTATTATAACACTGCAACTAAAAGAGATAGAACAGTAGTTTCTTCGACAAAAAATAAGCTCTGACGCTCTAAAGGTGCTCTGAACAAAGTTTTTATTTCTATAAATTATTGTGTAAAAAGTTATCCAGAAAAAAATGAATTTTCAGGAACACACTAACTTATTTGTTAGAAAAAAGAAACAACTCTCTTATGGCATAATAATTTGAATTCTTTGTCAGAGTTGCTCGATTGTTCTTAACCCTCTAATACCCAACCCCGCCTTTAGACGGGGTACACTTTAGAATTTTGTGTAATTTTTCGTAGCTCGGAAATCAAAATGATTTTATTTTTGGCATAAACCTTGACTCATAACACGCATATAAGAAAAGTTTTTAATTACTTTTGAAACTTTTTTGTATTTTTGAAAGTTTTTTGAAAAATTGTATTCTTATATAATCTACAAATGCCTGAGGTTCATTTAACGTGTGATATAAAAAATCGTACCTTTTATATTTTTCTACGATCAACCTATCACAAAAGAAGAGCTTGGTGGTATTAAAATAATTTCAAAACTGTTTTTCCGTTAATTTCACGGAAAATAAAAAAAAGTGCAGAAAAAAAATAAAAAAATTATATTTTAAAAAGTATTGTAAAAACTTGATTTTTTTTATTGCCTAAAATCAGTAACTAGAAGAGGCTTCAAGAAAAAATGAAAAAGGATATGTATGTTCAAAAATAAAAATTATAAAAATCAAAAACCAAAATTCATAGATTTGCGAATAAAAATAAATCATTGCCCAAAACGTGTTTAAAACGATTTCAGATAACTGAAAATGATATTTAGATCGAAAATAAAAATTTGGGTATTGGAGGGTTAAAGATTGTAGAATATTGTATAGGCCTAAATACGTCAGCAAAAAAGTTTATATACTGATCTTCAGAATTATGTGGGCCACTCTAACTGCAAATCACTAAGAAAATGTCTAAAAAATATGCTTCCCCGATGACACCATATATCTAAAACTGATGGCTTAGGCGCAAACATTTTTGTTTTCCTAGTAATGGCTTTGGAAGCAATGTGCATTGGAAGGTACACATGATTACTATTTTTTGACGGACAGATCTGGAGTAGTACTTAAAACACACCTCTCACGCTGAGAAGCTAAGATTGTATCCCATCCCCGAGGTAGTCACTTATAACTTGAAAATATATACTAAACATTCGATATTTTTCGTGACGTTGGTTTCTCTCCCATGGTCAGCATTCATATAATTCCTCTACACTCATCTGCTACCGTCTCCTCTACCACACAACACAAGCGCTAGAATGAAAATCAAGGAACACATAAACTGTGGAATGAATGTTGTTTGACACGATGACATTTTCATAAGTCATTTATTTTACAAAGTTTTCAAAAATGTCCGATCATAACAACAAGAATAGTTTAATATTGCTTGTTATGTTCAATGTGACACGCATAAAATTATAGCAGCTCTTATTTTTTTTTCGTACGTTCGTTTGATCGCTCGTGTTGTCAATTCTGAAGGAATGTCAATGGAAACGTGTCGACTACCGTGATTGCTAACAACACTGCCAGGGCTGTAAAATGTCATTGATCACGTGACTCTGACAATTGGGTCCTAAAGCCCTGTCCCAATTTTAGTATCAAACGCTTAAGTTTAGGGCAAAAACACATGTTTACTCAATTTTTAAATGATTTTCATTTGTTTAGGTCCAAAAAATATTTTTTTTATGATTTTTGAGATTTTGTCCCACCCTTTGGTTTAAACTCAAAATTTGGGTATATTTTGTGTTCCATGTCCCTGCTGAAATGTCAGATAGGAACAACCCCAGTGTTAAAACTATATGCCCTGTGGCATTTTTGTCGAAACTGTGAATGTCAAACATGATCACAAGTGTCAAGGTTCATATTTGGAATCATTTTTAAAATTGAAGTTTAAAAATGTTATAGCCGTTATTTGAGTTAGAAAAAATGCTAAAGTAGTAGCAAGAGCATGCTTTTTCGTATTATTAAATAAAAACAAGAATTCATTAAACATTTTAGGACCCAATTGGATATTACATTAATATCATCGTTTCCGGTGAAAAAAAAGTTATCGGAAAATGTTTCCCCTTTTCCGAATTGCCATCGGTTGGCAATACTTGCTGATGCGGTATTTCACATAGGAGAGCGCTAAAGTTCATTCCACGAAATTATCTCTTTCTCTGTTTAACAAAACTTGAAAACAACGGTGCCATTACCTGTCAAAGTTGACAGGTACTGGTACCGTTGTTTTCAGATTTCTCAAAATGAGCGAAAGAGAGCGATTTTCTGATTACGTCACCGTGCAATAGGCAATACGCGTTTTATTATTTTTTTCAAAATTTTGACATATGACAGCATTAATAGTGACGACTTTTTTTTCGTAAGGGAGTAAAGCCGTTGGTCTCGAAGGTTTTGGGTCATTCAAAAACGAACTTCGGCCTAACGTTCTTTAGACCAAAGTGTTTACAACTGATAGTAGACATCTGCTTTCATAATTGATAATTCAATATCATTTTTTCACAATTATATTGTAATGAGGGAAGTATTTAAGATAAAGCTTTGCTGAATAAAGAATATAATTCCAATTTTATAGCCTAAGCAATGTCAATAACCAATGTGAGGGTATTATCCGAAAGAACAGCATATGTATAAAAGAAAATTCATTTAAAATCACACTAACTATTCATTGAAGCAACATTACTCGAAAGAACAACTAATGTTTATAAAAAGATAAAATCTCACATGAGATCGTAGGCTCTAAAGAATAGCTAATGCCCAAAAGAAGGAAAAAATATTAATATAATATAATATAATGTGCAACTAAAATTTCTAAGATGAAATATGAAAGCAAAACTCGAAAAAGCAGACTTATTAAAAGTAGAAGCAGTCACTGTGTCACATGACGCCAGGTATAAAAACAATAATTGTAACAACAGTGTGAATCGAAATCCCTTCAAATATCAACAGAAAAAGGAGAATCTCCGATGAAAGCATTAACGCTGAAATACCATAATGAGTAAGAACAGGCTCACGCTTGCTTTTCAGTGTTTCGTTCTTCGTACTTAGTTGCATTGAAGAGAATATCTTATCTGGAGCAATGGACCAATGCACGAGTTCACTAGTTGACGTTTGAGCGGTGCCGTGTTATTTATGTAACCATGGCAACTAGTGAATACGGCACCGCTCAAACGTCAAATTCGTGAACTCGTGCATCGGTCCATTGCGGATCCCCTTTATTCAAATGAATGTTTTCTAAAATAAAACAAAATTCTTCTAGATTATTATCCAAGATGCTGAAAACAATTTTCTGCTCTAGTTGAGTTTTGAAGGTTTCGGCCTGAACATATTTTGGCCTAACGTCATTCGGCCTAATGACCAGACAACGGTCCCGAGATGTACTAGCCCAGGATAAAAAATCGAGTCTAAAAGATAAAAAATAAAACTAATTAATTGGCGTCAAATGTAGATCTGTGCGCCGTATAAAACTGTAATTGGTATTATAAAATTTAACAAAATCAGGAAAAAGTAACAACACATCACTATGATTTGTACAAAACAGGGTGCTTCAGCACTATACAGATTAATTTTAGCTGAGCTCAGTTTAACAGTAAAACTGTAACTAACTTAGTTACTTTTAAGACTGAGCTGGACAAAGTTCAATAAAATTGCTCCGATTTAATTACTTTAAAATGTTGAATAGTTTTGAGTGTATTACTAATACGATGTGAAACACTTAATGTGATTCAAAACATTAAAAAACAGCTAAATTTCACGATCGGCTTGACAGGGTTCCTTTATGGTTGAATAAATCATCTTCATAGGGAAACATACCCAAATGTAGAATCGAGGCTGGAGGGCCTGACTTAGCCGATTGGTTAGAGTTCGCGGCTACAAAGCAAAGCCATGCTAAAGGCGTCTGGGTTCGATTCTCGGTCGGTCCATGATCCATGCCTTGAATTTACCAGGCATAAAGTATCGTCGTACCTGACACACGATATAAGAATGCGACAAAGGCAACTTTGGCAAAGAAAGCTCTCAGTTAATAACTGTGGAAGTGCTCATAAGAACACTAAGCTGAGAATCAGGCTCTGTTCCAGTGAGAACGTAATTCCAAGAAAAAGAAGAAGGAAAATTGATTTGTGGAACTGAATGTATAAATTACACATATCGCTTAACGGTTACGCTTCGCTTGCAAGTATAAAATGGCTATTTGTTTACCTTAAAGGAATTTGGACATGAATGATGGATCTCAATCCTTGAAAGGAACGTTCCTAATCCTTGGCAAATCAAATTACCCGACTATTCCGACTCACAACAACCAAACAAACCGTCCGAAATTTCCACGTAATCCTACAATAATGCCATCATTCTTCATCCACGCTAGAGATTTACCTTTTTCATTAGTGTTCCTCGTAGCCCCAACCAAACCCCAACTCCACCCACCCAATCCAAATTGTGAAAATGTGACTGATATGGAGCCATTCTGACGAATAATAATCATTTATCCGGTGAGCAGCTGTTTGCGATCTCGACTGAAACACATTATCCGGACAAATAAATGCCTCCCCGTCCGCCCGGGGGTAGAGGCCGGTAGCGCGGGCGAGGAACAGGAAACAGCTGAATAATGAAAACGTCTACCTTGCACCGCCTCGGTACAAACGGCTTCCTCCCAGCGATAATTTCCCACCCCGTTCCCACTACCAACAAGAAGAACCAGGAAGTGAAAAATTGCAAAATGACCTTCAAAGCGAGAGCGTGGTGCGGGGGGATGAGGAGAAAAAGCGGGCGAACACAGTAGGCGACGGAATCAAAAGTGACGGACGGTGAAGCGGAGGATTCCACTTGAAGTCGGCACCGACCGGGCCGGTTCTGGTCCGTCACTTGGAACTAATAAGAGCGAACGAGTCAAGTGCTCCGTTCGGGCGGAAACGGCTCGATGGTAACATACATGCAGGGGCACAAAGGAAAAACACCGAACGGTGGTAAACAGGAACCCGTGTTAGGCGACGCACGCTATGTTCAATGAGGGTTATTATGCTATTTTCATGCTCTCGTAAAAAAAGTTACCCAAAATAGAGCTCTGCAGGACCAACAAATGTATGTGTAATTTCCACACATGCTAGAAAATCAGTTTTTGTACTGATTTATGTTTCATTATCACAAATATTGCGAAGCTTTGCAAAAAAGCGAAAATTACACAAAATTGGACCCTTTTGGGCCAACATACTATGTGTTTTATTTTCACACATGCTGAAAATTGATTTTGTTTGATTTCTGCTTGTTTTTCTCAAACTTCACGATGCATAGAGATGCTTAGTCTTACGGAGCTTCTTTATGTGTCATGTACTTTGCAACATAGAAAAATAAATCATCTTAGGAGCAGGTTTCTTACAAGGGTGGAGGACGGCTGTCAACTGGGAGTAAAATTGAAAAGCCAACCACCAAGTCCAGAAACAGTTTTAAGACTTAACGCGGAAAAGTAAAAATATTAATTCGCAAAACTTCAGCTAGTTAATGCGCTTGCAGAGTATTGTTTACAAGCAGTTATATACGACGTGTTACTGCAGTGCGCTGCTGGTGATTTAATCTCAATTCATAAAAAAGACGATTTCGCGAAAATTGATTACGCCTTCACCATTGTTTGGTCGTAGTTTTGTATGGTTGTTTACATTTTAGAACCAGCTACACGTTGGGGTAGCAATGAAGAGCCGCCAGTACCACCCTTGAGTTTCTTAGCATATGTTGAAATTACACGCCTCATGTGTTGAACCTATAGTGTATCGTCAGTGTGTAAAGAGACTGTTTGTAAACCACGTGGTAATTTATTTTGATTTTCTGAACCCTCCTCCGTTCCCCTCGTGGTCTTTTGTCAATAATTTGAATTCTGACAGCTGTCAAATGACTGACCGTTCGGTGCAGCCGTACCAAAAAACGAAAGCTAGTGCCCAGTCCAGAAAAAGTTTTCTTTTTTTATGTTTACTTGTTAATTGAGAAAAAAACAGAAAATACTATACAAGCTAAAACAAAGCTACACAGAATTGAGTACGACTCGCAAAAAATCAAGCTCTCCTCTATCAATACACCATTTGTGCAATTTTACACACCCTAACTGCTCCTATTCTGAGTTTTGTCTACTTAGTCCTACATTTTATTATAAACAGAAATGATTTACAATATCAAAGTACCCGGTTTGTCAAAAAAGAATGAAATTTTCACAGAATAAATTTTTAGCAGGTATATAAATTGCAATTATTGTCTGTTGGCCCAGAAGAGATCAATTTTGCGTAAATCATATTTAATCGTTTCTAAGTAACTTTGATGCCATTTGAACGCCTCTTATTCATTTTATTTTGCATTGTGCAAGTCAATGTAAAACATTTCAGAAAACTTAAAGGATTTTTTTTGAGTTTACGGCGACTTTCTTCACAATTGTTCGTGGGAATACTCAAAAAGTTTTACGATAAAAATCAATTAATACTTATAAGTTATTATTATTACTTAAACTATTGTTATTTGAATTATTGGAGAGGCTTTTGCAAGAAGTTATACAACATGTTTCAAATTGCTGTCAAAGAAAAACTGTCGGAAGATTTGAAGATTCAAATAACTGAAAGTGTTTTGAATAAATAACTAATGAAATTGCTGTAACGACTAAGAGTTTTCACATCACCCACGAAGCCCCGAAGGAAGCTGTAACGAAGTACACTAGTTAAAAGATGAGGATAGACTGAGACGGTGATTTAGACAGCACTCATACCAGCCGCAGCTGGTTTAATTTGAAGCTCGCGAGCAGGTACTAATACTCATCGAGCATTCTGTCACAATGGCTAAAGCTGAATTCAAAGAAACTTTTTATTTACTGCCCAAACCCCTGGTTAGTGAAATTGATACTCTGAAAGGGATAATTGTTATTTTTGCATAGGTTTTAAATACATTTATCCAATCTTTCAACATAAATTTACAGTTACTCTTGGTTATATTAATCGTTTTTTTTTGTTTATTTAAAAAAAGCTAAGCAATTGCAGAATACATTTTATGAATTTCTTGAAAAACTCCTTTAATAATCAAGAATTTCGATTTTTTGTCTTGAACTACATAATAATTTTAAGAATATTTGGTCGCTGTTCAGACAAACCGGACTAGATGATATTTTGGCATTCTAAAGCTACGTTAAAGACTCCAGCAATTCTTGTTTTTCGGATGCTATTTTAATACAGATGTATCACAAAATAGAAGAGTTCCATTACAACAGCAAATAGTGCGAATATTTTGATATTTCAAATGTCTGGAGTACGCTTTTCTGAAACCATTAAAACACTTGGTTCAGTCTGTCTGAACACCGACCTTTTTTTCAAAGTAGTTCAAAAAATTGTGTAAACTTTGCGTGGAAATTTTATATTTATGAAATACTCAAAGAGATCAAAAGAAGATTTTCAAGAAAATAAAGCTTCAGTTAAAATTCCATAGAGAATAGAATTAAATATCAAATTCTGTCACCTCTCATTGAACCATGAAATTTTAGAGTTCTGTACTAATTTTCAAGGTTATTTATGAGCAAACATTTTTTTTTGGTAAAATTAAACGGTTAGCGGTCGGTTCGTAACATTTTGGAGAAACAAAAAAATCTGTTGTTGTAGTCAATACCCTATTTCATGTTTTCGTTTCCATTTAGAAAATTCTGTACAAAATAAACTCCGAATTGAATCCAAATTTTCGTTGAGATTATGAAAAATTAGCCTGCTTTTACGTGAGAAGACCATTCAGAAATATAAAAGAATTCTGCCCGAAATCCGACTAGTGGGTATAAAAATTATTATTATCAAAATTCTGTATCAAGTTGGGTGAGAATACTACCATTCATTCTGCAAAATCCTGCATTTTTAACTACCAGCTAGTAGAATTAACACATGCGCTTTCTAGAGGTTTTATAAATACTATATACTACGATTGTCATCACATCTTTTTCTTCTTCTTGACATTAACGTCCCCCACTGGGACAGAGCTGGCAACTCAGCGTAGTGTTCCTATGAGCACTTCCACAGTTATTAACTGAGAGCTTTCTTTGCCAAAGTTGCCATTTCTGCATTTGTATATCGTGTGGCAGGTACGATTATACTTTATGCCCAGGGAATTCCAGTAAATTTTCATTACGAAAAGATCCTGGACCGACTGGGAATCGAACTCAGACACTTTTACTGAATTCCGCTGAAATAATACTTAAACATCCAAAAGTTCAAAGTTATCCCTCGCAGTTTCTCTTAAAACTCATTGATTCTGTCAAATCTTATACTGAGATGTTTTGCAGACAGTTCTACTAGAAATTCCTTCAAGTAGATTTCTCCAATAGTTAATAACAAATTCTTTCGTGATTATCCGACATTTCCCCGAAAACCATTTCCCCGAATGAACTTTTTCCCCGAAAGCTTTTTCAGAAGACAATTTTTATATATTTTTTATTATCGGTGTAAAAGATATATTCTGCAAGTTTGATAATCGCTTCAAATGAATGATTCTTTTATGAAATTTTTGAATTTAGAAACGAAAGATGAGATATGGATTTGGATTGTAATGCCAGTTTTTACTGGCAGGTCTGCTTTTAAGAATATCTTAAAAGAAAAGTAAGTTTCAAATTCAAATTTTGTCATACTAAGAATCGTTATAAAACTTCATAAAATGTTAAAGGTAGGTTTTGAAAAAATATTCTAGACATGAACAAATCTCTTTAATTAATGTTCGAATCCTCTGAGCAGAATCTCAAATAGAGACACTTAAAAGTAGATGGAGTACCGTGTACCTTTTAATTCCGCTCCTAAATGCTTATCTTTGACAGATACGCGTATTTCGACTACCACTTGCAGTCTTCTTCAGTGTCAGTTACTCGTATCCACTGTGGAATGCTCTCACAACTCCCGGAGGATTGTCTTGTTCGAGCGGCACATTCAAGAGTTCTTTTGAAGTGTGAGTAAAGGTGAGCATTGCAACAAAAGAGTACCTAAATAAATCCTCGCTTTTTTTTGCACTCTCACTCGAATCGCTTAAGGACCTGTGTTGAAAATTTTGAGTTCATTTTTTGCTACTCAGAAAAACGGTAAAATCGCCTCATCCGCATCGCGGAGGAGTTACTATCAAGCTTGCATATGGCATGAGGACGTTTGGCCGAATAAGGTATCTTTTCGTAATAACACGAAACAATGTGAAATAACAGCCTCTTATTGAAAGAATGGAAAGTTCAAATTGAAGTGCCACTAAATGTTGGAACAGTATAAATATAAAGAATTGCCTATTATTTTATGAAGGCAAAACTTAGCCAAATGTTCATTCGAACAAATGTCCAGAAGCCAAAAATCTATACGCCAAAGCTGCCACTACCAATGAAACCGCTTATTTTGCGCTCGTTTTTTTTTTTCATAAGAATATCACGTGGCACATTATTTTGAACATCGGTTACTTTAAACACATGGATTTTATAACAAATAAATCAATTTTCTTCTAATTTTACATCAACTAGCACTTTAAAAGCTTTTCGGCAGCAGGATGATGAATAGCTTTCAGTATGTCAATAAGATTATGATTTTTTCGGGGAAATGGTACATTCGGGAAAACGTCATTCAGGGAAATGGTTTTCGGGGATATGTCCGACAATCTCTTTCGCAAAGTTCATTGCAAGTCCTTCAAAAATATTCTAAAAATACATCACAAATTGTGTACCGGACGGCAATGGACTGCACTGCATTGGCAGAGCTGAGTTGCTCGCGTTCCCTCAAGATCCGAGCGGGATGGATGAAGGACTCTATGTTCCTTCCGACGTTTGCTGGGCTTCGTCCCATGAAAAAATATAATTCTTTAAAGAAGTCCCTAAATATTTTTTTTCGGTAAATTTTCAAGTATTTTCCGGGAAGAATTATTGAAAGAACAATTGTGGAATACGTTTAATAAACTTTATAATCGACTTTTTTTTGTTAATTTTCTTTGGTACAGATTTTTGGAGATATTTTGTCGTGGTGTGCGGAATTGTTGGTTGCTGCTCTGCTTTTGATCTGAAAATTCCTTTGTACAGATGTTGTGAAACGTGATCAATGTACTAACATTCGACGATAGTTATTTCCTGTTACACCTTATTTGCACCTGTCGTGTCTACGAACGCCCAAATAACTGTGAAATTTGGCATTGAACAAGTGAATTTCTGCGATTGTCCGACATTTCCCCGAAAACTATTTCCACGAATGCAATTTCTCCGAATGATGTTTTCCCGAATGAACCACTTCCCCGAAAACTTTTTTTCCAAATGTACCATTTCCCCGAAAAAAATCTTAATGTTAGCTACATACTTATAAAATCCATGTGTCTGAAGTAACTGGTGTTCAAAATGATGTGTGCAAGCTCGTGATAGGCAGTTTCATTGTAAGCAGTATGATTAGCCTATGGCTGTTTGGCTTATGGACATTTGGGCGAATGGACATTTGGCTGAGTTATGCCTTCTTAGAATTAGGGGCTATTATTTTATTTAAACTGTATCAATAATTATTGGCAATTAGCTGATAATATTTCAATTTGAATGTTCCCTTCTTTTAATGATAGGCTGTTCTTTTAAATTGTTTCGAAATATTTTGAAAAGTTAAATGTTACTTTGCCATGTATTCATTTAGTCAAACGATTATTCTTACAAACAGTTAGCGTGCCATAAAGGACTGTAACTACAATAAGCCAAGCTTTAGTACGGTAGGCTAATTAAAGAATCTATTATATCTTGCTTTACATAACTAGACATCGATTTTTCCTTTTAGAAACTTTCAACATTATGCTTCTATATTAATTTTCTGACAATAAATCAGTTTAAAGATAAATGTCTTCATTAGAAGCACATTTTTCGAAAATGATCTAAAACTAATAGCCGAAAACACCAAATAAAGTGAGCATGTTTATAATGAATACCTAAAATGCTAATAATCACTACTTAAATAGAAAAAAACATGCCTATTCAATGCAAAATCTTTATCAAGGGTTGATCGGAAGCATTGAAAATGTTGGTTCAAAACATTGGAATCCGTAATATTTGCATTTAAAATAAAATGTGGAGAAATAGCATATAATGTCCAGAACAAAATTTGCTTAAAGTTTCAGTAGCTCTGTCATTTTTTATTGATATTTATCAATGAAGAATTTCCTTCTAATTTAAAAAGAAAAAAATCCTATTGAAATGAGGAGAAGCGGTAAGCAGAACAATATTAACACAGCAAAGCTTCAAAAAACTGCCTACGATTGAAAAAAGAAAAGCCTAGATCTAAAATGCGTTATGGGGTAAAGATCTACCAGTGAACCTCGATAGTGACAATGTAATACAACATGCACTAAACAAAGGACACGAGAAATACTACAATAGATCAAATATTGGTCGCAGTGATTTATGTTCCTAAAAGAATGATTATTAGAGCAGTTAAATAAAGTAGAACAACCTATGTTTAAAGAAGGGATATTTACGAAATATAAAACAAGCAGCTTTTATGGTATCAATTTATTGATACAGAAAAAACATAGAACATTTGCCTATGCTTTATGGGACACAAACTACTAATGCGGAAGCAATGAACGAAAAATAGCCTCGAAACGATGCACTAATCTGTCAGATGCGTCCCGAATAAACTTATCGACTCAGCAGTGAAGATCAAGATGTCCCTTTTGGGTCACGCCTTTGAATCCTGCACAAAGTTTTTAATCAGTACAACTTTATTCAATAATTTTGTCGATGCCCGTTCAGCCAGATGTCATTAAGATAAATTATGTCCGGAAAAACGACATAAGGCATCAGAATTGCTCATCACTTGGATAATCTTCCAAAACCCACTTTCTACATTTTCTACATGTTTATTGCTATTATTAGCATCATTAAATTTTGGTTCTATCCCGTTAGGGCGAATGTCATTAGGCCGAATGCCGTTAGGCCGAATGCCGTTAGGACGTAACGGTCGCTAGGCCGAAAATGACCGATAGTTCTAATGAACTATAAGGTCGAATGGATAACTAACAGGGATTGGTCAGGCTAATTTGCGTTACCTAGAAGCCTTCGAATGAATTGTAAGGTCTAATGAATTATTAGTTTTCGATCAGTATAATTTGCATTACCTAAAAGCCCACAATATCTGCTGTGAAATATAACTAGGAAAAAACAGCCTTTGATTGAAAGAAGGAAAAAAACACTGATGAATGTGTTAGCCTTATAAAATAAAATAAAAAGATCAAATGTTACCCAAACAACCCTTTTCGGCCTAACGGCATTCGGCCTAATGGCCTTATGCCTAAAGACATTCGGCCTAACAGAATTTGGCCTAACGACCTGCACCTTGAATTTTAATACTAAACTTAATGTTTAACATATTTTAAAAGCAGGGCTTCCAATGAAAACTGTCATCGATTTCCAATCCAAATATCTCGTCTGTCGTTTCTCCATTCAAATCATTCATAAGAGAATCATTAGTTTGAAGCGATTACCTGACTAACTGAATTCAGTCTATTACTCTGATAGTTGAAAAAATAATTAAAAATGTGTTTGCAGAAAGCTTTCGGGGAAACAGTGCATTCAGGGAAATGGTTTTCGGGAGAAAATTCTTCGGGGAAAAATCATTCGGGGAAATGGTTTTCGGGGAAATGTCGGACAATCAATTTCTGTGATACCTGGCGACAATGGCGGAAGATAAATTATGCACGAAATGTACTCGAGGAATCGACGTATACACCAATCTTTTCACTGTGTGTGAAGGAGAGTGCGCCTGCTTTTTCTATAACTTGAGCAAAGATGCTTTGGATGTGTAATGCTTGTTTACGCAAATTCCAAATAATGAGAGACAAATCCGGATCGACCTGTTGTAAAGAATTAGTTGTCGCGAAATCGATTGAAGTAGAAGTTAAGGAGCTGAAAACTTCGGTGGAGGATATCTTGCACACTTTGTACAAAATTGCACCAAATGCCTGTTCGAGTTATATTAGACGGATTTCACGCCAAATCGACCAAGGGGGTCGAAACGGGTGTGAAAACTATGTGAAACTAAGATACTTCACATACTTTGTTTTTTTTTTTAAATCGATCTAGACTAACATTTGTGCTCTTGAAAATTTGAGGTTTGGCTTCGATTTATCTTCAGCTTAATGTTTGCAATATTGTTGTGATATCTTTCAAACCATAAAAATCCGTCGGATTGTTAGACGGAGTTGATTTTCCCATAAGCGGATTGGTGCGAGATCAATTGTATTTAATTAATTCCTGTATAATTCCGTTTTATTTCTCTGAACTACTCCCAAGAAAACAAATATAATCTATTTTGTGATTAAAACTCATTTATCACTTGAAAATATGTTCATACTAGACTATTTAAAGCAAAATAAAAATATAATAAAAAATTCATTTTGGACTTAAAAAAATCGATGTTAGAAAAACTTTTTTCCCTAAAATATGCCCAATTTGCAATGTATGGACGACTTTTAGTAAATTTATTTACTAAACTTTTTGCTTAAGGATGATCAAAATCTGAAATGGCCAGTTTTTTAAATCGACTTTAAAGTTTTGAATCATTTTATTTCTCCAGTGTAGAAAATGTTTTTTTTATTTTTTCAATATTTTTTTTTCTAAAACTTCAGGAAATTTCACGACAGTCCCCCATACAACACTTTTTTGTAGGTCTTACCGTTTTTGAGTTATACGGGTTTATAAAATAAGTAAAAAAAAACTTTGACCCTTTCCAAATGTTAGTCTAGATCGATTAAACATTGTCTTCACACCCAGAAAGTTTCATTGAATTCTGGAGGGGTGCTGCCGAGTTGGCGTGAAATCCGTCATATTACATCGCTTCACTCTACTCCGATCTCATCACTCGCACCATCGGATGGAACGGACGCAAATGTAACGAATGCGGCTAAAGTGAGCACTATTGAGAATCTTCGGCGATCGGGATGTACCACTACTGATGACTTCTCTCTGTTCCTGTCTAACATTGATGTGAGCGTTACAGAGCGGGACGTTTATGAAATGGTTGTTCGGTCTCTTGGTACTCCTGAACCCGGGCGCATAGATATAATAAAACTAACATCTAATTGGAAATCGCAAAGAGCATTGGATTATGCGTCATGTTAGCTTATGTTAAACAAAAAGTAGAAATCTCGTGCACTGGATCCTTCTATATCCTTCTATATAATACTAGTGGTCCCGGCAAACTTCGTCTTGCCATCAAGTAGGCTGTTGAAAAACGCTTTTGATCGTACCATACATAATGACAGTTTCGTTCGTGCTCGTTTTTTCAACTTTCCCGGTGAATATCCTGGGATTTTTAAACACACAAACACGTCGGAACCCCTGACGAACAAAACTGAGAAAGAATCATTAAAATCCGTTTATCCGTTCGTAAGCCATTTCGTGACATACAAACACCATTCCATTTTTATTTATATAGATCTGTATAAATAAAAATGGAATGGTGTTTGTATGTCACGAAATGGCTAGAGAACGCGTCCCACCTGATGCTTTCACTGTTGGATTCGATAGGGGATGCGACGTGTTCGTGCGTGAGAAAAGCTTAGGAAAAGCGCCGTAAAAATCGGAGAAACTGGATAAAACTAAACTGTCATATTGTATGGGGTACTGCAGGGCATTTTTCAACAGCCTACTTGATGGCAAGACGAAGTTTGCCGGGACCACTAGTCAAGATAATAAAGAGACCTGGAAACCGATATGAGCTTGATTAGTTTGTTTTGATGTGAAAATATGCGATGTAATAATGTAAAATTTGATGTTTTTTTTGTTGATGTAATTTCTGTTTTGTATTCTGATTTTTTTGTCTAATTTGTGATTTTGTTGTATAGAAAGATATGCGATACAATTTTCGAAAAAGAATGAAAATTTGTCTGTGATATTGTATGATGAAGAGTTTTTTTTATTAGATATAGATATTCAATAAGGCTTTATGTAGTCAGTTGAATTAAACAAATAAATAGATATATTATTTTCAAGAGAGTTTTGAAGAAAAGTGAGAAGCTACATCAAACTTATCTTTAAAGAAATCTTAAGAAATACGTAGACGATTTTCTGTGAAAAAAAAATGAGATAGATCTGTGGAGAACACTGTAGATTAACATCTGGAGGAACCATTTATTGTTTCTGCAGGAAGTCATATGTATAATTTAGACTATGTTTTTTTCAAGCGATCATTAAAGGGTTTTCAGAAAATTTTCTGAAAGATTTGTTGAAGAAACCTGAAGAGATATTTTAAAAAAAGAACCTCAAAGGCAATGTTGGAAAACTGTTGGTGAACTATCTAATAAATTTTGAAGACGATCTGCTGACTAGATGTGTTAGTTTGTTCAACTGTGTGAGTACTTTGTTTAATTTGAACGTGTCGAATTATGTCTTTAAGAATTGGCTCAAAGTTTTAGCATCCGAAACAGTCTGTGAAATTTATTATAATTTGGAGACGGCGACAAAAAAATAGTGAATATTTAGTGAGACTCCTAGAATTTCTTGTACTATTCCATGGAGAAATCTTCAGTCCAGAAAAATTTTAACACATTATGAATGAACAACTGGATGTTATTATGTTAAAATTGGAATTTATATTATCACGTTTGTATGTTGGACTTTCTTGGAAACATTTCTCTAAGCATACTCTGGCAGAATTCTTTAAAAGATTTCATTGAGCAATTAAAGTAAAGTAGTGCTCGAAAAAAAAAACATTGAAAAAGAACGGACCAAAAATAATGATGAAATCCCCGTGTGAAATCTCAGAGAAATCTGGTTGAACAGTTCGTGGGAGAACCACAAGGGATATTTGTGTCGGATTGCTTTGCGGTCTTCGACAACGTTCGCCATCAAATAGGCCTCCGAAAGGCGCTATAAAAGCTCCCACACAAATTGACAGATTAGTTTTCACCCGTTTTTTTTTTTCAACTATTTCGAAGACTAATCTTAAACTGAGTTCTGTTTGATCTTCGACCTTGGCAGTGCGTCAAGAAAGCCCGAGCAGTCGTCAGCTGTTTTCCCTCTCGAGTCGTGCACCTATTTTCTCTGAGTGCTTTTATACAGCCGAGCAAACGAGTTAAGCTGAAAGTGGATTGTTGCTGCTCAGTCAAGGATGACGGATCAATTGGTGAACTCGTTTCATGCTACTATTTCTAATCTATAAAATATGTATGAATGCACATTTAATCGATACAACGGTAGGACGTAAATATGATTTTTCAACAAACTATGAATGGTTCGTCACTGTGAGTGTCGACATAAACTCTTATTCATGAAGTATTTATGTTAAACATTTTTTTTGTTTTCAAAACACTCATTTCTTTTTATCTTTATTTTTGTAATTAAAAAAAACTTTGAATGGTTCGACACTACAAGTGTAGACTTGCGAAAGGTTCACTTTATTCAACAAACTTTGGATGGTTCGCCACTGTAAGTGTCGGCATAAGAATAAGAGTGTTCTATGATGTTCCAGACAATCGAGTTTTTGTTTCTTTTCAAATAAGTAAAATATAATAACACATGCTTTCGTCCTGACAGCTGTAGGTATGTTACATTTAGGTATTTGTTCATCAAACTTTGAATGGTTCGTCACCTCAAGTGTCGGCATAATTTTCCTCTACATAGAAACATCAAATATCAAATGAAAATATTATATATTCATAAAAGCATATTTATATTTGACAAATAACTATTTATCATGGTCTAATCACTTATCAAAGTGAATCCTGTGACCCAACGATCCTCCCCATTAACAAACATCCCTCTCAGTAACCTTTGTGGAGATGCAGAGACAAACACGGTCTCCAAATAGCAAAGGTTACACACTAGCATTCCTTCCCTCAATCCCACCTGACCGCAAGGACGTGGCCGGCGCCGTTATTGACCTTGTATAAATAGAGGCACTGAATTATGCACACTGAAGAAGATTATGGCCAATCCCAGCCGAACTTCTAGTTGATTCTTTGTGCATTTTCACTGACTTCGGTCAATCACGGAATAGCAACCATTGATATGTGTAGTCAGTCTAAGCTAAGCTAAGCTAAGCTAAGCTAAGCTATTTCGAAGACTAATCTAAACTTTTTCCGCACACAAACACGTCGGAACCCTTGACGAATACAACAGTAGTAGAATCAAGTAAATCCGTTGACTCGTTCTCAGGCCGTTTCGTGACGTTTGTATACCATTACATTTTTATTTTTATAGATAGATCTCAAAAATAGATATGGGTAACAAAAAAAAAACTTCAAAAGACGATTTCTAAAAACATCCAAGCTGGAATATATTGTTTCTTCCTGTGAAAGAAAATCTAAGGTAAATGAAAGTTGCAATATAATCCCCATTGGACATAGCGTGCGACGATCGGTCAACAGGGAGGAGGCCATAATTGGTACCTATTTCAAGTGGAAATTAAAGGTAGCATTGTGGGGCCAAATTTGATTAAATCAATTATTTTCAACTAGCTGCCCCGCTCATGGCGTGTGCTACCGGACCGAGAGCATGAACCGAGATTAGTGCTGGAACGTGGCTCTGTGGGAAATTTCATTAGCTGGATCAGTTTCCGGTGCAGTAAGTCTCACTGCAATTTTCGGACTCGTTTCGGACTTGATGTTGAATAATGGGAGTACTTGCCAGTGGTGGCTCTTTTCAGATGGCCGGTGCCAGAAGTCGCTTTTATCTACTTCCTAGGAAATCACCGAGTGGAGATGGAATTTATCTTTTTATTCAAACTCCCTCGCAGTAAATAAATGTCGGTACACATTTTCAGGAAGCTTAAGTAATCATCAGCCAAACCAGCACTTCTTCATCTCGGATGGTACGGAGATTTGGACCAGTTACAATACTGGTTCAAGGAATTTGTCTACACAGCAGTCGTTGACTTTTCCGAAAATTTTATTTGTCCTACCAAAGCAAAACGAATGGAACACCAGTAAAATATTTATTTTACTCCCTAACTCCTTCCAACACCCGCAGACGCCTACTGAGACGCCGAGCAAGCTGACATTCCATCAAAAACGTAGCAATCTTGCTTTTCAGCCGTAGCATACTGTGACTATCGTGGGAAGGAGTGGAATGAAAATCGGATAAGAGGATGACATCTTGTGAACCTGTTGGTCCATAGAGCATGAGAAAACACTTGTGTCTTTTGTATGATACGAATCGTTCCGTTATGCTATTATTTTCGAACGGGAAATTCGATTTTTATGTGCTTTTGTGCTTGGTTTTGTATCATATTTTTGACGAACCATAAACCAATTCATTTCATGCACTGAAACGTAATCTATTTTCCGTCTCGGAGGAAATATCTTCCTATCCAGCCATTCTATTTCACTTGGCCCGATCCATCAAGTGTCACGTCTTGGTCTCGTAAAATAAGAACGTGGCCACTTAAAATCTCCTCGCTGCCATTTCGAGGAGCGCTCGAATCCCGGGGCCTGTGAGTGTATTTCGGAAATGAACAAATTTGCTCGGTACGTGCCACAACGATCCACCATCATCGCCGTCCTGATGATGGCCGAACGCAAGACCAAGTAGGCAGACGAGGAAAAACGAATAAAAACAAAGTAAAGCCTACTTCGCCTTAGTTTGTTGCTGTTTGGTTTCGATACCCGATTTTGAGGAAATGACTGCCCCCGCAATTTGTGCTTTTGAACTTATCGATATCTCTCTTCACTGGACAGACGTTTTTGGCGTGAGAAGAACCTCCGCAAATCATGCATTTAGAATCCATGCGGCAATTTTTCGTACCATGACCCCACTTTTGGCACCGACGGCACTGAGTGGGGTTCTGGTAATTTCCTCTAGGTTTCTGGAAATGTTTCCATGTCACACGGACATCGAACAAAAGCTTTGCTTTTTCTAAAGCTTCAAAATTATTTAGTTCTTTTTTGTTAAAGTGAACTGAATAATATTCTTGAGAAAGCCCTTTCCGAACAACGCCAGATTGGGTTCTCTTTTCCATAACAATTACTTGGACTGGGGAAAATCCAAGTAAATCGTTAATTCCATTTTTGATCTCTTCAGGTGACTTATAGTCATTTGAGAGACCTTTCAAGACGACTTTGAACAAACGTTCAGTTTTGTCGTCATAAGTAAAAAAAATTGTGCTTCTTCTCTTCAATATGTTTGAGAAGAAGTTCGCGATCTTTAAGACTTTCCGGCAAAACGCGACAGTCTCCTTTCTTTGCGATTTGGAAGGAGATTTTGATTCCCCTAATGGGGTTCAAGATTTCCTGCCTAAATCCCCCAAATTCGGAACAATTGATCACGATAGGCGGCACTCATTGGTTCCTCACTTGAATCAAAGAGCCTGGGCTAGAGGCTGCTTCGATTTGGTGTTCGAAAAATTTGTCTAGAGCATCGAACTGACTACTCATTTTGATGCAATTATCAACATTAACCATTTCACCCTTGGAAGAAAGCGCGCATTCTTTAGAAACGTCCTTTCTTGCCACGTTTAGTGACAGTTTTAAGCCCCACTTTTTTGGAAGGAAGTTTTGAATTCAGAGATTCACCCTTCCTTTTGTTCGTAGTTGCAACCATATTTAGACGATGCCCACCAGTGCGTTCACAGATGCGTGCATAAAATGAATACGTAAAGCGGTTCTATTTTAGCTATTCTTTCGTTTCTGCACCGATCGTTGATACCAAGGTTGGTAGAGTACGACCCTGTTTCCGCACCGGTAGTTGCTATTCTTGCATCTTGTTTATCATTATTGACAGCTACAGTGTTTGCACGACATAACGTGAAGTATTTGTTCCGCATTGTGTGGACATTTAGACAAAAAGTAGGGTGCAGAACCACTTTGGCATAGGGGGTTCTTCTCGGCCGAATCGTCTGAAACTTTGCAATCAGAAGCGCCTCAGTACGATGCATATTTTGACCAAATATAAGCTATGTAGCTTACAAAAACCCCTCTGCCGAAATGAATCAAATGTGCCAAGAATAGGATCTGGCTCCACCAGGAATTCCACCGGAATTTTCTTCAGATATTCATCCGGCGATTTTTTCAAAAAATCCTCCAGGGATGTCCCAAGAACTCCTCTTAAGATTTCCCCCCCGGAGCCGAGGATTTTCTCCTTGGAGTTCCACCAAAAAATCCTCCGAGATTTGTTTTTCAAGAACTCTTCCGGGATTTTTTTTGGAGCTCCACCGGGAATTCCTTCGGATTTTCTCCATAATTCGTCCAGATTTTTTTTTAGAAATATCTCTTGAATTTTCCAGAGTTCCTCAAGTACAGGCAAACCTCCGTGAATCGATTACTGAAGTTCCCATTGACTCATAGAACAGAAATGCTTTGGAAAGTTGATTGAGAGGACCATCATAGTAAACATGAAATGGAATTCTTATGAAGTTGCTTCGAATAATTCACTACATTCTCTCCGGGAGTTTGTCCAGAGTTCCTCAGAAAATTTCTCAAAAGTATCTCCGGGAATTTCTCTAGACTTCTTCTGAGAATTCCTCTAAAAATTATTCCGGATTTCCATCGGCAATTCTTCTGGATATCATCCAGCAATTCCTCGGAACGTCCTCCGGATCCCACCGGCAGTTATCCTAGATTTCTTCCAAAAATTCATCCAGCGATTCATTTGGATTTCTAGAAAGTTCCTCCGGAGTTTCCTTCCAACTGTGGGAATTTGAACTTTCTTCTTAGTTTCTCCAGGAATTTCTTCGGAGTTCGTCAAGCAATCACTCCGGTGTTTCTCTAGAAACGCTTCCGGACTTCCTCCAGTAGCACATCCAGAGTTTCTCCAGGAATTGCTTCGTAGTTACTCCAGGATTTTCTTTGGAGATTTTCTAGGGTTTTGTCCAAAATTCCTTCAGGAATTGCTTTAGAGTTCCTTCGGAGCTTCACCGGTGATTCCTCTTGAGTTGCTCCAGAAATTCCTCTGGAGTTCTTTTAGCGATTCTTTTGGATTCTATCCAGCATATGCTTCGAAGTTTCTTCAAAGCTTCAGGAAGAACTCTGGAGAAATTTCTGAAGGAACGCCGGAAGAATTGTTCGAGCACTTACAGAGGAATTCATGGGGGAAACCCGGAAAATTCCTTGAGGAATACCAGAAAGAACTACGCAACAATTTCAAAGGAGCTAAGAAGGAAATCCAAAGTACTCCAAAGTAGCTCAGGAGGAACCCAGAGAACTTTAAAGGAATTCCTGTAGGAACTCTGGACAAAATCCTACAGAATCTCCAAAAGAAAATCGTAGAAAAACTATGGAGGAACTCCGGATGTGTTTCTGGAGGAACTCTTGAGGCGTTTCTAGAGAAACTCCGGGGTAATTGCTTGACGAGCTCCTGAAGAAACTAAGAAGGAAATTCAAAGGAATTCCTGCTCCAAAAGAATTCCCGGAGGAATTCTTGGAGAATATCTGCGAAGGAAATCCCCGGATTATTTCTTGGAGGGAATTCTCGGAAAAGTTCTTGGAAGAAATCCCCGGGGGCATGTCTGAAGAAAATCCTCTAAGAAATTCCTGGAACAAATTTTCGGAAAAAATCCTGTTGCAAATTTCCCAGGAACTACCTGGAGAAAATTTCCATAAAATTCTCTGAAAAAAATCCCAGCAAGAATTTTTGAAGAGAATCTCCGCAGAAATTTCTCTTTGATTTTTTTGGGTGAAATACCCAGAGGAATTTCTGGACGAAATCCCGTGAGGTATTGCTATTGGAAATCCCCTTGGTAATTCCTAGAGCAAATCGCCAGGGAAGTTTCTGGAGGAAATGCTCAGGGGCATTCCTGGGCCAATCTCCGAAGGTGCTTCTGGAGGAAATTCCCGAAGCAATTCCTGGAGGAAAACACAAAAGAATTTTTGGACGAAATCTCCGTAGGAATTGTTATTAGAAGTCCCTTGGGGAATTCCTGGAGAAAATTCTCAATAGAGGTCTTGACGAACATCCCCGAAGGAATTGCTATTTGATATTCTCGGAGAAATTCTTGGAGTTGAAATCCCAAGAAAAATTCCTAATTCAAACCAAAGGAAATCTCCCAAAACTTCTCTGAAAAAAAAAATCCCCGACAGATTTTTTGAAGAAAATCCTGGACGAGATCCCTGGAACAATTGCTATAGAAATCCCCTGTTGAATTCCTGGAAAAAATCTCCAAGGAGGTCTAGGAATACCCCCAGAGAGAATCCTTGAAATTCTCGGAGAAATTCCTGGAGTGAATTCCCTGAGGAATTCTTGGGGAAATCTCCAGAGAAATTCTATGAAAAAATCTTCGAAGGAATTTCTGGCGAAAATCACCGTTGAAATTCCTGGACGAAATCCCCAGAAGAATTTCTGGAGGAAATTCTCGGAGGTTCTTGTGGAAATACCCGGAGCAATTTCTGGTGAAAATCTCCGAAAGAATTTCTAGACTAAATTCCCCGAAAAATTGCTGGATGAAATCCACAGAGTAATGGCTATTGAAAATCCCCTGGAAAATTCCTGGAGAAAACTCGGGAGGGGTTCCTGGGGAAATCACCGAAGGAATTCTGGAAACCCCTGGAGGAATTCTAGAAGAAAATCCAGGAGAGAATTCTCTGAAAAAATCCCCGAAACTATTTCTGAAGAAAATCATCCTAGCAAAAATCCTGAACCAAATCATCGGAGCTCTTGGAAAAATCTCCGGAGATATATCTGGAGAAAATCACCGGCGGAATTCCTGGACGAAACCCCCGGAAAAAATCGTGTCTCAAATCATCAAAGAAATTTCTTAAGAAAATCCCAAGAGGAATTTCTGGACGGAATCCAAGGATAAATTTCTGAAGGAAATATATACCCGACGGGATACCTGGAGCGAGTCCCCGGAGAAATTCTTGCAGCAAATCCCCAGATGAATGCCTGAAAAATATCCCCTGAGGAATTCCTGAAGAAAATCCCTGAGTAAATGTTGGGGATATCCCTGGAGGATTCCTTGAAATCCCCGGAGGAATTACTGGAGGACATTTCTGGAAAAAATCCTGCTGCAAATCCACAGCTGGTTTAAATTCTCTGAACAAATCCCCGAAATAATTTCTGGAGAAAATCCAAATAATAATTTCTTTATGAATTCTGGACGAAATCCTCAGAAAAAATCCTGGATGAAGAGGAATGGGAAATGATATTGGAAATCCCATGAAAAATTCCTGAAGAAAATACCGGAGGAGTTCGTTGGAGAAATCTTCGGGGAAATTCTTGAAAAGAATGTCCCGATGTAATTTCTGGGCGGCTCTACCGGCAATTCATTTCGAGCTACACTGGGAACTCCTCCGAAAATTTCTTTGGGATTTCATTTGGATTTTCGAGATAGTTCCTCCAATAATTTAATCGGAGTTTCTCCAGGAATGCTCCAGTAATTCCTAGGAAATCCTCCGAAGCTCCATTAGGAATCTTTCTGGAGTTATTCCGAGAATTCCCCTAGATATCCTGCAGAGTTTCTCCAATACATCCTTAAAAGTTCCTCCGGGAAATTCTCACAAGTTTATCCTTGTATTGATTCACAGCTCCACATCCACCTTTCCTCTGGATTTCTCCAGGAATTCGTTACTTTACATCCCTCCGGAATTCCTTTAGATTTCCTTTTTGGAGTTACTCTAGTTAGAAGATGAAGTTTATCTGAAGCTTCCGAGAAAACAATAGTTTTAAATAAATGTTGGTCTTGATATCTACCGGATACACAATACTAAATATTAACAGGTTTAAATATATTAAAAAATTATCCTCATAACAAAAAATGCGCATCTTGCAAAACGAACGTCACTTTGTTTTGAAGAATAGCAACGTTCGGAACGGTTGGATAGCGTTGCCAAATATACAAACGCACTGTTAACCGACAGGGTAGGTTGCTGTTTCCCATACGTGTTTAGCAACGACCTGAGAGAGACTCGCGAAGAGGAAAAATATCAACGTCATATGCAGCCCAGATTCCGCCGTCACGAAACGTCAAATGCAGCCAGTCGTTTTTATGGCTGAAAAAGTGAAAAGTATTGTATTCAAAATAAACTAATATTGAAAACCTCAGTCAGCAGGAGCAGTTTTTCCATAGATGCTGATAAACCTTAACACAAAACTAGTTATTTAGTATGTCTGCTACGTTTGCCGGTATGAAATTTCACTCAGAAGGCAATTTATGCTTCGGTGTGATGCAAACGTATCATTTCTTTGCTGAGATGTTCATGTGAGAGTTTGAACGGATTGCGCATGATTGTTGGAAACACAGAGTGGAATAAGAAAAAACTCAGCAATCACAGAAAAAGAAGACCGTCTTCGCGAGTCTTGTCTCAGGCAACGACCGGTGCGATGTCGCGTTATGATGGTCGTTAGCAATTTGTGTTTATTCACGCTGCGGTGGGCATTAGAGTGATGCAAATTTCAAAATTTTTGCTCCCCTATGCTTAAACGATTCAAATTATGGTAAAAAACATCCTCCCAAAATTTGAAATGATTTGGAAGAAATTTGACTGTGCACAAGCCATTTGAAGTTTATATGGATATTACTATGGAAAACGCCAACCTTTTGTGTTCAGCGCTCTATCTCTTTGTCATAAACATTTATGGAAAAACACACTCTCCTCATGTGAAATTCTTCCAGCTACAACTTTGCCGATGATCACATTTTGATTGGACGTCAAGAAAAATTGTTATTCATCATCATAAAGTGGGTTTGCCTTCAGTAAGCTTCACCAACTATTCGGCAGGCAACAATGGTGCTCCTGGCGGAAAGAATAGATCAAAGTAGTCCAGACTACTATGTTCTACAGTAAAAAAGCAGTGTTGCTCTGAAAGTAATTGAATGATCATCTCAGCATGGTCTAGACTTTGGAATCAAGAATAACAAATTATCCTTACGTCCCAACAAAATGTGGTCTTCGGCAAAGTTGTAGCTGGGAAGATTTTACATGGGAAAAGTGTGTTTGCTTTTTCATATATTATTATGGCGAGCAGATAGAGGACTGAACACAAAAGGTTTGACTTTTCCTTAGTAATTTCCATATAAACTTCAAATGGTGTGCACAAAATCTCTTCCAAATCACTTAAAATTTTGGGAGAATGATTTTCATCATAATTGACACCGTTTAAGCATAGGGGGGCAAAAACTTCAAAATTTGCATCAGTCTAGTGGGCATCGTCTTAGTAAATAAACGAGAGAAGACGAGACCTTCTAAGAGGTTTTTCTCAAAACGGTGTCCAAAAATAATTACCACCGCTAGCTTTCGCTATCGAGTCCAATGAAGAATCTAAGGCACGGTTCCAAACAAGGACCGATTCCACCATTGATCCCTTTTCGATAATTGTGTATCCATTGGTGTCAATTATGAATGCAAGGGGCGGATAGAAGTTGAAAAACATTCACATTGAGCTGAAATCTAAATCTCTCACATAAGGAATAATTTCGGATAAACTATTCTCAAACAATTTTCTTGACCAAATGGGCGCCCAACTACAACACACGAAAGGTAATCGGAGGATCGTATAGAATTTAAAAATCTTGAGATTTTTTAACAGGCGGCAGGAGAGTACGCAAATTTATGCTTTGCGTAGGATCCGTGCACTTTGCAACACCGCTCGAAATAAATTAGATCCTTTTTACGAATTGAAAGACAGTGGCCAGTTGGTGAGTCGGAAAAGAGCGTAAATGTTTATGCGCCAGTGAAAATAGTTAAAATTTCTAACAGAAAACTTCGACAAATAACACGTTTTGACTAGTTTAGTAACTGAATTGAATAAAAGGTCCTGAATTGAACACTAAAACACAAAAAGAAAAAGAAAATCTACTACTTTTATTTTCATTTGAATTACTAGTATAAGTTGTTAGTGAATTTTTGTAAATATTTTATTTTTATTCTATCTTTGATTTGTTTGAACTCGTATCTAGTGTTAGTAATATTGAATTTTCTTCTTAATAATTAACAAAATGAATTTCGAATCCTTACTTCTGCAATACCGTTCGATGAACACCGACCATTTGCTTGATGACGAATTGGAGCATGAACTCATAATTCGTGGAGTGGAATACTCTAGTGGCGAATCGCGTGACATAAAAAAGCGTAAATTGCGGCACAAGCTGAAAGAACAACGCGAAATTAATGATTTTACAATTAAAGTAATAGATTCAGAAGAAAGTTGTAAGAGAGAGATGATGCAGATAGAAGAAAAGCTGGTGAAGATTCGCGATAAGCTTGAGCATAGCAACACAAAGAAATTCGATATGTCCGCGGTTCAAACCAGGTTAATTCACTTGTATTACCGATTAGATAGATTGAAAGAAAAGGTTGATGTGAATAGCTTAGTGGAGGAGATTTTAAGTCTGTTGATTCCGGTCCGGATTGAAAATCGTGTTGTAGAAACGAATGTAGTTGAAGCAGTAGATCGAGATTTAATGAGACTTAGTATGCACGAAGAAGATGAAGATGACTCAGAGCGCGAGGGTACAGATTGCGACGACTCAGATTGGAGGGAGACAGATTGTTCAAATAAAAGTACGGAGGAAGACACACGGAAAAAGAAAATGCGTAAGAAGAAGTCAACTGTTAGGAAAGCAAAAGTGGATGAGCCAAAGTTAAAGAAGATTAAAGAACCGAAAAAGAAAGTACATTCCGAAGAAATGTTGAAAAAGCTGTTAGATCACATAGATAATTTTATGGAAACTAAATTTAACAATCTTAGGAGAGAAATGGACAGACAATCCGCTGGGTCAATCGCGTCAGACGAAAAAGACTTTAACGTAGCTGACTTAGGAAGACATTTGAAAGGTAAGAAAAAGGAAAGGCATGCAGTAAAGAAAGGCAAGAAAGATAGCGAGACGGAAGAAGATAGTAGTTTGGAGGAAGACTCGGGAAGCTCCCGAGGTCTCAGGCGAAGGCCTCGGTCAGTAGCAGACTGGCGGATGCGCTATGATGGGAAGGATGATGGGAAGAAGCTGAACAAGTTTATTGAAGAAGTAGAGTTTATGGCAGAAGCGGAGGGACTGAGTAAACGAATGCTGTTCAACGAGGCCATTCATCTGTTTGCTGGTGATGCCAGGACATGGTACATGGAAGGAAAACGTAACTGCGATTTTCGTAACTGGAGTGAGCTGATTGCAGAATTGAAACTTGAGTTTCAGCCTCCGGACATGGACTTCCATTATGAGCAACAGGCTGCACAACGCAGACAAAAACGCTCGGAGAAGTTCCAGGATTATTACAACGCTGTAGTTGAAATCTTCCGCTACATGGCCGTCCCACCGTCGGAAGAGAGGAAATTCGACATCATCTTCAGAAATCTTCGGTCGGATTACAAGAACGTGCTGGTTGTCAAAGGAGTTCGGACCTTGAAGGCCCTTAGACAATGGGGCAGGAAGCTGGATTCAGTCAACATGTGGATGTATAGAGGTAGGGACCAGGAATCGACGCAGAAACCTGCTCAAGTGCACGAAGTTTCAGCTAAATCGTTCCAGTCTAGAAACCAGTCTGGGGGAAAACCCTGGAGGCCATCACCACAGACCAGAGAGCCGAATCAGTCGAATTGGAAACGTCCTCAGGATAAACCTGACACTTCCGGACCAAAGCAACCGTCAGTTCGAAACGAGGGAGAATATAGGGAAGATCAGCCAGACTCTAGTAGAGGTGCATTAGAGAAGCGAGTCGCAGGTTACAAGGTTCCAGATAGGACAACATGCTTCAATTGTAGAGGAAAGTTTCACTACTATGCAGTATGTTTGGCACCGAAGGAAGTTTTTTGTACCGTTTGCGGTTTTCCTAATTTCAGAAGGGATAATTGCCCATTTTGTGCAAAAAACGCGAAGGGTTCGGCGTAGGAGGTCGTCGAGTCCCGCTTAGAAAACCTCCAACAGTATTCGTTTCAGATTGTTCGGATGTCAGCGAATTGCTCGTGGCTATAGAAGGAGACAATCGACCATTTGCTGGAGTAAATATTTTGGGTCTACGGTTGATAGGTTTGTTGGACCGTGGAGCACAGGTATCAATCCTAGGAACAGGTAGCGAGAATTTGATTAGGAAGCTGAAGTTGAAGCTGTCCAACACGACGACGAAGGTTACGACAGCGGGAGGAAATCGGTTGGAAGTGAAAGGTTACGTGAACCTTCCAGTAACTTTTGAAGGCGAAACGCGGATTCTCACTACTCTGGTAGCTCCTTCAATGAAGAGGCGGCTCATTCTGGGAATGAACTTCTGGAAGTTGTTCAATATACAACCTACAGTTCAGAATTCCTTGGATGACCAAGAAATTGCCGAAGCCGAACGAGAGCAAAAAGAAGAAGATTGCAGGTTGTCTCCAAAGCAGAATGATCGACTGGAAGAGGTCAAGCAACAGTTTAAAGCGTTTGTAGAAGGAGGGCCGTTGGAGACTACATCATTAATTAGTCATAAAATTGAATTTGAGGAAAATTTTCAAAATGCGTCTCCAGTACGATTGAACTCATACCCTTGGTCCCCAGAGGTTCAACGAAACGTTAACGAGGAATTGGACAAGTGGATAGCATCTGGAGTGGTAGAACGATCTAGCAGCGATTGGGCGTTATTGATCGTGCCGGTGATGAAAAAGACCGAAGGGGAAGATGGACAGCAGAAGATCAAAGTACGAATGTGCCTAGATGCAAGAAAGTTGAACGAGAGGACCCGACGCGATGCATACCCACTACCGCACCAGGATAGAATCTTGGGCAGATTGGGTTCATCGAAGTACTTGTCAACTATAGATTTGTCCAAAGCTTTTTGGCAAATTCCGTTGGACAAGGACTCTAGGAAGTATACTGCTTTCAGGGTTTTTGGGCGTGGACTTTTCCAATTTACCCGGCTACCTTTCGGACTGGTTAACAGCCCTGCGACGTTATCGAGGTTGATGGACCAGGTTTTGGGGTACGGAGAACTAGAACCCAATGTTTTTGTATACCTGGATGACATTGTCATTGCCAGTAACTCATTTGAAGAACATTTGCGGACTCTGGAAGAGGTAGCAAGGCGACTAAATGCGGCAAATTTGTCGATTAACTTGGATAAATCCAAATTTTGCGTTGCAGAATTGCCCTACCTCGGATTTATTCTCTCAAAAGAAGGAGTTCGACCCAATCCAGAGAAAGTAGAAGCGATCGTCAACTTTGAGAGACCGTCTTCGGTACGATCACTCAGGAGGTTTTTGGGGATGGTCAATTATTATCGCAGATTTATTGACTGCTTCAGCGATTTGACCACTCCACTGACTGATCTCTTGAAGGGTAAGCCGAAGATCGTGACCTGGAATGCTGAGGCAGAAGCAGCATTTAACGTTCTGAAGGAAAAACTAATAACTGCACCGGTTCTGGATAACCCCCGATTCGATTTGCCGTTCAAAATCCAGACCGACGCCAGCGATTTGGCGATTGCTGGCATTCTGACACAAGAAATCGAAGGGACGGAACACGTTGTTGCATACTACTCACGAAAGCTCACCACGCCACAGAGGGCTTGGAAAGCTGCAGAAAAAGAAGGTCTGGCAGCGTTAGAATCGATTGAACGGTTCCGACCTTACGTGGAAGGAACCAGATTCACCCTCATCACAGATTCTTCGGCTCTTTCGTTCATTATGAACACGAAATGGAAGCCGTCATCAAAGTTGAGCCGTTGGAGTATTCTTCTTCATCAGTATGATATGGTGGTTCAACACCGAAAGGGCTCAGAAAATATTGTTGCCGATGCACTGTCCAGATCCGTAGAAGTGCTGGACATTACCCAGGACAATGGATGGTATGCGAAGCAGTTTCGAAAAGTCGAACAGGATCCGCAGAGTTTCGCAGACTTCAAGATCGAAGATAAGAAGCTGTTCAAATTCGTATCTGCAGCGTCAGATGTCCTTGACTATCGATTCGAATGGAAGCTATGCTTACCAGAGGGATTGAGAGAGTCGGTACTTCGACAGGAACACGATGACGTTCTGCATCCTGGATTTGAAAAGACTCTGCATCGAGTCAAAACCAGGTACTATTGGCCAAAAATGGCAATAGATACAAAACGACATGTACAAGCGTGTGTTACGTGTAAGCAGTGCAAACCCGGTAATGCTGCTTCAGCACCGGAAATGGGAAAGCAAAAACTCACGGATAGGCCATTCCAGATTCTAGCATTGGATTTTATCCAGAGCCTTCCTCGAAGCAAGAACGGAAACTGCCATTTGTTAGTCCTAATGGACCTTTTTTCTAAATGGGTTATTCTGGTTCCTGTGAAGAGGATTGAGGCCAAGGCAGTTTGTAAGATCGTGGAAGACATCTGGATTCGGCGATATGGAACACCGGAAGTGGTCATTAGTGATAATGCCACGACCTTTACCGGAAAGGAGTTCCAATATCTATTGGCAGAGAGAGGGATCCGTCACTGGCCTAATGCGAGGCACCACAGCCAAGCTAATCCAGTAGAGCGAGCCAATAGAACCATTAACGCGTGTTTGCGGACCTATATGCAAACCGATCAACGGGTTTGGGATACCAGGGTCGGAGACATCGAAGAGATGATGAACACGACTGTCCACGCTTCTACCGGATTTACGCCTTACAGGATCCTCTATGGACATGAGAAGGTTGTAAAGGGGGAAGAACATAGGCGTGAGAGAGATGAAGGTGAACTGTCGGTAGAGGCTAGAGAAGAATACCGGAAAGAAGTAGGAGGAAAATTATTAGAAAAAGTCAAGGAGAATCTGCAGAAAACTGATGAAAAGAGTAGAAAGGTTTATAACTTACGGCATAAGAAATTTGCTCCAGCTTACCGAGTTGGCCAGAAGGTGTTCAAGCGTAACTTCCGGCAGTCGTCAGCTGTAGAGCATTATAATGCCAAATATGGGCCTCTGTATACCCCTTGCATCATTATCGCGAAGCGGGGTAGTAGCTCGTATGAGGTAGCGGACGAAGCAGGCCGGAGTCTCGGAGTATTCTCCGCCAACGATCTTCGACCCGGTAATGAATAGTGGGCAAGCCTCCCCTAAAATAAATAATTATGTATGAGTTGCATACACCATTCTAACTACTAGAAGGACGTTAGTTACGTAGTAGCGAATAGAAAAATTGTACTTTTAGCTGATTGTTGATCATCGTCGTTCATCCTAGGTCTTCGTCGAGCCATATCATCAGCAGTATTTCGTCCTGGGTCACGATCCAGCTTGTGTTCATCAATAAGCGTAGAACTTAGAACCAAATGAACATTGTGATCCAGTTGTTAGACGTCGTTTTCCAATTATCCTTTGTGTTAGTCCAAATCCATAGGTCATCGTATTACCAAAGTGAAGAGTCATGAATCGTCGTCTGAGTCTTGTTCATCGTGTTAAGCTATTGAAGATTAATAAGTGCACTTAGTTGTCCCCGTCGTCGTGATCGTCAGTATCATTGTCGTCGTCGGTAATAGTTTTATGGCATAGTCCATCGTAGTCGTTGTCGTTCTCAGCAAGCACGGTTTGTGTCTTCGCTGATAAATTGTCGTGTGTCTGTAAAAGAGAAAGAGAGAAGGTTTATCAAAATGTGTCGTATATCAATCCGGATTGAAACATTGTGGTCTTTTGTTAGTGCGCAATGACCCCACGTTGGGCGCCAAGTTATACCCTAGCAAAGCTCGCGGTAAACTCTCAGTAGCAAGGGACCCCTCGAGCTGGGTCTCAAGGTCGGCTTACTACCGGGCAATCGGAGGGGCTTCACGACCAACGTGCAGATACTGTCACCTTACTTGGGATTTTGGAAAAAGTGTAATTTGAGGAAACTAATGGTATTTATTGATAATCTATTGCAAATGGGGTGTGGGTTGAATTTATTGGAAATTTATTACAACTGTGGGTGTAGAGTGGGTGTAGAAGGGTTTGGGACACGTACCGGTACTGTTGGTGATGCTGATGTCTCGATGCCGATGGACGAGCGCTCGCCGACGATGTTTCTGCGGGCCGGTTGACTGGACCTCCGGCGGATTTCCCAGCAGGGTGATGGTGGTGGTGGTGGTCGGAAAATTGGCTGGTGGATCAGTGAGTAGATCGACTTGATGAAATGGTGCGATCTACTGGTCTCTCTGGCGTCTTCTCTCTTTGGCAAGCATCGACAGAGCCCAGGACAAGGCCGGATTGACTCTGCCGAGAGAGGTCCTCCTTTACGGTTAGAGCACCTTTGGGCCCGAGGAATCGCTCCTTGGTGATTATGGCCTCGCAAGACCAGAGCGGTGGTAATCTTTTACGGTTAGGCGTAGTGGCCAACTAAGGACCACTATGCCGAATCGTGTGCTTCCCCAACTTTCGTTGGAATACAAAATGGCGAAGTACCTTAAGGTACCACACAAGGTCCTGTGAAGGCAACGGGGATGGGATTTAGAAAATTGCTTTACTAGTCATATTCTAGTCTAGCGTAAGTAGTGTTAGGGAGAAAGTTATACAGGCATTGAGGAGTGCAGTCCTACCTGATTGAACACCTAATATCACCCATTTCACTTCACCACTCACTTGACTTACAACGTAAGGACACTTTTAATTTTCAATTTTACGATCCGAAGCACACGAACGCCAGAACTTAAGTGAGAGATGGCGAATTAATTTTGCGCCTCAATCCTTACAATCTCTCCTATTATGAGACGTGCATTGTTACCACCCCTTTTGTATGATATTCTACGCCCGCCGAATATGTATGTTGTTGTACCCACTCAGTTATGCAATATGTCTCCCACTTGTACCCACTCTACTTTGTAATGCTTTAACAATTTTTGAATTTGAAATGACTAACCCTACTAATCAACATACAATTTTTATCAATTTACATTTAAATAACCCTACTAACCCAACACCTACTAACCAAAGAAATGTAACAGTATCAAAACATATAAAGCACACATTAAAATTCTAAAAATCCTGTAACACTCGGTTACAAATGTTTTATTAAAAGACATTTGCAAAGCCTTTTCCTTTGCTTTAATAATGAATCCTTTAATTTAAGTTCTGTGTAAACATCATCAAACTTTAATGACGAGCGAAATGTTGTTGAACTTGAAAGCAACTTAAAAGCGAATTCCACTGCAATTTCTTCAAACAAACAACCCAAAAGGAAAATTCTTCCATTTTTTCGACACTCCTCCGGCACCTTCTCAAACAAAGTGAACCTTCCTCGAAAGCCCTTGAGGCGCCTCACGACGAAGCCTAAAAGGGCTTGGAAAAAATCCACTCCATCTGCTTTTGGTGTTCCATTTTTACACCTCCCGGCTGTATTTCGTTGATCCTCCCAGGCCGGAACCGATACCCTTGACCCATCACCGTCCCCAAAGTGACGGAAAGAAATCCCCCATCCCCACACATACAGGACTGGGAGTGAAACGAACCGTATCCAATCCAATTTGAGCTCCGAGAGCTCTTCAAACAGACAAATAAACTTCATTATAATCTTTGTGAAATGCCACCGTACAATACCTCGACTCATTCTTTGTATGGGTGTGTGTGCTCCTTCAAGTCGGGCCATTTCCGCATGTCGACGACGACGAATGCGTTGCACACCACCAGGAGCAGGAATTTTTCCGTTTTTCCCTCAGCGCACCACGCCACCCACTATTGTTTTGATCTTCATTCACAGGAGAACCAACCGACTTGACGATGGAGGTGGTGTAGGAAAACGTTCAACTCGTTGAACAAACAGCACTTGAATTGCACACTCACTTGATGATGCGCTCGAGTTCATTGTGCAACAACGGCAATAGCTACACTACAAGTAGGCCATGAAAAGCAGCCACGAATCTTCTGCTGACCACCCGGAGTCGTCGTCGAAGTCGAGCATACTACAATCATGGCATGCTACTACAGGAGACCGAAAATCCAATCGACGACCGTTAATGGACGGCTATTGTTAGCAGCACTGTTGCTCCTCGCCGACAACATTCCCGACGGACGACGGGCGATGGGCATTAGCATAATTGCCGAGTCATACGAGATTATTAACGCTCGATTTTAAGTTCGCACTCGGCCAGTTGAATACTAATATGCTGACATTCTGCTTCGGAAACGACTTTATGGCATCGTTTAGATGAGCTAGTAGTCTGATAGTTGGCTTCGTAACATTCTGTGTTGTGTGGGAGGAGAAAGGTCATTATCGAACCTGAATCGAATTTTCCGATAATCAACCCCCCAGAACCACCCCCATTATGTTCTTCGAAAAAAGGTTAAAGAGCGAACAGGGCAATTCGGTCAAGCTGTGCTAATGGGTTCAATGATTCGGGTCGATGCATCGAAGATTGCTGCTAATAGTAGGCGTTAACTAAAATGTGAAGGCCTTATTCGCAGTTATGGGTCAATATGGCGTCACACCAACTCTGAAAAAATGGTGGAAAAAGTAAGAGGTTGTTTCCGAGATACGACCGCCAAGTTGACGTTGGATAACGTTAGCTTCTTCTATTTCCTGATTTAGGACCGTCACGAACTTATAAAAGATTTACCTATAAATCTAAAAATCTAATCAATTTTCAAACTATTTTTTGCATGTCAATTCTGATCTATTATGGATATTGAGTGTTATTATTTGGTTGGTTCGGTTAACACTTCAACACCGATAGAACCGGTCGATAGAAGAAGAAGCATGAGCGGTAACTTTTGCTCTCCAAAAAATATACCGGTTGAACATTAGGTCCATTCATGATCCACTAAGATTGGTTGCTTTAGTGGATTCCGAAGCCAGTTTGAGGTTGAGGTTCTTGTCCATGAAGTCTGCTAACTCTGTGTACTCCTCTTTGCTCAAATCGATGTTGAAGTTACCTGTCACGATGATTGGCATGATCTCCTTTTGATTCTCAAAGAAGTTCCACGCCATGAAGAACTTCTTCTGCTTCATTGTGGTATCCGGAGAAATGTAGAGGCAAACCAGTAGTGCCCAACAATTCATTATAATGATATCGGCAGCGCAAATATCACCATAATCATCTGACAAGCCCAGCTCTACATCATAACAGGTGCACAGTTTGCGAATCTTGTGCGCCACAGCAATCGTTGTTGTTGGCGGTGAAATCGATCAGGACTTCTTGATTAAGGCCGCACGGGACGGTGTTTTAATCACCCTCTCCATTTGAAAAGTTAATCTCAAGTACCACTCAATATATCGATGCGAAAAATGTATCCCATTATATATATGTAGTGCACAACCCATTAAATTTTCAGTTTAATCGGTTCACTAAAACTAGAGATTTGCTTTTGCAAAGTTATGATGATAATTGTTAGAGTGAGACAAAAGATAGGGAAAATAATACGGTCTCCCGTGTCACCTTAAGACCGATCTGCGATTCCACAGCGCGACCGTCATGGCCCTGCAGGAAGCGAGCGTGGCCTAACTGGTCGGTTTGTTTGAGGATACCAACCTGTACGCGATCCACGCCAAGCGTGTCTCCATCATGCCAAAGTACATCCAGCTGGCTCGTCGTATCCGTGGCGAACGCGCTTAAATTACATTGAAGCACAATTTCTAACAACAACCCTTTGCAGGGCCACAATTGATTAATTAATTTATTTAGTAATCAGTTGTAATTTCGAATGATAAGTTTTCAACGGAGATAAATGGCAAACAAAGTTTTATCTAGGTTCCCGAAAAATCTGAATCAGTCACATCCAATCACCAGTAATGTCGCTCTTCACGGTGGAAAATTCTCACAACTCTTTCAAAATGAAATGGTCGTCCTGAAAAGGACGGTTGGGGCTAGTCACCATCGATCGAACTGGGTTGTCAATCTATTGTTAGACAGAAACACACCAAAAGATTACCGAAGACGATTAAATCGAAATGCGGTCGGTAATTTTGTGCTTCCTTGTTTTCGTTGGTTTTCTCACTCCTTCGACGGCAATTTTCAAGGTTTCTAGACGCGTGCTCCACGAATTTGATGGTCTATCTGGATGCCCATGGCCATGATGAGCGATTTCACGGAACCCGCAGCATTTAGCTTGGATTGGGAATAAACAAAGGCAGAAGCAGCGGCAGCGACGAATGTGTAAAATTTATTCCGATAGGAGTTCTTCTCCAATTGCTGGTCGACGATTGACTGATGTGCGCGGGGCTCATTGAAGCTTGGTTGGCTTCGACTGAACACGATAGAATAAAGAGGAGTAAGAAGAAGATCGAAAGGGGCGTGTCCCTTTGCATGACGAAAGTGGCTAAGATATCGAGCAATGATGTCTGTGCTAGGAATACACAAGAAAAATGTGCTTTTCTATGGAAAATAAGACATGCCTTGATATATATCAATTTTTCAAAAGTTTATTCATGAAAATTAATAGTTTTAATTGTTGGAGTCGATTCGTAGAATGATTTCTAATATTCAATGGTTAGCTATTAATAATCAATAGTTATCTTTAGTATGAAGGAAAATTTCTGATCCATGGATGCCAAAATGATGAAACAATAACAATATGAACAATATGAGAATTTCTTTTCAGAAGCATTCTAAATATGTCGCAATTTTGTTACATATGTTACCATAATATATGGCAAGTCTAAGAAGCTGTTGGAAATGCCACTCTATTTTACAACCGTTGTGAAATGTTGAACACTCACCCCGACGGCACTGCAGCTACGTCCGCGAAAACAGTATCAAATTGTCGTGCTATTAATTATTCATGACAAATTAAATTTTGTATGAAGCTGTGAGATTGATTGAGAAATATAAGATGTAATAAGGTCGGAAATATTATTCTTTTAACTCTTTTCAATACTTTTGATGGCCCTGAAAAGCGCCGATTTGCTTATACGACGAACCAGCTTGAATGTTTCGTGAACCAGACGAATGTTTCGTGACGTGGATGGCACACAAGACCAGCGGGTTGTGGATCACCGGGCATAAGTCGGAATCTGGAAACGAAGCTCATTCTAGACATCTTGTGCGATTTCACCAATCCGACGCTCGATTAGCAGCAGCTCCTCGGATCAGCAACTGCGGTATTTCGTTCCTAGCGGGCTTGCTTCTTGACCACCGAAACTGAATTTATTACGAGTCGAAATCTGCAAGCGCGGATAAATTTTCGGCGGCGATGACGATGTCTTGGGCGCTTCTCTAAGCGGCAGTAGTTCGCCGCTCGGAGAAGCGCCCAAGCCATCGGCATCGCCGTCGCAAATCAATCTAGCGTCTTCCTCTTCCGACGACACAAATTGAACTGTGAAGCGAGTGCAAACGCAAAGCGAAAATGACTCACCCGACCGTGTTCACAGTCCGACCGCAAAAAGAAGACTGAAGGAAGAAGCAGGGTGCGGTGCGCTTTTATAGTGGGAAGCGGAACCGAAAAATGTGCTTGAACGTGATTGGTTAGATAAGAAAGGGGTCAACGTTTTACGATATTTCAATAGTTTGTTGCTAATAATCAATAGTGTCCTCCATTTGAATCGACGCGTAGATAAATTTCCAATCGATTCATGGATAAATATTGAAAATCTATCGATAAATGACTGAGTTATTAGCGGTCAAAACCTGACCATTTTTCGTTACATGCTCAATTTTTCGTTTTTCTGAATTGTACCCCCATATGTTGCCGTAAGACGTTATCCAACGTCAAAAAAGAAAATAATCTGGTCTTCCGCCGTGTAATCTGCACTCAAACCTAAACTGATTGATGAAAACCTTTCGTACCCACTCATTTGTTCCCATTACCAGCGACATTTCCGCCTATTTACAGTGTGATCAATCATGTGCTTCCTCCAACTGCCACTGGGAATAATTTACACGCGAATACATAACCTCCCTTTCGAGCGTACAACAGCTGTCGGCAATTATCGACTAATACATCATCGGGCGGCGTGCTGTTCTGTTCTGGTGAAGCCACTGCTTATTTTTTCCGCGTTTTCTGCCATTCCAACCCGAAGCAGAAATTTTCCAGCCCCAAAGGAAGCAAACTGCGTGTCTCCATTGGAACGAAAATTGGAAGAAAGGAGGAAAAGTGGCAAGCAAACACTAATTTCAACATCGATCGCAGGGATAATCTCTCATCGGCTTGTTATATTTGACTTTGGCCACTCTCTTCGGCTTTACGCTGGCTTTTCCTTGTTTTCGTGTCCCGAGCAGAAAAACATAGCATAAGCATTACCCAGGCAATCGAAAGTTGCATAAGAATTAACGTGAAAGGTCGTTTACATGTGCGAATTCCGTAAAATCCGCAAAATACGGCGAATGAAATACCGTTTTGATTCATATTACGGACAGCTTCAAATTCCGGACACTCTAATTTGTATGGGAAACACTTCACGCGAAATGTTTCAATTTTTGCTGTTCAAAAGTTCTCAATTTCAAGGCTCGTTTAGGTAAACTTTTTCCATAAATATCTTTGAAAATTTATAATGCCCAACTACCTTAGATGGCTCTTTGGTGGTTTAACGATTTCGATTGATGATTTGACTGTTCCATTAATGATTATCATGAGCTGTCCGGAATTCGATTCAAAGTGTCCGGAATATGAGGCAAAAGTGCGGAAGCGTCCGGAATAAGAATCATGAAAAGGCCACACATTTTGATTTATTTAAAATTATTGAAGTTGCGGAAGCGTATTCTTCACCCACCGTTCGAAAGTAAAGGGCTTCCGACGCTCGATAGCGCTAAGGAATCATACAGAATGATTTATTTTGTATGCTCTATGCTGGGTTATATTTCCCTGAGTCCTTAAGTGTCCGTAATATGAATCAAAACGGTAGTATGATTGACGAGTTCCTCTGCATAAAACGTTATTTTCTGAGTTTATCAGTACATCTTGTTTCGTTCCGTATACATGTAGAAAGTTTGTCGGATCAATCCGTTATAGCTGTCAATCCAACTTTGCAAACATAAATTAAGTCATACATCAGTCCTCTTATTTGGAATCTTTGCCTATATAAGTATCGTATAACGGGCCATCATAGATCTCAGTTATTTAATGGCCGATATAAACGAAATTTTCATGAAGTTATTGCTTCATTTTTGTAAAAAAAATAATTAGTAAAATTTGTCAAAAAAATCTCTACCATCAAATGTTTATTACTATTGAGTTCGTGATTCGAAAATATATGTTGAAATTCAAGAAAAGTCTGAAGAACTGAGAAAACTTCATGCATTTGGTCCATAAATCTAACAGATCTAATCCTGCCTTAATGCAAGTATCAATTATTTCATAAGTTTCAGTTTTATTATTATGTCTATGGTTTGAGTTCGTTCTCATACTTGTTGAAGCAGCAACAGTGGCGTAGCAAGGGTTTTTGAGGCCCAGTGCGGAGTTCCATTTGGGGGCCCTCAAAATAAAAGTGAACGCCATCTAAACGTAAGGCGCTAATGCGAAATCGATTGTTGAAATAAACGATGACCAAATATCTTTTGTAGAAATATGATTAAAGTGGTGGAATTTATGTTGATAAGTTGATAATGATAATAAATCTTCGAGCTGTTTAGTAGAATAACTATAAGTAGATGAAAAAACCGAATTAAGTACTATACCATTTAATTCCACTAGAGTTTGTATCCTTTGACAGATACGCGTATTTCGACCTCAACTGTAAGACCGTCTTCAGTGTCGTGTACTAGACTCGTGTACTAGGAAGTCGAGTCTAGTACACGACACTGAAGACGGCCTTACAGTTGAGGTCGAAATACGCGTATCAGTCAAAGGATACAAACTCTAGTGGAATTAAATGGTATAGTACTAAATTCGGTTTTTTCAAGTTGATAATGTTGTTGTAGTCGTTTAATGGTAAAAATGTGAAGTAATGAGCCTACAGTTCTTCTTTTCTTGATTCTAGTTCACAGATACATTACTTAGTTTACTGAAAATAATCGAGAGGGCTTCCACTGAATTGCCATGGAAGTGGAAATTTTGGCTGGCAAAGTGGCTCTGGAAAGAAATAATTCTAGAAAAATTTGGCATTTTCCAAATTTCGTGTTTTTGAGTTGATTCTGAAATTATTGATGGAAGAAATGCTTTAAAATCAATAAATTTGCCCAAAGTTTGCTTCAAATAAATTACAAAATGAACTATTTAGGAGTTCATTCTGTGATTTTCAAGAACTTCCTAAGGATTCCGTCCAAGATACCTTAAGATTTTTTCTAATGATAACCATAGAAGTTACCTCAGATATTTCAGCATGAATTTCTTAAAGATCCTTTCAGAAATTTGTCAAGCAAATCATATGTACTCCAGGAATGTATCCATCGTGCTCTAAAAATTCCCATCAAGATTTTGTTTACAACATCTTTAAGATTTCAAAAAGTACTTCCTCAAAAAATTTTTAGAATTCCTGTTAAAATTCGTTCAGATTTTTACCAGTGAATTCCTTCAAAAATTACTCCAGAATCTTAGGATTCCTTCGGAAACAATTCTACAGGTTCTTGAAGAAATTTCCCGAACATGTCTTCAAAGAATTTCCCCACTCATTTTACCAGGGATATCTCCAGAAAAAGATCAAGGATTCGTTTTTAGAAATTATTGGTAAAATTTGTCGAAATCCGGGAGATGTTTTAGACGTAAATCCTAAAGAAACATATGATGAAACTTGATTAAGTTAGGAAGTAATCCATAATGAGATTCTTGAGGAAGTCATAAGGGATTCCGTAGATTTTTGTTATTTTATTAGATGATTGCAATTACTAGATTATTTATTGTAATATTAGCTGGTGTGGAAGCTCAGATGACCTTATGAAGAATCCATGAAAATTTTACTTGAAAAATACACAAGAAAGTGTTTGAAAGAACTACAGGATTTTTTTCACATAAAATGTTGGAGAAATCTTTAGAGTCATTTCTGAAGGAACTTTATGAGAAATTCCTATTTAATTTGAAGAGGAAGAGTATTATATATATTTCCTCGGATAATCCCTGAAGTAATCTTTGGAACAATTCCTAGGGTAAATGAGGCTGAATCCTTAGGAATCCATATAGACAAATCTGAATAGCAAACTGGACAAACTGGCGTAGGAATTCTCGAAGATCTTCTTGGAACAATCCTCAAATGAATTTATTGAAGAATGGTAGACTGATTTGTTTTTCTCAAAAGAACCTCTGAAGGAAACTTTGGAAGATCTCCTATAGTTACAACTAGGGAAATCAAAATAGTTAAGAAAAGCTTTGTAATGCTCATAAATTTCTTGGAGCAAATTACGAAAACAAATCCTCAAACCATTCCTGGAATATGTTTTGGGAGAATCGGTGTTGGAATCAATAAAAATAATTCTGAAGAAGATCCAAAAAGAAACATGAATAGATCTTTGAAGAAATCACTAGAAACATTTCTGAAGTTTGTCCTCGAGGATTATGAAAATAAATTCCTAGAGAACCTGTGAAAAAAATCGCTTAATAGCAAAGTAACCATACAGCACTATATAATAGCCCTATAAGACCAAAAAAGCGAATTAGCGGGCTATTGGCTACCTGGGTAGCCTTTGAAGGCTCTCTGAAACCTTAAAAGCAGGATTTACTGCAAGCAGAATAAACGAAAAAAGATTCGCATAAAAATAGAGACTAAGCCTCCAAAAACGAAATCTGCTACTAGCCTTGATTGTATTCAAACCATGTCCTGAAGATGATAACTGATTTATGTAGGCAATTGGAATGAAAAACGGCTTGTTTAAGGATATAGTCTGTAACATACCTTCAATCCAGTTTCAGATACGATTATGGGCCCCGCGCATTTAGGTAGATCCGTGTGAATTACAAAATTAAACCGAGTTATTGAGAATAAATTTGGAATAGCTATTTAGGTTTCTATAATCATCAATACCATTGATCATGGGGCCCCTACACATTGACAATCAAGGTCACCTTCAAACTGCGTGTTTATCTGCTTGCTTACGTGTTAGTTTTCTAGAAATCAATTTCATAATATTAAATGAAACTCTTACCACGATTTGAAGGCCCCCATGAACTCGGGGCCCGGTGTGGACCGCTGCCACCGCACCTCCCTAGCTACGCTACTGAGTAGCAAAAGCATGTCCATTAGACTGATGCAAATTTTGAAGTTTTTGCTCCCCTATGCTTAAACGGTGTCAATTATGATGAAAATCATTCTCCCAAAATTTGAAGTGACTTGGAAGAAATTTGGTTGTGCGCACGCCATTCGTAGTTTATATGGAAATTACTATAGAAAAGCCAAACCTTTTGTGTTTAGTTCTCTATCTGCTCGTCATAATAATATATGAAAAAGCGAACACACTCTTCCCATGTAAAATCTTCCCAGCTACAACTTTGCCGAAGACCACATTTTGTTGGGACGTAAGGATAATTTGTTATTCTTGATTCCAAAGTCTAAACCATGCTGAGATGATCAGTCAATTACTTTCAGAGCAACACTGCTTTTTTGCTGTAGAACATAGTAGCCTTGGTTACTTTGATCTATTCTTCCCGCCAGGAGCACCACTGTTGCCTGCTGAATAGTTGGTGAAGCTTACTGAAGGCAAACTCACTTTATGATGATGAATAACCATTTTTCCTGACGTCCAATCAAAATGTGGTCTTCAGCAAAGTTGTAGCTGGAAGAATTTCACATGAGAAGAGTGTGTTCACTTTTCCATAAAATATTATAGCAAAGAGATAGAGGGCTGAACACAAAAGGTTGGCGATTTTCATAGTAATCTCCATATAAACTTCAAATGGCGTGTGCACAGTCAAATTTCTTTCAAATCATTTAAAATTTTGGGAGGATGCTTTTTACCATAATTTAAATCATATAAGCATAGGGGAGCAAGAATTTCGAAATTTGCATCACTCTAGTGAACAAGTAACGATTACGCTAGTGACGAGTAGGAGTATAAAAATTCAGTTTTGAAAGTATATCAGCAGAATCAATGCGCTGTGAAACAATATCGTTAACAAAAGAAATCATAGCATAATCACGACGCACTTTCAGTGATTTCATATTGATAAGCATGCATCGTGATTCATATGATGGTAGAGGAAGTAGTAACCAGCCTAAATTACGTAGTGCGTATAATAAAAACTTCTTTTTTATCGATTCTATACGTTCTTCATGTTTTTTTTGTGTAAGGTGACCAAAGAATACTACAATATTCTAATATTGATCTTACATATCCCTTTCGGGACGGACCATGCATTTTTATGATGTATTTTAGTACCAAATTGATGGATCTTGAAAGGTGACACCCAATATCGGACACGATCTGGAAATGCCTCGAATTCTGCAAATTTGAACATCATTGAATGTGTACACTATAGGAATAGTTGATAATTACCAATTCAATGCATTTGCAACATTTACAAGAATAATTTGACTCTTTCTTAGTTTGCAAGATGCCTATCAAAAATCTCTTCCATATATGATGAAAAATAGCACATTTTACGATGTTGTTCTGAATGTTCATTCTTCTTAATTTTATTGCATGTTTGATACCATAACCGACGGAACCCATGAAAAATGAAAGTATGTTGAGACACTGACGCAATAATTACAATCATATAACAAATCAGGCTGTCCGAAACTGAGGGACAGGAGTTGCTTAACGTAATTGTAATTTGTCCATATTCAGTTCAACTATGGTACAAAATACATTCAAACTATCAAATTAGGATTATGTTCGATCATGCTTGCGTGATCCAAAGTATTTTGTTCATATTCAAAATAATTACTAAATAGGCTCAAAATTAAGAGGATACGTCAATTTGTTAAAGATTTTCAAACTTTTCTACTTTTTTAAAAAGGCATGCATATTTTAAGGATGTGTTATTCTACGCAAACATTAGTCTACATAATAGCTTTCTTTTCTACTAATGCACCATCTTGATTAGACTATGATTTCTCAATGTTTCGACTTTGTCCGGTATTGGGTGCTGTCCGGCACTGGGGGATCTCCCCCTATTTGAAATAATTCACCTTATAAACTGATCATCTCGTAGAACAAAATTTTCTTTATTATGGCTATTCTATCAATTCATGAACTTTTTAGGCTCAAATTCAGACCAGCACAATTGTACTGGTCCGTCCCCAAGGCGGTCGATGTTCGAAAAAATTTTTTTTTTAAATATTATTTTGGAAAATTGTTCAGGTCATGCCTTTTTGAAAAATATTGGACTTGTATTTTTTTTATTTCGTCATTAGGGTGCTCTTTCGTGAGATAGGGTGATCCAAAAATTCAAATTTTTTGTTTGTACTTTAAAATATAAAAAAATAATATACATTAATTAACATACATTTTTTATAACTGGAACGGAAACAATGCACGAGAGATAAATAGACATCATATTCCCTCTAAAATTCACAGCAATAGACGATGACGTTTATCGCCATAATTAAAGAACTGGTCTACGTCATATAAAAATGGGTAACCGTACATGTGTGAATGACTTGAAAACAAATTGTCTCATAATAAACCTTCGAGCTGTTTAGTGGGATATCTATAAGTAGATGAAAAACCGTATAGTACGTATATGTCATCTCTAGTGGAATTAAATGGTTAAGTACTAAATTCGGGTTTTCATCTACTTAAATGGTTTCAATCAAACTCAATCAATTTTTCTCAAAAATAATTTATAGAACAAAAATTAAAATTGAAAATTAATTCTGATCTTTCGAATTGTTTAGTGGAATACTTATAAATAAATGAAAACCGAATATAATACTATACCTTTTCATTCTACTAGAATTTGTATCCTTTGACAGATACGCGTAATTCGACCTCCACTATAAGGCCGTTATAAGAGTCGTGTACTAGACTCGAAAATTAAGCTATTTATTTAGAGACCCCCTCCAACCTCTTTCACTCACTTTACCTGTATTCAACTACACTACCACTCTTAAAATCACATAGTTCTTTTTCAATGTCTTTGTAAAGGTTGGTAACATGGAACTGAACTGCGCGTTTACCGTTAAGGCTGGCCCTCAGTATCAAATTTAATTTATTTTATTTTTTACATCGAGTATTTTGCTTAAACTGAAATTTACATCACTGTAATATTAGTTTTTTGTAGTGTGTAGGACTGCAAGAACTTTGACGGATACATATGACAGGGAATTTTGAACCCGTTTAAGGGGCGATCCATCAATAACGTAAGACAATTTTGGAAGTTTTTAGACCCCCCCTCCCCCATGGTAAGATTTTTTGTATGAAAATTGAAAATAATTTGCATGGCGCGTAAGAAATCTCAAACCCCCCCCCCCATATACCCTTACCTAATTAATGGACGACCCCTTAAAAAGGATTGTCAAAATTAGGTCATCAACCAAATTAAAGCATGATGCTAGCTATTTGAAAAGTTACATATGTCAATCAAACTTTATTTTTCGAAAACTATCAGATTTTAAAATAAAGACACTGACAATACTTCCAATAAAACAATCCTCACAACAAGCTCTGACCACATTCGTAAGTTTTGTTTACCCTTTCGTTTCGGTTGCATGGACACTTTTAGCTGTCAATCCTACCGTGGAAAGTATAGGCCTTTTCATGTGACAGGTCCGTCTATGCACTCGTTTACATCGGTGGAGGACCGGTGCTAACACGAGGCTGTCATTTCCATAGAAGAACTGGCAAAGAGCTCCCCGATCAGCTGATTTGGAACGTCTTATGAATACGCCTATTCCTGGATAGCATGTCAGAAATAAGAGAAGTCAGGTTTGCCTGGGTTGATGCATAAAAAATGTAATAAGCAAGAAGACAGAGTCAACTTTATGAATTTTAGTTTAGCAATCTCTATTTTTTAGTTAATTTTTATCTTAATCGTAGATTTGTCCGCCATTCGAGTACATATTTAGACGCCATTTTATAAATTTTTAGATAATTTTCGAGGTGCTTAGATTGATAATAATAGAAATTATAAATGCCAAATTTTAAATATAAGCTCATTACCTTGAGCCAATCATAGGTCAAAACGTAGTTTTATTTATTCAGTACATATAAATTTAATAAATACCACAACAAATAAGGATTTTCACATAATTTTGTTTGAACTGGCAGCCAGCAGCCCTTTTTGAAGAATTTGGTCGACGGAAAAATTTAGAAGCAAAATCTCGGTAAGTTCTCCATCAAACTGGTGGCAACGCTAGGGTTTGTGGTGCTTTCATGTCTCGCAAAGGGTGTGACGGTTCAGCGCAGCAGCGATTGGAAAGTGTTTAAATCTGCTCCGAACTTCCTGACAACGAGATTTCTGGAAAATATGCAGTTTTACTGATAAGGGATTTTACTGGAAAATAATTGGATTAACTTTCTTTCCACTTATGCTTGTTATTTCTCGGTGCTTTTCAACCATATAAACGTTTCAAATTTATTTAACACACTTTCTTTACTGCGGAGAACTTTCTATAATGGCGAACCGACTTGATTCTCAATTTGACTGCCAATCTAAAAAATATCCATTTTGTTGCTTAAACCAATATAGTAGAAATAAATCTGAGATTAAGGCATAAAATGCATATGTTGCAGAATTTGCAATGAAAAAATCTTGTTAAGTTCTCAAATGAATGAAATTAAAATTTCGTCATTTCTGAGTGCATACGATTATGACCTTAGAAGGCAGAATCACAGAAATCAACAGATCATCGTTCCTGACGAAAAAAAAAAAACACCCGGGCTGAAGTGGAAATTGAACCCACATTTCTTTGATCAATGCAGCTAGTTATTTTGCAACACTATACGCACGGCAATGAAGTCCAGATTTTAATTTTTAATATATAAAATTAGGTCTCAAAATTCAAGATTTGGATAGTATATTTTTTAAGGTAAAAGAAACGAAACGATTTTTTTTATGATCGGCTAATCTAGACTAAAGAACTTCATACATTGCTTAACAGTTTGGTAAAGTTTTTCAAAGTACGGAAAAAGTTTAAAGTTTCCCAGCTTAAAACGCATTTCGTACATCAACATTATAAACAACATTTTTGCGAGTAATACCAACATGGGCTGGATACATCAATAGTGTACCATTTAAAAGATCCTGCAGTTCAGAAGCAAATAGTAAATAAAGGCTTTCAGCTCCAACTGCTCCAGCTGTTCAACTTTATAAAAATTATAGCAGAATTTCAAGTAGCATGCATTGTAGAGCAAGGGGAGATTCAAAAATTACGTTCATTGTTTTTAAGTCTATCTTAATCCACCCCATGCTCACTATCACGCTTTTTCACAAGCCGCTAGTATATGCACTGTCACACTGCCGTTCATCCCCACTCCCATAAATGATCAATTTGAAAATTAATTACATAAAACAATCAATTTTTTTCAAAAAGTAATTTTTGAACATTCCCTAAAAATTTCACTTCTTCATAAACTTTGCTATAGGAGATTTAAAACATAAAATGTGATTCCCAATCTATTTCAAATATGAACGATGTTTAAAAAGATTAAAGGTTTTAAATCAAAGCCATGAGTTTCTGTTACATAGTTTTTGTACGGTACATCATTTTTATGATTCGTATGTAATCACTCATTCATGTTTCAATGCAATATTATGCACTGTTGTGGACATTAGAAACAGATTCAGCCACTTAAATTGATCAAAATACTGAAAATGAAAATTGGTAGTCTCCAACGAACATCGAACGGGTAAGGGGGCCGGCACCAGCACAATTTTGCTGGTCCCACTTTGTCCCTCCAGAAATCTTTGCTGTGTGAATCAATTCACATTTGGTCTTCGCCATTTCAAAGAATGACTCTTCCACTTTCGATTCGTACCCGTGCATACCTAGAAAAAACGAATAGTTGAAAAGTTGCGACAGATAAAACTTTTTCAATTTTTACGGTGTTTGTTTACATTTTGTATACCCTGCGCTGGTGTTTTCTAAACATGATGTAAACAAAAGTTGTTATGCTTAATTACAAGTATCAATGATAATTGAAATCAAAAAAGTTTAGTAAAACAATGATTCATTGACTCAAACAATCATCCAAAGTCATGGGTGCCGAACAGCACAATTGTGCTGGTTCGTCCCGAAAGGGATATGCAACAAAAAGTATTTTTAATGTGTAAGGATCACAAAAGTGTTGGCCAAATCGTTTTATGAAATTGAGCATATATCCTGCTCTATGAATTATTGCATTAAAGTGATCTACAAATGATAGTTTTGCGTCTAAGATAACTCCTAAGTCTCTTATTTTATCACATTGTTTTACATGTTCGTTTCCTAAAACAATAGACACATTTGGTGTGATTCGTTTTCTGCTATAACTTATGAGGTTCTATTTTTTTATATTCAATTCCAATAAACTTTTGCAGCACAACGTGTAGAAAATTTGTATCTCATTATGATCGTCATCATTCTTTATTTTTAAAAATAGCTTCATGACGTCGGCATATATAAGGACCCTCAGTTTGTTTAGAATATAAGAAATGTCATTAATATATAAACATAAAAGAGGAGGGCCTAAGTGTGAGCCTTGAGGTACTCCAGATGTAACATGTATTGGATTTGATCTTTTCCCATTGAATTTTACTATTTGCTGACGGTCGATTAAATAGGACTTGATCCACGTAAGGATACTCATTTCGATTCCCATTTTTTCAAGCTTGAGAGTCAACATTGGAATGTCCAGTTTATCAAATGCTTTACTAAAGTCAGTGTAAAAGCTTCTACGAAGTAACCTTTATCCATTGCACTCAGTGAGTAACTTACAAATTCCAGAAGGTTCGTAGTGGTCGCACGACCTTTGAAAAAGCCGTGTTGAGCGTTTGTTATACGAGTTTTTATTTGGGCACACATATTTTTGTTTACAATTGACTCGAAAAGTTTTGGAATACATGACATAATAGCAATACCGCGATAATTTCGAATGTCCGATTTCTTACATGATTTAAATATTGGTATGAGGAATGATTTTTTCCATACCTTTGGAAATTGGTCAGTTTGAAGAGACATATTGAATAACCAAAATAATGGAGTTGTGAGTTCAGTCGCTAAGTTTGTTATGAATCACGGCGGAATTTCATCTGGCCCTGATCCTTTAGTTGCGTCCAAATTTTTAAGACCAAACAAAATGTCCAGAACATTTATAGAATTAACGCCAACATCACTCGGAAAGTCAGCAAAATGTGAAAAGTAAGAAAAATCTCGATCGTTTTCCGAAAATGTTGAATAATTTTCTTGAAAAAATGTTGCGAAAAGATTGTAAATATCTTCAGAATTATTTCCTACTTTTTCATCCAAAGTCATTGTTGATGGAAAATTGCACGATTTGAGTTTAGTTTTAACGTAATTGAAAAAAATCTTTGGACATGACATTATTTCATTTTCAGTTTTTATGTTGTACTCGGTAAGTGCTGTAGAAATGGTCAAATTGAGTTGGTCGCAAATAACCAAATATTTTTCTCAATCGTCTGGTTTTTTATATCTTCTGTAAACTTTGTGAGCTTTTTGTTTTAGATTTTTCAAATTTATGATTTGCTTGTTGAACCAAATTGGATTTTTTGAGTTGTGATTCCTTCGTCTCTTTTTAACAGGTACTTCCTCCCTAATGGTTTCCCACAATAAATTGTAAAAGATTTTTATTGCACATTCAATATTATTTTGATTTCTCAAACCAGATTGCCAATTTGCGTTATCTAATTTCAGTCTAATATTAGTATAATTGGCTCTACTATAATCGAAAATATTCTCATACACATATTCGTGAGGAGTATGATAAATATGCATACATAAACATAGAATATTCTATTGCCGTGTGAAACGCTTCATTTTTCCATAATGGTGAAATTGACTCACTTACACAGAAATTTTCATGCATATTTGTCAATAAAAAATCTAGGTTTTCACTGCCCATCATAATTTTGATTCCCCTGAGGACATTAGAAAGCAGAAGATGACAAAGTTTGCTCATGTGGAAAGCGGAGCACCCCAGTCGTGACAGCTGGAACGGTCAATGGATAGGTGTACCTAAATTAATGCCTCCAAAAGCGTCTGCTTCCTCTTCTGAGGTCACACGATGGTCCTACGGTTTTCTGGCCTGATATGGACTCGTGTGATTCCTTGAAAGAGGTTGTGGAGTGGTACAAGGCTAAGTAGGTCAATTTCATGCCAAAGCATCTAAACCCCACGGTGTGCTGAAATACACATATTATCGAACTTGCATGAACCTCCGATTTTTTTTTCACTAAAAGTTAGCCTTGGTAGTCAAAAATAGCTTGCGCCATATTAAAAAATCTTTCATCGGCAAAAAATTGAAAAAAGTCGATTTTTGTACTTTTGCCCTTTCCCCATATAAGGGTTCATAGGAGAATATTAGAGTTACAATAATTTTGATGAATTTTTAACGGTTAAAGACCATTCTGAAATATCTTGAACACTACTGCTTCTTCTTCTTTCTGGCGTTACGTCCCCACTGGGACAGAGCCTGCTTTCTCAGCTTAGTGTTCTTTATGAGCACTTCCACAGTTATTAACTGAGATGCTTACTATGCCAATGACCATTTTTGCATGCGTATATCGTGTGGCAGGTACGATGATACTTTATGCTCTGGGAAGTCGAGAAAATTTCCAACCCGAAAAGATCCTCGACCGGTGGGATTCGAACCCACGACCCTCAGCTTGGTCTTGCTGAATAGCTGCTCGTTTACCGCTACGGCTATCTTGGCCCCATCTTGAACACTAATGAATATCAGGTGTTCCAAATTGAGCATCATTTCTACCTGTACTCACGCAATATGACCAGCCCATGGTAGTATGCCGTTTTAAAACGACTTCACTTATTGACATAACCTTATAAATTTGAAGGAAACACACTACTCATCAATCTAATTTAGGCCTGCCTAACCTTCTTGGTTCATTTTAGACATAAATGGTTGATGCGTTCGCAATAATAGTCCGACCATAGAAATCACTACTTTTAATGAAAGTTTGGTGTTCGTGCACGGGCAGGCTCCTTTAATCGTTGTGGTTTTGAGATACTTGAAAGAATGAAACGAAAGGCGTACGGTTTATTTGGCTAATACCATACATACAAATAAATATAGGCGTAGGGACAAACACTGATGTGTACAAACACTTGGTATTATATCTAATTAATCCATGTATAAAAAATCGACATCATATCAAACTCTACGCTAGTGATGCAGAAAGTCGAGAAATTCGTGCGGCCCGCGGGCCGGATTGATTTTTGCCTGCATCGCTAGCAAAGAGTTTATTTAAAATTTATATAACCAGATATAATACGATCATGTCGAAAAAGAATCGAAAAGGTTGGGCAGAAAATCTATTAATTGAACTCTTACACTTCACTTCACTTTTGTAAAAGAAAAAATGAAATACTAAAAACTACTAGTAAGGCGTGCAAATAACTTTAAACTCTAATATGTTTCTTATCTCGACAGATAGGCCTATTTTGTCTGCGACTTACGGACTTTTTCAGTGTCGAGTGCTCGATTTTGGGTAGGCTTGATCTAATTCATGTTCCCAATTCTACTGAATAATTGGAATAATTAGAAAATATTATTAAACATGAAGCTTTCTTAAGATAGTAGAAATGTCAATAAAATTAAGCAATTACATACAGTCATAAAAATAAACAGATATACAAATATATAGCTCTGTTTGGAATTTGTATGGCAGTTTCACTCCTACTAGCCTTGTTATTCACAATTATTTTGAAAGAGTAAAAAATAGAGGAATATATTTACGCAGAGCTCTATACGGTATGTCTTCAATACGGTAATTCAAAACAAGAGCTTATACAAATATTGTAAAATATCTTCACATATACAGAACATGTAAGGGTTTTATGCAGCAAAATTATAATTTCAAAACCAAAAATCTCTAAAAGCCTTAAATTGCATGTAAGTGTAACAATATAATGCGATATTTGTGAAGTTTTTATACAGAATTGTTTTGAAATCTTGCAGCCGCTCGTATCCTTAGTTCCATTCACCTATCTAAAACTAAATACTTAAATTTATGTCTTCATGCCACATTCAATTATCCTAACCTCGATATTAAAAGGGTCATTAATTAAGGGAATACCCATAAAATCTAACTTTCAGTATGGTTCTCAAACTCGATATCGTGATACGAAATATCAAGTAAGGGAGAGTTGACTTTAAAAGTTATTGATTTTTTATGTCTGTTTTGCAAACTATCCCCTCCATGCGTTCGAAGTCGTAAATAAAAGTGCGGGATCACGTTGGATCGATTTGCTACGTGTATCCATGCATCGGATTTCCTATTCTAATTGGAAAACTCTGCCGCATACGTCAATATACAAGTACTGATTTGATTCAGCTATTATGATCAACTTCTTAGGTATGGAAACAATGTAGGCTCCTAATAGAAAAAACTTGCATAAGCTCACAGTCTCTGTCCAAGTTGGAATATTTTTCCAGAATAAAGAATACATAGCGTTCGCATGAATGGCTAGCTATCCAGAAAAGAATAGTGATTTTTATTTTATAAAATGTGGCATACCACCATGGGCTGGTCATATTGTATGAGTGTACGTGAGAAATGATGCTCAATTTGAAACATCTGATAATTTATTCGTGTTCAATGTATGTCAAATTGGTCATTAACCGTTAAAAAATCATTAAAATTAGTGTAACTCTAATGTTCTCGCATAAACCCTTATATAAGGAAGAAGCAAAAATGCAAAAATCGACTCTTTTCAATTTTTTGCCGATGAAAGATTTTTTAATATGCCGCAAGATTTTTTGACTACCAAGGCTAACTCTTAGTGAAAAATATCGGAGGTTCATGCAAATTTGATAATATGTGTGTTTCAGCACACCGTGAACCCCCCAAACGCACCGGAACTGCGGCCAATTGAAAAGTACTGGGCCATCATGAAACAGACACTTCGGAAGCATCCTAAGGAAGTGAAATTGGCGGAAATATAAAAAAATGGACTTCCACTCATAAACAAGTGTTGTACAAGACCCTATGGGTAGTGTGGAGAGGAAAGTTCGTGTATTTGGATATGGAATTGAAGAATGGGCATAGAGTATCTTCGTACCTGCCACACGATATACCATGCACAAATGATAAATTAGAAGCGAAAGCTCTTTGATAATAACTGTGGCAGTGCTCTTAAGAACACTTAGCTGAGAAGCAGGCTCTGTCCCAGTGGGAACGTAACGCCAGAAAAAAAGAGAATGTCTGAATTCAGTCGTAACCACGGCTGTTCCCACTACAAAAAGTTCCGTGCCACCACGTTTCCGATTCCCAGCAGCAACATCAAAGCATGCCACCTGCTGTCCAATCATCCCAAATTTCAAATTGTTGCTCTGCAAAAGTTCGCACGGTCCACTACGATCGGATTTCCCGTTCGTTCTAAATCAAAGAGAGGAGCATCTCTGTTGACTAAACCTCAACCGAGATCCACCTGGCCGGCAAAATCAACGCCTACTCGACTCCGAGTGCTCCAAAATTTTTGCTTCAGCTCTTCGTTCTTCTATAATGGGGCGCCGGCTAACCCTCCATTTTGCGTTGATGTCCGTGTCTGTGATTACATGCGAAAGAAGATTAAACAACCGTTCGGCGTGAAATGTGTGCGATTTTGTAAATGCTAGATTAAATTTCAAACGGTGCCGCCAGAGGACCGGTAAGTACGGTTCAATCTCCACAATGAATTATAAAGCACCCACCACAGCGAACGTGGCTCTGGTGGTGGCTTTTTCCCCCGTTTTTGTATCACCTAGGGGAGATGTAACAATTGTGGCATTAGTGATGACGAAAAATAAATATATTTCTTTGTGCCACTAGAATATAACGGCTAGCCGAGTGGTTAGAGTCCACGGCTACAAAGCAAAGCCATGCTGAAGGTGTCTGGGTTCGATTGCAAGGCTTCTAACTAGCAATTGACATCAACAAGTCATGCTCACGATTTCAAAGCGTTTCTGTTTCTACCCATACGTTTGGCATATTGCATTCATAATTGGTGCACCTACCCTACTCAGTAATACTTTTTCCACTCACTGTGGGAGGATTTTTAATTTCTTCTAACTGTTTTCTCAGTTGAAATCGACTGCCTTTCGTGCGTTGTTAGAGGAGATATGGAGGGTTGCTGGAGGGTATCTAATGGCACACCGGAGTTTATATTCGCCTCCCCGTCTTCTAGAATAACGAAGAAGTTTCGTTCCCGTCTGGTAATCCAATCGTAGCAAACGCGGTGAGAATGTGGAGGCACCGAGACTTGGCCTACTACTGTTTCAACAGCCCGGTTTGGAAAATAGACATTCGTTTTAAGCGTTAGCTGCTACACAGTAACTGTTCGACTGTTGTTTCGATGGTTGAAAGGGGGGCGGCGGCTTAATTCGCACGAAAAGCGGGTGTGAGATTTAAATTTATTTGCTTCGACCTCAGGTACGTGGTGAAGCTCTGGAGGGCAGACACGTGCGACTGCCATTCGCGGCGTATTAAGGCATCATAAATAACGGCTATAAATAAAAGTGGAGGCGCATTCGCGAAATTCCATGACCCTTCGGACCATGAACAGCGAGCGAGTGTTTTCCCCTGGACTGGAAGCTACTAACTCATAGGCAGAGTCTCTCCACCTGTCCCAGTGAGCTGTTTGGTAAAATTATTAGCATTATTTAGTTGCCATTTGAGAGTGTGTTCTACGGCTATGAACTCATCGCAGAAGGCACCGTTTCCGTTGTCGGGGAAACAGCCATTGAGAAGCGTTGTACCAGAGCACGGAGGGCAATTAGGATTAAAGGATATAACAACAACCATAAGCTGGATTTCTCGGTGGCAAATGGGGATGATATTCGAGCCCGGAGTGCGTTTCCTCGAGCTCATGTGGCAAACTCAGACGAACACACCACATGCACACAAAATCTAGGATTACGGGATAATGCTGAGACAGAGAGAAGGCGGATAGCAGCCGATTTAATTTTGCTTGTTGCATTTTGAGGCAGCAAAAGAAAGCAAACCAATGAGCAGTGAATATTCTCCCAATCTCAGCAACCATTGAAAGATTCAGTTCCCTCTGTTGCTGAGAAACCAATGCAAGCAAGCATAATGTTGTAACAAAAGGACAACCCT